>NC_089613.1:664584-1329169 GCF_039881205.1 Euwallacea similis
GATTTTCTATTCAAGGCCTAGATCTTCAAAGTTGATTTCTCGCTGAGTTTGCCATATAGACATATTTCTAGAAGAGACTGTTCTCTTTGGTGAAGGAATTTTTTCTCCTGGCTTTTCAAGAAGAAACTAAGTTCATCTATCTAGATTTTCAAAAATGTTTCTCCAGCGAGACTCCATTCTAGATCTAGATCTTCAAAATTGATTTTTGAAGAGTTTGCTAATTTTTTTGAGTAAGTTTGTTCTCTTCTTTTTAGAATATTTTTTGTCACTTTCTCCTCGCATTGAACTAGACCTCTCTAGATATTCAAATGTTTGTCTCTTTCAGAGGCCAATCACACCCAAACTTACGTCACCAATCTCTCATTGATAAGACTTTCGATTAATTACTGATTAAAATATGGAAAAAAGTCAAAAAGAAAAGTTCTGCAAGTTGAAAACATTGGCGTCGTTGCGCCAGTGCCAAAGCAAACAGCTCCATGTTAAAAATAAAGATGATGACAATAATTATTATTATTATTATCATCGTGGAACCGAGAGGATCTCTTATCAGCCAGTTCAACCAATGCTGTTTTCTGTATCATTAATTTATTCAACAGGTCGTAAATTACTTATATTTTCATTAAAATTGATAATGATGAGTTTAGCACCGGACAAATGAATATACCGAAATAAAACAATAAGTAAAGAAGGAAAAAAACTTCGTACGGAGTTCAGTGAAAACACATTTTTAATTAAATCTCCTTTGGAGGCTTTGCCAAAAAATTCATACAATTTTGTCTTCTCAGGATAACATAGCAATGAGTTTCATCACTAAAATATTCACAATTATAATCGCGGATCAAATTTACGGTCCTGTTTTCAAGGAAAACGCCACCAGGGGAGCCGTTTGGGATAAATTTTATTGGTTTATTATAGCGAAAAAACAATAAAATGTTATAAACATTGGTTTTAAAATCCCCGATATTGATAATTTATTCCTAAGTCTGAATGCGACAATCTGGATAAAAATCTGCCAACATCATTATTAACTATCCTTGTCTAAATGCCATATCTAAACAAAGATAGCATCGCTGACTAAAATGACAAAAACGTCTTTCATTGACTGGCACACGTTCAATGTCGCCTCTTTGCAATATTTAATGGACATTTGAGAGTTTTTCTATAAAATTCATTGATTTTCTAAATTTATACTGCAACATAAGAAATCAAGAATAATCGCGATCGCATTTTTAAAAATTATTTCTCAGGACTTTGTCCCATAAGTGCACATAAATCAATAATAATGACTGTCGACAACACTGTATATTTGAGTCATTCTAAAGTGCAAAATAGGGAAATAATTAAAAATCTCAAAGGTACCATCTTATTTAAGGTAAAAGCCGACATGATTCACAGTCAATAAATGTGAGCATTGAACAAAACAATGAATGTCATAGTTCGATTAATTTCAATAGTAAAAGTACCCGCTTTAGGATTTAAATAAGAGTTACTATCATCATTTTTTCTATTACCTTGGAATGACGCAACATCCAAAGTTTATCAATGAATTTCGGTCACCAAAATTATTCATGCCTGAATCTCGATTTTTAAAATCAAAATTCGTCGGGTGTGTCGATGCCGCGGCGTCCGTCGTGGTGCGGCGTCGTCTGGCCGCCATCTTTCTATTTATAGCACCGCCAGGCGCCAGCCGGGAAGCACCGCCGTACTGCTCAGAATGATTTATCGCAATTATAGTGGTTACTTTCCTCCCCGCATTTTTCCACGTTTTGTCACAGCAATTTCAATAGGTTTCGGGGCCTATTTTATTATTGAAATTAAAGTCAAAAATTGAAACGTCAGAGGCTGTCATTTTAACCAAATGGCAGACACTCCATAACCTCAAAACAATATGAAACGTCATGGTTTGTTATGATGTGGAAAATGGCAGCATGAAAATAATCCGGACATGTCAAATGTTCCTACATTTTAACCTAAGAAAAAACTTTATAGTTTGTCAATTTAATGAAAGAGGGCGACCTGAAGGTAATTCGGCAGCAGTCCAATATGCATTTTTTGGAGAATTTTGACGTCAAAAAAATGTGATCAGCAAAATATAATTGCTACGGCACTGATTTTCGGGATATGTAATCACCAACGCCTGTGGCGTAGGAGAACTCTATTTAAATATATCAAAATTCATCTAAGATTCCTTTCAAAAATGATACGTTTTGGGAAAATTCTCATTATAAAAGAAGACTTTCTGGGGCAATGATTTTCAGGGTGGATTATCATCAAAGTATGGCTTGTAACTGGTGAAATTTGAGGTCTAAGTGGATTACTACTATATGATATACTAAATATATACGATTGTAGGACACTCATACAAGAATTAAATTTGATTTTGAACGAACAAAATAATCTCATTACACCTATGAGTGATAGGTATTCCATCTAAAATCTCACAAAAATGACCACAGGTTCTTCATTTAGCAGTGAACATCTTGCCGATCATATATTCGATAAATTCAACTCCGAATGCCTGGAATCCCATTGTTCTTCCCTTAAAACTTACATCCCCATAAATCTCGGTCAACAAAGTAAATAGCTGCGACGACTTCAGTGACAATTTATATACTCCACATTATGAATATTACCAGTAGTATTATCAATCTTATTAGTTTTTTATAGGCTATTTTTAATTCCGACCTTGATATTTCATTTGTTGAATGCGTGCTGTTTTTTTCCTCCTTTGGCGGCGGCATTTAGTTTACAAATATATTTCATATTGCCTCATCAAAATGAACCAGATTTGTTTTTTTTTCTACTACAACAACTCTCCATAGTGCTCTTTCCATCCATTTGTTTTATTAACCGGTACCAATTAGGTACCATCAGCGTGTATATGCAGCTGCGATAAAGGCAAACACACTTCACAGTTCCCAACTCTACTTACATGTTTTCGTTTTCGAAAAAAAGCTGAAACCCATAAAGTCTTGTCCACTTATGGTACTGCCTCGAGTACCTTTAGGAAGGTACAGGTGGTGCACCTGGTCGTGGAGGATTTGTTTTTGAGATTTGCGTGAGAACTTTAGCTAGAATCGATTCCCTTTAATGCTGTTTGTCCCCTTAGAATTGGGGTAAATATTCAACAAGTTAATCTCAAATGGTCCAGGAGCAGCAATACACTGAGAAAAATGCTTGAGTGGAATGGAATTATATAAAGAAGGAGCGTGTTTTGGAAGAGAACTGGGAGCATAGGATAGTGGGTGATTGTGTTAATTGCAATTGATGCGTGTTTCTCCGTGTAGACTCAGGCTAGATTAGCAACAAGTGTCCCCAACAAAGGGTCCATCAGCCGGGAAAATGGCGAGATAAACTGACGGGAAACGGGATATAGCCGCTTCGAGATGACTGATTTTATGTAACGAGCTTTTACTATAATGGGGTTTGGACAGCTCCCTTTCATTCATCGTCTACCGGGAAGTTTATTTTACACTGTCGTAAAGGGATGAGTTTAATACCGGTAAACAACGAAATAACGCCGTCATTCATCCAGCAGTAAAAGTGCCAACAAGGCTCGAATAACATATCAATTAACCTCTGAAACTATAGATTTCATGTATTTACCTTCAGGTCGTATCCTATCCTCACTACTTCGGCTGTAAGGCGGTGGTGGGGTTTCTGTAACAACAAAAAATCGAATTTAACTTTTTGTTTAATAGTAAAATTCAGGAAAATTATTACATACACTGGGCAGCACTGTAAACATAAACTTGGCCTAGCTCCCAAGCGTGAAAACTTTGAAAGAATTAATCTCAAAATTAATACAGAAATAGCCGGATTTAGGGCAATATAAATCAGCTACAATTACCAAACGCCAGGCTGTAAATCAACCTCGTGTTTCCAATAAAGACGGTCCAGGGAAATACTCAGCTTCGGCAGCTATATTGCTGCAATCAAAGTTGTAATCGAATTACACGAAAATGCTCTTTGTGGTTATCTAATTCTCGAATTTTAAATAAATATTTTTATAATGAAGTAGGCAGTCATTTTTATAAAACACTCTGTATACGATTGTTTATTATGATTCTAGAACACAGGGTAGTTTCTAAATGGTGGCAAAAATATTATATCTTGATTAGAATTTCTTATATGAACAGTGAGTTTTGAATGGCTATCACTTTCAAGATACAAAGTGTTCGAAAAAACAAGAACAAAATGCTTATTAAAATTTTTCCTTTGAAGATTCTGTTTTTCTAACTTTAGTGTATAGGCAGCTTAGATATTCCAGAAAATCGTGACAATGTATCGGATAATACTTTTTCTACGACTATACAGGGTCTGCCTTTGGGAGCTGACACCATCCGTATATGGAAAATTACAAGTTTAATGTATTTTTGAAGTTTGTACTTTTGTTTCATGGAAAAAGCCGACATTTTAAAAATATTTTCAACCTAATACGACTTCCTCTTACACGGGAAACTGACCCTTAATTCATTTTTTTAAACATATATAGTACCTTAGTAGTAGTATACATATAGTACCTTCGTCTTGAAATTTCATTCAAAAGCGCATTTCTACAATCTTAGAGAAAGGATATTTCAAGCATCACTAAAACTCACAAGTAATATATTTTTTAAGATCTCGTAATTCTCATTATAGGAATGAGTTATTTTATTAAAGCATGCATGACTTGGTAAATAAATCACCCTGTATAAATATGTCTTTACTATAAAATTTCATCCAGTAATCAATCTGTGCAACACTAGGGAAGGGAGAGACTTCAAGAATCGGTACAACTCTCCTATTTCTCCCTTCTTGTCCAATATTTTTCCAATCCAGTTTCCAATAGTTATTAAAAATGCAATGTCTCTTCAAATACAAGTCGCTCACGCTCAGCGCATTCTCGGAATCAGGGTACCATGCCAAGTTCTCGGTACCCAGAGGAGGGACCAGATGTTCGGAACAATGTTGAGCCCGTGTATTGAATACCCGGATTGTTTTTTAAGCCGGCGCCATGTCGGCCACCAAAAAAAGAACTCATTAAGGGAACCAATTCAAGGTACCACATGGAACAGAAATTCTCCATAATTGTCAAGAAAATTTTAAAATGAAAGTGAATCATATAGATAGTTAATCGTAAATATCTTGATTGATGCAATATGTTTATGTAGTTTGATGTGTTTGTTCATTTGGGTTCTGCTGATGGGGCTCTTAAGGAATGCTGGTTAAAAAAGGGACCGAAGACATGTAGCCAGCAGGTAGCAAACTGACGTTGGTTCTGAGTCTAAGTCATACAGTATGTTTTTGGATGTTTATGAGCAAATTTCCTCTATTGTTTAAGGATTATGCAATACAGTGTTGGAACAATGCGAATTCCGGTTGTACTAAAGAGCATAATACGTATCGGCCTCGACATCCCCAGCCTACACTGGCAAAAGTAAATATAGATACGACAACTTATTTTGAACAAAAGTTAAGTACATATACAACGAAAATAGCACGATGGCGCCTTGGTTCGATAAATGTTTACCAGACGAGGCGCCTGCCTGGTTATGTTCACGTCATCCCAGTACTACTATTATATGCATCTCACTCGCCAATCAACCTCTAACTAATACCTGTCTTTGTCCGCGAAATTATCATCGATTTATCAATTCATATTCCTACTTAAATATACTCCAAATACCTAATTTGAAGAGTTAAAAAATGAAAAATTGAGAATGAGAACTAGGAAAGAAACTGGCAGCGTTTCAGAACCAACTGTTGGTGGTACTAAGTGGCATATAAAAACAACGCTATAGTTGTATGTTTTGTTTAGTTGTTGGGAAAGCAGTGGCGCCACGTCTCGAGGCGTAATTAGCAACGATAATGGAACCTACAATGCAAAGATCCGTTATACCCGCAGACCCGAAACCAGATTAGAACAATTAGGACACCTTTTGTCGACCTGTTGGCTCGATAAAAGCGTGAGAAATGGTATATTATTGCCATTTTATTACCTAGTCTTAAATTCGGTTTTTTCCCATTATGTATTTTAGTCTGAAAACACATTTATGTCCAAGAAAAAACGACGAACTATCTCATTGTCAAGGATGGTCCTCAATCGGCAATTTCGAGACGTTTATGAAGAAATGTTATAACAAAATATTGCCGCAATAGAAAAAAAAATCGGGCCTATCTGAAGTAAGATCTTCTGAAAGCTTGATGTGCTGCCAGCCGAAGAATGTGGGTTAAAGAGGAACAGTTAGGTACCATGGAGTACAAGGACTGTCTGCACCAATGTAAAGTTTTTGAAATGGCGAACGTATGGATTATTTGTTGATTATAGCACCAGACATAGGCAGCAGCTTTTAAGCGATCCAGATTGAACCTCAGAAGACCAAACCCTTGGAACTTTTGAAAAATGTATGCTCTCCCAGTTCGGGGATGTTATAACTTTATTTTCCTATAATAGAATACCCTGGTCCCTGTTAATTTCTTGAATTTACTGATTATTAGCGGTAAACCATTAAATATTCCTATATCTAGATCTTATAGTTTTCCAATTATTTCAAGTTTATGCAGTTTTTGTTCTTTCCTTCCAATATGGAACTTTTATTTCGATTACGTAATTAGCAGTTGCCGTTTATCTACCAGCAATCTTTTTTAATATACGCAGAGCAATACTTTAGCCACTTTAATCAGTATAAGAAGTGGTCTATATATGTATATAACCGCTACCACTTGTACCTATATTATAGGCCCTACACCTTAATTTTTATTAGGCATGCAAACTATTCCTTCTTAAATAATTATTCTCGTTACATAGGATTTTTTAAACCTTTTTTAAAGCTTTATTGGTCATTTGCCTCACATGAAAATTATACTTTCATAGGGCGAAAGTAAGAAAAAAGAAATGAAACTATTTGTTAACAGGAAGACCGTTCTAATAAAAATTAAGTAAAGTACTGTAGACGATGTAAGATTGTTAAAGCGTAAATTTATAAATAAAATAATAAATGGTGATGGTAGTTGAATTTCGATTAATCTACTAATTGGTTAATGTTAAGAAATGAAGATTAATTGATACCTAAATGTTGGATATCAATAAAAAATTTATTTGTTTCTGAATAATCTATGAATATTAGGACTATAAATAAATGAATCTGTTATTGACAACATATGTATGTTAACTGTTAATAAATAAGATTTACTAATAAGTTATTCTATTTAGGTGATTTATAAAGCGTGCCATAATGAAATTTTAGTAACCACATTCCACTGAAAAAAATTGTTCATTTATGATGAACAAGGGAGGTCTGGTTGTTTTGTATCAGTGAATGCTATTAATTGGCCATAAGTTAACATTCAATGCGACATTATATTTAAAGACAAATTTGTAAATAACAAGGCGTTATATACTGTTAGCATATTTTAACATTTGTGAAATGTTAATATGTATGTTTAATTTTCAATTTGGCATTGATTTTTCTTATGATACTAAAACTTGGCAAGCCACAAAGAAAGGATTTATCAATATGCCATAAAAATATCAAAAATCAAACGTTCCATTAGCACATGTGTTCATAAAATTCACAAAATGTTTGCTTAGCCTATATATTGAATACGGATAAAGTTATCGAAAATCGTCGAGTTCTTTTAAGTATTGGGTTTTAAATTGTTTTAGCGAACCATGCAGAAATCTGAATCGGTTTTATGAAAGAAAATTTCGGTTAACTTTGGAAAAATATGCAGAACATTTTTGCTCAAATTAGAGTGTATTTTCAGGCTCAATAATATTTTCCAAACTTTACGCTTGAATTCAACGCAAACCGCGTTTGAATGTGCTTTTGCGTTTTCAAGTTATGCATTTTTAAATTTGGGGTCAAAATTAGCATTAGCATGGGCCGAAGCAACCGCATGTTGATTCGGCCAGCGATTTAATTTCTCTTTACGCCCTGCAAACTCGATTTTCTTTTCCATGAAACCCCCAGTATATTATTAAATATTTTAAACATGCAGGGAATATTTTCTTAATTCGCTATTCTGTATCTATCCGTCGGTTTTCAAATAATTTGACGCTTTCTGTTTGACGTGGTGTAACTCTATTTCCCATATAGGATATCCGGTATTTGCCTGTCTTGAATCTATTGGCCGTCAAGATAAAACCTCCTATAGACATCTTTAATTAATCTCTTATAATTTTTGAGTAATTTGGAATTAAGGGAGGGCATGTTTTTAATACTTTTTAAATGGCGTTTCAACCTTGTTTCTCTTAAAGGTGCGGAAATTCGATTTTTTTCCTCAAACCTCCAGTATATTGTTAAATATTTTGAGCCCATTACTCGAACCTAGAAAATAGAAATTGCTATGTAAGCACATTTTCAGGTGAATTACGTGTTCACAGGTCGTAAAAAATGATATTAGAGCTTAGGAAGTTGGTGCAGAAGGCACGATACCTATCATCGGATGGTACCGGCCCACTCGAATTCCATCTAAGAATTCCGAGAACGGCGTTTAATGGATGCATTGGCGGCCCTAATGATACGTCGGGCCTGCACTGGTCGTGGCGCCATGGCAGAACGACCCTTTGGGTTCCGGCCCCAATAATTGAGTCCTCAAATATTATTATAGAGCAAATGTAATTTACTTATTTGTAATTTACATGCAAACTGGATTGCACTGATGGGTTCAAAGAGAAGAAGACTCATCGCGGGAGACCCGATGCCACCTATCGATGCGGCGCCACCGCTATCTCTTCGCGACAATAGAGCCGACTTCTCCTTTTGTAATTAGGGGGGCCCCTGGCCCCGCGGGGCCCCAGTCGGACTGGTCTTTATCGGAATTGCGCTGCCTACGTCCGGCGGTGGATGATAATTTTATAGTAGGTACCCGATTATGTTACCGACAATGGCGTAATTTGTGAGTCTCTTCTGTGCATTTTTAACTCCAATCAAGTACTCGAATGTTTAGACCTCCTTACATTAACTCTACTATAAAGTATCCATTCGCAAGAGCGTAGGAAGTACCAGCACCGGCACTCATTTTCGGATTTATTTACATATTTGTAAAACACTTTTTGTGGGCGCTCACCGCACACATATCTAACAACACTATAAGTAACTTGAATGCTTCATCATTATTATCTGCCAAAGCTTGAAAATAGCATTATATAAATGCGAAGATAGCCACCCATATAAAATATCCCCATTTGACCATCAATAGGTGCCGTTGGTTCATTCATGATTGCAGTACTATTCGGCCCACGCAGATGGTACCCGAATAAGTCCGTGGGTATGGGTGTCACTTAATGCACGGTTCTTAATGCAAAGGACCACTCTTTATCGCGGGAACCTTTTAAGATAGAGCGGAACCTGCCTGGAGGCGGGTTTCGACAAAAAGTTAAAAGCATTTAGAAATAACCGTAGTGATAATCCAAAACGCCACTCCGATTGTGCTTTAATATGGTGAGAACAAGGTGTGTGAATGGCATGCTTGCAATGCTTAAGCATGGTAACAAAACTATGCTTTTGCCATGGTTCTACTACTACCAGAAAGAAAAATTACGATTTTAGAATATCTTAAACACGGCCCATTTTCAGAACTGGTTGTCAAACAAATTAAACTAAAAATTAAATAAATACTTAAGAATATCCTCGGAAGTATTTAGATATTAAAAAAACTCGGGTTTCTCTTGCATTTTCATCTTTTTCCCGACTTAACTACTATCAGATTCCCCTACACATATGACAAATAAACAGAAATCTCGCGCATATTTTTCTTAGACACATGCTCTGGGTTAAGCCGTTATTTATACAACGCCCCGTATATGCGCGAGTGAGACGGAAATAGACGTACCATACAATGGTTCACATATGAATCAGGAGGAGTATTTTTAGAATTCGCTTTACTGAGAGACTGAGATCTCTTTCGTTTTGTGTCTTTTCTACTCGGGGTCAGTGTAATGAACAACTTGAACGAAAGTTGCAGCTACGCTTAGGATTCTTGGCTTTAGGTCATAGAAAACCCTCAGAATGTATGGTTTTTTGTCTAGAGATAAAAATTCAATGGACGCACCTAAAGATGCCACATAAGACAAGATTATGTATAGCTAGATACCGCAGAGAGTGCGATCCTCAAGGCCGCAGCTTATTTAACAAATATGCGCTTAAGCAAACAACATTATTTAGTGGGCAAATAGTGTCGACTGTGCAGATTAGAGATCCTTTTCGCATTAGTTTATTCTGATTCCCAGACACGCAGAAAACTCTCGATATGCGTATAAAAACCCATCAGATATAAATAAAACAAAACCCAATTATGTAACAGTTCTCTGACGGACACCGGCTATAAATTACCCAGCAGGTTATGGGCAGTAAAACTGAAAATATTTTTAAAATGACCCAACAAACTGGTCTTAGACCAGGCCCAGCCGGCAGTGGTTTCATTAGTATTATACGTCAACCCATATGGGTTACTTACCAGGTTGACAAATGCGACTCCAATGAAACGGATTGCAGCACGAGTAAACCAAATCCTCCGCAGCACCACATTGTGGCAGTCTGCGCAGATCGCTTGCGCACCGCACCTCCGGCCACCTCCAAAATTGACACAGCAAAAGATGAGGCTCAAAGGAAGAGGTGCGAGGTACCAGCACGCAATGGCCCAACTCGAGCCCCCGCGTATCCAACGCAGTCAGCAACATGGTAAGTTGGGTTTCCTGCAAAGAAAGTGAATGATTTAAAAATGAAAAAAGAACACTTTGATAAATCTCTACATTTCTTTAAATTTGCAAGAGTTGCAACGTCGCGGTAGCCTTCGGTCAAGCAGCCATCTTTCTACGCCATGCTTCTACAACTGTCATACATCACTTTGACTCCCTGGCATGTAAGCAGCGACGTTGCCAGATTTCTTCAAAAGTCATGAAATAAAAGAATTCTCATAAATTCGCGATTCTATTCTTGCAAACTCATTGGAAATCAACTTGCGGCTGCTACACGTTTTTCCTTCTCCCGGTGCCGTTTTATTTGTTTTGATTTTCATTTATTTCTCCTCTCCATTAAAGTGACATCGGTTTAAAAATAATGCCCGTAATTTATCCGCAAAGCGAGAGAAACAGGTTCTCATAATTATTAAGGAGCTGCATCTATTCTTGCATTATCTAAGTTCATGTGTTAGCCGAGTGAAGTAGAAAATCATGAGATAATAATGAGCGAAATACAGCGAAATTCGCATAGTTAATTGTGATAAAAATGATGTGCAAAATAATAGATTGTCGTCACGCAACAGGGGGGTAGTGGAGCTGTATTGGATATTACAACCGAAGCTTACCAAAGGAAAACATTGAAAAATTGTAAATACCCAGATTACAGTTCTACGGCAAAGAATTTCAGGGAGGACAATCTCTTAGATATTGCAGATGAATAGTAAAATTTATAACTTCATTAGTCTAGAAGCAGCGACGTCGTGGAAAGCGTTTCACCGCATGGCAAAACACATTTAAAATAGCTTATTTTTAATTTAGAAAAATTGTTACAAGTGAAATAGATCACTCGCGTCAATGAATGTGTGAAATTGACTATAAACAGTAAAACTTCCAAGTAGCTTGGTCAAGCCACAGTGGCGTAACGAAACTGCAATAGTCGATAACTATTTTGATATAAAGCACACGTGGACCCTTTCAAGAAAGAAAATTTTCAAAAATTATAATTACCCAAATGAAACATCTACGCCAATAAACTTTAGACAAAATAGTCAAATATATATTTAATATAAACAATAACATTTTTAATCTTGTGGATCGAGAAACAGCGACATAACGCAATTCCATCTCAATTATGATAAAACAAAACACATTCAAAAGACCTTACAAGTACGAAAATTTTGCAAAATTCTAACTATCCAAGTAAAACTTCTACACCAATTAATTTTAGTGTGTAAGCGGTAAAATTTCAATTTTATTTGGTCAAATGTTTTCAAGTGGCGCAAAGAAGCTACATTTGATGACTTGACAAAAACATACACTTAAAAGGCCTTACAACAAAGAAAACTTAGAAGAAAATGTAGTTACTTAAATTAATCGTTCATGCCAACGAGTTTCAGGAAGAATTATCAACTAGATATTGACTCTAAGCAGCAAAATTTGTAATTTGATTGGTCAAGAGACAATGACGTAACAGAGTCCCATTTGATGACTTAATACTTAAGGTACATTTAAGACTTTGGAATTTTTTTAACATTTGTAACAACCCAAATAGGCTTTCTAATAAAACGTCTTTTAGGAAAAATAATCGACTGTATTGGGCATAGACAGCACAAATTAGAACCTAATCCGTCAAGAAACAGTGGCGTAGAGGTATCGTATTTGACGACTTGATTAACTCAACTTAAAAATAGTTAATAGAAAAAGAAAATTGAAATATTGCAACTAGCTAAAGAGACCTTCTGTGGCAACTCATTTTGGGAAAAAAAGTAACCACATATTGGATATAAACTGTAAAATTTGCAGTAGACTGGTCAAGAAACAGTGGTGTAGCAGAGCCTCATTTGAAGCCAAAGTATTTCTTACATGTCTACCTTACAAGAAAGGTAATTTAAAAAAAATCAAATATACTTTCTACACCAATGAATTTCAGAGAAGATAATCAAGTATACATTGTGTATGAACAGAAAAATTTGCAGCTTGATTGGTAAAGAAAGAGCGGCGGAGGCTATACCAAAAGAAAATTTCAGAATATTATAATTGGTAATTGTTTGGTGGGAACAAATGGTAATTTGTACTAAGTTTAGTACAAATTTACTAGAAATCTTATGGATCCCCTGGATAGATGGAGGATAGGAATTTTTGAACCACTTTTGCCTCATCCGAAATCTTACAAGTCAGGGGCAATCACGAATGTAATGGTAATTTTGACTGAAGAATGATTGAAGAGTGAAAAGACAATTTCCAATAATTTGGCTCTTAGGAGGTTTATCTTCTAACTGTGCGGTGTTGGTCGCCTATATTGCAAATAATGATTTAAATGTAGCTTAAAATGGTGCATCTCCGGCTTTCTCACCTGTAACTGCTTGAGGAGGTTCCGCACGTCCTTCTCGCGCGTATCCCAGGGGCCGAGAGATCCCCTATCCGTAAGCGAGGGGTCATTGAGAGCCTCAATCCGTTTCCGCAACAATTTTCTGGTCAGATTGGTCGTTCTACTACGTCGAAACATAAACATTAAGGGGCTCTTTCGTTCGCGGCACGGGTAGCAACAATTTAAAGGACATTTGGGGGCCACTATTGCGATTTCTCCCGAATTAAAGCACACTGCGAGACACTGCTCCGGCACCGATAAACAGCGGCGTCAAGGGATTTTTTTCCAAGGGGGCGGCTGTACTGAAAGCGTACTCATACGCGACGCGACGTCATAGCCAACACCACGCAACGGTCAAAGACTGACTGATTTTCGGTTTCGTTCGCTTTGAACGGCATTTGTCTACGTTGCGATAGCGAGCGGACCGGTAACTAATTGTACTAGAACTGTGGAGGAATTGTACTGAATCAAAGGTGCAATTATTGTACTCAAATTTAAGGGCTTGTTTCAAAGATTTGAAGTCTAAACATTAGGTACTCCTGGAAATAGTACAATAGTAAAATAATTGAGTTCTATGTTGTGATGAACCTTTTCAATGCTGGGTCACAGCTGAATTTAGGAGCCCTCCAACGACAACCCTGTATTTTCAACTTGGCAAACAACGAAAAGATAATTTGACCCTTAGAACTGAAGCAAAAAGTGAGGTTAATGAAGGTCAGAATTGTACTAAGTTTAGTACAATTAAAACTGATATTGCAACGTTGACAGTGAATTGGTGCCTTTCGATGAGGCTCAGTGAAGGTTGGTCTTGGTCATGAGAGGTGCGCGGAGTGAGAGAGGAGTGGCGCCACCGATAAAGCAGAGGCGGACTGGTATTTGTTTATCGTATTTTATGGTTTGTTTGCAATTTATTAAATTTTTTAGTCCAGGCGCGCGAGCCGGAAATAACTCTGTTTCGGGTTCTAAATACTGGTTTTTGCCGTTTCTCAGTTAAACTCGTTTTAGAAAAAGACAGCTGCAGTTTGCTCTGCATCACAAAAAGTTACCGCTCAATCTAGTAGGGTAATTTATAACAACTGAACATTGACTAATGCAGTAGCTAAACATCTAAAAAAAAACTTGTTTTGTAAATTTATCCGAAAATTACCTAATTAACCAACGGTCAGAGACAAAGAAACGTCGGGGTTGTCTTTGCTAAAATTGTTTATCCAAGAGTGATATCAATTTTTCTTTTTTCTATGCATATTATTTTGAATATTTTTTTGCGCAGTTGTCAAATTTCCCAAATCTATGTCAACGAAGCAGCTTCAAGAAAGGTCAAATTTTATCTTCAAGAGGAGCAAAATTTGTTTGTAAATTTTGGTAACGTAACGCTTTAAATCGGCTCTCTTCTCCTTGTTGTGGCTTTAAATTTTGGCAACATCTCACTTTAAATCCGCTACATCTATCTGTGCAATTTATAACTGACCCGTGGCTTACACAGTTGCCAAATCATCTACCCTTTTTAAACGTTTCCCAAATTATTTTAAAAAATGCACATTGCAATTTGGAATGTTGACATTAAAATTGGCTCCATCTACTGGTGAAACTATGGATATCTGACTTTCTTATAGAATCCTCAAGTGGCTTAAATATAAGAGCATCTTTTCCTCAATTTTTAGTCGAAGGAATGACCAAAATTTTTTCACCAAACGAGGGCAAACGGTCAAATAATCGGGTCCTGACCAAAAACGAAAACGAGCGGATTACTATCAGCTTTGTCTGTGGTCACTACCACCACGTGGCACAAGCCGTGGTAGGGGGTGAGTCTTGATATAGATAGACCATAAAATGGTTTAAGGGAGGCGTAACAGTGAGATGCGGTGATGGGCGAGATCTAAAGCGGCGCAAAATATTGTGAACAAGGGCCGGCTACTGAAAAGGTCATAAAAGGGCACCTGGTCAGTTTAGTTCAATTATCGCAGCTTGCGAGAAAGTATGCATTATTAGTGATGCCTTTGGGGTCAGTCACGAGACAGTTCTATGGCGGCATAATCGGTAGTCAAAAAGGTCAGAAAAATGGTTAAATTATCGCCCATACTTCATTAAACTTAGTTGTAATAATTGCTTTCTATGTATGTCAGAGATAGTCAGAGAGTACGAAAGAGAGCAAATCACGGGGAATTTACAGTTTAATTAGATGAATCGTAATTTACGTGTAAAAGCATGAAAATCACACCTTATTACATGGCTGGCCGGTAACTTATTCCTAACCATGGCATTTCCTGGACGCAGATGAATATTTTGCCATCAGTAACGGTATCTGTATGACCGCACTTCCTCGTTTTAGTTTTCCTGGTTACAGTACCACTGAAATCAACAACCAAACTTCAGGAGACACCTGAATTACTTCTTCCATTGCGACTATCTACATGTATATAGAGAGATCTCAGACATGAATGAAGCCCCATCATCATGGGTCTATTTATAGAGAATTAATGGGTGGTCATAAATTGGACGCGTTTTCTGTAAATAGCGGCGCCAGTCGGTCAAATATGTAAAAAATTTAATGATCCTATTTTTCCTTGCAAATTAGGTACTTAGTATCGACAGGTAATTACCTTGGCTTGATTATGCGACTTAGGGCAATTATTAAGGTATTATGTCATTGTTGTAATAGACCATTACTTGTCCACTTCTTATTGAATGGAGCTCATAAATCTCATTTAAAGCTTAAGGATAAATCCCTCGGGTTTACCAGGAGCTCTTCTTGAGATCTCAATTTCTCCGCCTAAACTAATTGGCATAGAACAGAGCTACCGCAGCTGTAAAGACATTCGTGGCATTTGTAGTATTGCCTGGAACAACAGCTCAAAATTACGACAAAACTGTCCCGAGCTGCATAATGATAATCAAAGTGAAGCGAAATTACATGGTACCACCGACCATGGATGGGTGAAATTGTCGAAAATTACGGTTGTATGGCGATGCGTCTAGACAGAGGTTTTGGAGGAAATAACTACTCTGTTTCTTTTAACAATTATTATTATTTACTTGAGACCACAGCTCTGGCAACTGTTCAAAAAAGTATTTAATTGAGTTTCAATTATTAATTTTCATTCCATTTGTACCTACAATTAAAAAAAAAAAGCAATTTGAATCTTCCCGTATTTTGTGCGCCACTGCTTTCTAATTAAAACCACTATTGTCTTTGCGTTACTATCTTCTAACTGGGAACCGCCACCTGGGAAACATACTAATTAATATTTCCTTCTACGAGTTCAGTGGCATAACTTTCCTTTTTTTTGGTGGCTTCGTTATTCTAAAAAACACAATTTCAATGTTCACATACATATTTGACTTTCAGGGTGTTACATGTGCTCCTGTTGAGCGTGCTACCGCCCTGAAATTAAAAACCATTTGTAAAATTGTGGGTTACGGAGGCGTACCAGAACACTCATGAAAGTTTTAGAAATTTGGCACACTCAAAAAACATGACTAAAATGAACAGTTTTAATTTGTTACATCATTTATACAAACGCCGCTGGTTTCTCATATTGAAACCAGTTTGAGTCAATGACATTTGGAAATCATGTAACTTGGTCAGAAATCTCCAGTGGCGTACTACTAGGCATTTCCGTTGCTCTGAAAAAACTGCCTACCCGATGTATAGAGACGTCACTAGGATGCGAACCTTTGCCCCTTAAAGCATCTTTTATTACTTTCGAAGATGCGAAAAACGGCGAGGTGACGTCAATCAGATGCGAATTTTTCTAAACTTAAAATGGACGATATCCTCATCTAAATGCGAATTCTTAACTCAATTACCCGTATACCGATTAGTCTGCCCGGATCTTTGGTTTCACCGTATGTCGTATGTAGTTTCAACGCTTTAGAGCAGGGAAACAAGGAGTCCATTGCTCAAAATTGGTAGTGAAAATATTTTAATAATAAAAATAACTAAATAGGTCGGACAGGGCGTCGCGTCGCACCGGCCGCCCGCTCGTCCCGACGGCAGGCGTCGCTCATGAAGACGACTTTGTTTGTTTCGTACGGACGCCGAAGAATACTGGCCCCATCGAGGGGGTTGTTTTTGCCCCCTGGGTTTACATGAACATCAAAACACTCGGACGAATGTGGAAAACAAATAGGGTGTGCCCTCTGACGACAATCAGTCGCCACCAGCTACCCTGCATGTAATTAAATTAATACTCATGTACGCCTATGAATTCTTAGAGGAAGATTTAATAATTTGAAGTTCACATGTACACATATTGGCGCGTCTTGATTATTTTAGCGCTTATTACAGTTGAAAATTTTGTGTTTCAAAAAAGGACTTAATATAAATCATTAAGAAACACACAAGACATTGGCGTATCTTGATCATTTTAGCTATGGTATTCCTCCAAAAAATGATAGTACAAAAGCATTTTCTCTTAAATATTACTATTGTGAAACCTCCCTACATATGCCTCAAAAATTTTGCAAATAAAGTGTAAAATTCTACTTTTTAAAAAAGAATTTATAAGACACCCAACAGGTTGGCGCATGTAAAATTGAAAACGCGAGGTTCTAAAAACGAACCTTTGCAGTATTAATAGGCACGTAACACATAAACGTATCTTGATTATTTTATCGGTTTAAAAAATTCAATTTAAAATGTAATTTCCGAAAAGTTCTTTATCTTTTAAGGTTTACTATTTGGAAAGACCCATACGTACGTCTCTGTCATTTAGTGGTGGAATTGAAAACTATCAATTTTCTTCTGGAAACCAATATCGGGTAGGTACCAAAAATCACAAAACCCATCGTTGATACCATGGTCAACTCCAACACGACATCTTTTAGTTTACCATATTCATTGCATTTACCATATTCACACATAGGTTGTAACTAACCTGAACTAACTTGAACTAACCGTTGTTGTGTAATTAAGTTACAGGATACAATTATACCTTGTCTCATGACTCTTCACGGCGCCGTTTTATTACTAGTGAAATAATGTCTTAAAGCCTACATTAGTCATCGTCGAAGCTCGGACATTTATCAAATAAATGGTAAAAATATGACTATAGGGTGCTGGGGTGATTATAGGGGGTGCGATCGGCGCCAAATCGGGTGGTAGCAGGGTGCATACAAAACGGCGCCCTTTCCGTCGAAATTTGATATTTTAATTCGTTGTTGGCAGGGTCTGGAGTCATGTTAATTTGGGAGAACTGCCCAATAAACCTCGTACAATTTTCTAGATTCTCATTTTATCTGTGTATTATTATTACATAATCCGTAAATTCATTGGTCAGAGAAGAAGGGCCATCGAGGCCGTCGTCGAAGAGTCGAGTCTTTGTGCCGCGAGGTTTGGCGCGACGCCCGGCGTCCCTCGAAGACGCCGATGCCCGAAAAAAGCGACGCCGAGGGGGACGCCGATGCACCTCTGCTGGCCTCTTTATGAGTCTTTGTTTGTCACAACAACTATGTGTGTGTTTTGGCCTCAAAACTCTTTATTACCCCTCGTTTGGCGGCCGTATTAAGAAACTTTAAATCAGCAAGTTTCCCTCGAAATTATACTTTGGAAGTACACGTATATTAATATTTCAAAAGTTTCATGGAAATTTCATAGTATTAAGTGAAACTTTGAATTGATGAATTTTATGGAGGATATTTATACCTGTCTATGTCTTCACAAATGGGTGTGTGAGACGATAGCACAGTGTGTAATTTGACTAAAGTATCAATTTCCATGTGTACAAGGGGGAATATGACGCCGGAATAACAAAATCGGTGGCGCCGCAAGTGGGGCGCCCTGACGTCCTGGCCGGGCCCGTCGCGGCGTCTTTGGCAGCCATGGATGTTTGTCGAATATTTTCATTTCATCCAGATAAAACCGATTTAATTGGATATATACAGTAGGGGAGATTATTAAAGGCGTCTGTGTGACGATAGAGAACATGTTTTTCTCCCAGCGGCTTAATGAATAAAGGACGAAGAATTCTATTACTTGTTTCGGAGCAAAATTAATTATTGTCGTGTGATGTTCAATGATAAATTTTATTAACATCGAGATAACAATATACTCGTATATTAGGATAGAACCTCTCGTTAAATTTCTTCGCCTAGAACTTCCATTTACTATAGTACATTATCTAATAAAATCATCCTATAATATTGTTTACACAGGTAGAGAATACAGACAATGTTATATGGTTAAAATCACTTTTTGATATGTTCAGTAGGCTTGTAAACGCAGTCTAAGTCGACTTATGGGCATCTAATTAACTCTACATATATGCACTAAATGTTTTAAAATTCCAAGCAAAATTTCAATTAATAATTTAGAAAACATTCAATCTCAGTGTATATTAATATTTTTTTTTGCTTTGGGTGGATATTACTGAACATATATCGACAGCTGAGGTTGTCAGTGAGGAAAGTGACAACTATTGTCAAAATCAGCTGATGTTTATTTTGATTCATCGATTTAAAGTTTTCAGCTTTACCACCACCATTAGATCCACTTAAAACCCTCAAGTTTTCCATGAAATAATCTCAAAATGTCGCATAGAAGAAAGTCGCGGTCCCCATTTCATAGAAATGGCACAAGATATGCTTCTCGGTCCTACAGATCAAGGTCTAGGAGCACCTCAAAGGCCAGAATTTCTAGGTAATAAGAAAATAGCTTTTCAGGACTTTAAAAATACTTCCTAATCTTTCCATTGCAGCCATAGAATTAGCACTCGCTATCCCGAAGAAAAATTCAGTAAACATGAGAGAAAAAATGGAGACTATCCTCGATCCCGGGACACCAAGAAGTTTTCTTCACAAGAGGATGATTTCATGGAACACCGTAGGCAGGAAAGGGAGATTTTAGGTCTTAGAGAGAGCACTGTCTGGAGTAAATCCCCTGTGAGAGAAGAGTAAGTTCTGATTTGACATTGCAATAGATTTAAAATGAATCCTTAGTCTTAGCGAATCTGAAGGGGAGCCAGAAGAGCAGGCCTCAAACATGCACAAAAATAAGAAGCATAAAAAGGATAAGAAGCACAAAAAATCCAAAAAACACAAAAAGGATAAAAAAAAAAAGAAAAAGAAGAAACGAGTGTCTTTGTCTAGCTCTAATGACTCAGAAGAGGAGGAAGAACAATGGGTCGAAAAAGAGATTAAGCCCAGAAAAAAAGCTATGATCTCAGACTCTTCAGGAGAAGAAGATGCAGTCTTGGGACCTGAACAGAAACCCCTTACAACTCTCACCCATAAAGAAATGGGCAAAGCTCTCTTACCAGGTGAAGGAGCTGCCATGGCTGCTTTTGTAGCCGAAGGAAAAAGAATTCCCAGGAGAGGAGAAATTGGATTAACTTCAGATGAAATAGCCTCATTTGAGAAGGTGGGATATGTTATGTCAGGCTCAAGGCACAGGAGGATGGAAGCTGTTCGTATTCGTAAAGAAAACCAAATTTATTCGGCAGACGAAAAGAGGGCATTGGCGATGTTCAGTAAGGAGGAAAGGCAGAAGAGGGAAAACCTGATTTTGGGGCAGTTGAAGGACATGGTCAAGCAGAAATTAGCTGATAAGAATAAATAGAGAAATAAGAAAGTAGATTAGAAAAGCTATAGTTTATTATTAAATGTATAATTTAAGAGAGAAACATAATTTTGAATGCATTCAATTGGTATTTTTGTTTTCCCATTTTTTTGACGTTGAAAAATATCAACTATACATACCAACTGAAAGTGATCTCTTTTTTAGCCAAATTGTCAATAAATTAGAACAACCTAAGATTTCTTTAAAGTGCTATTTGTGCTTATATTCTTACTTTACATCGAAAACTCCTTAAAGGGAAATTTCTATTATAACTTCTATTAGAAGTAACTACATAGGAAGTAGGTTAGTGGGTCACCCATGAGTAAGAAAGAACAATAAATATCAAAATGAAAGCCAGACAGGGATAGCGAAACTGGCAACAATCCTAATCTTAAACTCCAATAATGCATGTATTAGAGAGAGAGCTTAACTTGTTTTTACCTAAATGTCATTAATCGTTCAACTCATAACCTCAAACGTTATTTATTTTCAAATAAATTACTACTGTTTGTTTACTTGATCTAAATTAGTGAAGGGATTGTGTTTTCCAAACTCTAAACAATTTCCAACAGTTATCCAATAAATGCACATAATACTGTCCATCAATTTGAGCCTTAACTAGAGAAAAATCCATCATTTTTCCACCCAACATGAGTCTACATTCAATATCAGGTACTCCCAAATAAGATTTCTCATTCCACATTGCTAATCTTTTGTAAATAGAATACTTTGACGATATCACACGTCGAAGAAACAAAAATCAAGAGTATGCTAAATTGCCCACTAGAGATAATGGGTTTGTTGATGCCCAGTTCCAGAAACCAACCCAAGAAATTCCCTGGAGAGCAATTACATTGGCTACATTACTATTGGGTAAATTAGGTTTCTCATCCTGATAGTAGGAAGTTATGAGTGGAATTCTAGTGATTGGTACCAGTTTATTGGTATTTGGCTCCTTAGCCGTAGGTGGGCGTATAGAGTTGGAATACCCAGATCGACTATGGCCCATCATTATTATTGGAATTATCATGTTTATTCCTGGGGCATATCATGTTAGAATTGCTTACTATGCTTATAAACAAGTGCCTGGGTTTTCCTTTGATGATATACCAGAATTTGAGTAAAAACTACTGTGGAAAATGATACTTACATACATATTTATATTATATAGGATAGAGCACCAAAGTACCTTTGTTATTAATGCAATGAATATACCTTTATTATGTAAAAAACAAAACAAAATACATACACCTCAAGAAACACAATAGGAACTCATAAATTTTAGTCATTATACCAATCCAAAAATAAGAGACTAAAAGACAATACAAGTAAAAAGAACAGCATCCAGACTCTTAATCCGGCATTCCTTTGCATGGCTTGCCGAATTTGCTCATTGGCATGCTTCATATTCTCAGTGGAACCCACCACTGTATCAGAAATTCTTTCTATATCCTGTTCCTGCTGAAGAACTTTCTCAGTAAAGAGTTCCTGTAATTCTGCTATGTGCACAACTTTGCCTTCCATTTGTTTTACCTCATCAGATATACTGTTAAGTTCTTTGAGCAGATGCTCATTTTCTTGCTCAAACATTTGCATATCTTCAGCACTCAATTCCTCATCATAACTAATTGGAGGGGATGGTGATGGTAAAGTTGATTTATTTTTTTCTGCTATACCTTCTAAATCAGTCTTTTTGCTAGCAGGTTTAGTCTCAAGTTTGGACAATTTATGGGCATCAATGACCCTCTTCACTCTAACTGCTTTAGCTTCAGTGTAAATCTTTGAAACATTCTTCAAATAATTCTCCAGGGATTCCACCACACTCTGATAATGCTCCTCTTTTTGCTTAGTCTTTGCCATACTCCTAATTTCCTTCTTGTATTCATTTATTAAGTTTGTGCACTCGGAAATAATTTTCTCAGCCCTGTCATCCACCTTCTCTCTATCCCACTCAGATATGGTTTTATTGGTTGATAGATAATTTATAACGTTCAGGTAAGCTGCTTTATTGTCTTGCAGGAAGATCTGAAGGGCCTTAATGTGTTTCACGATTTCCCGGGCTTTGGAAAGGTGTACGTCTTTGGGGCTTGTTTTCAAGAGGGTGGTTTTCCCATCTGGGGCAGGAACACCTAGATTTTTATTAGTGACTTTGATGGATTTCACCCAGGCTTTGAAGAGAGTTGTCAAGTCCATTTTTGTTGTTTTAAGTTACAAATTATTAAATTAATAATGGATTTGTTTTCATTTTTGTTATGACATAGTAAAGGGTGAATGTCAAAAAAATAAACATGAGGCTGTCAATAGTGTCAGGTCTGTCATATTTCGCAGTCAGAAATTACACTCATTGAGTGAGTGTGTGCCTAAGGGGTCACTTAGTGTGTCTGGTTGGTATTCGTTATTGTTAAAAAAACGGAAAAAGACAAACACCAATCGAATTCATTTAAAGTTATATTTTTTTCTTAAATTATGCAATTAATAATACTACTTAAATTTATTATTTAACTAAAATTCTTCAGATCTAGTTTTTATTTCTCTCATTGTTATAATACAATTTATGCTTGACTATGTCCTTCAACTGCCCCAAAATCAAGTTCTCCCTCTTTTACCTTTTCTCCTTACTGAACATCGCCAAAACTCTCTTTTCGCCTGCTAAATAAATCTGATTTTCTTTACGAATACAAACAACCTTCATAAAACTAAAGTATTCTCTCTGATATATGCATTATTAGAATCTGAAACGAGGATCACAACGGATAATTAACCCGCATCGCCACCTTTATCCATTTTGACATTTATAGGCCTTCCTTACTTATGGGTGACCCACTACTTTCGATGCATCTATTTTTTTAATAGTTCTGATTGGAATTCCCCTTTAAGGAATTTCCAGTGTGAAGTAAGAATACAAGCATAAATTGCAGTTTAAAGAAATCTTAGGTTGTTCTAATTTATTGAAAATTTGATTGTAAACCTAATTCATTTGACGTGAAAATGTGCCTTTAATGTGTAATTTAAATTACTTCAATGCGTGATTTGATATCTTATTGGTAATAGAGGTACAATTAGAGCTCTTTTTTTGTTTCTGACCCACCAAATATTATTTTGAATAAATTATAAAAGTTTATGGCGGATAAACATAATAGGAAAAGATAATGGCAAGTCCGCAAAAGGAACAGACCATTCAAGTAGAAATGAATTCTCCATTTCTTTTGCGCACTTGCCATTATGTTCGTCCTCTCTAAACTTTTCCATTTTTGTCATGAGCTTTGTACTCATTCCCGAAATTGAGGAAACTTTGGGGAGATGTTTTTGCAATAAGTGGAGCCGACGTCTGCATGTGGTTTTCTCGCTTTTTCTTTCTACACTACACCTGCATGTGCGTATGTCTTCGGACGTGTGAAGTCTGACGTGTCCCTATACTATAAGCACACGTACCTAGCAAAGTTAATGAATAGAAAGACGTATCGTCGGGTTGCTCAAAATCCTCTTTCCATTTCTATTTGAATCTTTTATTTTTTTAGTAGATTTGTTATTAATTTTTCCTATATTATGTGGAATTTTTCTATGAGAATAGCAAAAAATAATAGTAATCACTCTATAATAGCCAAGCCGTGCAAAAAAAATAAATCAACTACACCATATAATAATATATTATTAAATTTATGGGTCCAACACAATCAATAATTAAAGATCTTTACCGATAATTTCCCAGTAAAGTGCTCCCATTGACTAGACACTTTAAATAACCTCATATGACCTTTTGTTTGCAAAGACCACCAAAAAACCCCTCTAAGGAATGTATATTATACAAGTTTATAGTAATAAAATATCAGATTCCATCCCTAAAAATAGTCAATAGGGAAGTAGGGCCACTATGCGAGTAGTAACCAGGCAATAAAAATTAAAGCCAACCACAAGAAAACTTTGGACAAGAATTGTTCCTCCATGTACTGGGGAGTGCCATGAGGTGCCATGTTGGGTCTAGGTTCTCCAAAGTTGAAGGTTGATGTAAAGAATCCAAAGGGAAAAGCTCCAATTCCAAAAGACATGTGGAATCCCCCATCCCCAAATCCAAAACCTAGGTAAATGTGCTAAATTGAAAATAATTTTATTAAGGAAAAATTACCATTAAAGTTATTTCCAGGCTCTGGCTCTGTTCTTTGTCCTGCAGGTCTAGGTGGTACTTTATCTCGAGGGTCCTGCTGGTTCTTGCTTCCTCTTCCATAGAGGGGAATTACTTTATCTCGACTAATTGCAGCTTTACATACAGGGCAAACTTGTCTGTTTGGACGTGTTTCAAGCCATTGGTGTAAGCAAGGCCAACTAAAACAGAAAATTAAGATAAGGTAAAAAGGATTTCTACCAAGCTCAATAGATTTTTAAGGTATCAACAAACTCTCATACAATGTTTTATGGTGCTGCTTCTCAATTTATCATTCAGGTATTGTTTAACATGTTTTTTTATCGAAACAGCATAAATTCTATAGCTATAAAACCAATAAAACTAACCAAAATAAATGTCCACACATACTGACAACTGCATCTTTAGCTGTGTCTAGGCATATATTACACTCCAGTAGCCCATCATCTTTCTTGTCGCCTTGCTTGGAGTTGGGGCTATCTCCTTCATCTTCTTGACTAGTGCTCTCTCGAGCCTCTTCTGTGCTGGTTGACATGACGCAATCTGTGTGGATTCAAATGAGGTTTTTCAATTACTTGGTAATAAATGGTCTATCATATGGCACAAACAGTTAACATGTCTGATTATATGATATAATGATATTTTAATGTAAAGAGGCCAAGGTGCTTCCTCGGTTTCGTAAGAGAGTATCAACATATGGAACCTCGAAAAAATGTATAAAGCTTTTGAATGATAATTTATAAATTTGAACTCTACATTATGACAAGCAGAAATGGGTCACTTTCGCACTCACCGTGTTGCAAATAATTTGGTCTAAAAATGGCTTGAAATGAATTAGAATTAATTACGATACCCTGACGTGTCTTTTAATGAAAGTTGGATGAGTTTATGTAAGAAAATTGCTTGTTTAAATCGATTTTACCTCTAGTTTAACTATAAGTACACAACAATTTTTTTTCTTGGAATTCTAAAAATTTTCCCTATATCAGATGATTTTGATATTGACGCTGTCAGGTCTAAAAAATCTTCGATAGATCGACTTCTGTCTTTTTTTACTGCACGTCATAAGAGAAAAACAGATAGCAGTTATTACCCGGACATCTTTATCAGTTTCTTTACTAGATGGCGGCACTAGTTCTAACAATAAGGGTGAGAAGCAGAAAATGATTCCGCAAGATATTTTTCAAACATTTTAAAAATTCTTCAGTTAACGAAGATAAATATCTACTTTTTTTTGTTATATCAAAAAATAAAACTACACCTTTTCAACTCTCCGGAGAATGTATTTAATTTAGTTATTTTTCAAGCGAAAAAAGTAAAAATTGTTAAGCCTCTTAAGAGGAACTGGTAAGATTGAGAGCATAGTATTGACCACTTCGTTAGCTCTTCACATAATTATCTCTTCCGTTTTTGTGTGCAAGCGCAATCTAACATATAAGCAAAAAAGTAATTCAGGGACGCAAATTAGGGGAGTTCAGAAAATTATCAAGACCAGTATATAAATACTCATATAAAGATCCAGCACCTTATATTATAATGATGTAAGCTCAGAGTACCAAAGACAACATAAGCTATTTACATTAAATGGACGTATACTGCGTAGAGAGGAAATTAAACAAATCCGCGTGCAGCGATGACACCTCTTTTTGTATGCCCTAATTAGCTCGTACTCACAATCACATTATACTCTCAGATGAACAATAAATTGAATAGAAGAAGAGTTGGATTCCCAGAATGAGGCTATGATAAAGCAGCTCACACTGCTTATTTTTGTACCAGTTCACCTAGTCAACAAAGACAGGAGATCTTGACGTAAAGCTCTCAAGCCACTACCCTGACAAGCATTTCTTAGAAAGAATTCATAATAAAAGGATGAACTCTTACATATTCCAGGCATAGCGTTGCTGTAGTGACAAGGAGCCATCGCAATCCAGAAAAAAATCACTATTATAACTAAACAGTGAAAAGTGCTTTATTGACATACTCAATGAACCCAATGGTGAATAGGTATTTAAATCCTTCTTAAAGTGCGTAATTGCTTCATTGTTGTCCCACAGTGAGCACGGTGCGAATGCTGCAAAAAATAACCAACAATAAACGTACTATTAATTATTCTTAAACACACCTTTCCCCTTTATGCATTAGATAGAAAGCTTCATTAATTTTGTCCCAGGAAAACGTGTGTGAAATGAACTCATCTAACTTCACTTTCTTAGCTAGATAATCGTCGACCAGTTTAGGTACACTATCGATACTTTTCCAGCCTGTAGCAAAAATGTTTAAATTTCGGTTTCAGTTATGAAAATTGAGATTCAAACCCCCAAAAGCTGTTCCTTTCCACACCCTTCCAGTGACCAGTTGAAAGGGCCTGGTGCTGATTTCCTGACCAGCCCCAGCCACGCCTATGATAGTAGACACTCCCCATCCTTTATGGCAAGCCTCCAATGCTTGCCGCATAGTGTGGACATTTCCCACACATTCAAAAGTAAAATCAAGTCCACCATTTGTTAATTCTGCCAGTACTTCTTGAAGAGACCTGTCATAGTCTTTCGGATTTATAAATTCGGTAAAACCGAATTTTTTTGCTATGAAAAAAATACACTTATATATATACAAAATATGCTATTAATAACAATTCAAATACCAATTTCAAATTTTTCGGGATTGATATCCACGCCGATGATCCTAGAGGCTCCTGCCAATTCACACCCAAGCCCTACTGCAAAACCTACAGCCCCCAAGCCCCAAACTGCGCAGGTGCTACCTTTTTCCACTTTAGCAGTATTTAAAGCAGCACCATAACCTGTAGGAACTCCACAGCCTAGAAGGCACACTTTGTCCAGTGGAGCTTTAGGGTTTATCTAGAAAGTCGCCTTTTTGTTCAGAAAATATACACTGTATTTGTAAGATGATTTAAAAATAACCATTTTCTGATTATGGAAATGAAGGTCAAGTTTGAACTAATAACAAGATAATTTTATTAGGAAAGAAATAAATTAATCCCAAATACCAAAAAAACATGTGGTTTTAACCTAAAAGGTCCTACCTTTGTTACTGAGATATCAGCCACTACAGTATATTCACTGAAAGTGGAAGTGCCCATGAAATGGTACAGGGTTTGTCCTTTGCAAGTAAATCTCGAAGTTCCATCAGGCATTACTCCTTTTCCCTGAGTTATTCTGATTTTCTGGCAGAGATTTGTTTTTGGAGATTTGCAGAACTTACATTCCTTACATTGTGGAACATAGAGAGGGATGACATGGTCACCTTTGTGGGGCATAAGAAAAAGACTAACCACATAATCAATTTAAAGACAACATTAGTATTACTAATCAACCATAATATACACTTCAATGACTTTAGTTTCACCTTTAAATTACTACAGTTCCATCAAAATTCAATACTTGTCCTTATGCAAGTAATAGCCAATTTAACACTAATTTATGCAAATCTAGTTACTAGTCTTTCAATACTCTTGTTCAATTCTCTAAACTATTCATTCAATCTTTTAAATAGTGAGTAATATTCCTGCCTTACCTGGCTGAATGTTGGTTACACCCTCTCCAACACTCTCTACCACCCCTGAGCCTTCATGCCCCAAAACGACAGGGAACATACCTTCAGGATCAGCCCCACTGAGAGTATAAGCATCAGTGTGGCATACTGCAGTGTACAAAATCTTGATCCTCACTTCATGGGCCTTGGGGGGCGCCACCTCGATGGTCTCAAACTTGAGATCCTCCTTGGGGCCCCAGGCCACTGCTGCCTTGCAGGATATCACCTTTGGGGCAATAATTCATATTGGTATTTTTATCATTTATAGAAATTAGAACTTACTTGACCAGCAGTCGACATGTTGCGGTATCGGTAGACTGGAAAGTTCTGCTTGATTTAAACGTACTTGTTGGATGACTGGCTGAGTTTTTATAAGTTTAATTGAGTAAAGAAAACAAGAGTTTACACTTATACAGAACATAAAATAGAAATAACCATTATTGATATGCGCATGACGTCATGATTTGAGCTCGGAGTGCTGTCATAAAAGGACAATTAAGAATTATTATTGATTTATTTGTTTTACATTGATAATTATTCCACTTTGATATAAATAATAAAATTAAAATTGAAATTACTGGTAAATAAATATGGTAAGTGGCTTGTAAATAAAAATGTTGAATTATTTAGTTTTATTCCCTATGAAGTTTTACATAGTTTTGACAATTTACGTGACTAAAAGTGATCATGACGTTGAATTGAATTTCGAACTGGATATTACTTTTGTTTCGCTATCAGGCATATTCTCTACAAGTATGAGAGAGATGGAATGATGCTTTAACTTAAAAAATAATATAACCTATAAAAATAACCTAGTGATGCAGTCCTATTTCCAGGGTATATATAAGCTGTTAAAGCTTCATGAGGTTCTGTGGGGTCGTAATACACAGGGTATGATATTTAGTGGTAGCGCAAACTCTTTTAACGGAGGCTATAATGTTTACGGGTAATAACATTATAATAGTTGCAAAAGAAACAGAAGATGATTGGTAGGCATTCTTAACTTAAAAACTCTTCTATAGTGATCCAAATTCTAGTGCAAAGTTTTTTTTAACTGTAGATTCATCACCTGAAAGTAATATCCTAAATACATATATGTTGACAAGAGCTTTATTATTGAGTAACAATGAGGTTTTCCTATCACAGTTTTTGAGATATTTATTTGAAATTACAGAAGCATTTAGCATATTTTCGTATATTATAATTATAATACATTCCAATACATATAAGTGCATTAAAGAAACTATTTCCTAATCATCTGTTTGCTTTACAGGCATCTATTTGTCTTCAGTACCAAACTTAGTACTTATGCAATTACCACCAACTTTTCCATTCTTTGTTGTTTTTTTCTCAGGTTCATCATATTTCTCTGGCGTATCAAATTGATGTTCAAAGTCAAGAGCTGAAAACCAAACTAAACTACCAAACCACTCAAATCACCAAATAACCTTTCATCAATTTAGTGGTTCCTTGAATTATAAGTGCAGGATCTGCCCCTTCCAAATCATCTTCTGGTACAAAACCATTTACTTCTACCTCTGTTATGTCTTCGACGACAATATCACCTAGTCCTGCAGCATCTTCACTTTTGTCAATTACTATCTGACCTACAAGAAGTTAGTATAAAGTAATAATACTTTGAGTGTTAGTTCAGTAACCAATATGTATGGTTGAAGGCCGCCATGTGAAAGCTGTAGTGGCATTGGTGCATGGAGGAGGTTTTTTTCCATTTAAATATATTGAGGGATGTTTCTGCATATAAAATGTAATATTAATTTGAGGTAAAGTGGGTGTTAGAACTCACCAACGCTCCACGATTTTCAATTACATGTCGCTTATTCATCTGCTTCCAGATGCTATCTTGGAACTTTCCAGGGACAAAAATGGATTTCCTTCTTCTAGAAGAATCGCACTTTCTATTAGACGTGCATAGTTCCGCTATACCAGGCTTAATTTCTATTTTATTTGTTTTTTAATTAATTGTTAACAATTTGAAAATTGCTTAAACCTTTGCATTCTGAATCCTCTAAAATAATATCATCTCCTTTCGGATTTGAATTTTTCTTCACGCATTGCACCTCACGCACTCGCACCCCACTTTTGTTCTTGCAAGCACGGCACCGGCCCCAATTCCCTACTTTCCATCTGAAATTCTAGTTTTCTATTAAGAAACTAAAAAAATATCCACAAGCTTGCTCTTTAAGACATGGCTGAGTATTGCATTTTTGGGGTTCTTGCTCCTTAGGTTTTTCCAATTTTTCGCAATAGGAATCGCTGACTCTCCCTGCAGTATTCTCATAGCAGGCCAATTTCGCTTCCTGTATACCGCCATCGCACATTTTGGAGCATTCCTTATATTCCGCTTTAAATTTAATTAATTTTTTTTGTTAAGTATTTTTAGTATTTCAACTCACCAATGTCCCAGTTGTATTTGGGATCGAATATAGGAATCTCTGAGGGCTCGACAAAACTCCATAAGACAATATCCTTGTTTTTGCTCTTGCGGAGTGTCTATGAAGTTAATTTCTAGGATAGTTACTAACAGGTAACGCAAATACTTGCATATATTCCTATGTCTTCTCGGTTTAAGTCCCAGGATATGAATTCGATGTCGAAATCATGGTTTGTTCTATTGTATATAATAAGTTTGTACATGAAATAACCCCGCTTCTTCTCACCGAGAGGGTAAATTCCTGGTGTATTTTTTCCACTGCGAAGAAAAACATAGAGACGGATAAATGGAGGGGTAAGAAATTACCCTTCGTTGAAATAGAAGGTTTTTTTGTCGGGCAGGCCCAAGACGAAGTAATTTTCGCTTGGCTTCATTTCTTGTAGCTTGAACGAACGGCTGCCTGCAGGTACTACAGTCAGCAGTTGATAGCCTAAATATCATAGATTATATTTTTGGAGTAACTAAAAAATTACATACCTTCCCCGTCCACTACCGCTTCACCTTTTATAGTTTTGCACCTGGTTCCATCTCCATTGCAAATGCCACAACGATCCATCACTGCTTCGGAACCGGTGAATTTGTTATCGCACCCAACTTCCTTTTGGAATTAGAAAGTGTTTTTTAATAAGTTAAATACATAATAAAAGTTTTAAAATTTTATTTTACCACACATTTACCCGCCACACACATTTTCAACGGGTTGCCGACTTCGCATTTGGCTCCGTCGTCGATTGGCCTTCCAAGGTTTAATATTTGCTTTTTATCTTTGTTGTTATTGTGCATGTAACATTTTACAATGCAGGGTTGTTCTTCAATAAACATACGGTTTTCTTTGTTTTAAACTGAATAATCGAAAATACCTTTACTGAAATATCCTTCAATATATTTCGTTGGGTAGTCTACCATATATTTATAACATTGTTGGAGTCGAAAAGGCATTGCGTCCAGAGGACATTCCTGGAAATGTAATAATCTCTGGATAATTCACAAATAGCCCACAAAAGACGATTAATTTGAAGTATTAAAAAAAAGTTGTTTATGAAATAGCAGCGGCGAAAATTCTAAAACTGTTTAAATGGTTAACAGTTTATCCTTCACCATAGTATCAAGATTTGTAAATAAAATTGCCTAAAACTAATCTTTATGAAGCGAAATGGATTTAATTGCCTTATTAATTACCAACATTCATCCTTTATCATATATTAGGGATGATAATAGGGATATGGTTTATTTAACATGAAGAAAATTGCTTCTTGGTCGGACATGTTGCCAACACAAGTTGTCTGGGCAAGCACTTACGATTGGACTTTCTATTCAAATTGAAAACATGGATTTAACTTATTATGTAATAAGTTTATATTTTTTAGGACACGGGTATGCTGGGAAAATAAATGTAGACAAAAGTCAATATACAGCTTCAATAGAAGAGCCGACTTTCTCAACAGCAAATGAAGCAAATCATTGTTTTGATTTTGATTAATTCGATCCCGCAGTCTGGATCGTAAGCGAGTTTTATTGATAAAATTATAAAAACACCCATAGTTCAGGTTAGATTCAGGTTCAGGTTCAAGATCATCTTAGAACTGACCTCAGGATTCACTCAGGTCAAGCATTGAAGCGAACTGATTGATTGACTGGTGTCACGATTTTATTTGAAACAAATAATTACTTGCGAATTACAAATCCTTATTTTTCTCATAGTTCCAGTACAGCTTTTTCCTGGATATACTGGTTTCGGATTATCGCAGAGTCTTTCTTTAAACTGCGTTCCCCTGCTGCAGTTTTTGGTACAGGGGGACCTAAATTTAGTACAAAATACATAGAAAACCTTGAAGAGAGTTTGTTTTTAATCACCATTCGCCCCACTCGCCCCAGCCACCATCAATACCATCAGGCCTCGTACCCTTCGGCACACATTTTTTGTTAATGCACCACTGAAACCAAAAGGGATCAACAGTTAATACACAGGGTGTATTCAAAATAATTTCAGTAAAATAAAGTTTTTTACAAATGGCCAAAACATTTTCGAAAATACTACCAATTTTTTAAAATTGCTTTAACTGCAGTAACAATACTGTGCTTTAGCTATTTTAATAGTCTACAGAGCGGTACCCAAACATACTTTAGGCCTCGTTTTTGGGCACATTTTACAAAAAAAATACCCTTACCTTGTCGATATCACAGGGAGTTCCATCAGCCATTCTTTGCTTGTAGAACGCGACACATTTCTTGTTTGCATGGATGCAGCCTAATTGCTGACATTGTTGATCTATGAAAGAGACCAAAAGTTTTCTCTAGAAAGTAAGTAAGTAATACGTTTAGGTACTACCTGGATCTAAAGACGCTTTGCAGCCTCCCGTAATGCCTCCTTTTTCTCTGAGTGAAACCTTGCATTGTGTATCTTGGTCGTAAACCACCCCTGGTAGATTATCCCCCAGAGAGTATATCTCAAATTCCGGTTCATCGTTGAAACAATCTAGAAGGTGTATCCTGGAATACCATCAGGAAAATAGTGGGAAATTGTAAGTTTTCGCAAAAAATGCATCGTTTATTTGTTGGATTTTAACGTAAACTTACTGCACACTTCAATAAACTTTTCGATATTTTTTTAAATACGCCGTTTTTACACTTACGAGGCCAACTCCCTCAATGAGGCAGTACTGCAAGGTGACCACTTTAATGTGTAGGTCTTTGAATAGGGGTTCATCACGTACGAGGAACCATCAGCGGGATCTTCGTCTAGGCATGGGTTCTCTTCAGCGTCGTGGGCCATACCGAGTCTATGGAAAATATGAGCTTTGTCACGTACAGTGGCTAGCAATAAACTTACCAACGTTTTGAAAAAGATATCAGTTTTGGAAAACGGAAACATCCAAATTTTTGTGTTAAATTATTAATTTGTCATCTACATAAAATATTATTGATATTAATTCGTTGTATAATAAGTCAGTCGAACATTAGAAATAAGAAAAGTGAATTTGCACGTTTTCTTGGTTGCATAAATCTAGGCACACCTGTCTAAATTTGAATTATTCAGGGATTTAGCAGCTCCAAATTGTTAAAGTTGGTTGTGATTAAAAACAATTGATGAACAATAACATGTCAGATCTTAATTGTCTCGGTTGTAATCTTATTTCTTGTAAGAAATGAGCGGCAGAGAGTTATCGTTAGTTGAGAGAAATTTGATTATTAAACTACACATGGAGAATAAATTTTGTGGTAAAATTGGGAAAATAATAAAATAAAAAAGTCGGTATTACAATCAGAATTATTACTTTGAGATATGAAACGGGAAGAAGAATTGAAAATCAAACTCGCCCTGGACGTCCAAGAAAATTGACAATTAAAGGAGAGACAAAAACCAAACATCTAGCTGAAGAAAACCCGCGAATTAGTGCCCCTAAAATTGCTGCAGAGATAGACAAACTTTTTCAAAAAAAAGTTCACACTGTTACTGTACGAAGATAGCTTCGTAGGTCTGGATTAAAATCTTGCACCGCCAGGAAAAAGCCTTTTGTTAGTAAAGTGAATAGAGAAAAAAGAGTAACGTTTGTAAAACATTTCCTGAATCGTGATATGGAGTTCTAGAATAAGATAATATTTATTGAAGAAAGTAAATAAATTCAACATATTTGGATCAGACGGCTTAAAAAAGTGTGGAGAAAACCACGAAAAACATTTAACTCGAAGAATACAATCAAAACTATTAAATATGGAGGCGGAAGCATTATGGTATGGGGATGCATGGCGGCATCGGGTGTTGGAAATTTAGTCATAATTGACGGAAGTATGGATAGACATGATTACGTAAATGTCTTAAAAGAACATCTTCAAGAGAGTGCACGAAAACTTGGGTTAACTGGCGACTATTATATCCAACAAGACAATGATCCAAAACACACGGCTTACATTGATCACGAATGGCTGCTGTACAATACTCCCCATAAACTTGAAACCTTTCCTCAGAGTTCTGATATCAACCCTATTGAATATCTGTGGAGTGCATTAGAAAGAAGAATTCGGTGCCATGAGGTAACGACCAAAGAAAAATTAAAATAAATTGTAGTGCAAGGGTGGCAGAAGGTAGGTAACGATATTACCCAGAATTTAGTACAATCTATTCCTAATCGTCTTAAAGCAGTGATTGATTTGAAAGTTACCTTACCAAATATTGATTAAGACACAATATTGTTATTTTTTTCCATTGATTTTTCTTTTTTTATTTCCTAGACTGTGCCTAGATTTTTACGTTTCAAAAATGTATTATTTCGACTTAAATGAAAAAAATTCATCGTGTACCTATACTTTTGCTGGCCACTGTATATATTTTCAACTTGGCGATGTGAAATATTTGGGAAAATTCGATAATTGTTTTGAAATTGACAACAAAGAATTTAATCTACACAAAAGTTTTTTAAAAGGGTTTGAATGAATTCTTGAACTTTTTGGCTTTTCCTAGCTTTTTCCCCTATAAGAAGAAATTCATATTGCATTGATACATTGCAATTTTAGAGATATTTTCTTTTTGGGCTGACTTTCAATATTCATTGATTTATTATAACTTCATTTCAGTTTCATCTCAATTTCAATATTTTTTAGTTCTTCTCCTTATATGGAGTCTAATACATATAAAAATCAACATTCCTTTTTACGTATACTCACAAATGGCCCAATTCATGGCTAATAGTAGTGATCGTATCTATCAATCCACCGTCTTCCGTTACCATGCAATTTGATTTCTGGGAACATGCCCCTCCCACGAAGGCCCATCCTACTATACCGCATTCAGTCCCTTTAGTTCTGCAGAAATCCCATCTAAATCAACGAATAATACTGAGTTATCTGCATATTTTTCAAATGTAGAAAAAGGCCTACTCGGACATTAAAACAGCAATATCAAAGTGATTTGGATGGCTTTCTTCTTTGGGTTGAAGTTTCTGCGCCCATGCACAAAAACTGTACAAAGTTTTGTCTACGTCTTGTTGTACTTGCAAATCAATTTCTTGTTCTTCTTTTTCTAGATAAATAATGCGGACTAACACTGGCTGGATGACCGCCAACAATGACGCATCTGCAAACATCATTCTGACCTGTTTTGAAAAAATGATTAAAAGTGACTCGAAGTGGAGGACGTAATGATCTCACTTGAGAGAAAAGCGTAAGGATCCATTGTTCAATATCTCGTTTTCCTGTGTGTCGCAAAACCATCTTCTTATCGGTAACCAACATGATTTCGATCCATTGAGGATAGGTTTCCATTCGAGATTGATTTAATTTCTTAAACTCAGCTTCTCTTCGGAAGATGTTATTTCCTTTCGCGTATTCCTCACTAAAAACACTTAGACATACTCCCCATTATTACCAATGTTTAATTAACTACGTTATTCTTCTTTTAATCGCGTTATTCCAGTTTTCTTGCGAATCATCAACCGCACAATATCGGTTTCCTCTACTCTTTTCAGCCTGATGCACCACATGCAAGTGATGTCCTTTTTTATTCGGAGAATGTCCAGCAACTGGCTCGATATGGTACATTTTTTTCTTCATATTCACAATCCCTGTCTATATGAAATTAAAATTTATATCGCCAAATCATCCTTTACGAGATACGCAAGTACCAGTCCGTCACAAGTAGACAAAGCTACCTTAGAATTAGGAACTCCCCTCACTTTACCCCAGTAATAGCACATTTTCTTGTTTTTTACCCCCCTTACATCCCTCTCACGCACTGGAAGGGTGGGATCCCGCTTCTCGAAAATCGCCTGAGGGTGGATAAGATTCCTGTCCGGCCATAGTTCCAAGTGGTACAATTCGTTGTCCAGCATGATGCCTTTATATTAAAAACTCACTTAAGCAAATTACAAACCTCAACACAAACCATAGTGAACAGAATCCGGATCATCCAGTTCTCTTTTCCTTCTTTTTCGAAACTCTTCTGCATTGTAATCGTGTGAATGTGCCAAATGGAAAGTGGCAAACTTGCCATCGGGGGTGGCTTTGTGGGGTACTGCCAAGTGGAAGTTTTTGATGTTTTCAGTGTATTTTCCTATTGGGGAGGAGTTGAATTTTGCTGTTAATGCGTAGGAGTGATTCTTACCATGTATGACTCCTTGGGCTACGAGTAGTAGAGTTTCACGTAGCACCACTAAGCAGAAAAGTGCGATTTTCAGAGAATTAGTATTTTTTAACATGTTTGACAATTTTTGTATAATGACATTTGACGTTTTTCAAATAATACAGGGGTTTATTAAAGCTTGGCCTACTGCTAAAAAAGTATCCGGTGGATCAGTGCGGTAGATAACGACAGATTTTCGGTGGTGATTTTACTCGGTATGCTTTCTAGGGGGGTTTAATAATGCGTACATTCTATTATAGTTAGAAAAAAGAACATCATTAATAACATGGAAGTTCTTACAGAAAAAAAAGAATGTTTAATTTATCCACCTGTTACACATTCTGCTACAATTTTACTCAGATTGCCATGTAGTCTATACTGAAATTGAAGGCAAGAAATTTATCATGATGTAGGTGGCATACACTTAGACCCCAAAGAGCTATTATGGATACATGATCTCTTTAATTTTAATAAATCCTCTTTCTGCGTTTCCGAACCGGTTGCCAATAAACAATTTGAGAGTTTTTATTATAATTTTGTTATAAAACTCAGAAAAATTGAAACGCATACGGTATACACAGCAAATAAAATGGAATGTCCTTTTTCAATGCGCCGATTTTCATCCTCTAAAAGGTCCCTTTTCCCCCAGTTTTTCCATTCTGAGTAAAAGGACAACCGAAAATCTGTCATCATCTGCCGAACTAATTATGAAAACCTTTAGTGGAGTAACAAAGTCTTCTCCATGACAAATATCAATATAATTTTTTTTATTATTGACATCTGTTTGGTTACGTCCCTGTAGTCTTGTGAAATCCCCCCTCGCATCCTTTTGTTTCAGCAGATAAAAATCCTCACAGTACCATTTACAAGAAAACTTTTTAAAATTTATTCTCTTTTTATTTAATTATTTAGTTCTTTTGATAACGCCACTGCTTCCCGTTTCTACGGTACCGATTTTTGGGACTGCACCCGGCAGGGCTGTCTAAAGGTGACTAAAGGTAAAGGACCTGCAAGTACCGATGATTTGAGATCTTGACAGCGATGGCTGTTTCCGACATGTGGAGGTTCATAATCGCCGTTGATTACTGGGTAAGTTAGGGTTTTTAAATCCACAAAAAAATGAGATGAAGATAATTCTCAGACCTGATTAATTCGTACAATTATAACATGGAGTTGGTTGAATGTCAAATGGTGAAGGGATTATTGAAAGAGGAGAGAAGGACAGACGGAGAATAGTTATTTACATAACGAGTTAGGAAATATGTAATTTTACGTAACGAGCGAAGCAAGGTCCCGCAATGTGACACGAGTCATAGTGTATCCCAATGAATTTCGTACATATTTTTGTAATATTACTGTTCATTATGTGTAGAAATTTTACGAAAATGGCATACATTTGAATATATTCAAGCTGCGCCCGATATCTGCAGAATTATTGTGATTATTGTTGTTACTGGTCCCATTTGTTAACTGAATTAACAAACGAAGGTACCGGCTTTTATTACGTAATGGTTACAAAATTAAGCCTGTTTAGTCATTGGTTTTCACTAAAAAAAGATTGACACAAAAAATTTGGCTGAAAAAGTCCTGTTTAAAGGGCCCCCGTCCCGGTGTCCCCAAAATCTCGTGAAATCCTGAAGGGCCTTTATATAGGATGATTCATTCACAATGGGACAACTGAAAGCTGGAGATACTATATGTCAAATGGCGAAGATTTGAGAAAATATGCTTGCTCGCGGAATGGCTCGATATCCAGGTGGAAATAGAAGTTCCATCGGTAAGAGAAGAAGTCACGAAGGCAATCTATAGGATTAAATTAAAAAAGGTACCGGGACCGGACTTTAACACCGGAGATAATAAAGCTCACGATTCTAGGCAATACAAGTTATGTAATAAAGGTTTTAAACCGGTGCGCTAGAACCGGGACATTCCCAGAAAATTGGAGAATAAAACATTTTGGTTCACTATCAGCGAGGGTTTATTATAAACGAGTCCATCTTGTCGGAAAGTTTTACTTATGATTTTATATATGGTTAATTTGGGACATGAAAATCAGTTTATTACATGTAAGTTTCCATTACATGCGAGTTCATTATAAATGAATTACACTATAAATAGTTTTTTTTAAGTGGTCGTTTCCGAGATATGACACAAACTACATTTTTTTAAATGGCAACCATATAAAAAAGTGGGTCTATAAAATAGTATACTTTTTCCCTTTTTTAATGATATAAGACTTGATTTACTTATTTTCAAAAGTGCCAAAATTATAGCACTTTTAATTGTTTTATTTAAAATAAATAGATACTTTATCTAGTTGCCAGTAATAAACAACTAAAAACATTTTTAGAACTCAAATATTTGATTTTCAAGTTAAAAATATTAACTCAATTGCAAAACTAAAAACAACAAAAAATTAGATAGAATTAAAGCTTCTACATTTACATAATATGCTAAATCATTTAGTAAACATGAACCTATAAATAATGAACGATCATCATAAATAGTGTTCAAAAAGTCCATTAATACACATTTGACACTTTTTTAAAATAGATTTTGTGGCTTTCCTAACAGAACATCTATTAATATTACGAAATGCCTCATTCACAGTTATTTTCAAGTCATCGATAATTTCATTGGTTGGACCACTTTTTAAAAAAAGTTATGTATTTTATCACATTTGCAGAACAATTATCTACAACTTCTATATTTAAACATGTTTGATATCATTGGTAATAAAGGAACTGTAGACTTTGGTTTTTTTATTTATTTTGGTTTTTCGTAAATATCTAGTAACTTTATATAACTTTTTTGAATCTTCAAATATGGCTTTAAACTTAGCTCACAAAACTGCAAACCTTTCCTCATTTAACTGATTCTCTATTCTTTTTAGTTTTGAAAATCCCTTCACTATGTATAAAAAAATACTCACCCTGTATAAAATCAGTACTTACTTAATCAAAATAATGCAGGCCTACTTCACTGATTGGAAGATAATAATCGACGACGGGACAGAGAAATACCGGTAATGTCCGTAAATACACAGGGCTCGGTCCTAGACCAAACGCTGTAGAACATCTTCTACAATTCAGGGTGTCTATTTAACAGTCCCTCGGACTCCTATGAGTTTATTTGTGATTTCATTAAAAAAAACCCATTATGAGGATGTATATGAGACTAATGAAGATGAATTTTAAAATTAGTAACAACCCTACAGGATGTCCCAATAAAGCGAGGCGTCATAAAGTGTAATTTTTTTAAATGAGACCACCTGCATTTTTTCACGTGATAGAATCTTCTCTTGAGCCTGTGTTGGTTCCTAGATTTTTTTACCCTGGAATGCAACGATTCGAAGCTATGAAGTTTTAAGAGAAATATTAGGATTGCTATGCCTTATAAAGAAATGAATGTCGCAGTTAGCTTAAGTTAAATTTTGATAATTTTAGGATGGATTCTCATGTAAGATGATGAAGATGATCACCTTAGCAGGCACGAATATTCATTTAGCCAAAAAATACACACATCAACAGAGTCCAGTGCCTATTTCAAAATATTTGGCAGCACAGAACACCAATAAACACGATTCTATTTTATATAATAAAAAAACTGCTTTCATACGGTAATAAATAATTTGTTGTGATTTTTTGCCATTATCCCTAGACTCTGTGGATGTGTGTACATACGAATTCCATAAATAGAAATCACCCAAAGCGACATAGACCTCGTTGCATGCGCCGGTGACCTGGAGCGCCTCACGGCGATGCCAGACGGAAGGAAAGGGGGTTTAATCGGTCGGTGATTCCCAGACGGGAATGCAAAATTGACACAAAGAGGGCAAATAATACCCTCAAAGTCTGGAAACAGATTTCCCTTAACTTCGGAAAAAGAAGTTCCATTAATAATGCCACAATTTTTCATTTAAGTTTTTTTCAATTTTCGAGAGATCAATAATTCATTTAGTCATTGGTGTGCAAGCCTTGTTCTAGTAGATAAAACTTCTCAAAGTTATTTACACTAGAATTTCCTAAAATTCCTCTTGTTCAATCATTCAGATAATCTAGTGATGTCACCGTTTTCCAGCTTTAAAAAATGTCAAATTCCTTTCAATAAAAAAATTAATTTCAACACTATAGAATTGTAGTTTAAAAGCTCGCCGCGTTTAAACGAAAAGTGACCATTTTACATGGTATATATATGACCCAGATCCAAGAATTTTTACCATTCATAAAACCACATGATACAGATAACGAGTTAATGCAGCAAGAACCTCACGGGGTACTAAATTATATTTCAAACTTCCCAAAAGGACTTCTTCACCAACGACCTCATCATCTTCTTCGAAGCTAAAAATGCAGCAAAGAAAGTAAAAAGATCGACACACCTTGCATTGAAGAAGGAAAAATCCGATAAGGACTGGTTTGGTTTTCCTGGAGACAAACAGTCTGGTTTATTGGAGAACAAAGTGACCTAGATCCAATAATATGCATTTTTCACCATGACATAACCAAACCGCCGTAAATCATTGTATGATAATTCCTCACAAAAAAAGCAACTGCAGAACTTTCACGCCTTGTAACGCTTTTTGGTGTAATCGGTGTAACCTGATTGAGTGCCGGTTTTGATTGTCACGTGAGGTTTCGAAATGGTTGAGGAAAGAATGCAACTCACGTATATCATATGACAATGTTACATCTGAAAATTGCAAAAACGTTTTTTCTGCATCATTAAGGAATATTTCCATGTGTGGTTGTAACTTACAACACGGTTTCACACATAATACTGCCCCACCCAGTTCTAGATTTCCATTTCAAGGCTACTGACGATCATTAGATACTTTTGGGCTTGATTGGCAAATTAAATAGTGTAATTAGTAATTTTTTCTTCCAAACAAATTAGTATTAATATTGCTTTACGATAATTACTCTCTTATTGGCCTTGCAGGGGAAATTACAAATTTCAATCAAAAGTTGTTAACAAAAATGCCTGCTTTTCCTTTTATAGGATTGTAAATTCAAATTTGGTTTTATGTAACTCGGAATTGTTACTGTATAGTGACATTGAGCTCAAAGAAAAAATCAAAATAACAATATAAACAGCATTGTTACATACAAAAGCAAATACAGTTAAGGACAAGGCGGGTATTAAGGACAGTATTACAATGATGTGTTAACAAACTACATAAACAATAATACTAAATCAGTATGATTATATTTTGGTATTATTATATTGCGTAACACATACACCAGGGGAGAGAAATTTGTGCAAATATGAGATTATTGTAGATCTATCATTTTAATCCCAGATGAGTCTACAAGGAAGTGGGAAACGATGAATATGTATGTATGATTTAATGAATTATGTAAGTTCATGCAATGCAGGTCTATTTCCTTTTAATGGAATTGAAAAGATGTAATATCTGGGAAAAGGTTACCAATTAAAAAAGTTCTTTTGGATATAATGGGCCGAAACCAAAAAAATGCTAATTAAGCCGATAAACCCAACACCGCCCAAAAACGAATTAATCATAAAAAGCCGAATACGCGAATTAACCTGAAACCTGAAAAATCCGAAAAAACCGAAAACAATCGGTTTTTTGTTTGGATTAATTGAAATTTTTCGGCTTCGACTTAATTCGGATTTTTCCCGATTCAGACTTTTACTTTTTCGAGTTAATTTGGGTGCGCTTCGTATCACATAAATGCGATATCTACTCATAGAGAAAAAGATGATATTACGTGTGTGAAACTGGTAAAGCGTATCTTGATACCTATTTTTTTTCAAATGGGAAAATGCACGATTTTGGAATTCTGCTGAGCTAATTAGGTATGCTGATAGAAAACTCAAAAAACGGAGTGCTGTTAGGCGTGAAGCTGAATGCTAAAACACCAGTCGTTGGATCATGCAATGCAAGAATTGCAGAGGCAAAGCTTTGGAAGAACGGCTGAATAGGCACAATCTCGTCATCACTGATTATGATGTTAGATGATAGTTATAAGAATGTATCAAAGTCAAAAAAAATCCATCATGATTACTCGAAAATCAGTGGCGTAGTAAAAGAACTTATTTAAACTTAATTTATTAAGATATGATAACCAAATTTTTTAAAAATGTCTACATTTTAAATGAATGTGCTTTGTTATTGATTATAGACTGAAATCACAGTAGTAGGTATCTATTAAATCCAAAAAAAGTCATAACGTGATTGCTCAAAAACCGGAGGCGTAGTAGTATGACCACCCATAGAAAAGCAAATTTTACAAAGCCTGAAGAAGATCTACTCCGCCACTGTTTGTGGTATTAGATCACAAAGTCTTCAGAATTCAAAGTTAAGTCACAAAGACGTCAAAATTACGTTAGTAGTTTGTAACGTAAAAACGTCAGGTAGATGTTTTTTGAACATCATTGCATGACTTCGGTAATTAAAACATATTTCAAGCTGTGGTTTTCAAATTCAAATCCCATATTAAGTTTACGTCTATCAATTATAACGACGTTACTTTATCGTCATTTCCTATGACATCTTGACGATTAAAAAGCCTCTGAACTGATCCGCTCTCACTTTCAAACGATTAACTCGTTCTCTCATGAAAAATATGATAAAAACGCATAGTATCTGATAAAGGTACCATCTCCCATCGTCTCACTTGATCAGACCATTAGAAAGTAGCCCCCATAGACTGTCTGACACCGAGAATTCTTTAATACCTTCCTTTCGAGTGGCATGCGACGACATATACCATACCATTCTCATTTTCAGTTCACCGTTATTTCACGTAGTACCAAGTAGTACCGATTTCTTTTCGCTGCTGCTTCATTATCTCGAACTTTAACCAATTATTTATTTATTTATTTATTTGTGGTAATTGATCCGTGGAGGTGGTGATGAGATAGGTGTCTCGTTTTTACCCGTGATAGTGAAATCAACTATGATAGGATAGATGGTACCACTGCAGTAAATGCACCCATGGACATTTTGGTCTTTGATCTTGCAAGTGGGACCTTGGATTGCTTATACCTGAGTATGTAGTTCTTAATGCTTGATTAAGTTCTTGAGATTGTGGTGGTACCAAGCACTGCCTGGCAGGTGGTACCGCTCCAAATACCTTTTAACTATAGAAATTGATATAACATTATATTTTGCTACTGGTAATTTGAGGCAGTACCAGAATTACTTCCTTTATCCATCGATTTGAAAAGTTGGCCCAAAACACCTTGGAAATTACCATTTAATTACATCGTTAGCATTGAGCTGCAACTTGGGTATATGTTCACTGGGCTCAGTTGTATTTTGATTGAACTTTAAAGGGATATCTAGCACTTTTTTTGGTTTATTGTTCAGATTTCCTAATGTACGATACGTGAAGACGCACCTTTATTAAGAAGAATTGCATATGCATCCGCATTGTGTTCAACTCGTAATGAAGATTCAATAAATCAGAATCAATTAGAATAAAACACCACTTAGTTTTTATATGTCAAGGATTATCTACATTTCATTGAGTTTGTACTGTATGGTCTAATGCGATTTTCTGACATCATCATTAACAATTATTATTGAGCCCTTATGCCCATATATGATGATGGTTCAAGCAGGTTCAGATTCTTCATAATGGGTTCTTTGAATATGTTTATGATTGCTTAAATGATCATATATCATGCCCTTCGTGTGGTTATCTCTCGAAAAGTGTAGATCCGTATTCACTTTAAAAATTGGATTTCAGGTACCAAATTGTGCTTCGTGCATCTTTGGAGAGGGATTAATCTGTTCTGGTGGTACTTTTGCGGTTATTCTATAAGAATGTAGATTAAAGATGGGAACTTCTGCTTTAAAACAAAACTGAGTGGGGTTCGTCATCTCCAAGAGTAACGAAGTTGCAGGTTTCGGTATGAAAACATATACAAAACATTAAAAAAAAAATTTTTTCTCGGATTTGAGTGAAATGAAAAAATAAAATAATCTCTGTTTTAAGTGACTCATTCTTAGTATTTTTAAGAGTTGAAGGAGCTGAAGCATTTTCGTATACTGTGTCTGTTTTCTAGGGTCTCGTTCTCCCAATTTTTATGGTTTTTGAAGAGATTTAAAAGCTTTAATATGTAAAAATTCATTGACGTACCATAATAAATTTGGCAGCAAGAAATTCTTCAACATATGAGAATTCTGATGTTACCTCGGAGTTCTCTCGGATTTGTTTTCTGGTGCCTCATTCTAAAAAAAAATTAAAGCGATTTGATTATGAATCGTTTTTATGTAGAATTTCATTGACGTGCACTATTATAGTAAATAAACTTGGAAGAAAATAATTCGTTAAATTTTATATAAACAAAATTTGGAAGTAAAAATTGTGTTATTGCGTCGCATTTCTGCCTCCTACATCCCTGTCTTCCAGTGGTCAGAATTTCATTGGCATACGGTAAGATATCTAGAAGTAAGAAATTATTCTCAATTCTCGCCCTTTTTTTATTTCCAAATTCTGATCTTGTCCTGTATTGGATTCCAGTAAGCTCCGGTTTCCATACTCCTATATTTTCCAGTTGCTTCTTTTAATTTTTTTTTTCAATTTTAAGGCGGACCTTGATCTATGCTTTTGAGACATTCTCTCGTCTAGAATCGGAAAATAAAGCCGCCTATCATCGACTAATTTAATTTAAAATAGGATGAATATAGGAAATATCACGTGTGTATCTCTACAAAAAAAAAAAAAAAAAAAAATGCGACCTTTATACTATACAGGTTACGCAAAAAATCCACTCCTCTGTCAAGTACTTCAGTATTAAACGTCCCATCAAGGAGTGGTTTCGAGGTAGTTTGCCCGAACGAAACCCAGCCGATAAAAACCCATAAAAGTATATGGGTATTTACGGAACTTTTCGATAATAACCCGAACTAACCTTGAATTTTTCTATTGTTATGTCGCGAGTGATTGAGGTCGGTGCAGTGCGGTTTCATTCGCTTAATTAATTATCACTGCCTTTTTTTCCCAAACATCACTGATATTCACGTATACATTGACCAAGATGTGACACTTGGATGGGGTGCCAAGGTCCGATTTGGGTCCCAGCGAAGGCGCAGGAACCATCGATTTGGACGTAAGTGACGGATGAACAAACTTGTCACCAATATCTTGACTTTTTATTCACCTTAAGCATTAGAGGTCAATAGCGCTTTAAGCCATTACAAGTTCACTGGTAAATGATGAAATTTCATAGTACTTCAATACCGAAAATGCTTCGTGTTTGTTGTTGAGAACTGGACATTCCTGAGTGCGTATTTACTTGACCAGCTAATCGTCTCTTTATCTCGGACTTATTATTGACATAGTGTCTAATGTTGTTTTAAAAATAAAATTAACCTTAATGAGTCTATTGCGAATATCTGGAAGTGAGTAAGTATTGATGATGGAGTCAGTAGCAAGTAGAATAACTGAGAGTGAGAACCAAATCAGATCAGAATACATCAAACCTTTAAAGACTATCTACCCTCCAGTACGACTCTGTTATTTATTAGATTAAGGCACTAATGCTCGTAATTATTGAGAACAATTAGGGCTCTTAACGCTGTATTACAGTTTGTTGCCCCCCGGAAATTCCCAAAATTGATTTCTCCAATTCTGGAATTCTTTTAATATGGCTTATCACAACATTCCCTTCAGTACGTCACTGTCGTTTACAATAGTCAAGTACTAATGCTTGAATTTGTAGAAAGTTTGGCTTTTAACCTGTAGAAACTCATTAGTGTACCAGAATTTTTGCCTTCTCTAGGTAATTGTTTTAAATTATTTCCTTAATTTTGGAATGGTTTTCCTTATAGTGTCCCATACATCTCTGTTTTAGCTTTTTTTATCATAAGTTTATTATAAAATATATGAGACAACAAAATACGCTTAACGGATGAAGACTTATTGGCCCAATAATTGTATTCTCGGGAAATTTGTATTCGTAGTTCCCCAAAAAGAATTCCTGAGGCAAATCATTTATTTTTATTTTGCTGAGATTGCCTTCCAGCGCGCCTCTGTTTTCCACATTAAGGTTCAAACTATTGTAATTATTAGAGACAAAACTTAGCATCCTTAATATAAAAGAAAGTCAGTGGCGTTTTGCAGCTGTCTTACTAAAAATTAATTTTCTAAAAAAGAATTAATTCATTATGAATTTTTTATTTTGCTGATTTTATATAACATTGCGTACCAGTACTCCTCTGTCCCCTATTAAATTAATACGTCATTTCTTATAACCGTAGAAAACCCCTACGGTTCATAAAATTAAAAAACTCAGTGGCGTATAGCAATCCTCTTACTCGAAACCAAGTCCCATAAATAACTCCGCTCATTGTGATTTTTCTTCTTTGCTAATATAGGTTGTCACCGTCAGTGCACACTGTATCTCCATCAGACTTGGTACTCTTAAGCTTCTCACCTTCATCAAGAACATCAGGTGGATACACACACAATCAACTTCTCTTCAGTTTGTCGAAAAAATTCCATTTAAATATATTATAGCGGGTACCTCGCAACAACCTTGCTCGCTCAGTTGGAACCTCTCGTTGGTCTAGACCGAAGATGCGTGGGTACATAATTTGGGCAATTGCGTAACGTACGTCACACTCCATTTGTCGAATCTCGTCGCCTCGTGGCATTTATGACCTCTTATTGAAGATATCTCTAGCTTGGCCTACGAAGAAGACTTCTACGTATTTGTTTATTCAGTAACACTTGAGCCTTCCTTCGAGAGCATTCGTGATAACGCGGAAAACACATAGAATTAAGCAAATTTGGACTTAAATGACTCATTTATTGATAGTGTTTCTTATTTCAGCCAAAACCTCCTAGAGCCATAATTATCACCACCATCACCAACAGTGATCGCTATGAAGTGCTGGAAGGTTTTCTAGTAGAATTATTGTGCTAATATAGTGACTTGACAGTACTTTGTGTAGTGCTAAAATGCTGAATTGCACCGACTTGGAGTGCATCCTGCACCATCACCATTACTACGCCCATTTGCACCATCTCAAGCATGGCACCCACGTGGATGAAGGTAAAAATCTTTTCCAATGGAATAAGAGAAAGCATTTCGCAAAATTTCTTATTTATTTTACATGTTAAATAGTGGTGAAAACGGTTCTAAAATGAGTACTGATTGATTATTATTCTTGAAGAGTGAAACGTTTCATTGTTCATGGGATTTTACGGTACTAACACTAGTATTATTGCGTGATTTCTTCCTTTCCTGATGGAAATTTCCTGCAATATTGACCCCATGGGAGGATCAAGGTTCTGTTTATGTCCACTAAATTTCTTTGACCAAAATTACCTTGATATACTACTGTGTTGGCACAGAAGGACGCCAAGCTGGGTCCGGCTTTAATGGGATTTTTATATACCCAGTGATGCTCCTATGGCGTCACTATCATCACTAGTGATATAAACAAAACGGTGTCCAGTCAAAGCAGCCGATAACCTCTGTGCGTTAATAAACGATTGCAAAAGCCCATAAACATTGGCATTAAGAAACGTCCACATAGTGATGGTTTAGCAACGTTATTATGCAGATTATACGGTGGTTGATGGAATTTTGTTGTAAATACTATTGTATAATAATTGAGTTAATAATTTATTGCCGATATTACGAGGCTTTAACGCGTGACATATGAAAGAGCAAATTAGTCTGAGGAACTCGTGATAAATCAAACGGATGCTGTATCTCGGAGACTGAGAGACGTGGTTTAGCTGTTTCTTTCGGAATCCCGTTTTGCTTTACGAATTTTCGAGATATATAAAAAATCAAAATTTGAAACTAGCGAGAATAGGTACCTGCCTACCTCTCTGAGTATAAATATAGTCACACAAAGAAGTCATAAAAGTGAAAGAAACCGACAAGAGACTATTTTAAGCTTTGTAAATAAGGATACCTCCAATTACATCCAATTGTCGGCAATTTTTCAATGAGTTGGCCCATGTGACGAGAGCAGCAAATTTCACCATTGCAAATTCGATTAAGCTCATATCATATTGGAAAAGTGCCAAAACAACGACCAATTTCAACATTTTTGGTAACTTGCAAGGTTTCGAAAAACCCCTTAGTGAAGGAAATTAAAATTCAACAATATCTGAGTTTCATTGTTGATAATCTTAAAACACTCCAAAATTCAAATGAAATGAGTTAATTCAGGTTAATAGTAAAACTATATGAATCATATGCTCTCAATGCAATTATGATTTGAAAATAAGAACAACATCCAATGTTGAAATCGTGCGTCATTACTAAATGCCACTGGGTTTATTATCGTTGCAGTATTGACATCAATGTATGTAATTATCGGTCTCTCTAAATTCACGTAAGTTACAACCAGATATACTAGAGTATATTTTAATAATACCAGGGTCGTACCAGAATGGGAAAAACCTAAATAGTAGGTGCCTAATTTCTTAGAAAAGCGAAAGCTAACTACTACATACTGAATACTTCAGACATTCCTCTACATATACAGGGTAGAACAGCCAAAGGGAATAAATTCAATATCTCCATATTTCGACATATGTGTAAAAATTCCGAAACACGTCAATTTTAGATTATGAATTAACATCCTGTAAGGTAAAAATTTTATCTGTAAATTTAACTTCCTTTGCGTGGAAATTGCAATCCCCAAATTTTTAAATGGGAAGCATAAGTTTGTGATACCTCAATTGAAAGGTCTTTTCGTTCTTTATTCAAAACTGCCATTGTTTTGAACTTTATTGCAAAGTTCAATAGAATAAAATAAATTGATGTAATTCCCGATATTTTCTACAATAATCTTAAAACTTAATAACTAACACTATTTCGTTATTGACAATGTAATAAGATAATAAAATAAATCAGTCTCAATCTTCTATGAGATTTTCAAAATGCAAGCCTCAAACCTCTTGGCAGTATCCTAACCGTAAATAAAAATGTCTTCTAACATTAATCAACATCTGAGGCGTAACCGATTTAATCGCAAGCGTTATTCTTTTTTTTTAAGTCAGCTAGATTGCGTTTAGGTTTGTACATCGTACTCTTCAGATATCCCTACAAGAACTCTAATGGAGTAAGATCAGGTGATCGTGCTGGTCATTCCAGTAATCCTCGCTTCCCTATCCACCGATTTGGAAAAGTTAAGTCGAAGTGCATTGAGATTAATTTGTTTTGTTATTTTATTACATTATCAATAACGAATTGGTATTAGTTAATAAGTTTTTAGCTTGTTGTAGAGAATTTCGTCAATTCCATGAATTTATATTTTTTCTATTATTCTTTCAAACAAAATTTAAAACCATAGCAATTTTGAATAGAGAATAAAAAGATCTTTCAAATAAGATATCACCAATTCGTACTTCTAATTTAACAATTTGGAGGTTGCTATTGTCACGCAAAGGGGGTTGAATGTAGGGATGAAATTTTTACGTTCCAGGATGTAATTTCAGAATCTAAAATTGATGTGTTTCTGTATTTTTATCACATCTGTCGAAATACGCAGATATTGAATTTATTCGGTTTGATTGTTCTACCTTGTATATGCTAATTTTTTTAACAACCTATATTTACTGGGTGAAACAGGAGGACTGTGATAAACTTCAGGAGGGTATTGTACATGAAAAATAAATGTAACAAAATTTAAATGTTGTAATCCAATTTTCATTTGTTTACATGTATGTACATACACACATGTATTTCATAAGTTATAGCGTAAATAAAATTAAAAGATAAAATTTTAAATATTCATAAGTGTCATAAGAAATTTCATTAATTAACATTTTGGTTATCATGATATTGTGTCAATGAATGTTCAAAAATACCACTATTGACTTCTAAACATTTTCTATTTCGCCTATGAAGAGCATTCATTGCTTTCCTGATTGTTTGATGTCTTTCTTTAATATCAGCTGCAGCATTTTTAATACGTTGAATTATGGCATATCGAGTGTCGACTTTTACTCTGCACACCTTTTTAAACTAGTCCCACAAACAATAGTCTAATAGTGTGATGTCCGGAGATCTTGGAGGCCAACTAATAGGACCACGTCGACCAACTCAACGCCCTGGCAACTTTTCGTCTAAATTTTGCTTAATCTATCGAATATACTATGCAGGAGCTCCATCATGTTGATAGGATACTTTGGTTCGGATGTTTAAAAGAACATCTTCTAGAAGTCCCTGTAATCCATTTTGAATGAAATTGAGGCAGTGTTCTCATGTAAGACGATTCTCCAAAATGAAAGGGAGAATTAAATAATTCTCAATCCTACCATATGATATACATATGCATTTTTTGAAAACTTAAGTTGAAAATTACTTTCGATTATTGCATGGGGATTTTCGTCTGACCATACATGACAATTTCGTGTCTTATTAACGTCGTCACGGGTGAATGTTGCTTCATCTGTAAAAAGAATGCTTGATACAACACCATAATTATTATTGATCCATCCACAAAATTCTCTACGTTTAACATGATTTTCTGGTTGTAAGTGCTATAATCTCTGTACATGATGTGAATATAAGTCTTGCTCGTGGAGTATGCTTATTACTCTTTTTTGTGTAATGACCAATTGAGTAGCAATTCTTCTTGAGCTGATCGTTGCATCTCCTTCTACTAGATCCTGAATATTTTTTACTTCTTCCAAGCTTTGTTCATTAGATCGTTCAGGTGATATGTTCGCACTGGGAAGCTTTCTGGTCGATCTCGCACCGATTGTTGAAAACTCGGATAAATACGTTTTTAAAAGGATGTCTGATGTGAAAACCGTTGGCGATATTCTTGAGCAGCAGCTCTAGCATTCCCATAACAAAAACCATAAATAAACACCTCATTTACATATTTTAAATTTGAATAAATGTTTAGCATTTTGTAACACATTAATTAACTTGAAGATAAAAGTCAAATCGGTATCACTAATCATTGTCACTAATAACAAAGGTACTTTTATCGTTAATAGAACGGTAGTTAAAAAAATTATTTACGCTATAACTTGCAAACAAATGAAAATTGAATAACATTTGAGTTTTTTTACATTTATTTCACAAGAACAATACGCTCTTGAAGTTTGGCACGATCCTCCCGACTTTCCCTGTATATAAAACATCAGAGGCGCATCAAAAGGAACAGATAAATCTTTGTAGAATAGTTTTTAGTTAAAAAAAATAAACAGAAAATTCCTAGATCCTCTGGAGAAGTTAGCTACGTCACTGAACTCTATATATTTCATATATTTGATATACCCCCGTAAGTAGTAAAGATTTCCACCTCATATTATTAAAGTCAGTGAACTCATGAGATAGACATTTCTCTACAAATGGTAAAGTTTTCAATGTCTATTGTAAAGAATCAGAGGTGTAACAGGAGGGGCAAAACTGTGGCAAATTCTAAATGAAATTATTACTTATAAATGCCTTTTTTTACTAGAAGTGGTATTTTTGGATTCATAATTTCTAAAATAAAATTCTGACAAAATCGGAAAAAATATGCTACTGGTAATTGCATGACCTGGGTGTCTCTGACTTCCTATGTGATGAAACTGTAACTGTTTCATATCAAAGAGCGTTCTTAGGATCACTTTTACATACAAACTCATTGCCGTAGAAGCAGTATATTTGGAGTTTCAATCTTTCGAATAAATCGTGTTAAAATACAAAAAAAGTGCTATAGGTAATTGCATGATCTGCACGCCTTTGGCTTTTTGCGAACTAAAACTGCAATTTTTTAAAATTGAAATGTACCTTTTTTGCACCTACGAACTCATTGGCGTCAAAGGAGTATTTTTAAATTTAATTTTTTCAAATTAAATTCTGAAAAAATAAGGGATAATTATATTAGGGAGAATCATATTAGGCGTAATTATCTGCCATTGACTTTTTATGAGTTCAAAAAGTAATTTCTTCCTTAGTACCTGTATAAGATGAACAATTAACTCTGTACATTTTATTCACTAAGCATCTCTCTTTAATCAGTAAAAATTTCAACCTCATAAAACAAAGATCAGGGTTGTACTATGATGGTTAAAAAGGGGTAAATCTTAGCAGACATTCACTATTTTTAATGTTGCTACAACAAACAACAATTTTCCTAGTAAAATAACAATGACAAGCTCAGGTTTCGAAGATTTGAACTTCAAAAACAATTATTACCCAGGCCTGGTAGCAACACAATCACTTTTCGCATCGTTCCGCATTTCTGCCCCGGAGAATTCTCCCTTTCCGGTGTGTTTCTATTGTGCTCAGGATGTATTTGAATAAATGTCCCAAAGTGGAGGAAAAACACGAATTTAATATGCAAATTGGTCATTAAAACTGACCGTGAGTGGACGTGCGACTAATTAGTTCCGGATCTTATGAATAAGATAAAACAAAGGGAAAATCATTGAAACCTTCCCGAAGAATTTGATTAGGTTGTACAGTGATGTTGGGTAAATATTGATTCTTGTCGTCATCAATTTATATAAGAATTGAAACTTTTTCCTGTGCTATTAGTAATGGAATTTTTGCACGGTTGAGAGCAAGTTTAGGTACACTACTTACCTCTGTTATTGGAAAGTGTTGGATTTCATAACGTTCATTTTCAAAAAATAATAATTGACAAACCACACAAGTCATTGAAGTCTCTTAAATTTCATAGAAAAGTGTAGAGTTTCTCCTATAAACTTGAGGGTTTTTTTGGATTACCCAAGGATCACCACCTCCAAGGGTACCTAGTATCAGAGTTCAAGTACTATCTAATTTTGTTTCAATAAATTTTGGTTTGAGCAAGATGCTCAATATCGGTACAAACCAGAAGGAGGAATACTGCAACTAAGCAATTATCACACAATATGAGCAACATGTTCAATGTTGAATGCGATTAGGAATTCCATGCTAATTTTTGCATTTTCTCGATGATTACCCGCTTTATCTTTAACGATCAGTATCGCGGAACTGCTAGTTGAAATCGGATTAGACAAAATGTGCATTAGGGCCACAATCGGACGTAAACAAGGCAAAGGTTAGTACAAGGAAGTCTTTGTAGTCCATAACAACATTGCTTAATGCTAATTATAAACATTTAGTCGCTCTTGTTACCGAAGATCCTTGAGAACAATCTAAAGAGCAATTTACCGCTTGAAGGATCGTGAAGTGAATCGGATCTTCAAACCATGAAATTGTCCTCTCAAAGACTATATTTATAACAAACAAATGTACGAAAAAAATGTCGAACATATCGAAATATTTTCAAATAATTTCAGACATTGAGCAGGTTTTTATCAGTACATAAATTTCCCTAATTACAGTAGAATTATTAATGTCTTTCGTATATATAAAAAAATTGAATGAGTTATTATTGTAATTTGCTTTAATAAAAATGTAAGAAATGAAGGTCTTTTAGCTGTAAATTTTCTTATTTTCTTTGATGATGAAAACGAAGATTTTATGCGCCCTGCATACGTATGTATGTTACAACCCTGTATTATCCTGATTCGGAAGTATTTTCTCAAAATGGAAAAATATCCCATTTTACAACGGTTTGCACCGTAATATGAATTATTAATAATTAACAATGTTGAAATATACGGAAATAACTACAAGATCAGTTCATTAAACAGGTTACGCACGTAATGTAAATAAATTATAACTATTATTATTACACAGTGTTTCCATTAATTAAGTGTATAGTTAACGGACGATTGCGGTATTCGCAAATAAACTATCAATTTGAAAATTTTAGGATTTCTAGGGCACATTGTAGGACTTTCAAATAGGCTCAAGTGAGTACACTGAGCTGCGTGATAAATTTGTTCATCCTCGTAATATTATTTTTTATCTGAAAATTGGACACTGAAATTCAACCGTACTACGTCTCTATAAATTGAGCCATCGATATGGAACTTGCAGGGTTTAGAGCAATAACTCTAAGCTTTCTAACGAAGTTTTAGTGCCTTCAATAGGTTTTCTGGCAATTCGACATTTTTGAGGATTTCTGTGCTTAATGAAATTTTCCACATGAAAATCGGATCCTAAAAATCAATCGTACCATGGCTAAAATAAATTAAGACATCGATAGTAACTTAAATATATTGCGTAGCTTAGCAATTATAATTTTTTTTCATTTCTGTGGTCTTGATGAAGCTTTTTATCTGAAAACCGGATACTAAAACCTAGAGCTGCTATATTATTATATCGATAACCAATCTTGAAGGGGCGAAAATTTATCGATATTAATATTTTCAGAATCGATAGCGAAGACTCGAGGCTTTCCAATGAAGCTTGAGGGAGTTCGATAAGTTGAATTATTTTACAACTTTCATAACGGGAATTTTGTAAGGAAATTGATTGCATGTTTGCCACATTTCATTCCAATTCCAGAATTTAAAAAAAACTTTGGCAACAGGGACCCATAGATCGACATATCGACCATGGTAAAAAGTGACCTTTCGATCTCGATTAACATTGACGGCCACGGTTAATTATCGAAACAAATGGATTGATTTAATTGCGTTATAAGATCACGTTAAATTGCATGGATGCAGTTAAACCATAATTCCCGAAGTCGTTAATGAATTAGAAACTAATTGGGTTCGTCAAGGTGGCTACCTGCGCTTTACACCTGATCGGTTTCAGGTCCGATTCATGGGAATAATAAACAGAGGACTCTACAAAATATTTTATACAGGTCAATAGTCTTCGGAAATTTTCCTATATTTACTTTTTTAATAGCATTAAGTTGAAGAAGAATTCAATGATAGATTAATCACATATGTGTGTTAATATTTATTCATTAATGGCCAAGCCTAATTTGTCATTGTTTTCCTTACTTGATGGGCATGCTTGGAGAATGGCATCATCGGCCCATCAAAGAAGGTTTGATTAATAGACTTGAAATTATCTCCAAGATTTTCTGATTTTTGGGTATTAAGTCAAAACTGCAGTAAATTTTATCAAACTTTACCGAATGTCCTCACTCAAACTGACCCTCAAAACTCGCAATTTAAGGTAGTAGAAAAAGTTTATCTATGACTATATCCTCGTTGCTAGACACCTATGGTCAAATACCTCTCATAAGTCCTACCTTTGCGCATTTATTATTTAAAATCTTGTCTAGCCTCAAGGCACATATTTCTAATCTTTTCTTAATACATTAACACGAATACGTAGGACTTAATATATTTCTTATCCTAGTATAGAAATCTCTGTTTAGTTGTGTCAAAAAAAGTATATCTGTGTCATTTTGCTGGAGAATGGTCTATTTCTTTCAGTTTTGAAGAGTACACAATCACAGCATTACGCCCATAATATTGTTGAGAATGGTGATTATACATACAGTGTGGAAGTTTTGGATGGAACAGTCCACATAGCTAAGATGTTGAACATATGCGGCCAAAATCCTCAGACATGTCGATTTTTATTTTTTCTTACGGTTTTTTTGACGGTAAATTCTTGTATACAGGGTAATCCAAAAATCAGATACGACTATTGGTTTTTTTAAATTTATTTTTATTTCATTTTTTAATTCTACGCAAAATTCTAAGTGTATTTCATGTACCATGTTCTATACCTAAACGCAACAGGTCTGGAGAAATTTACGATTGAACATATCAAAAACTAAAATTTTTTATTTATTCAAAAATTTTTTTAGTCCTGAAAAGGACCGATTTAATACAAAATAGCACCCCCTCATTGCCACGTTGATGTTAGGGCTTATTTAAATGACATTTTTCCTGAACGCTAGATTGGGAGACGAAGGGTAACTGAATGGCCGGCACAATCACCTGACCTCACGCCTTGAGATTACTTTCTATGGGGTTATCTTAAGAGTAAAGTATACTTTAACTAACCAGCAACTATCGAAGCCTTAAAAGAAAGAATCCGTAATGAAATAATAACAATTACCCCAGCAATGCTTCAAAATGTCAAACAGTTCATTCATCGTCTTGCTTACTTTCAAGAAGTAGGTGGGATCCAATTTGAACATTTAATTTAATTGTTGCTTGTTGTTTTATTTTGTATTAAATCGGTCCTTTTCAGGACCAAAGAAGTTTTAGTTTTTGATATGTTCAATTGTAAATTTCTCGAGACCTGTTGCGTTTAAGTATAGTACATGGTACGTCAAACAAACTTAGAATTTTGCATAGAATTCAAAAATGAAATAAAAAATAGGTGTTTCCATTTGAAAAACAAAGTTGGTAGTCGTACCTGATTTTTGGACTACCCTGTATACATGAATTTACCATCGAAAAAACCGCAAGAAAACATAAAAATCGACGTATCCGAGGATTTTGGACGCATATGTTCGGCATCTTAGTTAAATGGATTGTTCCATCCAAAACTTTCACACTGTATGTGCCAATGTAGCTCTATAACCCAAAAACTAGAAGAGATGTTATGATCCATTTTGAGGAAACTTTAAGAGCTTACAGAGATTATCCATTTGCCGTATTTTTGAGGCATTTAAAGTTGAAAAAAAACTTACGGGTTCTCGAGATATCGGCGCTCAAAATAATTTCAGAAAGGGATAAAAGTAGGTCCCCCCTCTGTGGAATTTTTTAATCTGTATCGAAACAGGAAATCTAAGATTACGTTAAAGAACTCAATTAAAGTCACGCATAATTGTGTTAATAATTATCTCCCGATTTCGTAATTCCTGTTTACCTGCAAAAGTTGGTCTAAACTAAAATTCTAAATTTTTTGCAACTTCATAAATGGGACATTCTGCAGGATCTAGTTATACACCTATGAAGTCAACCTTGACTTTTTCAGGATCTATACAGGAAGATGATTTACATTTTTGCATTACAGGAAGTTTGTCTGTGTTTCGTAGTACACACTTTATTGCAAACAATATAAAATTCTCTATATATAATAATATCTCGAAAATTTCCCTAGTCATTCTTTGGTATTTACATACACGAACTTTGTATTTACACAAATCATCCCATTTAGTTATTACAATCGAATTTGCCGTGAATCGTTTCATGTTGGAAGGTATTAAGTCGACCTGAGCAGCTGAGAGATTTAAATTCTAAGTAAACATGATTTTCATTTTTTTTTTTAAGACACTTATTGAAGAGCACAAATTTGTTAAAATGCATGATTATTTGTAGGAATAAGTTACAAAATGCGCTGTTAAAAATTTAAGAAAAGTTAAAAATGCACGACTCTCTTTAGAAGGAGGCTACGCCCCTGATTCTTTTACGATCCAAAAACTGAAATTTTCAATAAACCATTTAAGACTACACCACAATTTTGAACCAACCAAAGACTTACCTGGCTGAGATTCTAAGGAGTTAAAGCACAGATAAAATCTCGCTATAAAAACCAGATATTTTCGTAAATTTAGGACTGCCTTTAAATTGAAGATGTGCCTCTGATTTTTTTACATTTTTGAAGCTGGAAGGTCCTAATGAACTGCTATATGTACGTGTACGATAATTTGGGAACTATCTAAAGTCGTATCTAGCAGGAAAATCTGAAAAGTATCCATGTTGAAAAAACATTTTTTTCCTCGAAAAGATTTTTTCTGTCTTCTCTACCACTTTTGTAGATCCAGGGCATTTTATATAAGATCGACAGTTTCTGGAAATTATGAAATTTGCTAATTAGATTTTAAAAATTTATCTAAAAAGAAAATCAATAGTGTAGCCTGAGCTTTCCAATTCCGTATGTACTTGTTCTGAAATGGATTTCCTTAAATAACAAATCACCCTGTGTATTTTTACATGTTGGAATATCCTACCTATCAAGGATATTCCCGTATGCATGTGCTTTTGTGATTTTGTACTTATTGGTGGAGGCATAGGAGGAACAAAGGGAGGTATTTTTCCTTTTCAAAGAGAAACTTAATTCAATTTTCCTCCAAATGCTATATATCTGCCAAATTTGGCAATACTGCCTGTCCTACTGTGTATGAATTTCTGTCACAATTTGATGTACACCTTTGAAAACAAACGCTAAGCGCAACATTGCCGTTTCTTCATGAGTAAACAACTCTTTAGAAATTTGGTTCTCGTGATGGTAAGGACTTCATGGTATTTCAGATATTTACCCAACAACTACTTTCACGCGTCAAGGGATTTTCCATTATTAATTATGATTATGAAGCAAATAAATGGTACAGAGTTCATCTTTTCGGATTGAGGAACAATCGCAACTTATTTTTCAACAGGATCAAAGTACAAGGAAACTCTTTATTTCTTTACACGCAGCATGATTGGTTGTTTTACAATAACAAATCGGTATTTTCGGTAATGTTAATTAGCGGTTTGAGTGGTTGAAAAGCCACGAGACACACGTCCATTGCTTTTTTAGCACATCGAAATTTGCAAAAGTAAACAAGACGTATCACTTAGCGATTAATTATCGTTGTTTGGTACCACCTGAAGGAACCACTTTATGACGAAGACGTTTGCAAACACTCTACATACTTAATAAAAATTTTGTTATATGATTAATTAGCTTGTTGTTATCAGAAGAGACTGTTAACCTTCCTCGTCATTAGCAGCAGAAATGAATCTGTATTTCCGCCAGGTATGAATTATATACAGAGAGTTAAGAGAGGTAGTTTAAGGATAAATTTAGACAAACGAATTAGTCGTCTTCCTGGAAATTTAAAATACCAACGTCAATCAATGTTGACTAGGCTCATATCATACGTGACATTCATATAAATACTCTCATTGAAATTCAGGATTTACTGGGTGAAATAAATAAATAATTTATAATTACTGCTAATCAGTGACTTACGTAAATAACCCTCTTTGGTGTGGGGAAAATCAACTTTTAAAGGCATAAAAACCCACTCCTTATTATGATGTTCCATTTTTTTTTTTTAATTTTTAGTGCTTCAAATTAAGTAAAAATAATGATTTCGCTACTGACACTGGTTCAACCTTGATCTTTAGGATGACCAATTTAATTAAAACCGCCATTTCGGTTTTGCCTATAATTAGAGAAAAATCTAATTATGGAAAACTATGACACGATATCGGAGCACAGCGAGAGATTTCGTGTTGGATCGCATTCAAAGGTTCGGCCTACTATGCTGACGGTAAAGATCTGATATAAAAATAAAATTTCTGTAGAACATCTATGAAATAGAACTAAACATTTGAAAACATCAAAAATTTAATTTGGTTAAAAAAAACCAACGGTGTCTCTATAGGGGATTTAAAAAAGTACAAACATTTCTTGCTACTTGATACGCCTCTAAAAAGAAAAATTCTTGGCTGAATATTTATTTAAATATTATTAGAAATTTTAATTGATTTACATACAAGAAAGGAGGGGAGTCTCACAAAAGGTGGACTAAATTTAACCATCACGTTTTGTTTTGGTTGAAGTTTGCTTTTAGAAGAAGTTTGAATCACGTTATTATTCTCTTGACTTTCGGTATCAAAAATCTGGAGCGTTCCTAGAGGGGTGGAAAATTTGAAACCTCTTGACACATTGATCCATCACTGAAATCCTTGATTTTACCGATTTTCCTGCACCTATATCATTTCTAAAATTAGCAGAAATTCTTGGAACCACGGTGGTTTAACTTGCTTTGGTGCGCTTTCCGGCCTGGGTACTAAGTTACAGGCCTGTAACCTTAATGCTCGGGCACACGCTATCCGTAAAACAGATATACCGGCAAAACACCGACGAACAGGTGAGTCCACTCAAACACCCGCTTCGACTCGGTTGCACCATGAGTGGTACCCGCGTACCACTGTTTGCAAATTTTCCGACCTTCATACCGATCGCCTAAAATCGAAAGGACTCTTCGAAGACCCTTTCGAAAGACTGAAAAGTTTCGTGGTTCCAGTAGTACCTGATGGTTCAGGTACCATTAAAAGGTTGGATTACTTTTTGAACTTAAACATGAAATTGTAGCATTCCTCCTCATTTCTGCGGATCATCATTGCAGTGAAAACACAAACGACATGAAGCGAAAACGTTTGGTACTGCGTTGGTACTTAATCAATAAGTGTGGTACTGTCCAGTAAAATGATACTAAGTGCTCTGGAGCAAAGTGACTTTAAATTCAGATAAATTGAAAACACAACAAAAAGTTGAGGTGGTCCCTCAGGTGGATGCAGTGTAATGGAAGACAGCTTATGTGCTTCGTCCAAGTGTGTTCCACTGCTTTATCAGATATTCAACAGACACCATTCAGGTAATATTCGTTGAAAAATTCAATTTTAGAGTGGGCTTTAATTAAGTGGCCACTTGACAGTGGTTCGGTCAAATCGGATACTGCTGGAACCCGTTTCGGAGCAATGAAAAACAGACAAATCACGTTGGGATGAATGAATATTGATCAGTTTAATGTTAGATGTCTGAACTGTTGAAACAAACTTAAAGTGGTATTGTTTCATTTTCCAACCCCCTTTGGCGACAACCTTGGCAATTTATTTGAAATGAATTCCGGAGATTTATGGACTTTAATTTTTTCAATATTTAGAAATTCGTGTCAAATGTTACTTTTTCCTACATATGTGCTCAGTATCTGGTACGCCACTGGTTTTAATAGATAATGTAATAAATAATAAAAGACCGCAATTTTGCTCTTCTAAAAAATTATTTCGAGACACTTAAAAGAAAGCTATTTAGGTGAAAAAAATTCTGGGTATTTTTATGCAATGTCCAGGAGCGTCGTTAAAAAGATTGATAAATGAACAAAATAAACTTCTAGATTATTTCATTTTAAATTAAAAAAATTATTTTTGATTTCTTGATGCACCTCTGAAAGTTACTCTTTTGAGGCGAAAAGTTTGAAAATACATAAAAAGTTCAGATATTTTATTTCTGCTAAATTCAAATTTATCAGGGGCATCGCTAAGGGGATTAGTAAACTAGAAAATATACTTCCAGATATACATATACATTTTAATTAAAAAAACATATTGGCTTCTTGTGCGCTCTTAAAGACTGAGATTTATTAAGAGGCAAAAATTAAAAAGTCTCTAAAATTGCCCGGAAATTTAATTTCAGTTAAATACAAGCTCCCAGCGGGGTCACTAACAGGATGAATAAATTAAGAAAATATACTTTCAGTTTATGTCATTTCCAATGCCAAATAATCCTTGACTTCGTGGTATTTGGAATAATCGACATTGGTTTAAAAAATATAAAAATGTTCGAAAATCTCATTTCAGCTAAACCTAAGCGGTTTGATAAGCGAAAAAAATATAATTTCTGATCATTTCTAATTCAAAAAATAGTTTTGGCTTGCTGGTGCTTCCCTGAAGATAGAAAAATTGCACATGTTATCTGTCAATTTAATTTCGGTTAAAAAAAATTCTCAGTGGCGTCGCTAAGGGGGGTGATAAATTAACAGTAAATAAACTTTCAGATTGTTTCTTTGTAAATTAAATTTCTTGTCTTCGTGGTGCGCCTCTGTAGATTGGGATTTTAAGTGAAAAAATTGCAAATATTTCAGTTAACACGTACCAAATAGGTAATAATAATTTTGGTTTAATCTGTGTGCATGACTTCTGAACTAAGTAACCCGAACTTAATCACCTCTGACTTTTTTAATTGCGGATTTCAGCCAATTAAGTGCTTTCAATCTACAATGGTAATCGAGTCAATTATCAGCCTGCCATAAAAATCCAATTACAAGTGCACAACATAGTCAAGAGAAACAGAGTCAAGGCTGATTTACACTTTTTTCCTAATCATATAGATGATTGATCGATGATAAAGTTTTTCTCCGTGGTAAGGTCCAATTAAGTACAGTGCGTTAAAAACTCCTGAATCAGCACTTCAATAGGGCATAAATCACATGATGAATAACATCATCATCATTGCAAATTTTCAAATTAAGTTGGCTCACGTGCTTTAAAGTGTTTTCGACTGACTTAAGGACGTAATTTGGTTTTTATTACGTCCGTCACATGACATATTATTAAAGTTGATTGTCACTCGATGTAGGTGACTCGTTAATATTCATAGAAGAGCCTCAATTAGTTGGTGAAAAGTTGAAGTTGAGGTTGGTTAAGAGACACAAAAAGGTACATAAGCTGTAGTTAAAACTAACCGTAACCTGTATGATAAACCGGGCTTAAGAGCGGGTATTACAAATCAGGCAATTCGGGAGGCCTGATGATCGAAAATGGTCTCTGCAAGAAGTTGAAGAATTCCGTCAATGAATCATTCAAACGGGCTTTAGAAACGGTCAATGCCTTTTTAATCTCCTCTTGGAGATTCCAAAGATTACCTTCCTTGTTCTCATATAAGTTTAATACTATTCAAACACTATAAAAAATTACTCATAATAACCGAAATTAACAATGCTTGGGTGCTGTTGATGATTATTTTAAATACATATAATTAGTGTTGTATAGACATTTTTTTGTAAATGTAGATTAGTCATGTTTTTAAGTGTAGTTTTGTAAGCAAATTGCCAGGTGTAATAAAAAAATATTCATCTTGGGTTTCCGAAACTTAAGCTTTTTAGGTAGATGGCCCTGAATGTTACGAGATTTTTTGATTTATTAGGGTTAAATTATGAAAGTGAATCAGAAATGAATAGGAATAATTTTTTAAAAATGTATTGAAACAAGATCCAAAAATGAAAAGTGCATCTTATTTTTCTACATAATCTTTTGATTTAAGAATAGATGTTTCCCTTCGTATTAGAAGTTTCTTAATGCGTTATGGTAGAAAGAAGCAGGGCGTGTTTACATCCAATTATGCACGAAGCCCTCAACAGTTTCGAATCGTGTCGAATCTTTCTCCTCCCAGTGCATCTTTCAACGGGCCAAACATGTGATAATCACATGGAGATAAGTCCGGATTGTACGGAGGGTGTTCCGATATTGGCCAATGAATTTTTTCCAATTTTTGCCTAGACTGGTTGGCTGTATGAGGACGGGCATTGTCGTAAGATCGAACATTCTCGTCTTTTCTGGCGATATGCATGTTTCGTCTCAGTCAGTAGCTGGCAATAATAGACTGCGTTAACTATGCGACGTTCATGGAGAAAGCATGAAATGCAATGTGCAAACACCCTTTGAAATCTCAAAAGACTGTCAAAAGGACCTTTCCAGCTGAGAGGTGTGTTTTGGCTTTAACAGGTGTACGTTCACCATTCCTCCTTCACTCCAGACTCGCTTGTTTCAACTTTGGGGTGTAGTGGTGAACCCAGATCTCGTCGTAAGTGATAATTCGCTGCAAAAAATCATTTCCCTTAGCTTAGAAATGTTCAAACAGGCGTCGCTATTGATCACCTATTGATCAATCAGAAGACGGGGCAGTCATCTGACCGAAATTTTCTGAAAACCCACCTCATCTGTAGTGATGGATTGACACTCACATAGCTTATGCCTACTTCACTTGCAATATGGACAAGGGTCAATCGGCGATCAACCTCGAGAAAGCAACGAACAGTGGTGATGTTATGCTGAGTCACACTGGTCCGAGGGTGGCGAGTATGGGGCTCGTTCTCAACTGTTTCTCGTCCTCTCCGAAATTTCTTGTGCCATTCGTGCACTTGGGTTTTGTTTACACAGGTCTCTTCGAACTGTGCTTTAAGTCTTTGAAAGATTTCCGCTGGTTTTACACCTTACATGTAAAAATTTTTATAACAATGTGTTGCGTAACCTCCGTGTTCACTCTTGGTTATGTCAACTAAAAACGCGGCTTTCAGAGACTAAGCAGAGTGGGCGTGGTCTTTTGATATCCCTACCTATTACCCCTAGGCGCAAAAGCTCCCTCCCGATGCTCTATTAGCCGCACGAGAGAAATTCCGGTTCATATTTGATTCATCCTCGTATCTACAGTCGCTTCTAATTAGTTTCCCTTTTAACCCTTGAAGTTTTACTTCTCCCACAAGATATGCTGGATGCTATTGAATGCTGTGAACCTACCAATCACAGAATACCTATTTCAACTATTGAACCCTTTTAACGATACCCGATCTTTGAATCAAATAAGCTTTTAACATTTTCAGTCTTTCCTCATGCATTTAGCAGCAAAAAGCGGGCTCTAAGTGAACCCAGTGCAAAACCTGGTACTATTACCTCATTATAGCACCGAAAATATTCATCATATCATCAATTACCTAATGATACTAGTCATCGCTTATAGCTAATCCCTAAGTGAGTACTTGTGATGCGCTTCTTAATTGAAAATTCGACTCACACGTCGTAAAACCAAGTACTTTCACGAAGAAAGTACCATTGTTATTATGCAATTTTTTAGCCAATTAAGTCGTAACAAATCTAGTCTTTTAAAAGGCACATTGCGACACACTGCACTTCCAATCTGTTGTTTGATATTAAATGGAAATAACTGATATAAGAAGACCTAAACGATGCTAGAGAGTAAAAGTTTAGTAATTAGTCCTTGAGATTGTTGTTGGATCTAGTAAACCACAAATAATAATTTCGTTTAACTGTTAGTTCAACGGAGACCGTAATTGAATTTAGTTTCCATAGACCAAATGAAACAATGGATAAAAAGCTCCAGTAAAGCCATTTTTACATAATTCTTAGGTAAAATGGAGACATTATAATGGTGCATGAAACTCGTGTCAAGGCCATCATCACCGTTCAATGCGTATTTAATAACATTGTTATTAATTGTTTTTGCTTGCAAGCATTAGTACTATAAGGAACTTATTATGCGACTCTTCTGCGAGTTACTGTGATAATAGTACCAGAACAACAGATAATAGAGCACATCACTGTGATAATAAGACTCTTACCTGTAAGAGAGACTGTAATCATTGTTATACGTTATTACATAATTATTATAGTTATAGTGCAGTTTGTGTTTGTTTAAAAGAGAGAAAGTGTTTCTAATTCCTCCTTTTTTCTCAATAACCTTTATGTTTTTCTGTAAGTTGCGCTTTATTGGGTTTCGTTATTTAATACTTTTCTTTTGCAGAGTCATACCTTTAAATTACTTGAAATTATACTCTTTGACCTCTTAAAATTGTCAAAAATTTATTGCGTACGGCCCTGATGTTTGAGTAACATGAAGAATTCTAAGTCTAAGAGCATCGATAATTTCATCTCAGATAATCATGCATTGGGAGATCCTCAAATCGTAGAAAAATTCGAAATTTTGCAACAAATTTTTCAGTAGACGCGACTTAATTTTTTGTTTCTGATATGGAAAATTTCCTTTGAATCGTTCAGCGTTTTATCACTATATTTTTTTCGGAATAAGACCTGTTAGAAACTTGTGCGGACGACCCTGATTTGAGTTTATGAACTAATTCTGGGTTTTACGAACTTGCCACATTATTGATTTCTTAGATTTGAAATTTCTGAAATTTCCTTTTTTTCCACTTTGTGATTGATATGTCAGAGTCGTATCTGAAGAGGTTTATGGAAGGACGAATTGGTGAACATATACAAAGTGTTTTGTAATAGCATATCAAAAATTCAGAGGGTTAATGTGTGGATAATTTTAAGGAAAAAGTTTATACTATGAACATGGATTCGTTTTCGCTTCCTGTCTGAAACACAAGGTGATAGAAAAATTAAGTTTTTTCTTACTAAGTTCGTTCTGACATTAAATCATTAAATATTTTTATGACGATTGTGGAGCGTAAAATTGGGATAGAGATACATCTTTTAAGGAAGGAACCAATGTTTTTAGTTTCACCAATGGCCTCCTCATCGATATGACCCCGAATATTTTAAACGACCAAATATGATACGTCACTGATTTAAAAAAAAACAAAAATAATTTTCTGAATTCTCCATATTTATGTGAAAAATTGAACCTTTTAATACTTTTCATAACATTAACAATTTTCTTGGAAAAACAATAAAAAAACATTGTTTTCTAACTAATAAATATTCAAACTATGAGACTAAATTAGGTGCATTACGTTACTTATAAAAGAACAATTAAATATGGCGTTAAATATGGTTGAAAATATCTTCCACTTGCAAGAATGCACGTTTCGGCCCTTTTTCGCATATTAACGCCAACTCTTTAAAAAATCACTGTTGTATTATTTATCGTATTAAACTAATGAATTATGTTATATATCAATTACGGATTGTTGCGGTTTATTTTTTCCATGAAAACACTTTACATTATGAAAAATATTCAAGAGAACTTTTTTTTTCGCAGAAATATAGAGCATTCAGAAAATTATTTTTATCTTTCAAAAACCAGTGGCGTGTCATTTTTCATTTAAAATGTTCAAGATCACATAAATGGGGATGCCTCTGGTAAAATTAAACATTGTTATGTTGTACTATTATGGAACACACCGTATAGAAAATTTTCACTTAAAAATTGCCGACAAGCGGAATTTAAAATAAATGTGTTACAAAATCGTGCAGTGCGACACTGACTTTTTTGTTAACCTGCAACAACTTGCCAATTTAAATCAACTCGCAAACGGACTAACGAAAAAAGGTCAGTTTTCTAGTTTCACTTTTTGTATTTGTCTCCGTAGCAGATTTCAGAACAAAAATCTTTTTTAATGAACGATAAGTGACCTTGATAAAAGTTAGATGAGCTGCGCATATTGGTGCAATTTTGCAATCAATGTTGACCGAAAATCGAAGAAAATACTATGATGCTCATGAGGAAAAAATATTTTCTCATCAAGATCCAGTGCGGCTTTTGTACAAGGTAGAGTTCTTAAAGAATTTAGGAAACACGGTATTTTGGAAACATTCGGTTTTTCGCGGATATTTCCGAAACTGTTCGGAATATTTCCAATCTTAAAACAGATTCAAAATGAGTGTTACCTTCTACTTATCTGCCTCAATATAGCCGATTCTGTACCTCTTATAGTTCATAAGATCCCCGTGCATTGCCGCGAATTTGTAGCACCCTGTATATCAAGCCTAAACGATAGTTTTACATGAAAACCATTGGCGTAGCGTGTGTTAATTGAGTATTATAACGATGTAATAAAGTCCTTATTTGACTGTCTAAGAACCACACTTTTTGGTTGTATTTGATATCTCAAAAATGCACTATTTTGGTAATAGGAAATGTAGTTCTCAGATAAGCAATTGACGTTCTTCCCTCTTCCAAAAAAAGCGCACACTAATGGATTATTTTAGTAAAATATTTAGCTGTATTTGTCTATGAGACTGTGTAAACTTGTTTTTACCTAATCTCTCTATTATCTCAGCAGGAGCAAATTTATTTTATGTCCTCAAGGCTGATTTTTTTTTGGAAAATACGTGCGTATCTGTAAGGTAAGATTCACACTACATCAGGGTCAAAAATCGGGAATCACGCAAAAATTCCTTCAATGGAAAAGCATTCACACATATCCAAGAAATGTAATTTATGTAGACAACAATAATTGCGTTTTTAAACAGCCTAAAGGTAATTACTGCATAAATTATGTTCGCATATTAAACGGAAGTGTTATTTGAAATTGTTAAATTCAAGGTCCGGTGCGATATGTTATGAATTTGTCGTGCTGAATGTATTTGCAGTACGTAGCAGATAGAATTACACATATGCAGGAGCGTATTTCTGAAACGACACTTTATTATATGGAAAAACCTCCCTTAAAACAAAAATAACTTAATTGGTCAAGTCCCTTACATAATCCTCACTTGGAGCCCTGAAAAAGAATTCCAGGTTATTTCTGGATAATGTGCATACCTACAAACGTCACTATCAGACTCAATACTACTATCATCACGCAATGGCGAATGCATGGCTGCAAATCTCCTCTTTAGAACTTCCTTCATATCGTGCATTTCTGACGCTTTCGATGCTGGAAGAGGCTTAAACTGAAGTAAAAATGTATGGAAAAACAGCTTTCACTCGCAAACCTGCCTTCGCACATGTTACACAGAAGAGCATTGAAGGCATGGGAGGAGGAGTGGGAATGCCTTTTGTGGGCAATGGCAGCTCCCTATCGACCTCCTCAGACCAAGACTCAAACGGTGTATCATAATGCTTTGGAGTGCTGGACATTTTCCACAAATCACGTTTCGCCGGTGAAAGATTGATCTTCAGAGACTTTGATTTTTCTTCAAGATAACAACAATGTCTGCAACACTTTTTGGGAGTTTCGTCTATCTCTGAGGAAAAATCCCCGGAAGAAATATCGTTATTGAAATTGAAAGTCTTTCTGTTGCTCTCGATGACCGCAGCGTTGATGTTTATTCTATAGTCTGGAAACAGGCTTTTTGGGATTTTGAGCAACAATTTGGAAATCATCCGTCTGTTGTTAATTCGCCATTCCATTAGGATCTTCAGGCAGGCCGAAAGAGACATTATTGAAGTTTGAAAGTTGTCAAGCGACTTAGTGGACCTGAACAGGTGTGAGGATGGTGGTTTGATGGTGCAAATTTGATGTAAATTTATGTAAATGATGGCAATTTGATTCCATGGGGGGAAAGAACGTACGGTGTGTATGGTAGACCATTTTACAAAGCCAAGGCCAAATCAAATCATTTGTGTACGCCTCTGATTTTTTATTTAGTATAAAGAGTGATGTTAAAACAGAATTACATTCGTTCAAGTCTCTGAAGGTTTTTAAGATTAGAATTAGTTGTTGAAAAACATTAGTAAGAAAGCTCTTTTAAAAATTCTTTTTAGTACGCCTCTGACTTTTGAGTTACAGCGTAGAGAATCGTGATTTGGAAAGAAAATTTCTGAATCATAATTCTTAAACAGTTTAATAGATCCAGAAAACAATTGTGTTCTAATATGAAAACACAGTATTCTTCACATATTAAAAATAAATTGATTGTTTTATAATAAATGTATTTTTTCCAAGTGGCTAAAAGTATTGTGCTTCCCCTTTCATTTAGATGCAAATCAATATTGTTAGATTCCTTTTACATTTAGAAAAAGGGATGCACATAAAATTTCTAAATAATTAACGGTTTATCAATAGTAATGGTGAAATTTGTACTTTTTAATTAATTTTGCTGTATATAAAAGAAAAGTGCTACGCCACTGCTTTCCCTGGATTTAACGGCTATTTCTAACCATTTTCTCATATAAATGTCAGTGTTAGAGTGGATGCTTTTTATATTTCCTAATAGTTTTTAGATCTTATTTCCTGAAAACATAAAAGCTTTCTAAGATCATTTATTAATCTGATCTGGTACAGCTCTAGTTTTCGAGTTATGCCTCTGGTTAAACTTTTTTGCCGATATTCATGCAAAAGAATCAGTGTCGACATAAGTCATTTTCCAATCGCAAATGATTTTCTAAATTCGGTATTTAGAAAATGTAGAAATTTTCTGATTATTTACTGTAATCCAGCCTGGTAAGCTTATAATTTTTACGTAATCAAGTAGTCATTTTTTGTAAATATACAGGGTGTTCCAAAAAGATTGTGTCATGCTTGAGGTGACATTGCGATGAACAATTTTTGCTTAAAAACCCCTAGTCAAAAATGAGCCATTCTGGCTCCAGAGTTACTTCTGTTCAAAAGGCTTCGATGTTCAAGTTCAGTGAATAGAATAAAAACAAACAAAATAAATATTTTTTTGCTCCTGATACAAATTAATCAGTTATATTCCTAAACTGGTTTTCGTTGAAAATTCATTTGAATCGTAATTATAACATTCGTTCCTTTGGCGACAAATTTTTAGATTTGAATTTTAAAATGGTCTACTTTACATTACGGATCTATCAGGTGATAAGCGCGAAATCCCGATTTAAGCCTGTTGGATTTTTTCTTCTGGAATTACATCAAGTCGTTGCTGTCTAAAAGTCCTGTAGTCACCCAAAAGGCACTGTTGGGAAGAATGATGGCAGCCTCCCTTTTCATGCAGCAAGATCCGTATATCTTATAAAGGCTGCGCGATTCCATGATTTAAAGAACAAATTTAATAATAAAGTTAGGGGTTGTCATTTTGAACCTTTATTAATTTTTTTGTACGTTATCTTTTATAAAAATAGATTAAATATCGAAGTATTTCGGTGACAACGAGCTAACATTACGTTTTTGAACAAAATGATCCTGGAGCCAAAATGGCTCATTCTTGACTAGGGGTTTCTTTGTAAACATTGTTCTCCACAATGTCTCCTTCAACCCCCTTATGTTTGGCACAAGCTTTCTGGAACACCCAGTAGAAAACGTGAATATCTAAATTCTTACCCAAGAATTAGTGTCGCAACCAGAATTACTTTCATTTATTCTGAAGTTAGAAAATCCTGTGAAAATAACAATTTATTGAAGATATCATGTACACCCTTGGTTTTTTCGCAGTAAAATTACCAAGTTTTTTGAAGATAAAAATCAACTACAGCTACATTCTCATACACCAATAAATCAATTTCTGCATTGTTTAACCCGAATAAACACTCGTAAGTCTCCTATAAGTAAATGCAAATTCTGATTTATGTATACAGTTGCAGTACCTGCAATATGCAAATTCCAGGCAAATAAAATTTTAAAACGCGATTACTGATTGATTGATTTGCATTAACCCGGCGTTTGCTGGAAAAACATTCAAATGCATCTGTTTTCGACAAAATTTAAGTCACCGGAAATTGGGTTTAAGCCCTCAACTTCGTTCGTAAAAAAGTCAGTAAATTTGCACACAATTGCGGCTGAAAAAAACCATTTTCCTGCCAAGGTACACCGCACCGAAATTTCAGCTATTCAGCCTTAGCAGTAAATCAAAGACAATAAAATAATTTAATTTTTCAATAAGCATTCGACTGACAGTACTTCCGTTCGGTGGCAGTGACTTTGCCATGAGTGGTCAAAAGAGGCGAAATTAATTACCAAGGTCCACTCATAGGTTTGCCATGTGAGGCCATGTGGTATGTGCATGAAATCTGTAGCATATATCTCGAAAATATATAAAGATCTAATGTCGTTTTAAGGGCAGAACCACCCACAGTGGCACTTGAACTATTTTTCTTTTAATGTTCAGGGTTAAAAAGCAGATTAAAGAGTAATCTCATTGCCGGATAACACTATCTGCGACTGTGAAAACTATAATGATAAACTTGACCTGGTGACTTTTGATGTAGTAACCCTGGTTGCCTTCTTATAGGAATTTAACATTTACTTTTGTTTTTGTGCAATTTGCGTTTGTGCAAAATATCTCACAATCTAATTTTTGCTGATAACGAATAAAATGATCTATATTTTTTACTTTTTAACACCAGACAACAAATAAGCCATTATATTTTAGTTCCTTTGCATTTTTCTCCACCACCAGGAACTTTCTTTTATTCATTCAGAACATTTGCACATACAGAAACAATTATTTACTGCTCAAATCGTAATTTCCCATTCAAGGTGAATTATAAATAAAATTCTCTTTCATTGTTATTATTTTAATTAAATGAAACTTCATCATCCAGCAGACAATACTCTGACCTTGCAGGATTATAGCAGCTTCAAATCGAGATTAATAGGTGTTAGTAATGCCCTTTTAAAACAACTTTTATTACAATAATTCTCTAAGGAATTCGATTATGCGTTAATTATTGGTATTGACAATTATGTTTTTATGTCTTTTTTCAGCCATGTCCGGTGAAGGCGAGGGGTACAATGACGAGCCAGTTGAGGGGTTTCCCAATAATACAGGTAAGAAATTCTTATTTTTTACTTTCACAAATTTTACCATTTTTAACACTAAAAAATTGGAATAGTTTGGGACACTTTAGATATTTCCAAAATCCCAAACTTAGGCGTCAAAGTGAATCTGTACCTCAGAAACTAATTAAGATACCAGTCCTGTTGTATAGGCTTAAATAAGACTACTTTGTAATGCTGTTACTTCACTGGTTCCAGGGATATCAACCAAGTCTAAGTTTGAAAATTGGAAAAAAGAAAATTTCCGCCCTCCTTTTTAAGAAAATTCGAAAATTTGTGTCATTTTCGGAGGCTTTTTTTTTCATTATTACTAAAGATAGAAATATACCCCACACTTCATGCCATAGCTCATGTTGTCACCATTAAATTATCTTATTAAGTGCATGTAACAAACATTCTCCAAAATCATCTTAGAAGTCCTAAAAAGTCCCGAGCTTGAACGCAGCTTATAAATTTATTACTAATCTCTACTACTAGTAGTACTGATGCTGCCATCTATATTCCGCAGTTATTGCCGCCATCTTACAAAACGGGGCGGTACTTATTGCTTCTATAGCGTTCGACTTCGGATACTTTTCATGTCTCCAGTGAGAGGACGCCACATACTATTAATATGGTTGGAGTGCTGTAGTACTTGCTGCTGTTTCAGCGATCGAGTTCTAATACTGTTAAAACTTCCGGCGAGAGGTCGCCACGTTATTATCTGGTCGATATTTTTCGTTATAGCGCAAGATAGATGGCGCTAGTAATGTCACAAAACTTTGTTGTGAGAAACTATCACGAAGGATTTTCTATAATTTTCAGTAATATACAGTATACAGTGTATACAAATAAACAGAAAGCAAATATTTGTACATATTTATAAATATAAAGTAAATATCCGTTCACACATATTAAACTTTTGATCTTGTCCACGTGCTTCCCAAACCTGCACACGTCCTATTCACGTGTTGGTGATGGTTTTTCCCTACTAAATTTCTAAAGTAGTTGATTTTCCGCACATGCAATGCGTCCTTAGTTTACCATAATAACGTATTTCCTCAAAAAAGTGTAGGATGCAAATTAAAAGCATTCAATTATCATCAAAAGCTAAGCTCTTTGTTCACCTTGTGATGGCTCGCCTTGCGGCCTCAGGCAACTACAGTTTTTCGTAACGAATGAATGTGCAATATTTATATTACCCAGATCAGTACCACCGTTCCAAACAGTACTTCCATCGCTGCACAATGACCTAATTACACAGAAACCTCGTTTAGTTATCATGAGGAAGATTCCCCGTTATATTACCCTTTATGTTTTAGGTTTTTTGTTGTATCTAGAGGACCTTCAGCCACACATCTCGCCTTGTACCGAATTTTATGACGCTTTAAAATTACTTTTCTGCGTTTAAAAATACACCGAATTGAGTTAAATTTAACAACTGTGTTTGTAAATATTTATGTACAAGGTGCGAGTGACCGCAAGGCTCTACATATAAGGGCCCCGAAGGGGCATGCTGTGATTGGCTACACAGCGTCTGAGATTTATGATAATGCGATAAACTCGCTCGGTTTTCTTGGCTTCAATGGAAACAAATCAATCCACAATCGAACACTATGATAATATATCGATTTCATTTGCTAGGAACATCTGTTTGATTGATAGATTAACTTGTAATATTATTTCATGAAATGTGTGTGGAATATCAATTTTCGAGCCAACAAATGATGATTCATGGGACGTCATATGCCAGGGATCTATAGAAGTTGTTGGGAAATGACATTAGGTCAGATCAAGAAATTTCGGTTGCAACATTAAAGAAATATTATAATATGAAAAGTTTATCTTATGCTCCTTTTTATAGTGTGGAAATTGGATTCGTTTGGCTGGGTCTAAGCCTTAGTGGCAGCTGATAGAAAATAACCATTTCTAATCGGGGAATAGTAGACAGGAAAATCTGATTCGCGTGATTAAAATGATTGAAAGCGTATTGAGAAAATATTGTGTTTGATTGGCCGGTTAGAAAGTTCAATAATACACTGGGTGTCCTATGAGAAGAGATTAGTTTCCAGAATATAAAGAAAAGTTAGTTCGAAACGTCATTTAAAAGCCGTTGCAAACGTTTCATCTTTGAACCCCAAATTACTTAAGATCTGTGAGAAATAGAGGTGGTGATTTCGTTCTAATGAACAGTAGATTAAAAAAATTCTATTAATGTACAGGGAGCCGTTCTATACAAAAAAAGTAGAGGTAGAGCGTCACAAACTTGGGAGAGGTGCACGTTTATGTACGCCCCTGTTTTATTTTTTTGTCTGGTGCCAATTAGATTTTCTAAACTGATTACACAGAATCAACTAGCAAAGTTTCATTGGCGTAGGTTATAAGTTTTTGTTGTGAACAAATTTCGAAATAATTTGCTATTTCTAGATCCGCGACTGAGTTGTGTGGTGCAGGCATTCTGCACAGCTTTGCTGTTTTTGGTGCAATTTGAAGATTTTCAGAACTAATTTTAGAGTCGTATAGCAAAGCTCCATTGGTGTAGATCATAAATTCTTGCTCTAAATATACAGGATGTCTCTGACATGACTGTACAACGATTGACCCAAAATTTCTTAACCAAAAATAAGGCATATTAAACAAACTTACCTATATTCAATGTTGCTTCATTTTGCCGCTACAGGGCGTCAAAGTTCTCAAATCAATATCGTTTTTTCAAAATAATTGTTAAACGTTTTTGTCGCTTTTGATTAACTTTGGAATTAAGATTTACTACATAAAATAGCATATTTTGGCATAAGCGGCATCTTTTTTTAATGCACGGAAATGTTAAAAATGGCGCGTAGTTCGCGAATACAAACTTGTATTTTTGTTACGCTTAGTACGAACGTTAAAAAAGCTTAACAAGATACTCAAAATAAAGATGTTTATTTATTTATGTATCAGGAAAACGATCAACATTTTGAACATTTGTTATAAAAATCAGACTAAGTTGGTAGTTATTTGGAATTAAAACCTTTTTCACGTTTTCGATCCCGCTAAGGAACTATGATGACTTGCCAGGTATCATGAATAATTTTTTTGTAGAGAAACTGAAAATTTTACAAGAGACAAAAAGTTTCAAAATAAAGTTGGCTAGCGGCAGAGAAAAATCTAAAGTCATTCGTTCAGGGGGTAACGAGAATACAAACTTTTATTTACGAATTATGCGCTATTTTTAATATTCCTACGCATTGTAAAGAAATGTCGCCCATGTCAAAACACGCCAATTTACGTAGTAACTCTTACATCCAAAATTAGTGAAAATCGATAAAAGCGTGTAGCAATTATTTCGAAAAAACGATATTAATTTAAAAACTTGGGCTCCTTGTAGTGGTAATACGAAGCAACATTGAATATAGTTAAATTCTCCTAAAACGCCTTATTTTTGGTTAAGGAATTTTGGATTAAGCGTTGTACAGTCTTTTAAGTGACACCCTGTATATGTTCTTATTTGAGGTTATTAAAAGAATATTTAAATTTCAACAATCGACCACACATCTCGACTAATTACACAATGAATTCTCGAAATAATCGTTCTAATGTTAAATTGTGGCGTGGCCAAAAACGTAGCCTAAAGTTCTATCGTCATGGCTGCAAAGTGTTCCTTGACGTAATGGTTTTTCAGGGAAATGATCATGTCCACGGTCATGTGACACTTTCGCTGGTCCAAACACCCAAACAACCTGCCAAAAAACGGAAAATACGCTGGTATTTATCCCATAATGTTTCTGGAAACTAATAATTTGTTTGTGCTTGCTTTTTTGGAATTTTAATGAAATTGTTTTTGTTTGTGTGTCTAAGGTTGGATAACAAATTGAAATAAATTTCTACGTCTCCGAGTTAAAACCAGCGCTGGACATTGTCCACCAAAGTGAGTCAGGCGTAATAACTATAACAATCTAACATTACAAGGTGGGTTTAAAAATAATCCTGTTCCAGGCAGGTGTGAGAAAATACGAATAATGGCGCTTAAAAAAGGCGCCACGATTATGTTTTTAGTCAGAAATTTGACAACAAAGAATATTCCAAGAGAGTGGAACAGAAGAAGGTTTAAAATGTTCGTTTCCAGATGCACCCGTTTGCCGTCAGATTTTGGAGTATTTTTGGTCGTTTTCCTCCTCATATTTTTTCTACCAAATTAGTGACAAATCCAGCCGTGACAAACCTTGTGGTATTTCCATTTCACGTCTGTTATGATTTAATAATGCGTTTTAAAATCTTTTGCCAAAAATTCCGGTCTGCAAATTTGGCTAGACACGCTGGAAAACGAAATCGAATTGGCACATGGAGGTTTTCGGAATTTTTCCAGGGTTTAATTGCAACTTTTTACGAGTGGTTTTATGGATTCGTCAAACGTCTCAAATGAGTTTAAAAATAATTCAAAATTCAAGCTAGACAAATGTTTTGAGCAGAAATTGATGATTTTTTGAAATGAAAACACGCAGCTAATGCATGTTTTATTGTATTTTTCAGATTCAGACGTGTCAGATTTATCGCATCTTGGTAAGTACCCTCTCAGAGTTATTTTAGACTAGAAAAACTACAATTGGGAAGCTGATTAGGCGGGTTTCTCCCATTTCAAAACTCTTGAAGGTTCTCGCTATTTTTGGAGTTATTGCGTTTAACTACATGGGATTTGAAATGAAACTGAAGGGAATGGATGGAAAATCGCTTTTTTCATTCGTGACTCTCCTAGATACACACTGACCTCACCCATGTACAAGTTTTTTGCATGCGATAATGGAAATTCAAAAATAATCTGTGGATACTTCCAATCAAGAACTGTCCACTTAACTAGATTGAACTGCAATTCGACACGACAAAAACACAAGCAAAAAAGAAACCAGAATTCCATGGGCAACGGCCTTTGGTAGGTGGTACCGTCGGCGCCATTGTAGCAATGCAGTGCTGTACTTAAACCTGGCTATTTTTAACTTTTTTAAAAACTTTTCGCCAATATATTGATTTGTTGAAATAAACATCGTTATCAGTTTGGCAAATAAACACGCACTCTGCAACGGTTAATTTCCCTTAGAAAAATAAGCAGAACACGCCCATAAAACAGTTAATTTGCAAATTCCTTGAATTTGTTGTTACTTTGGTTCAAGAGAAAATTAAGATTTACGTATGCATTAACTGACTCAGCTAATATATTTTTTACTAACTCAGCGAAACATCCGGAAAACGTTAATGTTTTCCAGATCTGGCAAATTATCGACTTTCCTATAATTTCCATGTTAAAAATGTATAAAGGTCAAACATAACGTGGGAGAAGGGAGGTTTTGTGACCTCCTGCTGACCACAGGCGCAATATTCTAGCCTGAATAGTAAGTTCAAGGCTCTAGTGAGGGTTATTAGTTATATATATACTTTCGGTTTATATTCGGAGTTTGTTCGATTTTTCGTCCCACACCAGAGGTAATTTTATTATTATTGCGTAAAATTTGCTAAAATATTATATTAGCGAGGAATAATTAATTTTCTTGCATTGAATGGACTCCCTTGAAATAGTGGCAATAACTCCCATGAATCTATAATGATTCAGCTTAAAGTATTGATTTTGATTATCAAATTATGGGTCTGAGGAACCGAAATAGAATGTTAGTTGATGGGAAGTTTTAGTTAAACTTTAGAGTTTCGCGTAGTTTACTTTTTGATAGCGACGCCATGTGTGATGTGGTTTATTTAGATATACAGGGTATTCGATTTATCATGCACTTGCGATTTTCTCGAAAATCAAGTATTTAATACAAAAATGTTTCAAATAAAGTTTGTTTGGGATAAAGGAGTGCTTCTTTTGACATAATTTTTTTTCCAAAAAATTGTTATTTAGGAGGTCTTTTTAAGGTCATTCACATTTTTTCTAATGGAAACGCTATATTGTTTTGACAAACGTGGATACATCATTAAAAACTGAAAAACATTTGTTTCAAAAATGTTTCGATTCAAAGCTTTTTTAAGTAGTTTATTCAAAAAAATAATCAAAAATTAAGTAAAGCATAAACATTTTCTAATCCAATAAATGTTCAAAATTTCTTTCACCAACTTCAATACACTTTATAATACGTTTTTTAAACGATTCATGAACACATAATAATAATGTTTGAGTTCTAATTTCCCTAGTAGCTTGCCTAATCCGCTGTTTCATATTTTCTGGGGTTGTTGGAATATGCTTGTAAACTTTATTCTTCAAATATCCCCATAAAAAAATTTCTGGCAATCTTGCCGGCCAGTTAATAGAACCGATGTCCTAAACATTTCCACACCCCTCATCTGCTACAATGATTTGAATATTTTATTTACTAACCCTTATCAATCAAATTTTATATTATCGCTTATTTTTTATTGAAACAATTTGTTCAAAAAAATTTGTAAGGCAATTTGTAAACCTGCGAATGTGAATTAATAGAATTTTGAACATTTATTGGATTAGAAAACTTATATGTTGTTCCACTCTTTACTTAATTTTTGATTATTTCTTTGAATAAACTACTTAAAAAAGCTTTGAATCGAAAAATTTTTCGAACAAATGTTTTTCAATTATTAGTGGTGTATCCATTTTTGCCAAAAAAATATAGTGTTTCCATTAGAAAAAATGTGGATGACTTTGAAAAAACTTTCTAAATAACAATATTTTTGCAAAAAATATTATGTCAAAAGAAGTGCTCCTTTACCTCAAACAAACTTTATTTGAAAAATATTTGTATTAAATTCTTGGTTTTCGAGAAAATCGCATGTGCATGATAAATCGAACGCCCTGTATGTATACATATGTATGCATGATTCTCTAACGTTTCAAAGCTTTAAACACACATTAATAATTATTATGTCATATTAAACTTTTAAACTTTATACACTAATTTCTGCTAGAATTATTGCAAAACTTCTTCTGGTACACCCCTGATACTTATTACGTGACTTTGAAACATTTACCGATTAGAGGAGAGATATCAAATGTATGAAATATAGAGAGTTCGTAACAGCAACTTCCTCGAGCCATGTAGGAATATTTCAAATCTTTCGAAACATTTATAAGTTGGAATACCTCTTCTAGAATTTGTTATAGTTTAGCAATTTACTACTTGAAGGGGGATATATGTTGCTTTAAATCTCCTGAGTTCATTGGCAGTTGCTTTAAACAAGAACATGGGTTTTAAAAAAAATTATTTCTAAAATTTTTAAGATCGTTTTTGCACAAATTACTACAGAACTTGTCTTTCTGAGACGATCTTGATCTTTATTGTGTGACGCTAAAAAGTTTACCAATTTAAAAGAAATGTGGAATGTATGAAATATACAGAGTGTTTCACAATAGTCAAAAATGCAGGGGGGAGGTAAATTTCTGAAAGATTTTAAGGGAAAAAGTTCATATGAAGAAAGGTCCATTTTTACTTCCTATCTGAAGTACAGGGTGATAATTTAAAAAATTTTTTTAGTTGCTTCCGTTTCGGTCTTAGAAACTTTCATGAAAATTGAGGAACATAAAGTAAATATAGAGACACATGTCTTAAGGTAAAAGTTCAAAAGATCTTTTTTCGCAGAAACATGAAGGATTCAGAAAATTATTTTTCTTTTTTTTTAACTAGTGTCGTATCATATTTTTCGTTCAAAATATTCGGGGTGATATCACTGGGGATGTCACAGATGAAATTAAAAACTTTTTTCCCTTTAAAAGATGTGTCTCTACCCCGATGTTACGTTCCCCAAGTTTCATAAAAATATGTGTTCCCGAGATGGACCTACTATAGTTTATTTCAAAATGTTTGACAGCACAACTAAGAGACGAGAGTCCTAAAATCCCAATAAACCATAGTCGTCCCAAATTTTTCCATATTTATGTTTATATAAACATTATGTAAAGCTTATAAAAAGAAGTTTTTTTATTAAATTTCAAACTCTTCCCTTCTTTAAATTTCGCTACTGGTACTAGGTTTCACCTACACTATCATTGTTGAAATTTTACAACTTATTGTGTTTCTTGACGATCCAGGATGAATAGGACCTTAAATTGCGAGAATTACCCGTTTAAAATGAAAACTGTCCGTTGTATTTTCAAATATTGATCGCTCACCCTAATAACATAAAATCGTGTTTATTGCTATTCTGTGCTGCCAAACATTTTGAAATAGACTATAGGACTTTTTTTTATCGCCCTGTATTTCAGACGGCTAGTGAACACGTACACATTCATATGAACTTTTTTTCTTAAAATCATCTACAGATCCTCCCCCTGCATTGTAGACATGCTACGGGCATTATGAAAGGCCCTGTACAAAATTCATTGGCGTAGCTAATTCATAAGGGGAATTTTGAAATATATCATCTGTAGGAATATTTCAGAAAGAGCTCAAAATTGAACTATTGGCTTTTCATAGGATAATGGGTATTTAATAAAACACGGCACTAGTTGTTGATATAAGCTGGAACGCTAACTTTAATATTTAATTGCAAGGGCAGTGTCTATTCAAAGACTGACTCACGAACCTTTTCTATATGGTGTACGTATCTCCCATTTCACATAAAAAAAAAATTTATTTGATCATCAATACCCTTAACGAGTCTAGACGTTTGCTCTAAAATGAAACCTAATATTATTATTTATTCCTTTTTGGATCTAGATTGGCGAGGTACATAAATCTAATATGAACCTTAGGCCGTCTGGAAGGGATCTCAGATTGATAGCTAAAACGGGAGTTTCGAGGGCTTAAGGGAATGGGGGATGAAACCACACTAAATTTTCACCCTTCTCTCGGAGCACATACTAAGGAGGAAATGTCAAATCGACACTCATTCCGTACTCACACTCAACACTTCATTAGTCAAATCCCCATATTGTTACCTCATTAAACGCAATTTTAGCCAATTTAAATCTCAGACAAGATAAACAGTTCAAGGTTTCTGACGGTCAAGTGTCCGAGTCCTATTAGAAAACCTTTGAATCTGAAATTTGGCCGGTTATTTGATCTGAAACCGTCTGGGTCTGGGAATTTAATCACCTTTGAAACCGTTGCATAAAAGCAAAAACGGGTTATCTTGTAATTGCGAAATATCTCCCTCAAAGCAAACACAACGGCTATATTGGAATCTCATCCTGTTATCATCCAAAAACAACTTTCCAGAACGATATCCCGAAAATAGCCAGGCATTATGCTAATGTTTACCTCTTCTCCATGTTGATGGTGTTTTGATGTGTATACCTGCTCGGTTTTAATTAGAAGAAATTGGAGAATTTTCCAATAAAAATCTATAGTTTTTTATATTCGTAAACTCCTATGTGTGTGACTGGTTTATTTAATCGAAATCTAAATATAATTTTCGTCAATAAAGAGAAACAAAGCACAAGCCCGTGCCCCTTGTTCAGCAAGATAAACTGGCACTTGGTGTCTGGTTTCTCCTGCGATTCAGCGCTTTTTTTCCGAAAAAGTTTTTGCGCTTTTGCTGTCGTGTGTATTTTGTGCCTGATATGGGACATGGGCAGAGATGCACCTTGCAACCTTTGCCTAAATCCGATCGAGTCACACTTAACGACCAATTAAACTCTGCATGTGCCAGATAAGATCAGTCTGAAGTGCAAAAGATCGGGCAACATACGGATCGATATATGTATGTAGTGAATGTGACTGTTATTGTACTTGTTACGTAATGCACATTCTGTGTTATGAGTTAGCTGGCATATCAGGGTCATGTGCAGTGCACAAGACTATATAATGATATTGAAACCTTTTCTTCTGTATAGGTACAGTTTTAAATTACCAAGTTAAAAATAAGGAAGACTATTTATATCTAACGGGATTCTGACTGGGTGCAACCTTCGTTACACTGGGTTTAATTCGGTCTTGAGTGCCGATTGGAAATCGTCCGCATGTTCTAAGATCTTGTCTGTATTATTAATACCGCTCAATTTGTTACACAATACATTATTTTAGATAAATTATGCACCGCGCCCCGAACCACGTCCACACTTGCGCCGGAAGGGGGGGGGGGGGGGATCTTGGCCAGCCATCAGAGAGGCGGGGTCGGCCGAAGGGGGTAAATTTTAAAGGAGTTTATGCGAAACTCATGCCGGATTCGAAACCGAATGCATGTTTTATTGTTCTCCAGAAAAATTGAAAAAGTGGAACGCCGCTTTATTAACTTGTCTCTGTCATAGACACAACATTTTTGCAAATAGTCGATTATTTACGCAATTACATTACGAGGATATTACGTAATTGCGTAACGTAATCAAAGTTGATTTGCAAGGGAAATGCAAGACAGTGAACGTGATAGAAATCTATTTCAAATTGAACAGAAACACAACTGCGGTAGTCGCCGTCATGCGCGCAACAGTTTCCCCAACGGAGTTAATTGCGCGAAAGACTTAAGTCGATTTTCATGTGGTCGATCCCGTTTGAGGAACTCGAGGAGTTATGGATTGTTCACGAATCGCCAATTATTTACCAAATTACATTACGAATTACTCCTATTACGTTACGTAATGCAGCGAAAGTTGATTTACTGGTGAAATGCAAGAAAGCGAACGTGATAGAAATCTATTCTAAATTGAACAGAAACGCAACTGCAGTAACCGCGTCACATGCACAGCAGTTTCCCTAACTGAATGAGCCGCACGAAAGACTAAACTGACTTTCGTGTGTCGATTTTTTTAGAGAAGCTGAAGGAACTATTAATCGAAAATCATTTACAATTAAGAGCAATTAATTAATTAAATGACTTATTCCGTTATTTTCTACGCTGCGTAGTCGCCGCGGCTGCTGCATCTGCGTTTCTATTTAATTTGAAATAGAATTCTGCCATGTCCTCTGTCTTACATTTCACTTGCAAATTAACTTTGATATGTACAGTAGTAATTATAGTTTGTTTAGCGTGACGGAAGGCACAACCGGTTAAAGGCTAGTACAGGGTGTTTATTAAGTACTGGCACAAAGTTTAAAGAGCGAATCTTTGAAAAGTTCGTATGAACATGGGTCCACATCGGCTCGATTCTTGAGATGCAAGGCTTCAACAAAAAGAAAATGTTTGGTATTTTGATTATATTTTTGTTCAAAAACATGTCGATTTGACGAAATTCTAGACACTGGAAGTATCGGTGATGAAAAACTCAAATATGTATTTATTTAGTTTTTTGTTTAATGTTAGAGGACGCCATATTCAGCATTGTACCTGGATTTAAATAACCATAACTCTTAATATTTGTCGTGGAAAGCAGAGATTGTGGAAAAAAATGGATTTAAACTTCGTTGAAAGTTTGTAAGTTGAATCACTGAGAGCTTTTGCAAAATAAGCTTAAAATGTGTCTTTTATTGATTGTATTATGATGTGACAAACTTAGATCACTTACAAGATTAAGATTAGACTACTTTTGCAAATAAATTAATAATATTTACAATACTTGCTGAAAATAACTGCCACCTACTGCAATGCACGTATCAATTTGCCTTAACATTGACTGATAAACTCTTTCGAATATACCTGATGTCTGATTAATAATGGCACACGATTCAAATATCCTGTTTCTTAAATCTTGTTTATTTTGGACAATGGATGAATTGCAGCAGGCGGCAGTCATTTTCAACAATTATTGTAAATGTTATTATTTGCAAAAGTAGTCTAGTCTTAGTCTTGTAAGTGATCTAAGTTTGTTACATCATGATACAATCAACAAAACACACATTTTAAGCTTATTTTTCAAAAACTCTCAGTGATTCAACTTTCAAACTTCCAACGCAGGTTTATATTTAAATTCATTTTTTTTCCCAAATCTCTGCTTTCATCGACAAACATTAAGAGTTATGGTTATTTAAATCTAGGCACAACACTGTATGTGGCGTCCTCTAATATTAAACAAAAAACTAAGTAAATATTTAAGTTTTTCATCATCAATACTCCCACTACTCAGAATTTTGTCAAATTGACATGTTCTTGAACAAAAATATAATCAAAACACCAAACAACATTTTTTTGAAGCTGTGTATCTCAAGAACCAAGCGGATACGGACTCATGTTCATACGAACTTTTTATCTTAAAATTAATCAAAGATTCAGTCTTTAAAATTTGTGAAAATACTTAATGAACACCCTGTATAATAACAATTGAAAAAGCTCCAGTTCACCCCTTAAAAGCGCGATTATGGCGTCAACAAGTACACCGGAGACGAGGTTTTTTAAACCCTTTCCCAAAAATGCAAAAATTCAAGATACCGTCCATAAATACCACGCTGGACTCAGAAACAAATGCCGATAGAATTATTTTTGACACGTCATTAAATTCTACTTAAGAAAATGGCCTAATTGACTTTTAGCTTCAAAATCAGTTTCGGGTTAAAAATGTAGCGTTTCACCTTTTTCTTTTTTCTTGAAAAACGGTAAAATCTATAGTGATTTTTAAACCAGATATAAGTTTCTCATAAAATTCTCTAAAACTTTCCCCGTTTAGCCAACTCTCTATCTCTTATATTAACCAAGATCTCTATACATGTAAAATCAATTTGGGATACAATGTATACGAGCAAGTAGAAGACACCTAATTACTCATCATTTTATTAGCAAATTGCACACCTACTATATGTGTGCACGCAAATTCTGGCTGTAAACAAAGCACACTCCTCTACTAATTATATTTAGCTAATTATATTAAAAGGTCCCTGATAGGACGATAAAATGTTATTAATAAAGCCAAGTTAATAATAAAGTGCTTTTGTAGGAGCATTTGATGACTAACGAACTAGTGGGAATCAACTAGAACTTAGATTCAGTTTAGAGACTTGTGTTACAAAACAAACGGAATGGAATTAAATTTAGATTTTTTTTTTACTTAATTCTTAGTCATTTCTCTTGTTGATTCTTTACCATAAATCTTATATTTTCATTTATTAGAGTTTGTTTTAATATGCTCGGTTTAACACAGAAGGGAGATAGCCTGAGTCCATCTCAGTAGAGGGACTCTCTATCTCGGTATCCGTAGTTCTGTAACTCTGTAGACTCTACGTTTCTTCGAATCACATCTTCATAGAAAAATTCATTTAAAAGCTTCACGATTCACTTTTTAATTAAACATTTCGAAAACGATACCAGCTATGAAGCTTTCATGAAGCCCAGGTTAGAAGCAATTCTTTCTTAGCTAAAATACTGCTATTCTATCTTTATGATCAGTTAACGACTTAAACTTTTCTCCCGCTTCTGAGAAATCCTGAACAACTAAATAGATTTTGTGACATGTATTTGCATTATCGGCTCGTTAAACAAGTGAAAATAATTATTTAGGGGACTGATAGCAGACACCAAAACCATAATTTATTGAGAATTTAATCCCGTTAACACACCAAGCGCCAGACAGCAATAACTGAAATAAATCAATAATTACGCAATTTACAATCTTCCAGTGATAAAAATACATAAAAATATAAAAATACTTTGTGACTTCACACTACACATTCTATTATAAGTTCCTCATGAGAATCAATATAGCTGCAAATAATATTTATTGCGCATCTCGCTCTTCTGATAGAAGACTGATTTAGAAGCAAAAAAACCCAAAACTTAGACATCCTTGAATCTTGATCTACGGCAATAATTTGCTGAGTCAGTCCCCAATTAGCTCCAAATTATTCTCCGAAACTTGAAAGGTTCCTTGTTCGAAATGGGTTCAAACGCCTCATAACGGCCGAATAGTTCTCATTCACTGGAAGTCATGGAGTTTGCTTTTATAGAACCCCAAACTTTTCCCCTTAGAAAACTTATTACAACCCTTGAACTTACCTTTTTATTTCTATTTTCAGGGATTCATATTTGGGACCATTATATTAATTTGCAACTAATAATTTGCCTTTCTAATGCTTTTTTAAAATTTACTCCATATCTGGAACCTTCAAAAACTAGACGTATAAATCAAGAATCGGGCGAAAAGAGGGCATTTGTAGGTTAAGAACCCTGATGAAACCGCCGCGCATACCAGACTTGGGGTACGGTGACCTCCAAACTATATTCCTTAGCCAAGCCGCCAATGCTATCACGTTGCTCTCTCGTGATTTATATGCTAAATTTGGAATGGTGTTGGGTTCAAATCTGTGTATTTCCATGTACATATGAGGAAATGTATTGTTTTCCGGTCATAGACCAATTACCAATAATTATTCAGACAATTACAGTTTTTGTATGGTTTCAGGAAAAAAATCTGGTTGAGAAGCAATTTGTGTGAAAAGCACGTGTCTGGATCATTTTGTCTAAATCCATTGAAGTGCGCTTACGGTTGCCTTACACTCCATAAAAGATATGTTCCATTGGCGCAGATGTTATCTTTTCTTCAAATAGAAATTAAATGGTTGATAGTTCGGTATTCCAAGAAAATTCGTTTTTTTGAGAACTGAGAGCAAATAAACATGTTTGCTGCCACTGGAATGTTAGTAAACAGCTCGCTATATTTTTTAACATTTACGCCAGTTACTGCTTTATAAATCCCATTGGCGCAGACATCGACTTCCTTAAATTAAAAATTTTTAAATTTTTAAAAACTCAGTATTCCTTATACAAATTTTTGTTTTTTATGTACGCGAGGAAAACAACCTATTGGAATATTAGTAAGTTTTGAAGTGATATTTTCTACAACTACGTCTGTGGTTGTTTTATATTCTGGCAGAAACTTCCATGGTGTAGATGTTTTTTCACAAATTATTAAACTTTAAAATCTTAATATTCGAAAATAACTACTTTGACAACTGGCAGGAAATGAAAGATGTTGCCGCCACTGGTATATTAGTAAACAGTTCACTATTATTTTTCAAGTACGTCTCAAAATTATGTGTGTTTATCTGTATTTAAGCACCGAGAATTTTAGGAAATTAAATTATGTGCCGTCCCTGGAACATTAGTAACCAGTTTTCTACCAACTCCAACGTGTATGAATGTTTTACATCTTGAAAGATACTTAATTGGTGTAGATACCTTTTTTAAGTTAAAAATCGTGGGCTTGAAACCTTAGTCTTTCATAAAAATTACATTTTTTTATAACCCAGAGGAAAAACATGTGCCACTACTGGTATATCAGTAAATAGCTCAGTAATATTGTTCAAGTATGTCTGTGGCTCTTGGTCAAGCACGCTTATGACAGCTTCATGTTCTAGGACACTCTCTATTAGCGTAGATGTCTTGTTTTTGTAATTAGATTAAAGGTTTTTCTAAAAAATTTTTTTTTTCATTTTTTTCGCAACTATCTCATTGAGGTGCAATTTTTTCGTGAAGTCTCATAAATTTTCGTGAGTTTTCACGAATATTTCAATTTCGAATTTTGATCGGGCCATAATTCTTTACGATTTAGAGAGTCTTCACTACTAATTTTAATAACTGAACCGCAGCTAAATTGGCGCGCACGGTTTTCCTTAGGAGTAATGAGTTTTTTAATTTTAATCACAGTTAGGCTCCCAATACTGGCACCTCTACGGATCTACAGAATTAAGTAACCCATTGATGTCCAGGGTATTTTGAAAATAAGAATTTTTCAAAAATTGCATAGGAATTAAGTCTGGAATTTTAGTCGTTGTCACTGAATCCTGCCTCAGTACGCCCCTGATTTAAATACAGGCTGGTTTAAAATTTTGAGGCATTTATAAAATTTTCAGCACCTACTAATTCTAGCGGTTAAACTGTTGCCATGAAAGATTTCTTTCAAGCGTAATGGTTTTTAAAATTTTGTCATAAAGTAACACGTACAATTTTCTAATTGTTGTACCTCGAACCTTGCTACAGAATGTTCCCTAGTAACTGTAGCGACTAATCCATTGGCGTGCAAGATTTTTCGTAGAAGTAAGGAATTTTTTAATTTTGTTATAAAAGGATATATGAAGTTTTGTTATTGTATCCTTGAAGCTTGCTTCGGCACGTTTTTGTTTTAACACAGTCATTTCCACAAATGTGAGCATCGACAGAACCCTCACTACTAATTGTAGGGAAGAAGCTATTGCCGAGCAACGTTTTTTCCTGAGAGATAATGATTTTTTAAGTTTTGCGAGAAATGAATCTTTAAATTAAATTATTGCTTCCCGCAAGATCATGCCCCACCACGTCCCTGTTGATGGCACTTTTTTGTCTCTACTTAAACTGTAATTAAGCGCTTTACAAATAAATCCCATGGGCGTGCAAGGTTATTGTTTTATTAAACTTATCTGACTGTGACCCAGACGAAATAGAAGGAACCTAATCCTTATCAACAACTGTAAAACGAACCCACATGTCTCAACTATGTTACACATATTAGTCTAGAAATTGAGTTATTCGGCAGTATTTCCACATCTGTAACATGTTGCCTTTTGACGCACATCAGGTACTTTACTTTCTATCTTATACACACAGTATGACTCAATGGGCTCACTCGCAAGTGCCTATTCGCCGAAGTAATAACTTTTCTGCGCAGTAGAATCTTATCTTTCCAATATAAATTTGCTATTAACTCCTAATACCTGGATCTTTGTCCGGAACGGCTTTGCTCCCTTAATCTGGATTTAGCCGGAATTTTCATCATAAAGATACTCGAGGGCAAACAACGTATTCACATGGGTTTTCATATCTTGACACATGTGCTCGTCCTATTTTTGCAATAAATCCCTGTTTGTTGGATGAGCTTGATAACATATTAGTATTATTATTATGGCACCGGAAATGTCTATTCACAACACTTTTATATACATAATAGAGACCACATCTGCTTCTTTTTTGCACCCTGAAATGTCTAGACTTAAGGGACAAAGTGGATTTTTGCTGCCAAGGTTTTAAACCTGTTTATTATCTTTGCAGGAAAGTTAATTATCTACGGTGTGTTCATACAAACAATTTCAGGAAAATGTAAACTTTCATATTTTTGTGGAAGTTATCCAGACCGCTCGCAAGTCTATCCATCATTTTCTTAACCTTTCAAACTAGGTTGTGAATAATTTGTATACGAAAATTTGTTATCGAGATTTACCTTTCAAAGTTGGCAGGGATTTATGGGCGTTGAATCTTTCGGAAATTGACCTGGTACTACCCTGGCCTATTAATCAGCCGTTACGCAATTAGTACCATTTACAATGGACTCGCAAACCCACTAACAAGTCAGCAATGTGCCTGCACACTCGAATATGCATTCAACTTTCTAACTGTGTCGGCCAAATCATGCGGCAACAATACATTGAATTGTTGATATTCATGCAAATCATCCTTTCAATTAGAAATCATTGACCAGATTGCACCACTTGGTACTAATCCTTCGAAACTGATGACATTCCTTTCGGGTCAATGATATCATCTAACCGTTCGATGTTGCTAAGTGTTCAACTTTGGCTTTTTGCGGATTTCTCAACCGTCTTTCGGATAAAGTGAGTAATAACTTTCGAATTTTTGGCTAAACTCGTGCCCTAAGTATCCAGACCAATCTATGAAATTGGCGAATGCTTGAGATAATGCGAAAAGGCGCAGCGTGCAGGGGATTAGAGGACCAACTATTACTACTTCCAAATTTAGATTAAAACTAAATGGATTTTTTTTCGTTAATTTTAGCTCAACATTTGCCGTAAGTATCTTCAATAATTTGTAAAAATAAGCGAATGATTCATATGATAATGAGTGGCTCACAATGCTTTGAGGAGGATCAATTATTGTCACTACTAAATTGATATTAAAACGACCGTTGAATTTTGGAAGGAATAACTGGATTTTTTTATAAATTTAGGCCAAGGGTTTGCGATAAGTGTCCAAAATAAACTATAAAATTGATGGATGCTTTAAAAAACAAAAAGTGGCGTGCCAAGCCTTGATCTAAATCATCAATTATTCATGCTTCGGCTATAGCTTTCCCCAAATATTGATGACACTGGTTAATGCTTCAAATGATAAACAGTGACGTGCCAAGCTTTGATTTAGATTATTAAAATTACTTACAAATGTAGGTCTAATAAATTATTATATTTTGAGAAGAGCTAGGGAAATTTCTTAATGCATTTAAACCATCTTTCCATCAAAATTTCCCTGGGCAATTTGTGAAATTGTCGAATGCTTCAGATGATAAATAGTATAATGACGTGCGAATCCTTGATCTTGATTGCCAATATTATAATCATTATAATTTGGCAAAAGTTATGAAAATTTCTTAGTGGATTTTAACCATGTTTTTATCAGAATTGCTCCAAAATATCTGTGAAATTGACGGATGTCTCAGATAGTAAACAGTAGTGCGACAAGCCTTGATCTAAAGGTTTAAGATTTAATAAAATATTCGATTTTAGCAAAATTGTAATAATTTTTTAGTAAATATGGTCAAAGTTTTCGTTATAAATTCGACCAATATGTGAAATTGGCGAATGATTCAAATTCGTATATTAAACAGTGTATCATCATTTATCACTTCTAAATTAACATTTAACGAACTGCTTTATTGAAAAAAAGTTGTGGGAATTTCTTAGTAAATCTGATAGCGTTTTCCAGCTTTAATATTTTTCCTTGAAGATATGAGATAACCGATTACATAAGACGGGTTTAGCACTAATTCATAGCCTTGGACAAATCTTCAAACTCAATTAGAGAACTATTGTATTCTAATATGCAATATATTATATAGGGTGGTCACTTTTACGATGCTCATTATTGGAATATCCGAAACGGTAAAAGGTCAGTGAATTTAGAAAAAAGTTGCACATTTTGATGCTATGAATTATGAACTATTTCTATTTTGGAATGATCTATTATGGTCCCTGAAATATCGATAAAAAACTGAAAACATGCTGTTTAAAAAAAATTCTACTGGGAAAAGTACTCATCTGATTTGGATGAAATTTGGGTTATTGACGTTTTTTGTTATGGTGCTTCACATGACATTGACAAACCTTTTCTGCGCCTTCAAGATTTTGCACAGTGACAATCAACTTTTCATTTTCTCATGAACGCCACATTGGAATTTTGCACTATGCTTCGATAATTACATTTTTCTATTTTTCTCTGTAAAAGTAACTCAATACGCAAAATTTTGAATTGCTTTTCTTTAATTTATTGCAAAACAAATTTAAAACTACCAAAACATTCAAAATGGTGGCCTCTTTGCAATCATAATGCAATTAATGTTTTGGCTGACGTAGAATGCGTAAAAAACAAAAAGTGAATTTTCAACGTGCAAAGGCACAAAAGAAGGCTTAAAAGCGCAAAAAAAGTCTGTCAATATCATGTAAAGCGTCATAACAAGAAATGTCAGTAACATATGTTTCATTATAATCAGATGGATAGTTTTCCTGGTAGATTTTTGCATTTTTTCAGTTATTTACGAATATTTCAGGAACCATGACAGATAAATCCAAAATCTAAATGGTTCTACAATGAGCATTAAAATGCGCAACTTTTTCCTAATTTCACCGACTCTGTAACTCTTACCGTTTCGGATATCCCAACGGTGAACATTGTGAGAGCGACCACTCTATATGTACGTATATCCATTTTACGAACCTACAAGCCTTGAGATGATCTAACAGCTGACTATTAGATAATGCTAATAATTAACAGATCTTGTTCAAGACAACCAGGAAGCATTGGATTAATGCTTGGCACACTACTATGCTCTCGTTTGGATTGTCTCACCTCGAGTTTTCGTGGTGTGCACACCTTCAGTTTTAATCGCGATGTAAATTTATTTTTAAGTATTTATGTGACCATCATCGGAGTTAACTGGAGCCTTGAAAAACCCTTCCTCAAATGGAACTCTATAACTATGGAAGTTAGTGAAGATTATCGACAATGGCCTGTGATTAAAGATAATGTTCAGAAAAAGAGCAATCGAGGCGATATATACTGCCAAGGTTGGCAGTCAAAAAAACTCATATGAGATTGGCAATTTTATTTTTAAACAAGGAAGTATTGAATGTTTAAGGTTAGAGCGATTTATTTTAAGCCTCGTCAAGGTACCTATAACCGATATCTGTATACAAACAGTGAGTTGATTATAGGAAAATTAACACGCTGATGACATCAATATATGGCTGGGATATATTTTCAAAGGTTAGATCAGATCTGCCTTTCAGTCTGCCAGCGAAAAAAACAACATCTGTGAACATTTTCCAGAAACTCTGGACATGTTGGAAGCAGTCCAGTCGCACCAATTCGATGTGGGTGATTTTATTTCCGTGGCTCATTAGAGCCTGAAATTTACAGTTCTAGAACACCATTTGTATTAAGATATAATGGCTATATCTCATTGATTTCATTTCGTTTGACTACACTCAAAGGTTTTTCCCGTTCTAATCCAGACAGTTTCTCTGGCGCACAATTGGTGCAAAATCAAATTTCTTTACAGCTGTGTTTTGCTTAGTCTGAAGGTTTATTTTGACTACCAAATTAACTCTTATCTGTATAACTCTGATTTTTATCTAAATAAAAAGCTTATTTTTCCAATTCAATTGCCGAAAATCGTCCGGTTTTCTTCTGGGGATTGTGTCAACACCAACACGAGCCCTAAATTAACAACAAATTTATTTTCAAATAAACGGGGCTTGAATAAATAGTTTTGGAGATTACGGTAAATGAAATGTGGCCGGGGTTTACCCATACTATTCATGATTAGTTCAACAGCACGGTAATTAGAGAATTACTAAACATACGCGGTTTCTATTTGCGAGATACATATTTGCTGAATAAATTTCTGGAAAGATAACCCCTTTTCCGCAACAATCCTTGTTTCCAGGGGTATAAATAGCAGGGTGTCAGCCATCAAAACAATGAGTTCAATGCCAATGTGTGCGGTATCAATCAATTTTATGCGGCTTTAACGAACGAAGAGGTCCGTTTAAAGCCATCAAATTAGCTTTATGGGTATTTTTGCCATGGTCTGTGACCCCAGGCAAAAATCGAAAAAAAGCGCGAGAAACTCATTTGAAAAACATCGTTTTTGGTTGCTGGCAGCTTCCTGATCCAATTTGAAGTCGTGGAAACGAAGCTCGACAAATAGAGCTTGTAGCGAAGCCGTGACTACGAGCCCTTCAGAACACTCAAAATTAATTAAAACTTCTAAGCCTTTTAACTCGTCCACATTTTCTTGCAACACACCCTCAACCTAGAAAAATCACTGTTGACGTCACATTGACGTCATTCAGCTGCGATTGCAGTGGACTACGACCCGATGGGTATGCACGAAAATAGTACCAGAATATTTATACGTGTGTCAAATTGTAAACTATAATTAAATCAAATTTGGGTTAAAGGCATAAATAAGCCCGCTAGAAACAAGAGTTTGACCATATGGTCGAAATGTGCATAATTCTAGAGCATCGAGAGCGGGATTTTCGGGTTAAATCCAGATTTTCATGACTTTTTGTCTGCTTATGAAAGTGAAAAAATACACAATCGCAATGTAACAAGACGCGAAATGCTCAGGCATTCAAAGTGGGTTAATAATAAATTATTATACGTTTGCACAGATGTACGGAATTGATTAACTCCGACATTAAAGTCGTTTGGAAACTTTCGGGAATACGAAAATTGATTTATTTTTGTTTTGCAAAGCAGTTCGTTAACTTTGAACGCGTCTGCAAGGACGATCGGAATCGATTTTTTTCTCAAAAAACTGCTGCAAAACAAAAATGTGCGTCATGAATTGCACGTTATGTTATCTTTCTCGTCGTGACAACAAATCGCTTTCAATCCCAAATTTCCAAATTCAGGTATTCGATGAGATTACGTTACCAAAAACAATCATTCCCATCAAACCATCATTCATTGACTCAATTCGGATTAATTCACTGATTTGATCTGGAATCTCAATTAGCTGTATCCGTCTAAATCTAAAGAATGTTTAATTAATATATAGGGTGTCCCGAAGGTAATGGGACAAAGAGCAACGGCAGGTTTTTGCCATCAAAATATTAAGATCCTGCGCAATTGTTGTATTCCGAAAGTTAATAATAACAAAGACACAAGGTGTTAAAGATTAAATTTTATTTTATATCTTTATAGCCTTTTGATTTATGGGACTGAAATTTGGTATACAGGGGTTTTCGGACGTGGCAAACAAGGTAGTGCTATCGGTTGTACTGTACCTAATAGGGGCACCACTTGAAACCTTCTTAGCTAGTTAAACGGGCTCTAATTTTTTTCTACATAGCTCGAGTAGCCCTATTAATAAAAAAATTATTTTCTTTAACATTCTCAATAAAAAAAGTATAACTGTTAGTAGCCTCAAAACCTTGCCCGTTTTCGAGATATTTGCTACCTTAATGCCTCATGAATGTTCGTATGTACATATGTATTCTTGAATAGAGCCGAGAGCTGGTGAAGTAATTACCTATAATATAAGACTGATCTTTAAATTATTCAGGCATACTGACTTATTTGTATTGTGTGAACTACTAAAGTTGGTTTTGAGCAATTTTTTTTCTAAATTCTAATTTACTGAAAGTCATAACGCACGTACTGTTATTACGTTATGAACACATCAACGTTATTAAAACGATAAATATCTCGAAAATAGTTCAATTTTGATGCTCCTAATAGGTATACCTTTTTTATCTAAAATATTAAACAGAATAATATTGTTCATTAATACTACTGGAGCTCCGTAGAAAAAAAATTAGAGCCCTTTTAACTAGTCAAGGCTTCAAGTTCAGCCAAGGTTTCAAGTGGTGCCTCCTATTAGCTATAGTAAAGCCGACAGCACTACCTTGTTTGCCGCATCCGAAAACCCTCGTATATCAAAATTTCAATTCCATAGATCAAAAAACGGTGAAGATACGAAATAAATTCCAAAATAAAATTTAAATTTTAACAGCCTGTATGTTTATTAATATTCACGTTAGGGACACAACACTTGCGCTGGATTTTAATATCTTCATAACAAGAATCTGCCGTTGCTTTTAGCCCCATCACTTTTGGGATGCCTTGTATTATTGAATTATTATATTATCTCTATAAGTTTCGGGAAAACCATAAATTCTCGCTATTTCTACGAAGCCTTCAGTTATTAAGCAATTTAATTCCAGTTTAAAATTTTTTAAATTCCAGCATAATTTTAAAAAAATGTGTTATGTTTGAAAATCTAAATTTCCCCATAAAAATACTAATTTCATGGTGAAAATTTAAATCAAGACATTTTTTCTTAAACACTTTGTATATTCTATTAGAAATATTAAAATTAATATCAAATCACTACAATTCAAAATAATCTACATAATGTACATTATTTACACAAAACCTGACTCATGCGAAAACTCCTTTTGTTAACGTTAGCGTTTCTGACAAACTTTGCGACTTTTCAATAATATGTTGCTCAATATTTGGATCTCAATAGGGGCGTTCAAACTATCAAAAACATACACTTCACTTTAGAAACATTCAGGGATGCCATTAACCGAATAGAGTTCTTTCTGTAACTATTAAGTCACACAGATTTTGTGCACCCAACAGATATTAATAAACAGCAACATTCCATCTAGAAATTTTAGCCTCTTTTCACGCCATTAATTCGTTTGCTTTTCATTTAATAGATTGTTTTCTTTTTCTTAGACTCGACAATGTACTATATATAACCGCCAGAAAGTGGAACTGGTATGAAAATAGAAATATTTTTGTAGTGGCCGCTAATATTAATACAAAGAAAATATTCATGCTGGCAGGGTATTTCCCCCACTAGCCATCCACAATGTTAACGGCAAGTATATTGAGCTTGCAGGAAAATATTCTGTCAACGCCACCTGCCGTGTCGCATTTGGTTCTGTGTTTAAGTAACCACCCTAAAGATCTACTCGGTTTGCTTCATCTCAAATCAACGAATTTCAATTTTCGTTATGATTATTCTTGACTCTAGGTTGGTTCTGTGCACCAAGTCCTGCTGCTGACAGTCGAATATTTTATGGACATGCAATAAAGAACACGGTAGATGGCGCTGGTAGAATATGTTTCTACAGGCGCAACATTATTGTCTTGATATTGCTGATTTCTGCCTCGTTCGTTTGAAGATTATTTTATTAAATGAATCGAACTAACGAGATTTAATACCGTCGAAATGGGTTTCAGGGTGCTCGATGTACACAGGGCTGGACTGAGGCATTAAGTCATAATTATTGCATCTATCTTTATAGTGTTAAGTTCGTTGATTTGAAGTTTATTCTGAGAATTAAGTGATTAGTTCAAAAGCAGATTTTTCGCACTAAAATGGATAACGGAAAAAATAGATAATTAACTGTTCAAAAGACTTAACTTAGAAAAAATTTAACTATTTTATATGAGTATTGCCCTTCACAGAATTACAAATCTCCCCCTTTCTTATCGTTCCTTCCCTCAATTACAGCAAAGATCTGTGGGGGTGGAGGTCAACGAATCGGGGTGGGTGATAGGATTTTGCCAATTGATTTTATTTGGCCGACCTGGAAAAATTGCTATTACAAGAAGTCATTGTAATTCGAGAACGGCAATACGAAATATAATGACCATTTCTGACCTCTAGCTGCGACTCTTTATTGAACATAATTTAGTTTAATATTAAACCATTTGGTTGCAGATGCCCCTAACGAGAGCTTGTACATGATCAGTGGAGTATGTGTGGCTATGCTTTTGGTTGCCGTCATCATCATTCTTCTGGCAGTCACCATTAGGTAAGCAAAACTACTAGAAACCGTCATTTTTATTTCAAAGAACTGGAAGTTGATGAACTTCTACTTTAAGTAATTATTACAGTCATCATATCCCATATCACGTGAAACCCATGTGCGCTAAATGGGTTTTAATAAGTCGAGGAGTTATCGTAAATCTAAATATTTGCCACTATGATATATCGAAAATGTTCTCATGAGAAAATGTGTGATATTTCAAAAACTTCGAAGAGGGCCGATGTGGTTAGTTAAAGGAGTCATTTTGAGCAGCCAATTATGGAATTTTTATAAGAAATTTGGATTTAGAGCTATAATGCTAAAACTCTTAAAGCTCTAATGAAAATTAGCAATAATTGACTTTATGCAAATGGCTCCATCCACAATTAGAAGAGTGTGTTTCGGGCAAGTGCGATTAAGTAAATGTCAAGAGCGTTTCGGTTCATGTGAGTAATTAGTTTAAGTAATTGTCTGAATGCTGAAAATGTTTTTCTTGAACGCTGGTTAAGGTTGGTGATAGAACTAGAAAAAATACTTGCAATTTTCACTACATGGGAACTGATTTTATGATCGTCTTGGCCCCTTTTAAGGAGGTTCACAATTGCAGTTTTTGCTCGACAACGTTCATAAAATTAAATGTAAAATGTTCATTGGCGTACTTTTTTCAAGTGACCGGAAAGATTTTTTTATTCCGAAAATCTGTCACAATAAAAAATGTCCACATACTCGATTTTAAAATTGGCTTGACCCTTTCAATACGGCCCTGATAATCAGTCTGTTATGACGAAAATTTTACTTTTTTAATATTACTTTAGATTCCAACATTCAAGAAATGAAATATACAAACTTCAGTAGCAAACATAGTCTTAAACGGTGGGGAGAAAGTTGTAAATATTACAAAAATCCCTTTAAACAATGAATTGCTACTTGAGTTTATCACAGTTTTGATGATTTTAGTACGCCTCTGATACTCAACAGGGAATGTTGAGAATTTTAATCATTATTCTGAAATGTTCCAGCAATGTAATATGCAAAAATCATTCGAGTATTACAGTCTCAAATAACCAGGAGGAAATTTACAACGTTGCAAAAATCTTTAAAAATAAAAAAATGTACTTGATATTTGAAGTACCAAATAAAAGTTCCAGATAGATGATGAGTGTAATGACCAAATCATACATTCAGTGTGTATAATTTGAGCCTTGAAAATGTCCTGAAAATGACCCATATTATCGCCCATACTTTACAATAGTTTACACCCACTTTAAAACAAGGCGTGTGCGTTACATCCGCAACCATTGCACTTACATAAAAGGTGGGTACTGCTCTTAGACAACCATAAATAAGGTACCTATCAGAGCACGACAATAATCGTAAACCAACTAGTTTTTCCTTCACATAATTACAAAACCATTCATAAGTTTGATCTGCTTTGCAGACCATCTAAACAACCCAAAAGATTACTAAACAAAATGATATATCATGTAAAAATGACTTTCACCGCTTTCACGGATATTTACAGGGAGTGCAAAACTTGGAAAACAGATCTATAAATATACAGGAAAGTAAAAGGGGATTTGATTGAACCGCTAGAATCCACTGAGTGATGCTTTTTTGAAAGCTTCATTGTTTTCTCAGTGATGGGGATTACTTAAAACTAATCGAGTCCGTTCTGAAAAACAGAAAGGATTTTCTCTGAAAATAAAAACTAAAACTGACATAATTCCATAGATTTCATGGTTTTATTTTGATTAACTGCGACTAACGAAAACCAGATTGGTCAAGCAAAATCCGCAGCCACTTGAAATATCTGCGTTTCAGGGAAATACTAATTGCAGCGCTAATTAAGCTGTTAGTGAGCAATTAGCCCAAATATGCGATCATTTATCTTCAATTTACCACAATTATTATTAGCGAGATCCACACTTGTTTTCGCTCCCTTGAGAAGTTTTGCAACGCTGCAACAGTGTTTTGTCGAATTGCCACCAATGAGAGCACGCCCCGGACATCACATGCAACCTGTCATTTTGTAGAAAAAATTTCCAGATTTCACAAAAAAAATCTAAATGGCATTTTAATGAAGTGGCATTATAGAAATAATGAGAATTCGCCTCATTATTTCAATGTAGCAAATTAGTTTTTATATCCAACAATGTCTGTAAAATTGCCCATAAAACATTAACTCGTGAGGAATATTATTAAAAGTACTTGCTGATGTATCATTGTAATGAAGTGTCGGATGATTTGTATTAAGCTCAGGTAAAGTTTTATTTATGTGTTTAACGTTATTCAAGAAAATCACGAGAATCTGCCCATATTTCCATAACAAAAGAGCTAAAATTGATCTTGTTTAACAATGAAATTTGCACCTTAGATATATCGCAGTGTAGAAAACTTCTTTATCCAGGTTTCAGGACTTAAAAGTCCTTCAAACCTCACTTTCCTGGACAAATATTTGTTTTTTTTCAATGCTCTATAAACAACGTTGAAAATCTCAGATAACATTGTAAAACTTAATCTTATTCATAGCATTTTAGTAACTATCCCAGTCAGTACTGCTTTGTCTTTTATTATACAATTCCACCTTTGCGATTATTATTATGGCAATCAAAAAGTACCAATTCATCCCTCATGGTGATCATCACCTATGCAAACTGTGCCAGTTTTGCAAGAATTACGTATACTGGCACATTTGGAGTTCATGCCTCCGATGCATCTCCAACGAAGCCCTGTAAGTACCACTTAGTGATGTGGGATCGTCTTGTGATAGTGATGACCTGTGAATCAGGGTGTAAGACAGTGGTAAGCCCATCATGTGCTCGTTTCCTTAAACTGATTCCTTGTATTGATCGAATGATTAGATGATAAGGAATCTTGCTCCGAAACTTACGACTACTTGTTTAAACAAATATGAGGTTATGGATGTTAATAAAAGGTTTTAGAGTGATTAATTGACTGTAAATTTAAAATATCGCATGATATACAGGGTGCTATACATATACGAGAGAGTAGTTTGCACAGATAAGAAGATTTGCATTTCTTAACGCTCAAATTACTCGAACGGCAATAAAGATAAGATATGAGCAAGGAAGATTAATGGGTTGAAAATATTAAATAATGCGGATAATATCTAATGAAAAAATTTGGACTTTCACAGGCTGAAGGAGAACTAGTTTGAATTTCCCTTTAAAAACTTTGAAAACATTTTCGTAATTTAGCTTGGATTACTCAAAAATGGATTGTGAGATGAGTCAAGGGATATCCTTTTGTGATTTAGTCCTTATGGATGGTAGATTCAAAATATGAAATAATAAAGGGGGGGGGTGGGGGTATGAATTTAGGAATTTTTCAACATTTTTATGTCAAAATTTGAATTTCAGTGTTGTCCATGGCAGTCAATTCGTAGAGTTTTTTAAAAATGTTTGGAAACTGAAAACAAGACTAAACTGCGTAGTTTCAATTTATTACCACTTTCGAGAGACGCCTCTAACTCCCCTGGAGTGTGAACGTTTTTTATTTTTTAGATGAAAATGTCGAGTTTCGACGTTCTAAAAGTTAACATAAATATAACTTTTACAAAATTGACAAAACACGACCTCATGCAGTCTAAAATTACTGGAAAATTGATGAAGATATATACAGGAAACTGCACTGAGGAAGTATTCCCTGCGATTAATATGCAGATTCAATATACTCAATAAGATACTGGTGGGCGTTCTGTGGGACGAGTTTTCTGGACTTAGAGATAGCCACATCTAAAATTTCATTAAAAAACCCTTGCAAGTTCAAATTACTCAAAAACTATCGTACATTGCTATGGAAATATTTATAAGCGATTTAGTCCTAACAAACAGCGCAATAAAAATAATAATCTACAGGACGCAGCAAAAGGAAAACTAGAGTTTCAACGTCTCAAAAGGCAAAAAGCCTATAATTTTCTTAAAATCGAGTCTCGACGCATTTACTTTATCTCCAGGTTTCTTTTTACTCCTTTAGGAACTTCCTGTACGCCGTAAATTTACATTTGCAAAGTGTGTTGATTTTCTCCACATAAACAAATCTGAACGTCACGGACTTTTAACGGGAAATTTCATCCAAAACAGCCGCATATAGCAGTTTTATGACTGCTCAATAACAAACGAAATGACCTATTGTTGCTTACAATCAGTAACATCCTGGTTTACCTTGCCTGATAAATTACCGTTTATATTAGGTATATAGAAATCTCAACCTTGGACAAGTTACAGTTTGATACTGTGAAATCTACACTTCTAAGTTTAGGCTTTACGTCCCATTAAAAGCGACGTACTAAGAACAATAACGAAATACACAATAATCACGAAAAACATAAACTTTTAACCGAACAATATCCTGAAACAAAGTCATGATTTTACCGTGAAATTACGTGAAATTTTAAAAACCACATTTGGAACCATGCAGACGACACGCACATATTTGCTTATTCCACACGCGTCAAAGATCGAATTGTGGACCCTATTCATTCAGGAAAGTTCGATATACGTCTTTGATAACAATACTGTGTTTATAGTGCTATTTATCACATTTAAATTCCTGTCACTCACGTCTACTCCCTCCTTCTGTTACATATTCATTAATAAAAAAAACAAACAGAGGAATATCTTTCTATAAAACCAGCAAAGTAGTTGCAGCTGCTTTAGTTTCCGTCAAGTTTCAATCACTGGTGGGTTAAATTTCTGCAATTTAATTAATTAAAATGGAGGATCGTTCCTCACTTTCCGTAAGTGCCGACGTGGTCTTAATGGGGCAGCTGAAAAAGCTTTGTAAAGTCATTATAAAGCTGCAGAAGATTGTCAAGGAGGAAAGGTACGTTTCTTGACCTTTCATCAGTTAATTAATCATTTAATCGGAGCTAATTAAGCATATAAAACCATACCGAATTGCGTTTTAATATACCAAATTAGTAATCAAAATCTATTATCTCAATACGAACTTTCTGCGTAAACCTGCTGCCATGGACTGTTTGTAATCACATTTTTCGGGGATTAAGGCTAAATAAAGTGAGATGAAGGAAGAAACGATAGTTGATTTTAGAACATAATCCATTAAGTCTTAATTTTTGTGTTTTATATAGGATTAGAGCGGCTAGAATTCCGATATCGTGACATATTTTGAAAACAATATTTTGGGATTATGATGGGACAGAATTTGACTTGCGCCATAAGTATTTAGGTTAATTTAGGTTAAATTTCAACCATAGAGAATTGATTTAATCGGAAATCGCTGGTTAATCATCGAAGTTGGCAAAAAAAGGCTTACAGGTCGTTCAATTAACCCCAGCGCAGGTTTCTCATTTTCTATGAATTTCATTAAAAATTTGAAAATCTAAAAACTGCGCCAATGAATTTCTGGATGAAAAATGCCTTAATTCTGCTGGAATTTCAGGGTTTACGCTTTCGGGCAACCAAGAGCTTTTATAGTTAATGCAGTGCGACATTCCCCCAATTATTTTTAAAATGTTTCGAAAAATTGCTGCAAAGAAGATACTGTCACGCCCATGCAAATTTTGACTAAGACACCTTAAGTGGGTGAATTATAGTGTTTATTTCCAATTTTGTTCAAATTTAATTTGAAAAGTTGGGTTTCCAAAAATACCACTACTACACTAATGAATTTATAGGTGAAAGCCAGACGAGAAAGTTACCCTAGTACGGTTTTTCCAATCACGTCAGAATTTCGTTTTAAAAATTGTAAATCCAAAAATATTACTACTACGTCGATGAGCTTGTAGACGAGCGTGGTCCTACCTGTGCTTTTTAAGTTGATGAAACTGTAGAATAAATGAGAAAAAATCCAGAGACGTGCAAGCCATGCAGTCATCCCTGGACCGTTCTTTCGATTTTGTTAAAATTTCATTCGAAAAATTGCAAGTCTGAAATTCTACGTCAATGATTTTGTAAGCAAACGTAATCTTAAATTTGCTCTTTAATACCAGGAAACCACAGTGTGAATTAGTAAAAAGCCAGAGGCGTGCAAGTCATGCAATCACCCATAGCACTATTTTTTCCATTTTGTTAAAATTTCATTCGAAAAATTGCAAGTCTGAAATTCTACGCCAATAATTTTGTAAGTAAACGTAGTCTTGAATGTGTTCTTTAATATCAGAAAACCACAGCGTGAATTAGTAGAAAGGCAGAGGCCTGCAGGGCGATACAAAATCCACACATTATCTCCTCTTCAACCCTCGAGTTCTAAGCTTGATTTCACCTATCAAAATTCCGAGTCAAATCCCCAATAAATTGAAATAAAGTTACATATGACGAAATTACATCACTTTTAAGTTGTTGCCGGACCCCGAGCATCGAGCAAAACAAGATCAATGTCGTCTTAATAAAGATAAACTTATTACTCAACAACGTTTCAACTTAAACGGATCCTGATGATGATGCAAGAGATTTGGGAACGTGGCATCAATACATTATGCATTAACCATTAGGTTAGGTCAGGTCGTATCTGAATTAATTCTGATGGTTAATTAGGTAATTGTGGTTGTTTCTGGTAGGTAATTGTAGTATTGTTGATTGCATGATTTATGGTATTTCTAGGTATTTTTTGCGAGTAAAATAGGGGGTTTTTCCTTTTAATCGATAAGAATTCGTTGAATTTTTGTTAAAATTATCCTTGGCAAGTTTTGAGTGAGAATCGAATGCGATCCCGCCCCTGCTTATGTGCGAAGCCACAATTCCCAAAGGGAGTAAAAGAAAAAATGGACAAGATATCTCGAACGTATGAACCATATTTGCATAATTGGCTGATTAAACTGACAAATTGTCAATTTCAGTAACTTTGAGGAGATTAGAGAGTCGCGAATATTTATTGCAGTTTAGATATATCTTTCGACATCACTGGCCATCATATTTCCCTCACATTTTGTGTATATCACTCACGTTAAAGATTAATTTTCCAGGTATAAAAAAATAAACTTTTTACTTATTGTTTGCTGCGAATTTTAATGTTTATTAAGTTGGAAATTTCGCAGTCTCGTCTCGAATTTCGGGGTGAAAGGAAAGTTGGCGAATGAAGGAGACAATGGAGGGTGTTGGAAGGAGAGAGAGGAAGTATGCAAAAGCGTATGATTATGTGTATTTCAGACCTGGAGTGTTTTTGTAAGTACTCCTTAGCAACCATGAATATTATATGAGCACTGTTATTCATGAATCATATGTTTATTACTATTTGTTAGTATGACTAATTTGCCACTGGAATTGAGAAAGTAACCTTTTTATTGTACGCGAATTATAAAAACCCAAAAACCAATTAATGCGGCATGTTCTCATTTTTCACAGAAGTACTGTTACACTTATTCTTATAAATTGAATATGAGAGTGCGTAAAGGTAGTGATATGAAGTGATTGTGAAGAGAGGGTGAAAACCAGTGAAATATGCTCAAAAGAGTAAGGAAGGAGTATGCCTGGTTGGTGAGGAATTTTAGGTAAAAATCTCCCTTCAAAAGAACCCCCCCAACTCACCCTATCAGCCGTGTAACAAGATACTTCTCTGTAAGTGAAATTCACGTTATGGCAAACATTAAAAGAATCTGGTCCATTATGATTTGTTAATGCATTGGTAATTGTGTTCGGGTAAAATTAGTTTAAGTGAACAAGCCATTATAAACAAAAGAGAGGTTTGACGTAGTTCGCTTGTTGTTTGCTAAATGAACGTGTTTTCCCATTGATTATATTGATGATGGACTTGACTAGTAGGTGTAGAAGTAGGAAAAATCCCTTTTTTCATTCTGTTGTTTGAAAAAGTAAAGTTAGAAATTACGTAACCGTTTCAAGATCTTGAAAACGGATGCGTGAGGCAAAACTGTGTCAGGTTTCTGAAAGTTCCCGCTAACTTCCACGGTTTCTGAAAAAAAGTTGAAGAAATTGCAAATAACATGTATAAGTCAACTTTAGAGGCCTCTAACTCTCTTAATATTAGACCTCGAGACTTCCACTAGATATCGTAATTTAGCTCTACTCTTCCACTTTAAATAGTCTTATAACGAGTAAATAGAAAATGTATTATCATAGTGTGAGATAATCCATCTCAAAGGGCATGAAGTACCCTTTTGAGCTCTAAATTGAACTGTTTGATCAATGTAGAGTGTGTTTTGATTGGTGGTTGAAATTAAGACTTGAGGTCTGCGCAGGTATGGGCGTGGCTTTCGTTTAATTCGACTGAATTTGATGTAGTTATGACATGTGGGGTGTCAAGGAAGGGGTAATAATTTCATATATTTAGAAAAATTAATATAAGTCAAAGTTGGAAGCGTTACTATTCGACTTAGAGGTCCCCGCCAGACGTTATAATTCAGCTCTATTTCTCTACTTTAAATAGTCTTCTTATGAAACAATCGGAAATGTTTCATCGGAAGGAGATATAGGTCTTCATGCCGGGGAAGGTACCTCTTTGAGTTCCAAATTGAGGTTTTTATTAAAAGGGTGTTTAGTTTCTGTAAATTAGTGATTAAAAGTGGGGTTTTTGAGGTCTAAGCAGGTAACCGGGATCAATTAAGGGGGGATGACACTTGGGATGTCTAGAGAGGGGATATTAATGTAATATGTATATTTATTGATAGTGAGGGACTTGGAAATACTTTCAAAATTTGATACACTTTTACGTCGTTTTTTTGATCTAATGAAAATTCTCGTATATACATGTCAAAGATCAAAAATGCGCCTTTTCTTCCTCTTTGGATTGATTTAAAAGTGAGATTCGCTCCTGTTACCGTTCTCAAAATATTGCCCCCTAAAGAAAATCAAGTAAAAGTTTTATTATAGAACTATTTTATCGACTTGTAGGTATACAAGCTCACAGTCTCTTATAACGATTTACATTTCCTTTGTATTTTTTCTACCCAAAAATACTCGCCAAATAAATCTCCCCAGACACAAATGACGATGGCACTCCTGAGAGCAAGATTCACTGCCAAGTGTCGCAATTGGAGCCACCCAAACAAAAAAGTGGAAAAAAACAAAAATAGATGTTGGCACGCACTTCATCCAGACATAGACTGCCTTTATTTTTCCAAAATGGTTGCATAAGGATTTTCGAAAAACACTGTTGCCAATTGCAAAAAAAAAGAATTATTCTGTATTTTCCAACACATGTAATTAAAATGTTTCTTCATGGTATTCTATTTCTTTTAACACCGATGGATTTTCCGTGCATTCACCATGTTTATGTTCTGAATGAGCTTGAAGAAGGTTTATTTCATCCATTCAAATGATGAGTAACACTTATCTAATAACAGATATTACCAAACTGATTCATTTGTGGGTATTTTCACTAAATTATTATAATGTGGACATATATGTTTCATCTATTAAATTTAATGGCCGTCTTTCTAGAAATAGTTGGATTCCTAAAAAACATGATTAAATCAAACTGGTGCTGATGGGTATAATAGAATAATTATCTCGGTAAATAATACTTTACGAGTCTTCTGCTTAAGTGGAATTAGTTATTCCATTCGTCAGATATCCCAATTTTCATAAAAAAGTTGTTATAAAAATGTTATTGTTAATTGTTAATTCAACCAGGCCAAGTTTGTTGCATTTTTTATTTATTAATTGTTTCTATAGTAAGTTTTCTATAGGGTTAAACTAATAATCAATTAATATGAATGACCATGTTGATTCTTAATTGGGGTCTGGGCACCTTGAAAATGCCGTTTCAGTCACGAAAATGGGAATGAAAATGACCCCGCATCTCGAAGACTTTAAAAGACATTACAACCTAGTTTACGTACACTTAAGGCAATTCTTTCACGGGTTCTCGAGATATCGACGTTCAAATTTGAGCAATGGCGATTTTTCAAGGGAAATTTCAAACCAAATTTTTTGAGATGATGCTTTTCGATCTAATTGACAAATCTGGATTCTATATTGACCTGGATTGAGGTTTTGAAGGCTTGGAACGGCAATTTGAGCAGCATTTTTTCCTTCAAAATGGCCCTGCATCTCAGAAACCAAGATGGTTATCACAATCACGTTTATGTATGCTTGTAGAGTCCAACGAAACAATTTGTTTCAGCTATTTCTTAAGGCAATTGCTCCACGAGGTCTCGAGATATCGGCGTTTGAAATTTGAAAATCTTCAACATTTCAAGAAAAATTTCTAAATTTTTCCTGTGTCGTTTTTAATCTAATCGACTAACTGAGACTCTATATTGAATGCGAATACCTCGATTGAGGTTGTTGAAGCTAGGAAATGAAGCTTGAAGAGGTTTTTATTAAAAATAATCCTGTATCTCAAAAACTAAAGGAGCTATCGCCACCCCGTTTGTGTTAATCACGTAGATCGTCGAGATATTACTTTCAGCTAAAATCGAGGGATTTTGCAAAAAAAATTTCAAATAAATAGACAATCGGTTGAGATAAGAGGTCAATACCAATGCATTTCTCTTCATTATTGACGTAAATGTGCGATAAAATCCTGGTTTTTAATCACGTCCCCAAGCCACAAATCGTGTCCAATCACCTTATATTCGAATTTAGACTTTCCTGGTCAGCCACTGCCTTCCAACAAACAAATTTACGGTTTCCGTTTTTTCCCTGATAAGTTTCAATTTACGGTATCGGCGCCTTGTTGCCAAGTGGTGATTAATTAGCTGCACATATAGAATCGGCAATGCAGCAACCAGACCCATTGGTAGACCCCTGCGTAGCTCCCCCCTCACCTCCCCCATCGAGCTGGGGCCATGCTCGGTTACTACTACGTTACTATACCGTCTCCATACATCGTCAGACTACGTCACTGCTTGGCCGAGTATAAAACCGAGAACGTAGGCAGCGCCGAACCGATATTCTGTATAAACTCTTACTATACAGAGTATGGCTAAAAGCTGCCGCTCAGCGATCGCCATAGCTCCCTTTCGGCTACACTTCGATGGTCTGTAACTTAGAGTCGCCGCTCTATCCGGAAATCAAATCTAGTCATAGTGCGTGTACTGACTCATCTACCAAAGACTCTTTCGTGTGATCTCCCAGAGAATCATCTAGTACTGAAGTGACTGTGATATTAATTTCTATAAGTGTGGAGCTTTAAAGCACAGAATCTCCTGTTCCTACTACATATATCAAAGCGCCAAGATTCCCTTTCAAAGTAAACTCCAAAGCCTCAAAATAGCTATCTTCGGGTTCTCCAAAGATCCCACCGACTCGAAGATGGTGGGCTCGAATGGTACAATGATCGCTATAAGACTGGTTCGTAGGTTAGTTAAACACCTCGCAACAATCTACTTGTAAGTTGAAGCTGACAATATCACTGCTATTGTTTCAGCAAGCTTCGCAAGCGCGAAGAACACTCAAACTCGGTTCATCCAGTACCAGATACTACCACAACAGTAGTACTGCAGACTACTCCTGTAGCTGCTACCAATGGTACAGGTCCGGTAACCACAGCGCAACCGCAACGCACTGAAACCAACGACCCATTGGCGTATCGGGGGCAGTTTCTATGGGCCTTCCCCCCCCAGCCTGCCCAGAGGATGTTGTACAATAGCGAACAGGTTTGTACCCATTCTTTCGAATTATTAAATTGTGTAAAAGTTACTTTAAAGTCGCGGTTACTATGCAGTAACATTTTAAGTAATAATTACCTTTGCTGGAATCATGAGTAGCGATTTATATTAACTAGAATTGCATAGCTATTGCTACTCTTATGCCCAGGTTAGTTTGCCCAGCACAGCTGAGCAAATCGTCCCAAAAATTGCTTTAAAGTTGCCGTTACTATGTGGTAATATTTTAGATAGTATTTATCAAACTTGTGCTTTAATGGGTTTTTGAGTTCGAAAATCGGGAGCGTTCTGTGACTGCAAATCTGAAGAAACATTTTCAAAATTTCGCTGCTTTTTATAATTCAAATTGGCATGTTCTAGACAAGCTACGCTACTGGGTTTAATTTGAACGGCAATTATAAACAGGGTTTTTTACAATCTGAAATTTGTTACTCAAAATAGAGGGAACTAGTTCTCACTTCAAATCTAAAAAAACTTCCTGGTTTTGTTTGAATATAAAATTCCTCACGTAATTATTCAAAAATCAGGTGCGTGCTGAAGGGGTCTTCTATAACTGATAACAAATTTTTGAAAGTTTTACTGCATTTTAAAATCTAGTTTGCTTATTTTGAGTTGCAATGCCACTGATTGCAAGGCAAAATGCAGCTACAAAGATCGTCTGAAATTGTCTCGCAACAACTTACAGATCAGGAACGATCTAAAGAATATTCCTGTGCCTGAAAAATTAAAATATATTGTGTACGTTTCACTGAATTTTCAAATTTATTCTGCTTGTTTTTGAATTGTTCCGCCATTGATTTTAATGCAATACGAAAGCGCGAGGATTTTCTTAATTTTTCTTCCAATAACTCAAAAATTAGAGGCCTTTTGAACGGTGATTCTACCACTGAAAAGTAAAAAAAAAGAATTTGGTTTCTACTGATTTCAATGCGAAATAGGAGCACAGATATTGTTCTTTAGACTCTAGACTTTAGACTAGAAATTTTGCACTCGATTATTTTTAATTAAGTTAATTGATTAGGGACGTGTTGAGAGTTTCTAAAAAAATGTATTCGTTTTTACTATTTTGCTAGAGATTTGATTTGTGTTGCTCTCGAGTTGCTACGCCACTGACTGTAATATAAGTCGAAAGCACACGGAATACATGAATTTGTCGCTCAATTATTCAAAAGTAAGGAGCATGCTGAAAGATGTTTCTAAAACTACAATACGTACACAAAAATAGAATGGCCCTGAAGGAAATTTCTATGGGAACAAAATTGTAATAAAAGCTTTTAAATTTTTGTCGCTATTTCTCAGCATGGTTTGTCCTATTTTTGAGGTGCTACACCACTGATTTTAATGCAAGCTAAAAGCACTGAAATATTTCAATTCCTTGATGTATTACTTAAAAATCAAGAGTGCCCAGAAAAGGGGTTTTTACGTCAATTTAAAATTTAAAAAGGCACTGCAAAAAATGCATTTGGTTTTCGGAAATTTGTAGATAAAGCTCCTGCGATTTGAGAGGATTTTATAGACATTTTTGAGTCCATAGATCATGAGTGATTTGAGTTTTTGGTGGAGTGAGGAAAGTTATTGAGCAGCCAAATTTGACGGCCTCCATTGGATTTATACTTAGATGGAGCTTGCTGTGATTTATCGAGGAAGCTTCGACACTTTCCTTGAAATTTTCTCGTATTTTTAGGGGTATTAGAGTGTCTAATGGGGTATAGAATTAGTGATGGCCGAATTAGAGGGCTTCTGTATGTTAATTTATTTGGGGGAACTTTTCGACGGGTTTATGAACATTTCTCCATATTTTTTGAGAGGTTTTCGAGGCCGCAGATCGAGCAGCTTTTGAAAGACTCTCTGCCGATTTTGCTGAAGTCCCCGAGCGAGTTTCACACTGATTAAAAATGAGCTTCAAGATGACATTTCAATGCTTGATTGTGTTAGAAATCCCGAATTGTTCGTAGGACAAATATTCGGCAACTACTTATCGATTTTGAAGGTTTATGAGTCAGTCAGACCTAAGAGCTATGGCTGTGGCTGAGGCTGTGGCTGTGACTGTGGCAGTGGCTGTAACTGTGGCTGTGGCTGTGGCTGTTCCAATTTTGCAGCCCTCTTTAGAATCCCAATAAAATTCTCGATTGCGTTGAAACTTCACCTTTAAAAGTTGATTTCTAAACAAAAATCCGAACAAATCGAGGTCGACTAGTATTGACGTCGCAAGGCAATCGAAAAACGGATTTTTCCCCACGTTGCTTTTTGCTTTATACGTAAGCCGAAGGTGTGCATCTACGTAAACCGCCCATTGAACAACAATAACTCATTCCCAACACTAACAATTGCAGACATTGAGAAACGATTCGTTTTCTTTATACACTGAACCGTGTCAAAAATAAATATGTGTGGACGACGTGGACTAATTTTAGAGTTCAGGGTAAAGAGGCTGGATTTCTGGAAAGCTCCAACCGAAAGCTGTGTTGTAACTGAAAAATCGGCAGCTGCAGGTCTGTTTTTACACCCATAACAGCTGCTTAGGGGTTTTAGTGAAGAAAAAGATTAAAGAATCCATCAAAGAGTCGTTAGCCCTGGTCAGTGCCTTATTTCTATCCCATCCGGAGAAGAAGAAAACCCATGATGGTTGTTGCAAGGCCATGGTAGCGAGATGGGTCTTTTTGTTCTGCCAGGTCAATGGCACACATCCAGCGGCGTGGAGGCATTATTTCAGGCCCAGGTATCCCGAAAACCGTTTCAAGTACGCCCCTGTGAAAACAGGTTATTGATCTTTAAAGTCTGAGAGGGTGCGTTCGTTATGGGGTGAGAATTTAACGTCATTGTAGCTTGCAGTCCAAAGTTCAGTAACAAATCCTCTCTCTCTCCCTCTCTGTCTCTCTCTCTCTCTCTCTCTCTCTCTCTCTCTCTCTCTCTCTCTCTCTCTCTCTCTCTCTCTCTCTCTCTCTCTCTCTCACTCTTTCTTATATAGCCTACTTTCTCCCCGCTATATGGGTTCCTTTATGGTACTTATTAATAAAGTGAAATTTTTTGCATATACATTGCAAAACTCTGCGTGAAAGGCCCGTTCTAAATACAGGTTTTTAGAGGTCTTAGTAGAAATCTCCAGTGTTGTCACTTGCATTGCGGAAGAAAGGTTATTTTGACCGGAAAGTACTTACTTATGTATTGGCTTATGTGCTGGCTTGAAATTTACATGAAACGACGCTAAAACACCCGTCTGGCCTCGTTAACTCATATAGCATCAAGGCTTTTCAGTGTATAGTGTGTCGTAACGGTTATTTCCTTGACGGTACCACAATGTGTGTGGGATCGGGTACCACTCGGTGGAAGCATGCACATGACGAATTCGTTGGTACTAAAACATATGTGTCATCGAGCCGCAGCATTATGTATTTAAATTGGAGATAACCCAACACCCCGAAAAACGTGTATTTTCGGTTGAAAGATAAGATAAACCGAATTAGCTAATATCAAGGAAATTAGCACTCTACACCCCTGATTTAGATCAAAAATAGCTACAAATTTCTAGGTTTGCAGGTGAAACCCTGAATTAATATTTCCTGTAAATTCAATGTCATGTTAAGTTTTTTTTTTTGAGGAAGTTCAGTGACTTGTTCACGGTTGTTTCATAATATGTGTGCTTTCCCAAAACACATAGGCGTGCAATCGGGTTTTTTCGTAGTTACGGTTTTTTAAAATGCATAAGCATAAGCTGCAAACGCAGCGAGACAATGGTTTTCCAGTACATCTCTGATTTAAACAAGTTTAAATTGCCACCTTTTGAGCTTGTACTTAAAATTCAGGGCTAGTATTTTCCCAAAACATTAAGGCGTGCAATGTCGTTTCTTAAAGTTCGAATAAATTTATATGAAACATCGTTGTATGAGATTTTAGTATTAACACAATTATCTTGCCAGCACGCCCCTGGTTTTTAACAGAACCAAATTATAAGTTTGTGCGCTTATTTCTCGCATCACTGGCATTCCCCCAAAATGCATGGCGTGCAGCCTTTTTTTCACAACCAAATTTCCTTGTTTCAGAGGGAAATTGTACAAATCAACGGCAATGATCGATCGGGTTTCGTGAGGGGATTCAGGAAAAACCTAGGGGGCAGATGGAGGAGACTTGTCAAAAAGAAGCCCCAAACGGACATTTGCGCCATTCCCCCCGAGCTGAAGCCCCAACTGAAGCAGATCTACGTCTACTAGCCCCAGTGATCGTCCAAAGATGGCGGTTTTTTGCCTGCAAAAGACTAGTGTGCCATTTTTGCTCTCTGGGGGTGTTAAGATTAGTTTTACAATGAGACTGAAATTTAGGTTTTACTGTCAAGGACGACTACTCTGACATGATATAGCTTTAGTGCGAATAATGGTGTGACGTGATTGAACCTGCTAAGGGCCAAACTATTCGTGCACTGTTGATTTTAATGAAGAACTGTTTCCTTTGGAAATTTGCTTCAAGTTAAAGTTAACAGCACATTAAAATTCGGCCCTAAATATGACATATCTCCTGTAAGATTGGGCCCATAGTAGCATATCTTTTTGCTCATATTGAGCTTTTACATTGAGCTTTTACATTAAGCTTTTATTACCCAAAATTCACCTCAAAACTCCATAATTAATTGTTGCTTTTCCCTAGTCACTCACACTACCATAGAAATGTTATATTTTTCAATGTAATTATTATATTGAATTAATTAAGTAAATTATTACAATTTTGTCTCTTTCTCAGTATTACTGTAATCATGTTTAAGGCGTAATTATGATAGTGATTGTAGTGTTAACAATTTTGTATGCATACTAGCTGGAGATACTACTTTTCGATAGTTTGAATCGGTTTAAGATCTTGAAGATCGGTAACTATGACAAGCAATAAGATAACATACAATAATAATGTAATATATTGTTATTTTTTTGAAAAATACTCTGTGATTTTTCGTGTTTTATCGCTATTGAGTTGAACGTCTCGATTTCTTATACCCTCGAAGTTTAAGCTACCAAAGTTACTCAGTATCCCGCAAACCATGAGAGATATCGCAATTGGGTTGCATGGACCGATAAACTTTATCGAAAAGATGAATTTGAAGTATTTTTTGAGATCATTGCTCCACAGATTCCCGCGATATTAGGGATCCAAAGTTTCAAATGCAGCAAAAGTAGATTATCTTTTATATGGAAATTCAGAACATCAAAGTTTTTAAAATACTATTTTCATCTTACAATGATTCGCATGAGGCGAATATTTATTACAATTTAGATCATACATAAGAAATACAATTTGAGGATGATTTCAATTTAGATGCGTTTTTAAGACCTCAAATAATATTGATATTTAAGTCATTCTGCATCTCAGAAACTAAAGCAGACATCAGAGCGTGTCTTATGTAGGTTTATAGAGCATATCTAGAAGGTTAATTTGAGCCCTTTTTGAAGGCAATTGCTCCACGGCTTCCCGAGATATTCACCCTTAAAATTTGACAAAAACTGCCGGAACTGTTTCTTAAGGTGCATTTTACATCTCCTAATTGAGGCTGGAGTTTAGATATGATCTAAATAATTTGAACTTCAACTACTATACATTTTGGTAGTAAAATATTGTTTGAAATTTATAATTTCCCGAAAAACTTAACTTCACAAATTTCATTATAATCTTACATTTACAATCCACATTACAGCCAATCTTATGAGAATTGTTTCTTTATAGCTAAAATCACCTTTACATTCTTCCTAAAACGTTATTTAAAATTATATTAAAAAAAAACCAGCCTGTGAATATTCAGCCCTTTTAACTTGAAATTCGTAAGTTGAGATATATTAAACGTCCCGTTTTGAAATGTATGTGCTACCATCTATCAATGAGAAGCTACGTTAAAGATTGAAATTGGCCAGGATAAAATTAAGGAATTTGCAATCTGGGAACGCCGCGTTAGCAGTGCCATCTATTAAACAATTTCTTAAATTACTTTAGTTTATTATAGATTTGTTATTATACATATCAATAAAAGAGGATTAAGAGGATTTTATATTGATTTTATTGGCAAATTTAGTGCTTTATTGATGGACAAAATGCGGGAAGCTTTTTCAGTGACTGATTTGTAATCTATTATTAGAAATATAGGTGTTTATTTCTGCAATTTTTAGACCTAAATTTGTCTTCACCATATTGTCGTGAATATGTGTGCCACTATTAAGATTTATAATTAATATGTTTCTTATTATATTATAATAAAATTTCTTTTTTCCTTGTTCTCCTTGCGACCCAAAGAATTAAAATTGAAAGTGGCAACTTCTATTTCCAAGCGGCCATCATCTTTATTTTCAACCTGAGACAATATACAATTTTCTCTTCACCATTTTAGCCACATGTTGTTTCCATGGATGAATTATTAATTCCATAAAATGGTGCTCTTGGCCTCCCAGAGAATACCTTTTTGTAGATTTCAATTGAGACCACCCAGTATATGTCCTCCTTCAGTATAACGACTTGGAATTCCGCCTATGCTCGCAAACTGCAATTAATAGCTTGCATCTAGTCATAAACAATTATCCTTTAATTATAATATTAAAGCGGTAGCACCTAGAAATGCACTGAATACTACCAAGTTTAATGCACTTTGTATCTATTATGATGAGCTACATAGAGAGCTTTGCACTTTAAGTGTTGTTGAGAGCAAATAATTTGGCAGTTTCAAGGGATTTGCTTTGCAGCCAACGCCCTATTCTTGCCCATGTAGCTTTGCAATTGCAATTCTATATGGTCGACGATCATAGCCTCGTACGCGCAGTAATTTGCATAAATATTAAGGCCTGATTAATCTAAACTACGGCGATAATTACCATGGGGAACGTTCTGCAAGAATAACGCTATGTTGCTGTAATAGCCCTTGGCGACAGAGTTAGAAAAATAATGGGATTTCGTTATGCGAGATTCTTCCAATAACGCACATCCTTCACACGTTAAGTCTTTCAAAAGCAGTTTCCGAGATATAGACGCGTCAATCTGGATTCAACAATCGTTTCTTTGGGAGATTTGCAAAACCTTATTGAGTTAAACAGGAAATAAACGAGGGGATTGAAATCCAATATAGGCGCTCAAGGTCCGGAGTAGGCATTCATCAACGTCTGTTTGGGTCTGATTTGCCATTAATATGCGTGCATTTCTGGTTGAATTTGTACTTTTCAAATTTTGAATTTGAGGACTTATGAGGAGTTCCTGATGATTGATGATTGAACTTTAATGAACCGTGGATTCACGATTTTGAGTAATAGGTGTGGTGCTCAATGGGAAAAAATCGGGTGTCCAGGGCTGGAAGCACCGCGCTTTAGCTCGATTTAAAAAGCATTAAATTCCCTACGTTCGCTTCAAGTTTCGGAAACTGAGACAGAGAGGGGAGGAGGACAAGATATTAATGGTGGTTTATTCCTGATGAAGAGTGGATTTAAAAAATTGAATAATACGTAGGGTGTTCTGTATGAAAATATTGAGTTGTAGCATGCCAAATTGGGAAAAAATATTTTTTATGCATTTTTGAGACTTTGCCTCATGGAACCTCACATTACTCAAAAACGGATAGATATAGAGGGCAATTGGCATTAGTCAAATGTTGTCTGTGAAGCTCAAAATATTCAGTAATATACAGGGTGTGTGGAAAAAAATTAAGCTTCTACGACTTTGCAAGCAGTCTCTTCAATAACCTCTAGAAAGAAGAGAGATGAACATAGACATGTTCATTGGTGGCTGAACCCCAATGAGCAGTGGATTCAGAATGTCCAGCAATACATAGGGTGGTCTATATAAAGAAGTCGAGTTTTAATGAGATAGTATATTTGCGTCTAAATATAGAAAACATCACCTCATGTAGCCTCATATAGCATGAAATTACTGAAAAACGGATAAAAATTAGACATAGGAAAATGCAGTAATAAAAGATTCCCTTGGGATTGGTAATTCCAAGATATTCAATAATTTATAGAATGTACTATGGGAAAATCGAGTTTGGAAATTTGGAATCCAAGAATGTAATTTTGTAGTCTTTAAATATGCACCTAAAATTCTACTCAGTGTAGATACCCCACACCTCTCTAGCCCCCTCGCAAAATATAAAAAGGAACGCTTCATACCGTCTGTGGAAGGAATCCAGGGCTGGAACATTAAAAGCCTTATTCCTTCGGGAACAGGGGGCCTCCATAATATTTAGAGTGTATGGGACCTTCATTTCGGGAAGTCGAAGCCCGGAGCCACAGACGGAGCCTCCATTCGGGATACGGAGAGAGTTTAGGTCGGGATTAAGGGCGGTTTAGCGTCAGGTAGGGGAAGTAATTGGCCATATTGCGGGGGTAAATTAAATAGGGTCCTAGACTTTAAAATGTTGTAAACAATAAGCGGATTTAATCTACTATTACTATCCAGGGCACGTATAAACCAAGCAGGATTTTTTGCCCAAAAACATAACAGAAACCTCTATATTTGTCTGGCAGAGAATATTTTCAGTTGGCTCGACTTTTTTACGATAATGTTTGCCGAAGGACGTGCCCGGAAAGTTTATCCAGGAAATCGTAAAACTCCGGTGTTTCACGGCCTATGGGGGAATCGTTTCTTGCCACAAATTCAAAGCAAATTCTTGATGAAATTAGCAATTAAAAAGGGGTTTTAACCGGAATTTGTCCATATGTGCGTTTACATACATATTTGGGGCATTTGCATATTCAAGGGACGTAGCAGGAAAACAAAATAAAGCGGACAACAAGGGAGGATTCGGGCCGCAACAGCCGTCGAAATTTAATGCGCACATGCCGACTAATTTTACAAGTACCTGCTTGTGATGCAGAATTTATTAAAGCTTGTTTATTTCAGTTTTACGTCGAGAATAGAGCTCTCATACACACATCTGTTGGGTAACACTAAATCAACAATAAACTAGTAACTTAAGTATTTATCTGTAAAATTAGTGTCGAAACTTATAAGGAAAACCGTGATTAGCAAGTCCGTTCGTTCGCAATAATGCATTAGCACTCAATACTGGGAATCTAAACTTGCGCAATTTACCAATGTTTGCATTCAAGGCGAAGTTTTATGGCAAAAATTCTCTCCTAAGGGCCAGAAGCAGCCGCCGATGACACAGGAACAAACCCATAAAACCCATAATGATCCGACTTTACGACCCTCCCCCGTAGAAGACAACATTTAATTATGAGTTCCGATATTTGCCTCCCTTCTTCCTTACACCTGCTGAATTGCAACCCTACAAGAATGTGGCAACTCCGCGCTCATTATAGGAGCCTGCGGGGTTGCCGATGTGAGGAAAACTGGGAGAAAGCATCGGTAGAGGGCTTTTAGATTTCATTACTTGCGAATAGGGGTTTTGTAAGGTTGCTACGCCACTGTTTGTTGACCAATCAAGTTGCAAATTTGTGAGTTTATACGCTGTAGATGGGGGATCGTCCCCCAGGTGTTCATTTGCCTAGGACGAGTTAAAAAATGTCCTTTTTTTACAATGTTCGTTAGATGCGTTGTGTAGTAACAATAAATTCAACCTCACTGCACCACTGCTTCTTGTGCAATAAAATTGCAAGTTTGTAAGTTTGTAAGCAGTGAATATGGGATTAAAGCCTCTAAAGCTCATAAGCGTTGAGGGTGTGTTTGAGAGATCAAAATTTTCCAAAATTTCCTCTTTCTACGAAGTCATCTAAGTATGCCCTATGGTATTATTAAATGAGCCCTTATTGATCGTCGTTTTCTTGATCAATCAAGTTGAATGTTTGTGGGTTTATGTGAAGTAAAGAGAGAATGGTTTTTCCTAGAAATTCATTGGCGTAGAGGGACCGTTTAACGTCACAACTTTCGAAAGTTTCCTTTTTTCACAAGGTTTTAAAATGTCAGTTTACGCAATCGTACGCCACTGCCTCTTCGAAATCATGTCAACAGTGGTGCCCAGAAAGGCAACAACCAGCTCAAAATTATTTTCCATTTCCTCGCAGCCATTATGGGAACAGCAAATTTAGTCAATGCAGTTTCACAAGACCGATTCAAAGTTGCTGGAAATGGCATTTGGGTGGACCATTCATCACCATTGAAACTAATATAAGAGTGAAAACAAACGAGAAAGTGAAGCAAACGGGGATGCACAAAAAAGTGACAAATAACTCTCCCTTGAAGCACCTCATTGGAAAGTGCGTTCCAGAATCTTCGTGTAGGCATCAGGAACGAATGCAAAGTTAGTTCGGGTTAGTAGAAGGTTAACGAAAACATCGTTCGTGATCATGTAACAGTACTTTTTACGAAAACGAAGAGAGAAGAGTTATGGACATACAGTTAGGTGCAGAACTGAGTCAATACTTATAAAATTCGTATTAATGGTGGCATAAACAAAATATCTAACAAGTATTCAAAGGAAGGCTTTTATTTTTAAAAAGTACATTAATATTAACATTAAAACCATACAAAACATTTGCCGAAAATAAATGGGGTACATCAAATAATCCTAAATAACATTGGTTCAGTTTTGCTCCACTAATATTAACATTGAACACTTTGGTCGACATTGACACTAATATTTGGTCCAGAGACCTTTAGCTTTTTTAACAGCTAGTAGACGTCTTGGCATGCTTTTTGTTAGTGTTTCACAGAAATCAGGTGGAATTTGGTCCCATACTTCTTCTATTCTCTCCCATAAAACTTTAAGTGAAGATGGTGGCGAATCGTAGTCGTCGACCAGATGATATTTCACGTAAGCCCATAGATTCTCAATGGGATTTAGGTCGGGACTTTGTGCCGGCCACTGCAAAACCTGAAATTTTTGGGTACCCAACCATTCCTTCACAGATTTTGCGGTATGCTTGGGGTCGTTGTCTTGTTGGAAAATTACTTTGCTAGTGGGATAAGGCATATTATTAACAGTATCTACTAGGTGATCATTTAAAATGGCTTTATAGATGTGCTGGTTCATTATCCCATCTATTTTCTTCAATGGGCTAACCCCATATCCCGACATACAGCCCCAAGCTTTAATATTTCCTCCCCCATGTTTCACCGTCAGAATGAAATCTTTTAGTTTCATGGATTCTCCCTCTCGTTTCCAGCTCCAATGTCGACCATCTGTTGCATGTCTGTTAACTTTAGTTTCATCAGACCAAATAACCTTCATCCAATCCTTCTCGGTCCATGCCTCATATCTTTTTACAAAATCTAGTCGTGCCCTAATATTCTTCTTAGAAAGTAGGGGTTTCTTCTTCTTCTCCACAGCAACAAGTTTGGATTGATGTAAAGCTCGTTGGACTGTCCATTTGCTCACCGATTTCCCAGTATCCCCTCGCAGCAACACGGCTGCTTTGGAGGCCGAAGAGGCTTCACCACTGCCCAAATATCTAATTACTCTTCTAGTATCTTGCACAGACATCTTTTTTGGTTGGCCACCTTTATTTATTTTTAAGGAAATTTTGCACTTATTTTTTACGCTTTGTACTGTGGATTGACTTATATTTAATTGAAATGCGATTTCCCGTGTGGATCTTCCATCAATCAGTGATTTTTCAATTAATTTTCTTTGAAACTTTGAAATCGGCTTCATTGTTTAAAGATTTTGAATTATGATGTTTATTAACGGAGGATATGCGATTAAATGGTTCGTACTCGTCTATATTAGCTGCACACTGCATTTTATGGCGAGTTTCTACTTGTTTGTCGACTAGTTTCTCGATCGTATCGTTTTTGTTCATGGCTGGAATTTGACGGTGCAAAACTGAACCAATGTTATTTAGGATTATTTGATGTACCCCATTTATTTTCGGCAAATGTTTTGTATGGTTTTAATGTTAATGTTAATGTACTTTTTGAAAATAAAAGCCTTCCTTTGAATAATTGTTAGATATTTTGTTTATGCCACCATTAATACGAATTTTCTAAATATTGACTCAGTTCTGCACCTAACTGTATGTATCTACAGGACATTTTAAATCCGACCTTCACGATTGGAATTTTGTAAATAGAGGAGATACGAAAAAGTTTAAATAAGGGCAAAATTGCATAATTTAGAGCTTGATCAAATGCCGTTTAAAAAAATGCGTTTGTGATTTTGGGTTTCCTTATCAAATAACGCTAAAAAAATTAAAAACAAAATCTTTCATTTTTCGTTTTTTTCGAATATCTTCGGAAGTATTCAGAAAATTCAAATTGTTAAAACGGCATTTCACCAAGCGCTAAATTACATAATTTTGCCCCCATTTAAACTTCTTCGTATCTCCTTTAGTTTCCGAGATCCCAATGGTGAGGGCCGAAGTTGAAATACCCTTTATATGTATAATTTATCCCCAATGAACCCCATATCAGAAAAATAGATTAATATGCAGGGTGTTCTATTCGAACAAGTGGCGTTTCAGTACCCCAAACCGAGTACTGTAGCAGTACCACCATCAGATATCGCCACAATGGCGTAACGAAGGACAAGTCAATTTCGAACTTAGCAGATTTCAAAGAAGGAATGATCATGTCAAGCATTTTAATTCGGATTTTAAACCCATAAAAGTTTAAATTTTGAGGTAAATCTAGGTGGGAATACCATAGTACATACTCCTACCTAAAAACCATTAAAAGTGCTTGAGTTTGTTCTTGAACTGTGGCAAATATAGAGGATCAAATTACATATGATCATTAGGGGCCGGATCCTTGGATCTGGGAACCGAGACACTTCCTGGAAATAACGTCGATAACTCGTCCTTATCCAGTTACGTGGAATGGGAACAAGCCCACGGTACCATCATGGGGGATCCAGGTTGGGCGACGGCCCAGGACGGCGGATTTTCCTTGAAGGAAGGGGGAGCGGTGATGAAAAATTTCGCCCAGGGCGCCAGATTTGTTAAGGCCGGCCCTGTATCGCAGCAGCGAGTTCATCAAGAAGCACTCGAAATGACTTGAAATTGAATGATCGTTATCGATCAAGTTACTTATTATTGACGCGAATTGCCTCTGACTTTAATTTTGGCAAACTACAATATAACACACATGCGACGTTATCAAAAAGGGGCCCTGTTATTCGTAAGATAACGTTTTTCCGGGTACTTTTACGTAAATATTTACAGCCCAACTGGCGTTGTCGAACTAATATCAACAATTTCGAATTAACCGATGACAGTTGCCACAGATGACAGAAACGACAAGGAAATTCGTTGCAGAGCATCGGCAACGCCGCCCAAAGCGTGCGCCCCGCATGTCTCTTGTCTTTCGCGGGCCGGTTTCTCGATGGAATCTCGTCCCCAGTCTCTCCATTGGAACGATCGCGTTTGTAGGCGACGTTTCGATATTTAACCTCGAGCCATCATCGGGGAAACGATCGCCGCGACTCCGCAATAATGTAAACATTGCATCTTTGACAGCTACCCCGGCGGTCCCACTGTTAGTTCTGTGCCCCCAAAATAGCAGTTTTCGATGGGAGTGCAGGACGATGACTCCGTGATTGTTGATGTTGTCAGTAGCGAAAAGAAGAGATCCGATAAGCGACAATCTATTCAACGAAGTTCCGCTTCAGGGACACCTCCAGCGCGGTTCATTGATCTTGATCAGGTGTCTTTAACTCTTTTTCTCGCGGGCTTTGTCTTGTCCCAGATGAAGTTTATTAGCGCACCATAATGGCCTCAAATATAGTGACCGAATGGCTGAAGTCTCTGCGTTTGGGACAATATTCTGAGAGCTTCATTGATAATGGTTATGATGACTTGGAGATCTGCAAACAGATCGGAGACCCCGATCTTGATGCGATCGGCGTTTTTAATCCCACTCATCGAGCAAGGCTTCTTCAAAGTGTGCGTACTTTACGCGAAGAAGGTGCAGCTAGTGTGTACTTCAGCCTCGAAGAGGCTGAAGAAGCAGCTGCAGCTGCAGATTCGCAGCAATTAAATAGCAGTGATATAGACCGGCATAGCGTTAACTCGGGAAGTGACAAGAACCCCAGTGCTCCCCAAGAGGAGGTTTCCAGGTATTTAGATGAGTACGAAGAGGGAAAGGCAGAACTAGTGAAAATCCCCAGAGTCCAGCTCAAAACGTTATTAAAGGAGAAACTGTCTCAGGATGGGGTTACTCTCAGCTTGCAGCCGTATTCCAATCAGGTGAGTCGATTTTTCTTCCTGTTCCATCGCGGATTTGTATGAGAATTCCGTCATTAGGGTCATTTATCATTTTTATAATTCGGTCATTCGCTTCTGCCTGCCAAAATTGAACCGGTTAATGAAAGAGGCGCGAACTACTGCGGTAATTTACTGCATCTGCTGTGTATTTGGGTCGGATGGTTCCATTGTGAGAACTCACGTACTTAACTGTTGAAATTGCTGAATTGCATCATGTGGAGTCAGCAACGCGATCTGCGCATAGGTTGCCCAAGGAAGCTAGTGTACATATACAGGGTGTCTCTCAAGGACGGTCCGTAATTTCATGACACAATTTCTTATGGTATTTGAAGAAAAAAAGGTTCTATAAACATGTGGTCGGAGACGCTTACATTCCGAGATGCAGGGTCTTGAAAATAAAAAATATGTATACACAGGTGGCCGAAAGTAAATTGACAAATACACTATTCAAAATTTACTAAGTAAAAGAAGCAATCACCCATTTTTTTTTTAATGATATAATCATCCACTCTAGATAAATAATGTTCACATTTAAACGTGTACACTAGTAACATATTTGTTGGACAGGGATGGTTTTAAATTTTTGAGATAGAAAAATTCGTTATGTATGGGATTGTCAATTTACTTTTGGCCACCAGTGTATTATTTGAAATAAATTTCGTTTATATAAAAAAATGAAAAAAAAACCAATCATCATGAAACGATGGGAATCGTGCGTTTTGTCAGAAGGTGGCCAATTTCAACATCTGCTTTGATTTTGTGTCGGAACCAATTATTCCTATGATTGTTGTTTATAGTTACCGACCATTTTTTCGAGAATCGCTTAGTGTTAGGCAATAAAATCGAGACACCTTTTTTATTGTAAAATGTTAGGAGATACCGAAGATAATAGAAATGTTTAAAAATCCATTGGCGTTTTACATTTTATGACAAAACGTCGACTGGCTCACGCCTAACTACGCCACTGGCGGCAGATAAAAATTGATTTTATACTAAAAATGCAGCTCTTTACCAACATACAATAACTGTAAAATTTAAAAACCGAGCATTGACTGTTTCAAATTTATTTTATATCATAATATTTATTTTTTTATTTTTAACATCGTGTATCTTAGAATCTAAGCGTTTCCGACCACATGTTGATAGAAACTTTTTTCTTTAAATACCATAAAAAATTGTCCTGAAACTACAGACTGCACTTAGGAAACACTCTGTATTTCTTATTGCTCAAACTGTTTTCAAGAAAATTTTGAACACATTGAAGAATATTTAAATTCTATTTTTTTAAATATGAAACGTCCTGTATATTAGTCGATTTTTTGGATCTATCCCTCGTTATCGGCAAATCATCAATTTCTGCTCATCTCTTTTAGTTCCCCAGTAATTTCAGGTTAATGGGGAGCGTATTCGCAATGCTTTTTAAAGGGCAATGCAGACTACTATATCTTTGTGCCCATGAATGTCCATTTTTTTCTATAGGGCCACAGGGCCCTGTAGAAAATATACATACATATTATTTAATGTTTTGAAGCTACTAATTATAGGGAATGTTCCACTAATGCACTTTCCTATACTTATCTTCGCGAAGTCACGCTTCCAATGTTTTGAAGAAATTGGAATCTCAATATTGGGAATGCTGAAAATCTGTTTTTTCATACGGAACACCCTACGTATCGTACGATTTTTTTGGATCTACTCTCCATTAGGGACAAATCATCAATAGATACCTCTGTACCTCTCTTAGTTCGTGAATAAATTCAAGTCATTGGGAACGTTTGCAGCTCTTCAAATGCCGCTCTAAACTCGTACCTCTATCGCTCCTCGAAGCTCGATTTTTTCCCATAGAACACCCAATGTGTTATTGAAAGTCTAGGTCCTGCCAAACACAGGGAACATTTCAAAGACACGATTTGGGTGAAAATCGAACGAAATAGAAGCAAAGCTTGACGAAACTGAGTAGCAACAGCATTTAATCATTGGTCGTCTAATCGCAGGAGAATGAATCAGCAGGATTGTTCGCCGAAAGCTCCTGTCCTGTCATGATGCAAAAAATTATCTGTTCATTCTCATGGGAATGTGATACTTTTCTTGCTGGCTAATTTGGCAACAGGTGCTCCATAATTCCTCTCTGTTGCTGTTGGTTTCACTCCATGAAACGATTCCCATCCTCGTGCAGGCGCAATAATTATTATCGGACGAGAACCCCTTGATTTCTTCATTCACCCTGTGTGGTGTTTTAAAGTTAAAATCCTCCCCTTGATGGGTATAATGGAACATTTGTCACCTGCGAAACTATTAGTGGGATGGGGAAGTGTAATTATTGTCTGCGACGCCGCGTGCGTTTCCAGGGCCTGACTGATCGCCCGATAATTAGTGTTTCAGACCGTCCTTAATTAATTGTGATTAGTCGATGGGGACATGTTCGATGGAAACTTGCTTTTAGGTGTAATAAACCCGGGAATTTATTGCTTCCGTAAACAGAAAGAGGACTTGGATGGCAGAGCTTACGGACCTCACTTTGAGTGCCTCGGTCAAAAATTAATTCGGAAAGATTATCGAGTCTAGTTATGGATTATCGAGTGCCCTCTCTGGTTTCTAATACTTTTGAGAGCGTGTAGAACCCTCATTGAGGCTATTGTTTTATCTATCAAAATAGTAAATAAATTAAAGGGGTTTCAGCCAAGATTTATGTAGCGTCTACTTTATTACCGTGGCCTCGTAAATAAGTCCATAATTTAGTTTTACCACATTTCCGAGGAAATTCAGCTCGCAATTTGGGTATTAAGCGGATGTATGAATCTTCTCTCTAAAGGCCGCTTCGCACGTATTAAATCTCTCTATATAGTTGAGCTTATTATATCTCTTTCAGATCAATAGTGGGAACCACCTTTTTAATCCGAAATTATCAGCAAATCAAATTTGAACATGTGAATGTGACTGAACTTCACTCAGTTTTGTCATGGGAAATTGATGCTAAAGGGAAAATTCATGTGGAGTGTTCTTCACGCGATATGTTCCCTATCAGAGAACGGGCATGTCAAACGCAGACGCCGGTTTATCAATCTGATATCTGTGTAAGCCAAAGGTATAAATTGAGCCCATTTATCGGTGATATAACGAGGGAAATGCGTTAAAAATTTTATTGCACGTCGATTACTTTGGTATATAACGAAATCAGTCTTGAATAATCTGCTTTGTTTGGGGAAGGCGTGTTGCTGACTCAGTATGATGCAAGCGAGTCGACATTATCTGCCGCTATTTAAGGGAATAAGTGGAAAATATATGTCGCTAAAGTGTTCTCTGTTGTCAGAAGATTCAAAATACGTAATAATGCGCTGGGTGCTCCAGGGAGAAAAGCTGATTTTCAAGCGCTGAAAGGGAAATTTGTTTAAATCTCTCTATATGAGCAGTTTGACCTAATAAACAGCAAAGTCATAAAACACAGCGATATACAGGGTTTTGGGGTGCTGTTCTATATGAAAAAGCAGAGCTTCAGCGCCCCAAACGTTGAGAATATCATTTTTTTTCAATTTTCAAAAGGTGACCTCATGAAGACGCACATTACTCGAAAACCGATCAAGATGTGTATAGAAAAATGTTTAATCCCATTCTAAAAATATTTAACACCATACACGGTGTTCAATGAAAAAAAAACATGTTTCAAGGGCTTCAGAAACTAGTTTATATTGTCATTTAAAAAGCATTGCAAGCATTCTTTTCATTAATCTAAAATTTCTCAAAAACTAAGAAAAATGGGTACAAGCACGTCTATCGACGATTTAGCCCTATCGAATCATTGATGCAGAAAATCCGGCAATGTACAGAGTGCCATGTGAAAAGTGCAGTGTCAACGTCCTAAACGTTCAGAATATAATTTCTTCAAAATTTGTAAATTTGGCGTCAAGAAGACGCACGTTACTCAGAAATTAATGAATGTAGATGCAGGAAAGGGTATCGAAGAAATTTCCTTTATAGTTGACCAGTTCAAAATATGCTCAATAATATAGTATAGTTCGTTCAGTGTAAATAATCGGATTTCAAGGGCTGAAGAAAAACTAGTTTAAATAGTCAAAGTATAGCTAACGTTCTGATTATCAACCCCAAATTACTCGAAATTAAGAGAAATAGGAATAAGGATAGCCATGGACGATTTAAGCTTAGAGAAGAGAAGATTCAAAAAATCCGACGACATGCAGTGTGTTCTATAAAATTGCTCAAAAAAGAGGAAAGACGTAGGAGGATCTTCATGAGGCAAACAAATTTCAAATTAAGTAACATAAAAATCAAACCTTGTTCAAAGGAAACGAGTGCCACGCAACTCATTTATTAGAGGGCAGCAATGAAATTTAAATTATTTTTGTGCATAAATCGAAATTTGTTAGCAAAAAAAACAGATGAGGAGCATGAGTTCTTTAAAAATTTGTTGCCTCTGTGAAATATGTCATTACGATGTTTGAAAATTACGTAGTTTATTTTAATTAAAAACATGAGAGTTACGCCACTGACTCTGTAGAAAGCAAATTTTTTGCCCTGTATAAATTGGAATATCATTACACAAAAAACAGGAGTGAAACGGGTTTGTTTCCACATAGAGGAAACGAATGTGAAATTAAATAATAAAATTTCAAATATTCTAGGTTTATTTAATGATAATGAGAGCTATGGAATTGACTTCCGATAAAAGGCAATAATCATATTTAACTGATTTTTATGACCTCTGTTTCCCGTATTTCCTAGCATTAGAATCGGGGCGGGGGAGGTGCATTTGCATGGACATGACAAATTATTATTTCAAGCTTTGCAGTAAACTAGAACAAATAAATGGTAGCTTGTAATTGAAAGCTCAAACAAAGCATTTCCCTTCAAAGCTTATTATAAGCATTAGCACAAAAAGCCTCTTCTGCTTCTTCTTCGTTTTTTCCTCAAAGGCGGCCGAATTGGGCATACCGTTGCTGCTTCTTTTTGTTCTCTGCAATGCACTGTTGCCGAATTATGAGGATTTTACACAAAAATAATTCAAAAGGAATTGGGATGCATCTGGTAACCCATCGGTCATGACAAAAACCCGTCCCACATGGCTGGCCATTGGTCACTCAACTCTGCTGCATGATTTTTTGCACAATAAATGGTCAATTGTTTAGCCGCAATAACTGAAATATTAGACGGTATTTTACTGCTTCAGGAATGTTCCATGTGTCATACCTGACTTTGAATGAAAGCCGAGACTAAAAGCTGATGATCGCAGAGGTTTTTGCTTTTGAGAGCACTTTGTTTTGTTTGTATCATGCAAAACGGGAATTGAAACTAAAATCTGAGAGAATGAGAAAAAGTATTGTAAAAAGACAGAATAACGAATGTGCCCCTTTGGGGGATCGCGTGACCGGCACTCACAATTCCGTAATCAAGCACGTTTATGATATGCGGTCTTCAGGAAATGAATTTATTATTTGGACGGCCCAATTTTTTCCTCTTCTCCTTTTAATTATGGGAGTAACTCGTCTGGGAACGATGTTGGCGTGATTTCCGAGTGTTTCAATCAACCGAGAAAGGCTTTATGGAAATCGTTTAGAGGGGAAATTACTCGCAGACGAAACCTGCTGGACATGGAAATATTTTATTGGGTAGATGACTGAGATAGAGCTGAAACTTCCCCCCCAAGGGCGAAGGGAGTTAATCCATCTGTGTGTATCTGCAACGAGTTTATTATCTCCCCCAACACTTCGCAGCTTATGCATATTCCCTGTGCACGAAATGACCGTTTCGGGCTAATGGGCACCGGCTGAATTGGATATTTGTTTAAGCAAATGCATCGGACATGTCGCCTTGCAATCGAACCCGGCACGTAGAATAAATACGGTTCGACCGTTGGTCAAATGACCAGCACGTTTCGAAATATTAAAATATTTGATCATTATCTCTCTGTGCTGCGGGATGTCGAGTCCTGGGAGATTTTTATAAGCAAAACCGTACGTAGCCGCGACGTGCTCATTCTGACGCTGAAACACTCCATTTTCATATGGAACATGCTATGGATTATTCAGTTTTTTTGTCTTCCGGTTATCTGGGTTTAATCATTTATGGATATCTGTATCATACAGATTCAGACATCTGCATCTGTGGTTTTCAACATTTAATTCCGTATATCTGGACAACTATTAATTCTAAGAAATATGTTAATAAACGTGTATTAAAATTGAACGTAGAATCCAAAACTGCAATAACATACAGGGTGTTTCCTAAACATTAGGCTATTCTCTGAGTAATTCTAAGAATTTTTTGTTCCTTGACGATTTCAGGAAAAACGCTTTGTTTCCTAGATACAAGGCCATAAATGTTTATTGACTAAATTTTTTCTTTTTTATTAAAATGGTTAAAGTAAGCGTGGCAAGATAGTGCGAATCTTAAAAACCACATTAGTAAATCGTAACTTGTTGGAATAATCGCTTCCTGAATTCCTTGAAGATGTACCGCTGACAACCAGAAATGAAATGTGGTGTATGCACGATAGAGCACCAGCGCATTTTAGTAGGATTTCTCGCGAATTTTTAATGGAAACATATGGAGATCGCTGGATTGGTTGTGGTGGACCTCACTTATGGCCAGCTAGATCCCCAGATTTGAATCCACTGGACTATTTCCTATGGGATCATTTAAAACCATTATTTCACACTAATCCAGTGAGAAATCTGGAAGATTTAAGAAATTGCATAATTGATGGGTGCAATTCAATAAAAAAATAGTTCTGGTATTTTTAAAAGAGTTCGGCTGTCAACGAGAAGAGGTTATAAGCATGCATCCAAGCTGGCGGTGGTCATTTTGAACATTATTGTAGCTTTTAATAAATTTCATAAAAAACATTTATCATTTTGTATCTAGAAAACAAAGCATTTTTCCTGAAATCGTCAAAGAACAAAAAATTCTTAAAATTATTTAGAGAATAGCCCCCTAAATTTTTGGCTAACATTTAAGAAACATCCTGTATGGGGTGTTCCACTTAAAATGAGCAAGCAAATATGGATTTCCGATACAATCGGAAGTGTAATGTCAACAATATTTAGAGAAATAAATCAATATCAAAAGATAGTATTCTTTGTCCCATTTAACGCTGCTTTTAAGATAAAAAATGCTGAAAAGTGAACAGGGGGGAGGGGAGAAATAAAATTTAGAGCTACACGATATTCAGTCATTTACAGGGGATTCTCTTCTGCCTTTCGGTCTTTAATTCTACAGTCTTCTGTCTTTATTTAATTAATAAAGTAACATTTATTAAATATGGATAATGCTCACAACATTATTCCCACATATACATCTTCAGCACCTTTTGTGCTATTTGCGGCTTCATGGGGGCATGTCGTCTTGCTCAATTTGAGCATTAACTTACACGCACATTCTCTCATTTGCTTGTATTTTTAAATCTTGTGGGACGAACGTTAATGCATCGTCTTCTGTCATTCCCCAACTTTTTACTGCAATACGCCGTAAAAGTCATTCGTTTCACATGGCAATAAAATATTAATTTCACTCATCAAACCGGAGCTTGGTGGTCTTTTATCGACCTCTTATCATAATTGCAGCCGCCTCATGACTTTTATGATTCATGCCGAGTGATTTATTGATTTGTTTGTGATGCACGTTTAACATTTGAAACAGAGAAGCCCAATTCCAGCTCTATCGACCTGAAAAGTTTCTTAAATGACCTTATTTCGGGAACTAACAAATGACGCGACATTACCTTGAATAATTGGTTTGTCATTCTTGACTAATGGATTCGTTATCCGGTCGTAACTTAACCGTAAATTGTAATATTTTTCCAAAGTGTTGACGTCTTGTTATGGCATATAAAGACTAAAGTAAATCAAGGGAAAAATACAGTTAATGGCAACAACATCTCAGGGCTAAATAGTCCACTAGACATCACAAGATGATTCATATCAACTCTATCTCGGACTAGTTCAGGGCTGTGGGGTGACATTGTGAGGTTTGCCAGTATCAAATATGTATATCCCCTCTTGAGCGGTTATGGCGAATATTTCAATTTTTCTTTTACATGCAGGGCAAATTGAGCTAGACAATATAGAGAAAGGGATAGAACATTAAAAATGTATTTCCTGAGGGCTTCACATCATCCATCATTTTTGTAATTTGAGCGTTCAGCAGTTTTTCTGGACAAATGTCATACAAGATGATGAAAACGGCCCTTAACGAGACCGGAAGGAACGTTCCCTTTAATGCCCAGGATACGTATACCTTTTTTGTTTGTTGTTAAAGCTTCAAGTGTGACACCGGTAATAAATAGACTTGTTTAAGTTACAGATCGATTGCCGCAGCAGTTCAACTTTTATTGAAATTTATTACAGGTAATACAAAATTTCTTGGGTACATTCCCGGTAAACTGCGACATTAGCTAACTAGACTTGAACTTTGTTTTATAGCATTAAGATTCGTATTTCTTGAAAACTGATCAAGATGCGTATTAAGGAAATATTTCTTGCAGTTGGTAGATTCGAAATATTAAATAATGTATGAGGTGTTTTATGAAAAAATTGAGTTTCAAGGCTTGAAAGGGGCATTGCGAATATTCCTCGCATGAATATCAAATTAGTTGAAAAGTGTGAGAGGTGGGTATAGAGACATCCATTGGCGATTTAATTCTAGTGAATGGCATATTAAAAATAGGAATAATACGCAAAGTGTTCTATATGAAAATGACTACTTTCCTACGTTCCAAATAGAAAAAATTAAAAAGACTTAGCTCCTCAAAGGCTGGAAAAACTCGAAAACTGATAAAGATGGACTTAGGAAAGTGTGTTAAAGAAATATTCCCAGTGATTAGTATGTTTAAAATATTCAATAATATACAGGGTCTTCTATGAATAAAAAAACGATTTCCAAAGGTTGAAAGACGGAGAAGATAAACCCTTATTTAAAAAGCATTGCAAACATTCCCTCCATTACCTTCAAATTATTCCAGAAATATCAGAGATAGGAATAGAGGTATCTATGGGGAATTTTATCGCAATGAACAGAAGATTTAAAATACTGAATAATATGCTGCAGGTTCTACATATATGAAAATGTGGAGTTTCAGCGTCCCAAACCGGGAAAACATATTTATCCCAAAATTAAGAAAACATGACCCTATAAAGCACTAAATAACTAGAAAATTGGTAAGGATGAATATACGAATCTTTAAATAATTATTTCCAGTAATAGGAAGGTTAAAAGTGTTAAAGGATTTATAGGGTGTTCCATGAGAAAAAACTGGGATTCAAAGGCCGAATGGGAAAGGCGACGAAAACTCCACTTAAAACGTATTGTAAAGGTTTCCTCCGTTAACCTCACATTATTCGAGAAATATAAGAGACAGAAATAGAAAAAAAATTGCCGTAATAAACAGTAGATTAAAAAAATTGAATAATATACCATGTTCTACATTAAAAAGTCGAGTTTCAGCTTTCTAAACAGACAATATTAAAAAAAATCGTCGAAACGATTCAGTGACATCTCACTTTTAAAGGCCTTCTTACCCTCATTTTAAAGAGCAGCTCTTGTTGCGATAAGTTCCCCTCAGACTTTGACAAGCTGCCACATCAACGGGAGTAATGGCAGTGACTTCAAATTTGAAGGTTATAATCACGGTACAATTACCTTTAAAATTGAGGCATCACTTGACACACCTTCTCATTAAATATTTTGGGAGTGACTGTCACTCCTGTTCAGTGGTTGAAGTTGAAGGATTACAAATACAATAAAAAATTGTCCCCTTCGAATCAAAAATCGACGGGTCCAAGCGTTTTTACACAATTTTATTTTAAATAATGAAACTCAAAGTGCAAAGTTTTCGTTGATCCGTCCTGTGTATTTTCCGATTTTATTGGTTATAAACATGATACCTTTACAGTTGCTAAATTTCAATAATGACCCAATTTCTGGAATCTTAAGTCACGGAATCGCTAATGAATATAATGCATGTCTAATTGCTTTTCAGTGTCAACGATCTCGTCATATCGATATCAAATCAATGATGTACGTTTCCCATTAAAAGCCAATTTGCATATAGCGACGATCGGTAACCTGGCAAATTAAAATACACGTGAACTGGAATTGCCATCTAATGGGGATTCAGGATTCAGTTGCCTGCAAAGTTCTGTGGCACTCTGTCAAATTATATTGAATAACTTATGCAAAGCATGAAAGAGATGCTCGTTAAGTCGATTTAGATGTAGCGTCAGGAATTAAAATAGGTGCAAAAAAGTCTACTTCAACCTACATTACAAGGGCCATAACTGAGAGCAAATAGGGGGAAATTCAAAGAGAAAAATTTCCATACACTGGGCATGATAGATGACTTTGTGCCCAACGAAAAATGGCACCGGCATATCAGCTGTTGTTTAGTATTCGCAGATATCTTCAACTGATTTATGGGCTTTTGAGTGGGTTTTGCGGTGGGAAATTTGTAGGGGCTTTATGGGTCAAGTAGAGGTGCTTTTTGACTGTACCAGGAAATCCAAACTTTTCACTCAAAAGTGGAGATAATTTATTATTTTCCCATGGATTGAACTAATTTAAAAAACAATATCTTCAGCCTCAGGGTTATGGCGGCTGTAAAATTTCAATATACCGACGTCCAATTTGCATTTTAATATCAAATATTGAAATATTCATGTCTAAAACGGCCCAGTCAATATTAGTGGATCGTAATAAGATATCTTGCAGGAGGGGATTTATTATCTTTCCTGAGATTTTTGGGTTTCTAAGATTGAACCATAATAGTGGATAAAGATGTAGGGAATTTTATTGTTCCACTCTATAAATATTTGGAGGCATAAAATGGTTGTCAAGTCAAACAAATCGTCCATTCTCCGATCTGTCTGAACACTGAAACTAACAACATTTAGACACGTTTTCAAATAAACAGATGCAGTTCCAGGGCCATTATTCACTTGAAAAAGAGAGATACCATATAGTCTTTATTCTCTTTCCAACATTCCCTGTGATGCAATAAACCTAAAAGTAAAGAAAACTTCATTACGTGGTGATTGTTTTCGTTCCTATCCAGTTCTCATTATTATTCCCAAAAATTCTACTGTAAAGTTATCATTTCCTGGCATGAAATTCGATTGGTTCGATTCGAATCGGTGAACATATGCCTGCGAATGTGAAATTCTGATTATTTATCATGCAGTTCTGAATCATTTAGGCACGCGGCGAGGTGATCCGGAAGAAAATAAGAGACCTTGCAAAAACTTTCACATTAAAATGCGATTAAAATGTCGGAAAACTTTGAGCTACGCCAATGTAATTCACCACAGATTTAAGTTTTTGCATTATGAGCAAGTGCAGGTATTCCGACACGAAAGGATAAAAACTTCTGAATCACTCTCTCTAGACACGTCTTATCTGCACCAAGGTCGGTACGAGGCTCAATGAAAAAGTATTTTGCTGACTAATGCTTTTTATTGGGAGGATGAATTTCTAAGATGTACAGTATGTCCCGGGAGGCGGTTGCCAAGAGGAGAAAGTTTCTTATTTTTCGTTTCACGAAAAAAATATTCTTTATAAAAGTTTTTGCTTGTTCCAAAACGGTTTAGTTCTCACCGTTTCAATTTTCCTTTTCGTTACAAATAAACATCAGAAAATAGGATTGAAAATTTTTCTAAGTCCCAAAAATTCATTCTGGTTTTCATGAGTTATAGAACTATGTGTTTGTTTCGTCCTGGGGTCCTTTACGTTATCCTATAGTCATCTGCTTTTCATTCCATCTTTTGTCTCATCACATACATATATTATAATACTATTAGGTGTACAACTTTGCTTCCGCCGTTTTTTTTCCGAATTTCGCGATTTTATTGTAAAAAACTAATTATACCTTTAGGATCCAAAGTATTGTCCATCGCTGGCCACTACTTTCTCCCATCTTTCGGGCAGCATACGAATCCCGTGTTGAAAAAATTGGACATCTTTTGAAGCGATCCACGATTCTATCCAATTTCTTACTTCTTCATAAGACCGGAAGTGTTGGTCAGCTAGCCCATGTGCCATGGATCGAAACAAGTGATAATCAGAAGGAGCTAGGTCAGGAGAATATGGCGGGTGGGGTAGGACTTCCCATTTCAATGTTTCCAAGTATTTCTTGACCACTTGCGCAACATGGGGTCGAGCCTTATCGTGCTGCAAAATCACTTTATCATGTCTCTCGTTGTATTGCAGCCGTTTCTTTTTCAATGCTCGGCTCAAACGCATTAATTGGGTTCGATAAAGAGCACCTGTGATTGTTTCAGTTGGTTGTAACAGCTCATAATATATTACGCCGAGTTGATCCCACCAAATACAGAGCATGATTTTGGAACCATGAATAGACGGTTTGGCCGTCGACGTGGAAGCATGGCCGGGATATCCCCAAGTCTTTTTGCGTTTGGGATTATCGTAATGAACCCATTTCTCGTCCCCAGTCACAATACGATGCAGAAATCCCTTCCGTCTTTGCCTTGCAAGCAACTGTTCACAAGCGAACAGACGCCTGTCAATATCTCTTGGTTTCAACTCGTACGGCACCCAATATCCTTGCTTCTGAATCATTCCCATGTCTTTGAGGCGTTTTGAGATTGTTTGTTGAGTCACTCCCAATGATTGTGCCAATTCTTGTTGACTTTGACACGAGTCTTCGTCAAGTAATGCTTCCAAGTTCGCATCTTGGAAAACCTTCTTTCTTCCACCGCTATGTTGGTCTTCGACGTGAAAATCACCGTTCTTGAAGCGCTGAAACCACTCACGACATGTCCTTTCACTAATAGTGGCTTCCCCATAAGTATCTGAGAGCATTCGATGAGCCTCAGCAGCAGATTTCTTCATATTGAAGCAGAAAAGTAAAACCTCCCGCAAATGACGAGAATTTGGCTCGTACACTGACATTTTCAATTGCGAATAACTTTATGATGAAGACACAAATAGACTAATATTTTTATGAGGTTATGTTAACAGGTGCCCAAGGCTCCTGCATGCCCACATGGGGTTATTTATTTCGATCATTACTTACCGCTACATACATCTATTCAAAAACGGCGGAAGCAAAGTTGTACACCTAATATATGCAAGGACGCCTGGCGCTATGGACAAGTGGAGCCCATTAGGACCCTAGAAGAAAGGACCACATAAACCTGCCCTTAACCATTGACACTATTATTCTTCTTCGTAATTTTTTGGGAACATTATGCTGCAAGTCTGATCATTGTAAATTCGTTTTTTAGTGAAATAGAAATAGTAAATTGGCGATAAGGAGCCCTGATTTGACCGTCGAGGAGCCCTGATTTGACTACGGCAGATTTTTACCGTTGGGGCCGTTTTAAAATAAATAGTTTATGCCAACGATCTTCCTCCGAATGCAGAACATTTGAAAGAGAGGACTAGAGATGCAATGGCGTCTTTATCGCTCTAAAAGATCCTAACAAGCTATAGTGAACTGTATCGAAAACTTGAGCTGTGACTTCAAGAAGACGGTGAAAGGGTCGAGTGAAATTTTTATTTGCAGTTTTCTCTTTTTTGTCGAATTACTGTAATAAAAACTCAATAAACAAAGTTTTGATTTTGCCATGAAAACGAGAATTCATTTTTGGGATTTAGAATAATTTTCAATTAAATGAACTTATTCTTCGATATTAAGAAAAGGAAAATTGAAATAGTGAGAACTGATTCAACCGTTTCGGAACAAGCAAAAACATTTATCAAAAATAACATTTTCTCACAAAATGAAAAGTAAAAAACGTTCCCCTTTTGGCAACCCCATTCGGGGTCATATTGTAGATACATATGATTGAGTCCTCATGTTAAAGCTTCATATTCGATCCTACCACTACCCTTGCATTCATGTTTTCTAAATAGTTTAGTATGTAACACACCTATACATTTTTTTTTGTGACACATGGGTTAACAAATAATTAATATTCAGTTATGGACAAAAAAAATAAATACAATTGATTTTTTGTTTTATCTATCTAATAATAATTTATAATTTTAAATGATGCAGTATAATTTATTAATTAATGATAAACCACATCAAAAAGGGAAAAATAAATGAACAATATGTTGAAAATAATTGGAATTACCTGTGAAAAATACGTTACACCTTTGGTCAACAGTGTCATATCTATTGTCGTATCGATTCGATTGTGGGCTGTATTGAAAGCATATATGTTATTTAAGTCCCATATCTTACAAAGTAGTCCATACTCTCTTGACCGCTAAAAGACTTAAACGTCGATTTATCGTGACGTGGGAAAACGAAGCACACTCTATATCCAAAAACGAGGCATAAAAATCATAGAGAGTACCATACACGTACGTAGTTGAGTTATACTTCAATTTCCTAAAAATATAAATTTGCGTTTTCAGAAACCTTTGTGCTACGTCAATGAAGTTCACCACAGATTTCTGGTCTCAATATTGTGCGTAAACACAAAAATCGTGATTTTCATCAAAATTAAGAGTGGTGTACAAAGGTCCCATTTTAGGTTCTAAATTAGGTTCATCAAATGTTTTCCTCGAAAGGACAGTTTTGAGACCTGAATTAGGTTCATACAGCATTTTTTCTTTTTAAAGAAAAGCAAATTAAAAAATATGCAACTTTGAAATACTTTGCGATATGCAAATGAATTTCCAAACTTTCCCTAAAATTTCCAAATTTTACATGTACTTTTCAAACTTTGAGCACCGATATGTCAGGAACAAGGGTAGGAATTATCTTAAAGAATAGCTCAAACTAATCATTTCAGTGAGCTCAATTCGACTGCACAACTTTTCAAAGTCTTCAGATCTCAAATTAAAGGTAATGAGGCATTGGATTAAGAAGGGTGACTGCTAGTAGCCCAAAGGGGAATCATTTTCTTCTTTTGATTCACTTATATCGAGATCTAGGATGTTTATATCCTAGTTATGGTTAGTTCTGAAGGGAGAAATTTGCATTACCTAATCGGTAAGCGCCCCCTGGCAGCTCACAATTTCCATTTTACATCATCTTCCAACGAATTCTGGAAGCAATTAGAAACTACACAAAGTTAACGCAGTAAATTTTCCAACTAGAGAGGCGCAACTAATCTTGGGGGATTTCAAAAGTTATTTAGTTCGGGTTGAGGGAAAAGAGCTCTCGATGTCCCTTAAGGATAATGCGGTTCTTTGCATGGTATAGAAACACATCAGTGGCAGGATTAACCCATCAAAATATGGAGGATTTTCAAAGATCATCAGTTTCCAATAAGCCAATTAGGCAGATAAAGTATTACACGATAAATGATGTTCGAATAGAGCAATTTGTATCAGGTTTCGGAATCAAAATAGAATTTTATTAACAGAACACTGAAATCGTAAACATCCAAAACGTCGTTTCAATAGTCAAATCTAGGCGATTGTGTCTGGAGCGACGGGAAACTTTAAAGTCTCGGTCTCTTTGAAAGAGATTTATGACCAGAATGCAGGATTTTATTCCTCAAGTATAAGGAAGAGAAATAGGTAGTGCAACTTAAAACTTTTTCGATAAATTCTGCTTAGGTGGCAGGCGAAAGCTTCCATTTTGAGTAATAAGAACTGTTACGCTCTTTGACATGTATTTGGGCGACATTAAAAGGTTATCTGATACCATAATATTACTTATAAATTTTCATAGAATTTGGCATAAAGTGCCGGAAAACACCCGTAAACTGAAGTGCTTTTCTATTATTCGAATCTGCGATTGGATAGGGAAACCCAGTTAATTTAATAGGCGATACTCGTAAAAATCGGTTTTCCATTGGAAAAATTCGGAAAATAGTAGCTCTCGCGTTTTTCTCTGTAATTGGACAAATTCCGACGTAACAATCGTATTAGGGCCGCTTTTTCCCCAATCTCCAATCCTGTTGGAATGTTGCTCCCGTGCTATTTCCCCAATAAACGCTTTTTCCGCATGAGTTCGTCCTCTCAAAAACTAATACCTCTAATACCTTTTGCTATAGAAGTTGGTTTTTTCTCTCCAATTTTCTATTAAGCGCAAATGGAAAATCACCCGTTGAGACACCAGATTTATACCTCTGGATTGATACCAATTCTTTCCTACATTCGGTGTTTATGGCACGTGAAAGAAGTGCCACCAAGTTATCCATTAAAGACCAAACTTTCCGAATTTTCATTCAGTTTCTGGCAGATTCAGGATCTCAGGAGCTGCAGTTTTAATGTTCCTTGTCTAATCTGAATATTTCCAATTTCCTTGTCAAGGGAGAATTAAAAAAACAGCTTTTTTTCTATTATTTTCCTTACAATCAACAAAATCGTAAAATTTTGAAAATATGTTTTTCACTTTCTTAGTTATTGTGGAACCCCCTTCATTTGTCTCAGATTTTTTATTAGATTATTGACTGGCGGAATTCGGATATTCCCTGCACTTTACACTTATAGATTAAAATCAGTGGTGCATCAAATCGGCGACGAAGTAAATTAAATATTAAAAGTATAATTCTGAAAATAAATATTTTCAATTTGCAGTTCTAGAAACTTTCAGTTCTGGTGAGAAAATTTTTTGAATTTCACATGTAAGACAATTAAATTATTTTCTTTTAATCACAAATCAACTCGGTACGTCGCTGATTTTTGAAATATCAAATTGGAAATTTTCTTAAATTTAAAACATGTTATTTGGAGCTAGTAAATTTTACTGCAAGCTATGACGTAGAATGTTTTGTTCTAGCTGAAGATTTTTTGCGTATTTATCTTTCGAAAACTCAAATAATAATTTTCTTTTAAAATTACAAATCAGATTAGTACGCCCCTGAGATTTGAGATATCACATTGGCAATTTCACTAAATTTCAAAAATACTTAATACTGCAAATACACCACACTACAAAAGAAGGCGTGAAGTGTTTCTGTCTGAAGTTTGATTATGTTCTAAAAATATTAGCGTTTAAGAAATTTAAATATGATTTTGTCATATTTTACAAATCGGTCCGGTGCGGCTCTGATTTTTCAGATCAAAAATTAAAAAGTTCCCTAAAGTTAAAGCATAGTTAGAGATGATCATTTTCCGAATATTTAGGTTTCAGAAATTTAAATACATCTTTAGTAAAAATTATAAATTACTCTGGTACGCTCTTGATTTTTCACATATCAAGCTGAACATTTTCATAATTTGTAAACTTGCAAATCTTACAACGTCGCTATTTATGGTGGTGTTGAATGATTTGTTTGAAACTGATAATTTTTCAAAAATTCAAGTTTCAAAAAAAATCTAACGATTACAAATCAGCTTGATATTTTCTAAAAATTCAAGTTTCAGTAATGGGATGTCTTAATTTGAGTTTAACCAGTACCGCCAATTATTCTTTAGGTTGATTGTAAGTTTTAGTTCCCTACACATAGAGAGAATCTCATGCCAATCCTTCAGCGAAACATTCAAATTGTTCTTTGACGAGAGCAAAAAAGAGGAAGAGTTAAAATGCATTTCCTTTCACTGATAGGCGTATCTGCACCTGGACCTCGTCATAAAGGTATAATAAGTAATTAAAAACCAGCTGGCAGTAATCAGGGGCGTAGAAACCGCCTTCACAACCGCGATAAAAAAACTGCATCTTCGGAGGGCGCCTTAAGGGAAAAGAGATTAGAGCATTTAACAGGAAGCTGCTTGGGCAAAAACTTCATGTTCCGCCACTGTTTAAGCAAGACATATATGGTGGTACAATATGAACTGGAAGAAAAGACAGACGTCGCTAATTGGCGAAAGCAGTTTGTTTTGTTCGGCGTTTTCCGCTTTGTGATAAATGGTCTTCCAGCTGGATTGAGACTGCACTCTTAAGCTTAAAGGATGAACTAAACTAAGTCCGGCTCTAAATGAGTCCATTTTTTCCCTCTAATTGTGTTTTGCTGCCTGTAATTGATGATGGAGCAACAGCTGAAACGGTCTTTCGAGACAAATCCATCAAAGACATAAAAATGATAAAAGCATATAAGAGCATTGTTACGAAGTAATGGAGGCCTAATACACATCACTCCGCACATAATAAAGTCCTATTGATGGGGTGATTTAAACCCTTTCCAAGTGGAAATCCGTAATGGAGAGACCTAATTCAACGTCCCATTGAAAATTGAAAGCACTCAGAGTGCGTTTGTCGGGGTATGTGCGTACACGTTTAATGAAAATGATGGTTGTTTCCTGAAGATTTTGTGTAATGCAGCCGCAGGGTTTAGAGCTGTTAATTAACAATTCTTGTTCAATTTTACGATAAAACTCCAATGTTTTCAGTCCCATCAAAATGTTCTTTACAACCAGAGGAAATAATGCTATAGACAGACACTCAAATGGTCTCATTTCGGACATCTGGTTTTTGCATTGGAACAATGGAGATTTATAGCCTTTATAGTTTTTATATTATGGTCCATTGTGCCTGCGATTTCAAAAGGAAAATTAGCCCCTGCTACCCTGTTGTTTTTAGCTAAAGAAATCGGCGATTGGCTGACACGACGAGAGCTTTTGAGCTTTTGTTTCAAGGGAATGTGGATTTTGTAATAGGTTTTGAGGTATCTGGCCTGTAATGTAAGTGTTGTGCAAAATTTTCTGCTTGCCAGTGTTTTCCTACTAACTATAAATGTTGAGGGTTTCGGGTCCACAATATTTAGAATTTGGTAACTGGACCCGTACGCCACTGTTTGAGACTTAACAAAAACCCAAATTTTTGTACATGTGCACAATACTAAGACCCAATTCTATTGCGAATTTTATTGGCGTATCATGTATTTTTCCAAAGCTACATTTTTTTCGATATTCGTTGATAAATTAGTCTAGTTTAGAAGGTATTTTCTGGCCCCCGTATGCCTCTGTTTGTAATTTTAGTAATATCCCATTTTTTTAAATAATCGTGACGTAAAAGCTACTTTCGAGCCTCCGGACGCCACTGTTTACTCACCCATTTTTTGTATTTAGAATCCTAAGACCTAAATCTATAGTTAATTTCATGGACGTATCACAAAGGTTTTCAAACTTATACGTTTTACTTTTTTTACGAAATTTCTTTACATTCCTAATTCAGAAGCTATTTCCCGGTCTCCGTACACGACTATTTGAAATTTAATGAATGTATGTAAATTATTGTATTTATTTAGAACAACTAGACCCAAATCTGTGGTGCATCTCATTAACGTGCCCCAAAACTTTCCGTAGCTACAAGTGATTTTTTAAAAGAAATTCCTTTTGTTTAAAGACATTTTTGATATTCAAAACCCAAAAAAACTCTTCTGAGAGGTGTTCCTAAATGGCATATATTATTATTTTTTACCCTGCTAATTAACAACACAAATTACCACCCGTTTACAACTCAATTTGCTGTAAAGTATGGTCAAAAACTGCATACATAGTTACCCCCAGTCCTGGGCTTCCGACAACTTACACAAACTTGATTTGGCGACACTGTTTACTTTAAGCAGGGAGATTTCGCATCTGTTACGTTAAGATTGCCATATCTTATTGAACTGATCAACAAGTTTAGATTCCACAGATTTTTTTTTATACAAAAATGGTTTTGAGCCTAGAGACGATTAATCTAATTTTCTTCAGAATTAATGAAAGTTAGAAGTTTTAGAAGCTGGCCATGCAAAATCTCCCTAACTCGATCTAATGCCCTTATACAAGAAAATTACATTAAATAAATGGCTGGACAGGGAGTTTAATTCTTAAGTAGCCTGCTTTTTAATTGTTATGTAGGTCTAGCACGAGAGCTTGATTATACAGAGTGTTCCACTTAAGCTGAAAAGTGCTGATAATATTCCCCAAAAAGCTCGCTCCGAGAAACACAAGTTTTCCATATTCGCAATTTCAGGTAAAGCCTGGATCTGCCAACTTGAATAAACTTGCAGTTCTATAATCCCCAAGGCTTTAGCCTTATTTAATTGTTCTTAAAACATTCCAGTGCAGTACTAGAAGCAATCTTCGTGATTTAACTGAGTGTAATACAATAAATCATGACCTTAATCTGAGTTCGAAGCGGCATAACAATGAATTAAAAGATATCGCTCTCTGATATCTGAAGAGTGTCAAATGTACGACACGTTTTCCAACATGAGGTCACACCTTTTCCTGGTTCAGGTGATTTTTATTGAACAAGAACTTTACCATTGAAAGGAAAGGAACTAAAGAAACTATTAGACCCAGACATTTAGCATAGATTATACAAGTTCTGTAACCCACTTTCATGCATGTCATACATAATGTTTTACATGTCCTTATTATCATTCTACAAACAGAACTAGATTTGACCCTGATGTTGCATAATAAGGAATTTTTCCTATGCTTCAATGTCTCAGAATTGAGTTTGGCCTCAAATGGAGATTTATAGAATCGCTCAGTGTTCAGTCAGACAGTTCGATTTATTCCGGAATTTATCGAGTGCAAATATGTTATTGTCTATGGTTTTATTAGTTTGTGAGATATGTAAAATATAGCAGTTTTTGAGATATCAACTGTGCATCGATGAAGGGCAATTTCCCGAGCCATAAAAGTTCGACTTTCTGGATTCTCTATGGAGATTGCTGTAAGATTATGGTCGATATTTCATGCTTTTATTGAAGTTAAAAATGTATGATAATGGCGGCTACTACAGCAGATTTGTGCTTTATTGTATTAGAGAGATGAGAAATGTTCTCCGTCACGTGTGCTAAGTTTTCATTCTCAAGGGGAATTTCGTCCAGTCACCAACAGCCTCTAAAAAGTCCATTTTGCGGATAGCAATCTTTTTTCCTGTTAGCCCCATTCTTGAGGAAAAAATGAGGAAAAACGACTATTTCGCGCCAAGTACAATAGTGCGCCTTTCTTTTGTGCTAAAGAAAAATAGGTTAACTTCCGGAAAACGCAGCGATTCCTTGTTTGGATTTGCAGCAGTGGAAAGAAAATGTTTGCATTTTTCTGATTAAAACGTTAAAAATTTATTCGAATCATTCATTTAAACTTTTCGACTTTCGGCTGTATAAATAAATGAAATTTAAAACGACAAAGGCTTATTCTTTAACAGTTACCACGGTAGGGAATAAGGTGCGCATGATAACGTTATGTCGGAGTACCTGCAATGACTTCTTCACTATGAACATTTCAGTGGAATAGATAAAAAAAACCTAAACCATAACTCTTCTCATTACTACATGCATTTTTTGTTCAAAACTATAACCTGATCATTTTAGAGGAGAAATATTCTGAAATAATTCTTATTTAAGTCAGTTTTCATAAAGAAATCCATCCGAAATTGATGAAGAAACACAAGCTCAAACGTCAATTTCTTCTCTTAGACACCGATGTGTGCCGTGCTTTTCACTCCGTTATGGAGAAAGCTGTTCTGTAATATTGTTCAAAAATCTAGTCGATTTTCTTCCTCTCCAAAACTTAAAAGTCACTAGAGATTTTCTTCAAAACAAGTCACAGACACCGGAAAGGTTGAAAGTACTATTTTGCAATTTTTCTTCTAAAAACAACTTAACCTTATCTAGATTTTGATAAATAATTTTATAATAGTTCACATATTTTAAACCGAATAACCCTCATTGGCTCTTGAGGAAAAGATTTCTAAGAAAATTCACAGGAGTCGTGATTCTTACTGAAGAAACTCTGAAGATTTTCTTCGTAAATACGTAATGTAAGAAATATAAAAAAGCTGATGCAGCAGACCCTTCAACGTCTCTTTCTGAAAACATCGATATTCTCACCAGAATTTGAAGCAAATGCTTCCAAAGGAATCCTCTGAACTCAGGTAAATTAACAAATAAACCCTTAAACTATTTTTCGTAACATGAAATGGTATAAAATGGAGAACCACATGCTCTGTGCTTCAATTTCTTCTTTTTAAAGTCACTGAATTATGAAGAAAATAATTATGAATTAATTCACATGATTCCGAAGTACCAAAAAATCGTTACACGTATTCTTCGTATAAATACAGATGTATATTCTTCAATTTGTTCACCTAAAAGTAATTAAATCATCATTATCGCAGGAAAGAGTCGGTTCTCGCGCAAACAGCTTTCATAGATGGTCTTCGAAGTGACACATGAAGCAGCAGAAGAATTTTCTGCATTTCTTTATTGGTATATTGAGTGTTATGTATTTGTAAATGTTACCCCAAGAGTGAATCTTCGAAAGATTTGAAGAAGCTCAAGCTTGACTTCGTTGGTTCCTCCAATTTGAATGGTATCTGCATCTCGTTGAAAGGGCTTATTCGAATTTCGGGGAACACGAGACACAGTATTTGTGTCCTGATCGCCCTTTGAAAGGGAATCTAAGCCGCTCCTGATAAATAGGATCGCTCCCAACTTGACCCTTATTAAACAGTAATCGAACTTTCGATCAGGATCGGTTTAGTTGATTAGGTGTATTCAGTCCTTCACAATAGAATTATCAAGGGCCTCAACTAATTATTATATTTGGATTTCAATCCTGCGAAGCCTTTTGGCACTTATTTTCCGACTGTAATCCATTTCCAGCTGGCAGCAATAAAGGGTTTTAACCCTGAGCTGCCAGTTTTATTAAATAAAAAGCGCAAGAACAATGTTGGTGTGGTTTCTTCATTTATGCAGTATATCGCATTAAAACGTACACACGATACGAGTGAGGCAGTTGAAGGGATTCGGCATTAACGCCTTTTTACTAGTCACTTTTTCAGCCCTTTTTGCAAGCAAATTATATGTTATTGACTAACAACTTGCGTGAAGATTTTAACTCTAAGGAGAAAGAAATAATTTTTTAGGGCATGTATGCCCTTTGTGGACAAACACTAAAACTAACTACTTTAATACTGGTATAATAATGTCTTTGAGTTTATTTCACGCAATGAAGTTGCGTGTCTGTGATGGTGGAGAAAACATGTTTCGGTGTGTGATTGATCATGGTAATTTCCACACTAGGGGATGTCAGAACAGCCCCAAAACTTACTCCATATTTATTATACTATAACATTTCCATGGTACTAAAATGTTTATTAAAATGTTTTTACCAGGCTTGAGTGTAGGGTTATGTTAGGTGAACAAAAATTTAAATCGTCTTTTTACATTTAAAGTTGTATAGACTCGGATTTTTTTAATGGGATGCCCCGTAAATTACTCAATATCGTGCGGCTCTAAATTATCTTTTGACCTTTATTTATTTTTCTAAATGTTAATTGCGTCATCTGTAGGGCAAAATGACCATTTTTTAAATTTAAACGTGGATTAAGAGACACCTCAAATTAAAGGTATTTCAAACCTAATTTTAATGGTGTAAATGTAATTTAAAATCAAGCAATTAGTTTTTGAGAAAAAGAGCTATAAATAGAAAAAAATATGTCCTAAAAATGTAATACAAATCAGTCTACGGTTATTTTTATAAAATGCTAGGAGTTTTGTAGCCATCTGCATTGTCATGGGGTCATCTGCGTTATCCTGTGGTCATCTGCATTTGGTCCCATTTTATCTCATTGTAATATTCTATGCAAAGTCGCCTGATGCGATGGACAAATGAACCACAGTAAGATCACAAGATAAAACCGCCCTTAACCATTGAAATCACATCTTTCTTTCTCATAATTTTCTGTGAACAGTTGCAAGTCTGATCATTGTAAATTATTTCTTTAGTGCACTAAAAACATCGAATTACAGAAAGTTGCATATCTATTAACACACAAACCTTCGTTAATGTAGGGTAGGAATTTGTTATCAGATTACATTTTTGTAAAAGCAAAGCAAAAAAGAGAAAAATGATGCCCATTTCGAATATTTCATTTAATTAATTTTCTATCAATAAACAAGTTGTTTTATTATTTATGTACTATGAAATTGAATTTGCATTGAATTTTTTACATTTATTTTTTCGTTCTATTTAATGCTGCTAATCACATGAGATATTCGCGTTATGCGGCACTCTATACTTATTTCTAGTCATGTATGGGCGAGGTATAAAACATCCTGTTTGTTGTTCGACATACACTGTGTCTCTTAATAGTACGTTAAAAATTCAGGGGGCGAATCTATTGATGATTTTAACCAAAAAAATTCATATGAACATGGGTTCGCTTTCGCTTCCTGCTTGAAATATAGGATGGTACATTTTTTTTTACTTCATCCTAATAAGTCCGTCCCGACATTAAGTATTTTTATAAAAATTTAGGAGTGTACAATAGGTGTAGAGACGTTTTAAGAAGAATAATTTTTTTTTAATTTCACCAATGACATCCTGATGTGATGCTGAATGATTTAAGCGAAAAATATTACATGCAACTGATTTTTTTATCATTTTTTAAAAAATGATTTTCTGCATGTTACGTATTTATGTGAAAATAGATCTTCTGAATATTTTTCATGACGTTAACCGTTTTGATGGAAAAAAATAAAACGCAACAATCTGCACCTGATAAATCGCATAATTTATTCGTATAGCAGAATAAAAAATACCCCAGGGGTTTTTCAAAGAGTGCGCTATAATATGCGAAAAAGGACTAAATGATGCAATTTAGCAGGTGAAGGGCATTTTTAACATTTTATTTAATTATTTTTTTTTAATAAGTAACGTAATGTACCTAATTTAGTCTTGTAGTTCTAATATTAGCTAGAAAATAATGTTTTTTTTTTCTATGAAAACAGTTAACGTTATGAAAAATATTCGAGAGATCTTTTTTTTTTACAGAAATATGGAGCATTCAGAAAAATTATTTTTATTAAAAAGACTAGTGGTGTATTATATTTTTCGCTTAAAATGTTCAGGGTCACATCAATAGGGACGCCACTAGTGAAATTAAAAACATTGTTTTCTCTTTAAAAGACGTGTCTCTATATCCAATTTACATTCCACAATTTTCATAAAGATAGGTAATATCTAAACGGATTTATTAGGAAAAAAAATTAAAAAATCATCTTTGTCCTGTATTGCAGACAAGGACCTATGTTTATATAAATTTTTTACCTTAAAATCGTCCATAGATTTGCCCCCTTTAATTTTTGATATACTATTATGAAATACCCTGTACATCGAATCAATATTTTTTTAGTTTTTTAGTGATTTGAAGTTAATGGAGAGAATGTTCGCAGTAATTTTTAAATGAACATTTACCCAACACAGTTGCCTATCAATATCTCTATTCGTTTTCTAGAAGTTTGAGCTTTATTAACTAATAACTAAAATTAACTTAACTTAAAATAACTAAAACTATTAAATAATAACTAAAAATTAACTAAACTAACTTCGGACGCCGAAATTAATTTTTTTCCTCTCGAACATCCTTATTCTATCCTTGTTTATTGTTCTTAACCCATTATTTTTAATGTTTTTAATGGCATTTGAACTATTTTTAACTACCTTTAAAGACAGCTTTATTCCTAGACTCTTCCTGTATGTTATTGATTATTTTATGACTAAAAAACGTCGCAACGTTCATCCCAAATCCCAAAAGTGCGATATTACCGGACTAAAAATCAAGCCAGTGACACGTACATACATTCTCCCCTTTATTATCGATTGCGACTCGTCTAGCCCTTTGAGAGGGTGTTTTCGGTGTACCCTTTAAGGTCCATCTTGTCGGGCTCAGCCCCGTTAATTGCAGCGGTGATAATGCATCATTTGCGATGGGAATTGGGAATTCCGCAGCCTCCCCACTCAGGCCCAGAAAAGGCCAATGAACTCAGTATGTTAAAATCGAGAAAATGCTTTATGTGCCGTTCTACCTATATCATAAATCGACTCCCGGATAAAGTCGTAAAGTAAAATATATACAGAGTGAGCCATATGTCGCGTATGAGTAAGCACGTTGTTGGGACTCAAATTCTGTCGAATTTGGACCCCCTGGATGAAGTCTTAAAATGAAATATCGCGCTTGTTTTGCGTTCTTTTTCAAACAAAAATATCTACGAATTCGGGCCCCTCCATGTACTCTTCCAGATAAAACCCCGAACTAGAATATTATACAAAGTGGTCTATGCCCGAAGCTTTTATATAAATTCTTCAGACGTAATAGCCAATGAATTTTGCCCACTCTGTATGCTTTCAACAGTTTTATTCCCATTTCCGTCCACATAAAGCTCGCTTACAATATGTTTCTTGAAACTGATAACCTATAATATACTGTCGTTTCATTGGTGGTACGTGACAATGGCACGAATGTGAAGTTTAAGCTTTAGCTTTTGCTTTATGTTAGTTTTATGGGCGATTGATTTGTTGCTTCTCCAACATCAGTAAATCCAACCAAAGTTGGTCTAAAGTCTTCCTAACTGTTGCGTCAAAGAAAAACATTAATGTGAAGAATGGAAGCATTAGCACCGAGGCGCGAAGAAGCTATGGAAACGGGCGTATTGGGGAAACTGCGTTTAGAACTCGGATTGTGAGTTTTTGGAGAAGTCCACGGAAACCTGCGCATTTACGGAAACTTACATGGATTTAACCGACACTATGGAGACGTACCCCCCAAATAAAATTGCATTTAGATGAAAGTGTAAAATGGTGATTGTCGGAAGGACGAAATTACGGAAATTCCGAAACATTTCGTTCTTTCAAGAAAAGAGCCTTTAAGAGAAATTACGGAAGTGCACATCCAAACAAAACTGCAGGAGCAACCTGGAGAATAAAGCTACGACCACCTTGAAACGTGGGAACTACGTAAATGTACATCTAGTTAAAATTGCTTTTAGGAGGAAGTTTATAAACTACGGAAGTGGGCAGGCCTTAATAACGAAATCACGGACACTTGGAATAAAAAAAGTTACGAAAACGTTCATCGCAACAAGAACCGAGAAGAACGTTTTATGCAGGAAAGCTACAAGATTAGATTAATCTGAATAAATCCCAATATAGCAAAATATTTATCAGCGCTTCCAAGAAAAACTATTTCCCCTTCAAGCTTGGCTTTTATCGGGTCTGGTAAGAATTTATAGTTGCTTACCTCAGCCACTTTCGCAACGAAACCGTTTTAAAATTGCTCAAAGATTACATTCGAGGGGTTTTCGTTTGGAGAAATCGAGTTCGATACATCGAGGAGGTTGAAGGAAAATATCCATCTTGAAGACGAAGCAATTTCAGCATGTAAATAAGGATAATTATTGCGGGATTAATTCCGACTCCGCCTTGTCAACTCGTTAATATTCAACCTCCATAGTTTCCATTCTTACACCGTCAGATCCTTTTATCCCACTTTCAGGAACTGCTGGCAAGTTTAAAACTCGATTTCCACATTCATTTACTATAACAGCTTCTCCCCCGAAACTTGGAACGCTTTTACCAAATATTAAAAACCAATATTAAACAAAGACATCGAGGGAAACTTTCCTTCGGCCAAAAAGTTTAAAAGTTGGAATCGAATGTTTCCTCGACGTTTCGTGGCGGTTGATTTTATGAGAAATTCGTTCCGGGAAACTGCTCGAAGGAAAAAATCCTGTTGCTAACTAAGTTTCCATCTGTGCTGCACCTTTCAAAGATCCAAGATAACCGAATTATTGCTCTAGCTCTAAAACTAAGAAAGTTAACTGCAAGTTAACTACGTCTCATCAAACCATGGTCTATTCTTGGAGTAATCTAATTTCTATTGGGGTTAACAATTCGTTCGCCAAATCGGGATTTCGACGAAGAACAGGGTCGGCAATCCAGGAACAACATTTCGAGGTATCGACAAACAGATGGAATAACAAAATGATGGACGCACAGTGGCACTTGAGGCGGCGTCGGATTCAATTTCCCGAGGGATGAGAAGGTTGACGAAAGGGCGGGAAAGACGCCTATTCTGTATTGATTCATTCCGGATTTCTTTTTAGGATTTCAGAAGCTGCAAGAAAAATTCGTTATTTTTCAAAGCTTCCTCGTACCGCCTCTGAGGTTTCCAAAATCAATTTTTAAAAGTGAATTTTTTTAGAGAATGTTCAGATTTTTCCAGAAACTTATACCGTCAGTGGCGTAGAGGGATTCGCAGAAATGTGAAAAACTTTCAGGTTTAGTTCCTCTTTATTTTTGAAATACACACTCCATTCGATTTCATGTAAAAACGATTTACTTGAAACCTTTCTCATGCTGTCTCTGACATTCTCAAAATCGATTTTCAAGACCTAAATTGTAATGAAAGTGTGGAATGTTGCAATGTGTTCTAACGTCAGGAGCATAGTAGTATAGTCACATTCGCAGAGGTGTGTTGAATATTAGTACGTCGCGGATTACACTTGATTTTGTCAATACTTTCAAAGCTTTCTCATGCTGCCTCTGACATTTCTAAAGTATACTTTCAAGACCCAAACGTGAAAGAAAAATTAATAGATTTTCAACGTCTTTTAACGTTAGTGGCGTACCTCGATTTGCAGGTATGGGTCGAATATTTAACTGAAATTTTTCTTTTTTTTTCTAATTGTTTTATACTTTTCTTGTGTCGTCTACGATATTTTTGACATTTTGAATAAAAATTAAACATTTACTTTTCCTACTGTCTGTGGCGTAGTTCACTTCTCGAAGATTTATAAAATTTTCCACTATGCTTCCTTTCGGATTTTGACATACATATTTTTGTATGAATAGACATTCAATGATGAAATTTTAAAGAAATACTTTCTTTTAATTTTTCCATTTTCAGTGATGTACAGGGGGCTTATATAAAATTATATCAAAGTTTCATGTAAATTGAGATTTTTTGTATATTCAAAGGCTCATAAAGAAAAGCAAAGAAGAGTTAATTACCATCTTCATTTGAACAGTTTTGGTGATTTTTAGAGCGTTTCGAAGGGTTCTTATAAGTCTTCAATTTTGGTTTTCAAGGGTTTATGGAAAAAAAAACAAGGAGAAGCCAATTAGAGTTAATATTAAGTCATTTTAAAAATTTTGTATTTTGTGGCCCATCAAAGAATCTGAATAAGAGGAAGTTAGAACGTAAATTTTTGAGTTTATATGTATTATTTAGAAGATTGCTTTCCGAGAAATTCATTGGCGTTAAAGTTACTCTTTGAATGATCAAAATTTTACGAAATATCCTTTAATGTTGTTTTAGTGCGTTTTGTGGTCCCTAGGTGAGCGTTCTATTCGCATCTGTTTCTCCATCAATCAAATTTCAAATTTGTGAGTTTATGTGTAGTAAATAAGGGATTATTTTCCCACAAATTTATTGGCGAAGAGGGACTGCTTGAAGACCACTTTGACGACTTCTTTAATGATACTCAGGGGCTTTTGAGTATAGTCTTAAAATTTTTATTTTCAGGGGCCCTTAAATGAAACCGAAGACGGACCTCAATTAGATTTATCGTAGTCACTATCTCTTCATTCATGAACGTTGCTGAGATTTTTTTGGCTAACAAATTAAAATTCACTGATAACTGGACACTCGACAAATTCTATCGACAAGTTGCCTTATAAATACATACAAATTAAGGAAATTGAAACCTGTTTCAACAAGATATACGTTAATATAAACGGACAGATCAAAACATGCAGTCGTGATTACGGAAAAACGAAGAGCCGCTTGATTTAAAACGTCTGACGGCCGAACAAGAAGTTATCTCTCACCGCTACTGAGATGTGAAATTATTTTATTTTTGCTCTTTCGCATGCATCTGATATGCATAAATTACGTTTTCTCGGCGTGTGTATCCGCTTTGGATATTTCTGTCCTGACAAATAAAAGTACTTTCCCTTCATTTTACGATAGCACTTCATTCCTAGCACAGACCCACAATAATACTCATGACGCGTAATACTTAACTTTGACGAAAATTTTAATATTAATTATTATGCACAATAGTTAATTTAATCACGTTGGCAATTATGTATTGCCTACCGTTCGTTATTTATTTATTAAAACGACCGCCATATTTGTTATTAATCGCCTGGCCTGTAATCACATTTTATGATTATTAAATCCTATAATTTATCCAGCAGATATATTATAATAATTCCATTTTTGATTTGATGTACATGCGTGAATAAACGGCAACATGGGACCGTTCTTTTGTTTCGAAATCCCACGGCTTGCTGTCAAAGCAGAACCGAAGGTGCCAGATTTTGAGGTTTATCTGCGGACTTGGGGACTACTGGAAATGTCCGTAGTTTTAAGTTGTTTTCTAAGATATTTAAGGGTTCTTGCCTCCTTCAATAACTTTCACATAACAGTAATAAAATTAACTAGATGTGCTTCATCAACGCGAACCCCTACACGTCCACGCCATCGCACTCTCAACCCTAATTCGGGCATTAATCTAAAAACTTAGCAACTTTTCCATAACTTTTACCTCTGGAAAGATTGGGTTCCCGTAATATACCCAATGGACGTGCCTATAAAAGTTTTTCCACAAATTTTCGTTGATTTATACTGTGAAATAACTTGGTTTGTTTTAAGGGTTGTTATTTCTGTGTTCATTCCTTGATGCAGTTCAATTTAAAAGGTAGATGCAAGATGCAATAAAAAGTGATTATTTATGGTGGTAATATCCCAGTCTGTTTAGTTCCCGGGCACTTTCCCATTCCCCGGTATTTCTTTGTCTTAAAGGGCATAACCGGGTGGTACACCGTTACTTTATTTAAAAGTTTCTGCGAAAGCCCAAGTTATATATTGGGCCATGTTTCTTATTTAACCAAGTTATGTTTCGCCTCTTTCTTTTGTGCGGAATTTTCATATTTCATTTCGCGAGTTTTCAGGGGGCTTTGAGTCGAAATAAATTTCCTAACCAATATCTACATATTAAATATCCAAGTTTTCGGTTTGCGTTTTCCCATTGTAACGTTTCGAGTTTAGGAATTTATAACTTCGAGAAAGCGCATTAGGGGTAACTTTAAATTGAACCTGAAAAGAATTAAATAGTCTTTCGGTGGAGTCGCGACGAACTCGAATCAATATTTACTGAAACGATTCGTTTCGCCTTTCTCGATTTCCTTCGGCTTTTCTATGCAAATATTGTTCCTAATTTCGGAGGCTCTTTGACACGACCCCGCTTGATTTATCGGATCAACTTTTCACCAGTTTTGAGGCATACGAAAATCCTGCTAATGACTAGTTCAGCTACAAATTAACGTTGATTCTCTTCCGCTGAAATTAATGTCTGCAAAAAAGTAAAAATGAGGTCTTTTGACTTGCGGCGCTAAAATTCTACTTTATAGAAGACCCTTTATGTCAATCGATTTTGTAAATCTACCATTCGGTCAGGTTAAATCATCTATAAATATGTCTATACTCCATCATCCTTAGTTCCTCAATACATTTAAGATAAGGAAGAAAGTGTTTTTAATGCTTTTTCTAAGTTTTTCCAATCAAACTTCATTTGTTTTTTGGTCTCTCTGTGTGTTAGTGAATATTTTAAACCTACTAAAACGGAAAATAATATTCGTATACACTCCTCTATATCCTGCAACACTTTCGAGAACTTTGAGAGGCTAAAACTTTTTTTACATTGAACGCCCTGTATATCACTCGATTTCATTAAATCTACGCATGATGCGGCAATTCGGCCTTAAATATCTATATGCCCGTTCCTCTTTCTTTTCGAACAATTTTAGGCTCAATAGCGGATATTTTCAATGCTTTTTAAGTGAGATTTTCAAAACCAATTTCCCTTAAAGTCCGGAAAACTTGATTTTTCTCGAAAAATACTCTGTGTATTATCGAACATTTTGAACTTGTTAGTCAAAAAGAATTGCAAAATAAATCTCAGTGAAACATCATAAATCAGGAGAGTCTCTCAGGGGACTGAAAGTATGATACATCCTACTGTTGACTTACTCTTGGAGATTTGACTATATTTTTATAAAATTGTTGAATCTGTGGTACGTTACTGACAGACTCGATTTAAATCTCAAAAGTTGCACAACATATCGAAATATCTCGAAATAAATTTTACTAAATTGTCATAAATCAGAGGCGTCTCTACTGGGAGCTGAAAGTATGAAACAGCGTACTTTCATATTCTTTTTACAGAACGGTTGAATTTTTGGCGCGTCTCTGATAATCTCGCCAAAAATTTTGAAAATTTTCTTATGTCTTTTTCTCTCCTCTCTTACTTTCTTTATCACTGCAATTCCGGAGTAATGAAAAATGAGGCTGAGAGGCATGTTAATCGAGCATGCAGTGTAAACTTCAATTATCGGTCATCTACTATAGATATATAGGGACCATTCCAGCACTCATTTAGTGGCAGCAAATTACATGAAAACTAGTCGTCTGTCTTGCTCCTCTTTGTCCTCTCGGCCCTTCGCTTCGCCCTTCACAAACGTAAACCAAGTGCCAAAGTAAACTTCGTTGCAGACAAGTCGGAATTAACGGTTTAGCCACACGGAACTGCCGAAACTATTTAAAACTCTGTCCAAACAGGAACGTGTGGCCAAAAATAAACTCTGTCTAAAGTAATTCATTAAAATTTCTAACCGAGGGTTTAAGCCTTTGAATCAGCTCGTTCGTGATAGATTAGGGAGGAAAATGCCCCACGAGTTCTTTGGTTGTGGATGATTTTGGTATCTCAACTCTTTCGTGCATTAAACCAATAAGGGAGGGAGCACAGAAAGGGCTATTAAAGGAGGCGATTTGTCCTAGGATGTAAGTCGTAACTTAACTTTTACCGCCGCTTCCTTGTAAATATTCAACTTTACAGCCATCCGTTGACAAATTTATTTCGGCAAATTGTTGCGGGTCGCTAGGGCAAGTGTTCGTCCTAAAAATTTAAGTTTTACTGCAACGTAAAATAAAATGGCCAATAAAAATGCGATAAATATGCGCGGTAAATGTCCTTTTACAACGACAACATATGTCTCTTTTTGCTCGTAATACAGAAATAAATAGCCAATATAAAATTCTTCCCTGGTGAGAGGAGAAGAAGGGAACATCTACATGAAGAGTTCGTTGAAATGCATCTTAATTATCAGAGATTTCTGCACCTCTTGAGGAAAAGAGCAGCAAACGAGGTCTTAAATAGAACATTGTGTGACACTTGGAGGGAGGGCTCGACGTCAAAACTCACCTCTTAATAGAGATTAATGATCCGAACTCCTTTCCTGCAAACTTAATTTTTAATAAAGATTTATAGGCGCTTAAACGATTCAGTTTAATTTGAAGGGCGGACAAAATCGGGTATTATATGAGGGAGCACAAAAATATCTAAAACATACCTATACGGAGCGAGTTTCCACCGGGAGTTAAAAGGGCGGGCCCCCACCTCACAGGGCAAACTTTATCTACATATTCTTTTTGCAAGAATATTATGATTTGGTTAAATTTATGTTATAGGAAGGTTGACGCTTTTCGATATACAGGCTGTCAAAGCTGCAAGTATTTTTTTGTAGTTTAGCCTATAGCTCTGACACTTTTTGATATGAGCATATTCATTTAGATATACTCTGTTAGAAGTTTCCAGTGTTTAATAGCATCAGTCTAGCAGAGTAAACTTATTTAGAGCTATAGCCAAAATTTAAAAAAAAAATTAAAACTTTAATGCCTTGGGTATCGAAAACATATACAGAGCGACAAAAAGAATATGTATGGGTTGACACATTGGATTCGGACCAGCTTGTAAGGAGAGTTAAGAAAATCAAGGTCGTATGATGAGAGGGTACTCGTCTTATGAGATAAATCTGTACTTAACAGTTTCCATTTAAAGAAGTCAGTAAAATATCCTACGATTGAGAGAAGAATGACAAAAATCAGGTTCGTTCTGGAAGGGGGGAAGGGAATTTTCTTTAATTCTATCTTTGCTTTATTGTTTATATTTAGAAAGTTTCCAGGAAACCTCAAAAATTGGGTGCCACTGATTTTTATGAGATTGAAATTGAATCGAATTGAAACTATAATTAAACGAAATAAAAGAAAATCTCAACAACCAAGAGAAAATTGCTACTGTGACACTCTAGTTTTTAATAATTTCTGGAAACTCTGAAGGACGAGTTACGCTACTGACCTTTATTGGATTTTAAAAACTAACAAATTGGCTGTAAGATGTCACTCTTGCAATTCAAATTAGAGCAGAATTTTGCCATGAATAAATTGAAGGAATAAAAATAATTTATCTTTTTTAGTCGATTCATATTTCGAAAAATTCTGGAGATTGCATAATAAAAGAGGTACCCAACTGACACTCATATACGTATTTGAAAACTGAAAAAGTTTCTGCAAACGTTGAACGTGATTTTTGCAAATCGAGTGTGTGACAATTAAAACAATTAATAAAAATATATTCTTGGAGAAAGAAAATTGTTCTTTCATTTTTTTTTATTGTTCGATCTCGCTGCATTTATAACCATCATTTCACTTCTTCCATTAGCACTAAATTAACACAAGAAAAGATATACCTTTCCATGGGAATTTTTTTAGATAAAGCCCTCATTACGAGCGCAGTTTGCTTTATGGCCCCATTATTTTTATGGTTTTCCGCCGTGTTGCTCCAAAAAATGAAAGATGCATTCACCTTTTGCAGTCCGATCCAAGAAGTTCAAAATGGCCGAGTTCCGGTGCGCGCCATTTAAACTTCCGGTTCGATTATCAGGGAGTTTTCGCCCAAAGAAACAGTCCCTAACTACCCTGGGGAAAGTGAAGGCTCTATATGAGATTGGGAAAGTTGAAAACTCTCCGTAATCGTCTGACCATCGCAAATTTTCCGGATTTGAAGATTTCTGCCGTGAAAGAAATATTGTTTTATGTATTTTCGGGATGTTTGAAATTCATGACGGCCATTGCGGGCTTCGCACGAATTAAATCCTATTTTCTGCTTTTCCATTTTGCGGCCTGGAACGGTTTATTTTCCACTGTTCCCTGGAAAGCTGATTTAGTGATTATGCAGTTGCGGATAAACCATAGAGATTTTTCATTTGTAAATTACCTCTTCGTCTCACCAACAAAAGCATGCTTCCCTCCTACGTATTGATGTATCTCGCTTTGTTGGAGCACAATCTAACACCATGAAAGAAAAAGTATGTATACATGAAGAGCGCCCACTCTCCTTTTACATATAGAAAATATTCAAATGAGGGAAATTTGAGACGGCTTGTAAACTTACACAGAACACGCTGTGCTTGCCATATAAATTTAAATTATACCTGCTTATTCATGGAGGAAAGACGGAGGGAATACCAATCCTCATTGACCCCAATCTGAAGCAATTTGCCACTACTGTCAAATTTAATATCCCTATTAAGCTTAATTTCAGGATTATTGCTATTATACCATACAACGCAATAACCAAACAGTAATTTCGGCAATTATTATTACTGCATCTTTTTGCACACAATTAAATCAAGATTGAATAATTAAACATCCACATTATGCTTGGCTACAATGCGCCGGATGTAAGTTGGCAATTTTATCCATTACCCAGTTCCATTAGCGAAAACCACCAAGTCATGGATAATGTGGCGTTGATAGTTATAGGGACGGAGTCTGTTAATACGTAATTTCCTTGTCTGTGTCGGGGAATGCTCAGGCTTTATTAGGTTAATCTACGAGTTAGATAGAAGGTTTTCATGTTAAGGTTATCAGAATTGATCATAAAATCGATAATGTTGCCAGTGATCTCAGTACGATAATGATTAAAACATGTTTTTGGATTAAAACTTTATTATTCCTATATCTCCCAACTCTGACAAATGATCTAGTTGACTCTAAAATTAGAGAATCGAATGACATTTTTTGACGATTCTATTAAATTTTTTATCTATCCTAGAATGACTGAAATCCCCCTTTTTCCCTAAAGGGAGAAATTAACTTCCTAAAGCCCTAATTAATAACTATGTTACAAACACCATCTTCCATTATCTTCTGTATAGAATATTATGTTACCTTTAATAAGCACTAAATCTTCCAACTTTATGACCGTTACATTATGGTTGTAAAGGCAAGAAAATGGGCGTCACATAAACTTAAGTGTTTCCTGCATATTTGAGATACCAAACTGAATTAACAATATATTTTTGACAGATTGGTATTCCAAAAATGTTTTAAAAAATAAGGAAAAACTTAACAAGACTGCTACATTTGGTTAATTCCTGGAAACACTGAGAAATGAGCTGCGCTACGAGAGCTGTTTAATAAGTTAGTGACTTTTTGAATTTCTCGCGTAATAACTTTAAATGCAACACTACTCCTGTCAATTGTCATCTGTTAGTAGACGACTGTCAAATTTTAAGCAAGCTACGTCATTTAGTTTCTGTTTAACAGCCATTGAAAGCAGACGACCTCGTGAATTTCGACGAAAATGGAAAAAAGTGAATTTGGTGTGCTGATCAAGCATTATTTTTTACGTAAAAAAACCATCACCGAAACCAAGGAAAGGTTTAATAAATACTGTGGGGATTCTGCACCATCAATTTCAATGGTTAAGAAGTGATTTACTGAGTTTTGTGGTGGTCGTACCAGCACAAGTGATGCTGAACGTTTAGGTTGTCCAAAAGAAGTCTTCACGCCAGAAATTGTCCATAAAATCCATGGAACGATATTGAACGATCGGAGAGTGAAAGTGCGTGAGATGGCTAAGGCTGTAGGCATGTGAATTGAACGGGTACATCACATTTAACATGAATATTTGGATGTAAAAAAGCTATCCGCGCGATGGGTGTCGCGATTGCTCACGATCGACCATAAGCGCTCCCGTGTGACCATTTCAAAAGAGTTTTTGCGCCGTTTCGTAATCGTTGACAAAACGTGAATCCATCATAACACACCAGAGACCAAGGAACAATCTAAACAGTGGGTTTCTCCAGGTGAACGTGCACCAAAGAAGGCCAAGATTGGTCTGTAGGCCAACAAGGTGATGGCCACAATTTTTTGGGATGCACGCGGTGTCATTCATATCGATTACCTTGAAAAGGATAAAACGATCACTCGTGAATATTATTCAGAGTTTTTGAATAGATTCGATATTGAATTGAAGCAAAAACGACCGAGTTTGGCGAAAAAAAGTGCTGTTCCATTAAGACAATGCACGGGTGCACACGTGTGTAGTTGCCGTGGGAAAAAGCCATAAATTAGGCTACGAACTGCTACCCCACCCGGCATATTCTCCAGATTTAACCCTCTGCGACTATTTCCTGTTTCCAAGCCTGAAGAAATGGCTAGGCGGTAAGAGATTTGGGTCGAATGAAGAGGTCATCACTGAAGCAAGCGCCTATTTTGAGGACTTTGATAAAACCTATTATTTGTAAAGGATAAAAAAACTGAAAAAACGCTGGACTAAATATATCGAGCTAAAAGGAGATTGAGAAATAAAACGTTTTTTAGCTAAAAACAATATTTTTCATTCAAAAAGTCACTGACTTATCAAACGGCCCTCGTATTTTAGTATGATTTCGAAGCTTAAAAAGTTATCTAGAAAATCCGCTATTTGCAAAAAAAGACTGAAAACCTGCGTCGTTTTAGGAGAAATTAACGAAAACCTTGAAAGTCATATATTTTAGGTCACTTTTCTTTTACATTTCTGAAAAACCTGAGAAACAAAGTATACTTTTGTTTTTTACAAAATTCTTTTTCCAGAACTGAAACTAAATACACGAGGTACTCTCTATAAAAGGATTAAAAGAACGCCAAAAGAATTAATCAAGAAGTTATTTATCGGAAAGTGAAAGAAGCCCTGATAATCGAAGTATGCTACTGACTATTGAGAGATTTGAAAGCTCAAACATTTGTCTGCAAAATCCGCCTGTGGCTTCCTAGAAAATCAAGCAATAAACGTCTGATTGACATTTTTTATGCTTGGAAGTTGTGAGAAATGAACTTCGCTACTGACCCATAGGGGATTGGTAAACTTAAAGAATTGTCTAAAAACTCTTGAATGTGAAATTAGATAAATTAGAGGTTTGTCCTTTGAGAGGTTTGAAGAAAATCTATAAAATCAAGGGAAGCATCTTTGTTTGTCATTTTGCTGTTGAAAATTCCTGTTAAGAAACGATCTAAACCCTTGAATTTAAAAAATCAAAAATGTAAAAAATTGTCAAACTGTAAGACACTTTTGCAAGTAAAATTGAAAAATGAAGGAAGAAAATTGAGGAAACAAGAAACAAAATTCTATAACCACTTTTTCAGAGTTTCACCACTGACTTTCATATACGTACTAGAAATTCTACAAAATTTTCTGCAAAATTATTAATGAAGATTTTTTTCCAGGTCAGTACCGCATAAAATCGAGAGAATTTAATAAAGGTAAGTTAAGATATATACAGGCGCTGGAAATGCTGTCTAATAATGGAAATAAATAAAGGAAAATGGACGGAAAAAGAACCATGTAACTTACTTTTTACGGGCTAACTTAACGCCCTTTGGAAAGGAGAAAATTTTGATGTAAAAAGTTCTGATTAAGCCCCCTCTTATCAGTGTTTCTGAGCATATTACGGTTACCCCAACTTTCAGGATAACCGTAAAAATATCCTTATTGTTTCAAGTTTAATTTTCAATTTTTCCAATCTCTTTTTAGGGTTTAAAACCCTTCAATCGAGGGTTAATATCGACCCCATTTCCAGTGTTCAATTATTGCTTCAAAACGGCTCGCCTCTGGAGGTACATCGCAAAAAAGACCAAGTTCTGGCGGTCTGCCATATGCGACGTGGTCCAAAGTTTTTGCGTCATCGCTAAATTATGGGGAGCACAAAGGGAATTTCCGTGGAGATATAATAAAATCCCCAAGAAGAGAAAGCTGCTAAAAGGGCGGAATCATCATGATCCCAATTTGAGACAGCAGGGCTGTCAGCGAACTATGAAGTTATTATTAGTTGGTTTCATATCGGTGTAATATTGTGCTTAAAGGGAACGTTTTAATGTAAGTTTTTATTTTATAGAATTTGTAGGCTCAAAATTTGATATTCAGAGACTTCTCTGTTTTCTTTGGTACTCAACTGCTCAGAATTACCCCGAAATTAAACTGTTTTTGCTATAACTCTGGCCAATTTGGTTGGCTCCAAAATTATGGTATTTGTTTTACATTTTGAATCTCAATTAAAGAGAATCTTTAATTCAAAGATTGAGCATCCTTAAGTTTAGCAGAACCCAATTAGGCGCCAATTACAAGTAGCTTAGTTTGGGCCGCAAAATTACATTGCCCTTGTCTAAACCCTATGTTTGCAAGCGTTGTTTTCAATAATAAGGTATTTCTTTGAATATCCGAATTCTTTACTTAAGAAATTTGCATTCTGACACTGTTTACTTTACTGACTTTAAAGTAACAAATCGCCCCCTTTTCCCCAAAGTTACGACCCTATAAAACGGTGCTGTAAATGCCAATTCGCAAATTACATCTCATTTTCAATTAATTCTGAACGAAGCTCCCTTGACGAAGGACACAATAATAATTAATATTTTTGCCAGGGGTTCAGAGTGGCTTGAGCAACTTTTTTTTTTTTAAATAAACCTCAAAATAAAATCTTGCTGAGGTTAAAGAAATGCAAACTGCAAGAAACATAAATATGTAAATAGACATTGTGTTAACAACGTCTCCAAATCCCACGAAACTGGATACGGTTTTCCCTCAGGAATCCTGGATGTAAACTTTCAAATTGAGTCCCTCAAGAAATCAATTATTGAGGGTTTTGATGCAATCGCTTTCACCTTTTTTCTCTCTCTCTCTCTCTCTCACTTTCTCCTCGTCACCCATTCTCCTTCTCCCTCTCTATATATGTATGTTGCCAGATTTCTTTTTTTCCCTCAAAATTAACTCAATTTATACTAATGGAAGTTCGCGGGCAACTCAATCCAGCTGTACGAAAACTGCATTAATGATCACGTAGTTTCAGTTAGCATATGAAATAACCCTCGTAATTTGGACCGATCGGTGGTAATATTCATTCGAAATTTTCATCCAAAAACAGAAATTAATAGAGACGGGCCTCCATCGTTCCGGCTTCATGCATATTCAAAATGCTAATGCTCCTCTATTTGTAAATTCAATTCCCCCCAAGTTGGTAACCGCCGCCCTTTCCCCGCTGCTTTTTTTAGGCCGGTTTTAATTAATATTTGGAACTTATTATACGTGTTTACAGAGGGAAGAAGACAGTTCTTCAATTTTTCAACAAAAAAAAATGTGTTAGGTTGGCTCCAAAATTCCGGTGTATCTCGATTGAGTACAGTGCAAGATACGCAAACAACTATTGAGGGTTGGAGTACTGTACAGACCTCTGAATTACATTATTCCCATTCAGACTAGTTCATTCATTCATAATCACTCTACTGTGACAGATTACAGATTACAAGATTACAGAATAATTTGGTTCAATTTAATTAAAAAATACGGTGTCCCCCAATCAGGTCAATTTTGGTTGTTTCAAAATTTCATTCATGGGTTGAGATGACTCCACATTGCAAAAAGTGTTGATGCAATTCATCTCAATATTACAGTACCTGTATTCAGGGAAATTTCCATTGTTTCAAAATTGTAGAGGTTCCCAGAATGGGTGAGCTCATATTACTCCAGAATCGCTGATTATTTAGGTTCGGTTTACGCAGAAACTATCCAGGCTAACTTCAGTTGTTCCAAAATTATAGAGGGTTCACTCATTCTCCGAAATTAGAGGGTTTCAATTCAGTTAATTTTGATTAAAAATTGCAGAATTTGAGTTTAAACTACTCCAAAATTACAGAGCATTCCGGTTCAGTTCATCCCAAAATTGTGGTTGAATAGATGATTTTTTTTCGAGAAATGATATACGTTTGAAACTTTTAGCGTTTACGCGGAAGTAGATACAATGTATTTGAAATGAATAATTCAATTACACATTGAAAATTTGCAAGCAAATCTCTGCTTGCTGCAGTCATTCCACTGGTTGTAATTAATTATTACAGGTAGATAAAAAATGAAATTCTTCGAAGAAATTGAAATAAGAAATTAAGAAGTAAATCAAGAATATCTCTTCTTTAAATATGTTTCTTTAATTTTTACTTAAATATCGGGCGCTAATGAAGCAAGTGCATTTATGAACCTGCAGAAAGTGATTTTACGGCCATTTTGTCCAAAAATGTTTTTGCTTGTTTTCTTGAATCAGCTTTACTTCATCATCATTCTTCATCTATCTGTAGTAATCAATTGCAACCGGTGGAATGATCGCGTTGAAATTTCCATTTTGTATTTTTAGTACTTTTGCAAAAAAGTCAGAGGCGTTCGAAAGTTCGAGTTTACAAAAGCATGAATCCTTGAGACAATTTAGGAGAATTTACTGCATATTTTTGATAAATTAATTTTGGGTCTTAGAAAATTGCAACATCACTGATTTTGTAAGTAAAAAAAAACCATTTAAATTCCCTTTAAAAATTACAATTTTTTTCCCTATTATTCAAAAGTCGGGGTCATACTGAAGGAGGTTTGGAAAAGCGTGAGATAATGCGAATAGTTAGAAGAGACAGACAGAGAAATAGATCTGGATAAATAAAAAAGTCAAGACTGATTAAAAAAAGCGTCTTTTCTGCTCTCTTAACGTTTCTCAAAAACCAAAACCGCTCGGGCTCTCCATATAGCTGAAATTTTATGTGCTTTAGTACTACTATTTTTTACCCTGAACCGGGGGGTTTAAGTAAAATTTACAGGCCCAAACACAGTGTCGCAACAGTAGCAAATTAATTCGGGCCGTTTGTTGCTTCATTTTAAAGCTTAAATCACACTGCGGCCCTTCTTGCAAGGAAAGACTGAAAAATAGGGCGGGATTAAATGAAAATAAGTGGCCCGAGGGAAAACGGTTAATTCTACTTAAGGCCCGACGCTATGACTTCGTCTAACTACAAATTGCAGTCTCAAAGTTTGCTTAATTATTTTAGGGGTAAGTCTCTCTAATCCCATTTGTACTTGTGATGGTTAATTTTTGGTCTGGTGTTCCACTCGGGCTATTTAACCACATACATTGATTCTTTCTCCGACTCGAAACGTCCATAAATGAGAGTTAAATAATCGAGAAAACATGTTAATATTTACTCATGGAGATGAGCGCTTGATATTGTTACGCCCAAGTGATTTATCTCATTGAATCTGAAATAAATGCAGGCGAGTTTTTGAAGTGGTTCTGACCTTATGTCGTGACATAAAGGCTTTATTGTTTCATCGTTTATGATTTTCAATTAGTAGCACTAATCTTTGCTTTGGAAAGTAAAAAAATCCAGGACGTAAGTGTGAAATTGACCTGGAGTTCATGCCCAGTTTCTCTCGAGTAACTAACAAAATTGAGCCTCAATTTTGTCTCAAAAGTGGGTAGATTTATAATTTCTAGGGTAACTTCAAATTCAGGTTAACTATCCCAAAATAGATTGCCAAATAGAGCATCTATTTTGCATGAAAAAGAGATATACAGGGTGAGTTTTTTAAGTGTGTCAGGTAAATATCTCTGAAGTTATGAGTTTTAGAAAAAAAAGTTTCAAATAAAAAAGGGATTATATGAAAGGGGAAATTTTTAATATATATATAATAGAACTTTTGGCATCATCACTGTTTCGATTCAAGGTCATCTTCAGGCTCTAATCAAGGTCAACTTTGTTTTTTCAAATGGAAACCCCACATTTTTTTGACAGATTCTGATTTGTTGTTAAAAAAAAAACATGTTTTTACTTGAAACATTTTTTTATTAATTTGATAGTTTTGGCACAAATTGACATTTTTAAAGAATTTTGTTCTAACGAAAATGCTTATAACGATACATTCAAGAGAAGAAATTTAAAAAAAAACATAATTTTTAAACAATTCAATCAAATAAGTGTTCAAAATAATGTCCTTCTACTTCAATGCATTTAGCGATCCTCATTTTGAATGACTGTTGGATATTCCAATATGTTTCTGGTCGAATAAAGAAAGAATAAAAAAACGTAATAAATAGATGTTTTATCAATTTGTAAACAAGTAGAACCCACAGTCCTACTCGCTTACATTTTTAATTCTGTTTTAGAATAATAAATATTGTAAAATGGCAGTGCGATTTTCAAAAGACGAAAAAATTGAAATTTTTTTTGCTTATGGCGAATCAGGTAGAAGTTCTACTGCAACGGTGCAGCGTTATGCCGAGCGTTTCCCACAAAATGTACTTCCGTCACGGACTTTTGCCAATAAAATTGTTAGTTTATTTCGAGCAACAGGAAGTGTCGAAACACAAAAAAGAGCACGCTCAAAGACTGTCGTTGAAAATGAAGACAATCAAATTGATATTTCAGTTGCCATTGCACTTGATCCTCATGTAAGTACTCGCCAGCTGGCTGAAGGGTCTGGTATTTCACAAAGTAGTGTTTGTAAAATTTAAAAAAATCATAAGTTTCATCCTTACCACTTCTCTCTTCATCAAGAACTACATGGTGACGATTTTCAAAACCGAGTTATCTTTTGTACTTGGGCTCAAAGAAAAATCAGACAAAATGATGATTTTTTCTCGAATGTATTGTTTTCGAACGAGTCTGGATTCACAAACCATGGGTAAGTTAACAGACACAACATGCATTACTGGGCTGTTGAAAATACCTATTGGTTGCGAGAGGTGGAAAACCAACGTCCATGGACTGTAAATGTTTGGTGTGGCATTGTAGGAGAACATTTAATTGGCCCTTTTTTTATCGATGGAAATCTTAATGCTGCAAAGTATCTCGATTTTTTAGCACATGACTTGCCAGTACTTCTGGAAGAAGTAAATCTAAATCGACGAATGACCATGTGGTATCAACATGATGGGTGCCCAGCTCATTATGCAATAGTTGTTCGGAAAAAATCGGATGAAATGTTTCCTCAAAAGTGGATTGGTTGTGGTGGTTATGTTAACTGGCCAGCACGTTCACCAGACTTAACATCTCCACATTTCTTTCTTTGGGGGTACTTAAAAGAAATTATCTACGCTGAAGTGCCAACAACTGCTGAAAACATGAAAGAAAGAATAAGAGTAGCTTGCCGTAACATTCGACCAGAAACATATTGGAATATCCAACAGTCATTCAAAATGAGGATCGCTAAATGCATTGAAGTAGAAGGACATTATTTTGAACACTTATTTGATTGAATTGTTTAAAAATTATGTTTTTTTTTAAATTTCTTCTCTTGAATGTATCGTTATAAGCATTTTCGTTAGAACAAAATTCTTTAAAAATGTCAATTTGTGCCAAAACTATCAAATTAATAAAAAAATGTTTCAAGTAAAAACATGTTTTTTTTTTAACAACAAATCAGAATCTGTCAAAAAAATGTGGGGTTTCCATTTGAAAAAACAAAGTTGACCTTGATTAGAGCCTGAAGATGACCTTGAATCGAAACAGTGATGATGCCAAAAGTTTTCCCCTTTCATATAATCCCTTTTTTATTTGAAACTTTTTTTTCTAAAACTCATAACTTCAGAAATATTTACGTGACACACTTAAAAAACTCACCCTGTATATCCATTTATTTGATGAACAAAATAGAGCTTTCGGTCTCTGTACATTTCAAAGTATTTTTTTAAATTTTATTGAATTTTATTGTATGAACTTCTAACTCGTGCTCAGTACTCCCAAATAAATGATTAAATTTTGTCGAAAAAGAGGGTACATGTAGCTGTCTCAATTTGGAGATTTTTTTGTTGAATTCTCATTATGATTTATAGTTCTTCTATAAATGCCAACGCAGAACTCGCATTCAGTACAGTCAAACAAATTGCAGAAACAAAGCGGTCCAACACATGCATTTGATAATTAAAATAGAACTTTCTAGCTTTATCCATTCGGAAATTACAAGTTTTTAAATTTGCAGCTTTCAATAAATTTATAGCTAAATTCTCATTCCGTTTTTTAGTTTTTAGGACGATCTGCAACTCATGCTCATACTCGTAAATTAATTACTACATCGAGCTTCTGTTTTGCTTTAGTAACAGACACATGGGCATACATTTGCTGCTAAAGTAGAAAATTTCGAGTTGAGTCCAATTTTAATTGAGATTTTTAATTTTTGGGATGACATACAACTCGTACTCACTTCTCACAAATACGTTACTAAATCGAGTCTCTATTTTATCTCAACAAATGGCACGTACACATGCACTTAATAACTAAAATAGAGCTTCTGCCTTGAAATTTACGATTTCTGCGATGATTTGCAACTTCTTCCGAGTATACTTTCAACCGCTACTTTGCCTCAGAAGAGGAAATACATATATGTATGTGTCTGATTACCCAAAAAGAGCTTTCCAACTCTGTCCATTTGGAAGCTGAAAATTTTAAAATTTGGTAATATTTTCATTTGAAGGTTCGAAAAAGCTTCTATGTCCCTTTAGTGCTTCTACTTCAGACATTAAAATTAAAACTCTGAGATGCAAGTGCGTACTTAATGTCTCATCTAAAATGTAAATTTCAATTTTTCCGAGCATTATTAAGTCAGTCTTACTTATTAGAGCAGTCGTTAAAAGCAAGCGATTTTCCGAAATAAGTCCCCTTTAAGAGCTCATGTAAATTGCCTGTAATACGATTAAGAAACCCTCCGCACAATCTCGGGAATCGTCCGAGGAACAATGGGCCAGTTCTGGCAACTTTGAGCGACTCACTGATAAACAAAGAGGCCTCTATGCGAGGAATTTCACCCTTAATGCGTCTTTGAGCGTTGAGACCATTCAGGCCGCTTTTCAACTCGCTTACTCTGTTTATTTAGTGAATTCCGGTTTGAAAATATAATCGAGAGAAATTTGTCTTGGATACATAAAATTACCCCCCAGAAACTCCCCATATTTCAACTCCAGGTTACACTTTATCTTGTTTAATTGCATCCCCAACTTAAAACTGAGAGCTAATTGCCCCGGGTGCTAAAATTTACTGATCTACTTTGTTTGAGTATAAGTTTTTTAAGCCCAAGATTAATTTTGTCGACAGGTTCAACACGGAGGGCGAGAATTTCCCTGTTGTTCTTGTCGTCCACCACTTTGAATCAATAAGCTTCATTTCAATAATTAGCCAATGGGGAGCTTTTAACTTAAAGTAGGCCAAAGTTAAATGCTGAAATAAGCGAGTTTGTATAAGGGTCACGTCTAGCTAAAATGTACGCAAATTGGTTTGCAATTACTTGGTAAATCTCTTGAGCAACGTTCGATGTGAATAAATATCTGCATATTATATTATAGGAAGATAGTCAAACCTGATGTATTACCAACCATTCAAGACATGGCAAGAATGGACTGTTCCACATAAGAGGGAACTCTCCTTGAGCAATACAACGTTATTTCTCGATAAAAATGCGTTTAAAGTCTCTTAAATATTTCTCTTTTAGTACGCTTCTGACTTTTGAATAAAAGGGTAAAGAATTGAGATTTTAAAAGATCTCAATAGTTTTTTTATCTTCAAAATCAATGGCGTAACAGGAACTGGTTTTCAACTATTCTAAGTCCCCTAACTACACTCCCCTAATTAAACTCTTCAATGCTCGCTTTTGTAACCCCCTTTAGAATGCCTCTGGCTTTTCTGTAACAACTTGGAACTCAGTGATTTTGAAAGGAATTTCAATAGTTTTGCATTCTACGAATCAGTGATGTACATAGTAAATTGTGCAGTTAAACTTTCCTAGAAGTTCTCATTATTTTACGCTTTCATCGACCTCCTCCAGTACGCCTCTGGACTCTGAATAATAGGGTAAAAAATTATGATTTTAAAAGGGAATTTCCGTAGTTTTTTCCCCTTTAATACTCCTCTAATTTTTCTCTAAGATCTTGAAAAGAGTGAGTTTAAATTGGATTTTCAGTAGTTGTATTCTGAAAATATTACAGGTGTAGCGGATTTCTACGACACGCACTTAATTTAATGAAAAATTTGCAGTTGAACCCAACTAAATATTTTCGTTAGTGCCCGTTTTTGGAAAGTTTCTTTAGTACCCCTCTGATTTCTGAATAATGGGGCAAAAATCAATAAATGTTTTTTTGTCTGCAAAATGACGTGGCAGGTTATTAACTCCCAGAACTAATTGATAAAAAATTTGCAGTTAAATTTCCCTAATACGAGTAGTCTCATCAATCCATGATTCTCTAATCTCCCAAATTAATTCTGACTTCTCAATAATTGGACAAAAAAATGCGATCTTCAAAGGAGAGTTCATTAGTTTTTACCTGCAAAATTAGTTGCCTAGCAGCTTATTTTTAGTGAATTATTAACTTCTCTAAATAACATCTCATTTATAATCCCTTTTAGTACATCTGACTTTTCTGTAACACCTTAGAAAACTATGATTTCGAAAGAGATTTCAACAAAATTTCTACTCTATGTATCAGCGGTATACCTCAATCCTACCATCCAAAATGAATGTGATAAAAAATGTGAAGTTAAAATGTTCGAGATATCCTCATTATTTCAAGTTCATGTAAATATCCTTTAGTACGCTTCTGATTTCTCAATAACAAGGGGAAAAAACGTGCTTTTGAAAGACATTTTCAGTAGCTGAAAACTGTAAAAATCTAGAGCAAATTACTATGTTTCAGAAATAAAAAATGATTAATGAAAAATGTGATTAAATTCTCCTAAATTTTCTTATAATTTCACCATTATAAATGTATTTTAGTAAGCCGTTGGCTTTCTGGAAAACAAGATTAAAAAATATGATTTTGAAACGGAATTTCAGGAGCTTTTCAATCCAAGAAAATCAGTGACATAGCAAGTTTTGTAAGTACTAGAATGAATTGAAGTAAAATGTGATTAAACTTCAGATTAAACTTTCCTAATTAGTTATACTAAGAATCGGAAGGAATTAGGTCGAGAGTGCGTGCAGGCCATTATGCCCAAGGCAACAAGATTTGTTGGCAAATATACCATGTTTTATGTTTTTGTTCAGGTATTTTTAATGGATTTAATCCCCAAGTACGCCATTGTGTTGGTCCAGAAACACTCCTTTAAAGTTTTCCCATGCTATCGCAACTAATTAAACCGAAGCAATGCGGTTTAACCCCTGGTTAAACCGGTCACCCTCCCATTCTCCGGGTAAATTTATTTTCCAAACTCGTTCAAAAGTTCTGATTTAGGCCCTCTGTTGGTTTGGAAGGGATATCCTATACCTTAGTGCCGCATCACAATTTTTACTTGGTAGCCCACCCAAATTAGATCTGGTTGAATATTTCTGGTGGAATTAGTATGCATTAAAGTCATTAAAACCTGAGGCAAAAATGCAAATTGTTGGCAAATCCCGGGTCTAAATAAATATTTTAGTTTGTTGGTACACAGTGATAAGGCGGGGCCAAATACATAGTTTATCTTGTGGAGTTTACTCGGTTTAATCCGCTTGTAGAAGGTAGGAATTTAAAGGGGGTTAAAAGGGTGAAATCAGGAGCGTAGAGGGATGAAATTTTTCCTCTATAGGTGAAAATTGGCTAATTTAGTCCAACCACGAAAAGTTTTCTTACAAATTCGCTTTTTACAGTGTTGTGGTAATATCAGAACGTGCCGGGATTATCGAATCTTAAAATATATATATAAAACAGCAAGACGGGGGTTGTTTCTTTGTGAAAGCTGAGCTTTTGCAGAGTTAGGGAAACTTATAAGCATCTTTGTCTGTGGTTGAAATAGAGGTGGATAACCCCTTTAAGGCCTTATTTCTGTACTTTTCTGAAAGCAAAACGACGTATGTTTGCAAGCGATAATAAACGACCCAGACTTAAAACAAGTCTCACTGTCAATTAATCAAGAATAAAACATATTAATGTTGCAAGCTGGCGCTGAACTTCCACAAACACGAGCCCCTCATAAATCTTGTTATTCCCCAGCGATGACAACATGATTCAGATTTAAATTAATCTCCCGTGTCTCAGGTTTTAATATAGCTCTAGAAGAATGTTTGATCATGCGATAAATATTCTAAAATCAGACCTAAATCTTTCGAAATCCTCTCAAATGGGGGTAAAAACTTTGATGGCAAATAGGCTCGCACTTAAGCTACAGATAGGACTGACTAAAGGATAGTTTAACACTTCCGCCGCAACTTCTAAGGCACTTAACACGATTTCGCAGAACTTTGCAAATTTTCCCTTTCCAGTTCGAGGGTCCTTTGAGGGCCTTGAGGATGTAATTTCGATTGTGGTTCATGCTTTATGAAGACGTTCATTTGAGCGGCGGTAAATAGAGTTAATCGAAACTTGGGGTTAAAAATTAAAAGCCTAAGAGCTGTGTTACTGATTTTCTAGTTGAATAATTACCAAAGTATAATCAGAGATGGGTAAAATTAGTAGCTTAACTCATTTTGAACCAGTCGCCCGCGAAGCTCTCATCTGAACACTTAAAAAGTCGCATTTAAGCACCCTTCAAAAATGATAAAATTTCTAAAATACTTATTAGAAAAATAGCGCTTCTGAGTCAATGATTTTCAGGGTGGGTAATCACTAAAATATGATCTGTGAGGGGTAAAATTTGTAGCTTAATTCATTTCGAACCAGTCGCCAACGAAGCTCTCATCTGAATACATCAAAAATCGCATTTAAGTATCTTTCGAGAGCGACAAATTTTGAAAAATTTTTATTAGAAAAATAGACCTGAGCCAGTGATTTTTAGAGTGAAAAATCACCAAAGTATGACATATAACTGAAAAAAAAATTATAGCTTTATTAGTTTAGGAACAGTGGCGTACAAGGCTCTCATCTAAATACATATATCAAAAATCCGATTAAAGCACCCTTCCAGAGCGATAAATTTTAGAAAATACTTATCAGGAAAATGCACCTTCCGGGCAAACGAGTTTCGGGATGTAATTACCAAAGTATGACCTACAATTGGTAAGATTTGTAGCTTAATTAATTTTCAAATAGCGGCGTACAAGGGTGTCATCTAAAATCATGAAAACTAAGCTCCCAGCATCTTTTGAAAATGATCATTTTTAAAAAAATTTTATCAGAAAAACAGACCTTCTGAACCAAAAATAGAAGGACTTCTTGAATTTTTTAGTGAAATTAAAGTCCTGGACCACTTTAGTTTTACCAAAATTAAATTAAAGAGCCTTCAATTTGAGAACTGAAATTCGGTGAGGATTGCATGGAAGAAGTTATTTCCATGAAAAGTTATTAAAGGAATTCTCGTATTTGAATTTAGATTATTGAGATTCACATAGAAATAAAGGGTGCAGCATTTTGTGATATTCAGATTAAATTAGGAAAATATTGCAATCTGGAAAGTTACTGAAAATCCACAGGCAAATCACTTCAGGTTAGAGAAACCTCCAACAAAATCAAGCAAATTTACGTTTTTAAGGAAGCTGGAAAAGAACTGAAGTCATTGAAACAAAATCAGATTAATCTTTCTTATTGGATTTGGAGGGTTATTGGGAAATTGTGCAAAATCTGAAATACTTCGGAACCAAATTAGGTCAAATCAAATTAAGAGAAATCTGAAAACCGTTGATAAATTCACGTGAATGAGAAAACCTCTTTTAATTCAATAGAATTTAATTAAACACTCAGTCAAATTTAAGATCAATTTTATTCATTTTTATGTAAAAATTAAAGAGCCATTGCTATTGGTTTTGTTCACATCTGCAATAGGAAATTCCTTCAATTTATTACGGAAGTCGAATTCAAGATTCTACAGAAGTGAATTTGAATCGGTTTTCATTTGATTAACTGAAGAGTTACTGAGATTCTCTTAAAAGAAATAAGAGAATCGCTTACTTTGGGTTTTCATTGATGTCAATGTGAAACACTCTTTCAATCCATTACAAAAACTGAATTCATGGTTCTACAGAGGTTACTTCAGGTCATTCCTGCAGGATTTCATTAAGGAAGTTCTCAAATATGATCTCGAATTATTGACACTTATCTAGGAGAAGAAGGAAGTTTCATGATCTAAGTTTCTTTGCTTTCGCTTTGCCCAGACTGACACCATATAAAAAGGGCCGTTTAGGGCAAGGATTGATGGGGCAAATTGATCAAAACCAGCTAAAAACAAGGCGTGTTAAACAAGCACACGACCAGTTATAAGGGGGTCAATTCGACCCTCGTCAAAATTCAGAAGTGGATTTACGCCAGCGGTAGAAACGTCATTTGTACAAGTCGAAAGTAGCCCAGCAAGATAAGACGTTAATTAATAGAATACTTCTAGGGGTATGTTTTTATTGGGAAGATTTGCACCCCTTCTTTCTAATTGAGCCAATAAAATCCAGACCATATGCCCCCGGAAAACACTAAAGAATGGGAAGGCCAATAAAATAAATTGGTCTGCGTATATTCATTTTAATAAAAATATAAAGATCGGCCATTCTTTGCAGGAACACTATAAGCCGAGCGACGAAATTGAATGATAAAATCTCTTCGGGGATATTATGGGGATTGTACACGAGGAACGTTTCGGAATTCTGGAAACTAACTGCACATCCAAAATTATTGTTTTCAGGAGGATACAATATGTTGTTAGAGACGAGTTAGTAATAAGCTTGAACGGGATTAATCACTGGATATATGCTGCTCGACATAGATTAATTCAATATCAAAAATAAATTCTCTTAACGAGTAATCTACATCTGGAAAACTCGAAGATCTTTAACTTAAAGCACGCAAAATTTCAATTTTTATTTCCAGATTGGTTGAACATGGAAAGTCTGGGCAAGTCCGTACATGCACAGATCTCCGATAAGGTTATTTCCTTGCAAAGGCAATTTTCATTTCTTTTTTGGCTCATTCACACCGGTTTAGCACCAGCAACAAATCCCGGCATGTTGCACCATGCCGACTGGAAAATGCGCTTAATATAAAGTTTTTCTCGCCAAATCTTCTTAGTCCGTATTATTGAGGGTTTCATTGAGTGGAGGATGCTGTTTCCAGAGAGAGATTAGGTGCGCATAGATAGATTCCCTTGTTCTGTCTTTATCCAACCGGTTAGGGTTTCGGGTGCCGATTGCTTAAGGGAGGGTGTGATTAATCCTAAATATTATTGAAAAATTTACAACCCGCATCAAACTAAACTTTTGGGCAGAATTATCGCACGACTAAAAATATACCGTTAGAAGTTGTTTAACGTTAACGTTAACGTAAAACAACTTCTACACTTATTGTCTGATTTTAGTGGTTTTTTTATTAAATTGTAAATCCATTCGTTGTGGATCACATCATATTCTTGTATTTGTAGTGAAAGTTTATTATCATGGCGTACTTTGTGTACCAAACATATAATTTTTTGTCTAAATTTTGGAGCCCTCTATTTTTGCGAAGCCTCCAAATTTTTCCATTTTGCATTATGTTTCATGCATATTTTTTCCTAACATTTTGTTTATTGTTTACTTCGATATCTGTGACAATAAAAGAGTTATGGACTCCTGGACTAAATAATCTTCTTTGCCTGTGGAGCTCTATGAATTTATAAGTAAGCTTAAACTCTTTTTTATTATATTAATAATACCAAAAAAAAGATTTAACGTGCGTTAATATTGTCCAGAAATTTATATAAAAAAGAAAGTTGTTGCTTGGAGTTTCACCATGAAAATCTTTGGACCGTACTTGCCAGTCTCTCAAGATATTTTCTTGCAATTTTCAAGGTTTGTAGCTCAAAGCTTATTGCTTATTAAGCCCCAAACTAACGAACTTCCAGCTTTAATTCAAAAGGTACAAATTTTTATATTCTTTGGGGTTTAACTGGAATTTTACTGCACATGTCTTTATCCCAAGCCTTTCGCATGTACTTCCTTGTTTCTCAACGTATTTTCGTCAGAATTTAATGATTTGTAGCTTGAGATTTAGTGCTTTATTTAGCGTCAAACCAGCGAAGATCCTGCTTTATTTCAAAAGTTACAAATCTCTTATTTTCTCTCTAAATTAACTGGGATTTTAGTAGGAAAGGCTACCCGAAACTTTTGGTCTACACTTCCGTGTATCTCAGATCTTTTTTTACAATTTTCAGGGTTTGTGACCTGAGGTATATATTTCTTGATTCCACCTCAAGCCAACGAGGTCCCAGTTTTAATTCATACGTTACAAATATGTGTAGTTGCTGTTGTTATTGTTAGTTAGTGTTTCAAGGCATTTTCTTGCAATTTTCAGTGTTTGAAGCTTCGTTAAGCTTTAAACCAACGAAGTTCCAGCATGAATTCAAAAGTTACAAATATTTCATTTCTCTAGGGTTTAACTGAAATTTTACTACGAACGTCTTTATCCAAAACTCTTCGCCTGTACTCTCATGTTTCTTAAGGCATTTTCTTTAACTTTTAAGGATTTGTAAATTGAGTTTTAGTGCTTAATTGCACCTCAAACCAAGGAAGTTCTTGCTTAATTTCAACAGTTACAAATTTTTAAATAACTTTCTGTTTTGACTTAAATGTTTTTGATCTTCTTGATCGTAAATGTTCCGTTGGTCCTTCCCAGTTTCTCCAGGCACTTTTTCCAATTCGAAGGATCACCGACTAGAGCCCTCGTGCTCATTTATTTAAATTTAAAACCTTAATCGTTTCAATGCAGCTTACAGCAACAATTTCGATTTTCAAGCCTTCAATGATCCCATCACTTTGTAAGCGCAATTACAGCCCATCATATCCCTTACAAAAGGGACTTTATATCTCGTCCGTTTCGAGCTAGACAAAGCGCTATCTTGGACAAGTTCTTGCAGGGGATTTGCCGATTATCCGATATCTGTACAAATGCGAGATTCGTATTCAGTCCGTTTAAGAATTTACAATCCCTTTGACGCAGTCGGTTATCGCCCTTAGCCCTTAGCGGTTGAATGAATTGGGGCTACAGCCCTGATGCGATGAAATGGAAACTTTCTCTTGAGGAGACCATTAAACCATCCCATAAAAAAATTGAACTTTCAGGAATTTTTCTAATTACCCGCAGGAAGAAGTTTTAAATCAGAAATTACTGCAGCGGGGCAATAAAATCTGTAAGACCGGTTCCTGCGCCCAGAATAATTATTATTCATGAAAGTTATGAGCTCGTGCAATTATGCCCTCCTCCCCCGGTGGCTATATGGGGTAAAAGGGGCCCCTGGGGGGTAATTTTTCGACGCCCTCAAGAAAGCTTTAATGATAAAGAATTGCTTGTTTTGCCCTTACTGTGTGGGAAAAATACTCCAATTAACACATTTCCCTTTTAAAAATTTTACACTTGTCTTAGTGCTTTATTATCATTTTACAGAACTAAACAAATAACGTTCTTTGCTCTAAAATCGTTATACGGCTCTACATACAAGCTCTGCATTGGCTTTATTGCAGCCCCCCAAGATACGCCTCTTGATAAAATCCTTTCGCAAATATTAATAAGCTTATATTTGGCAACTGCAGAATGTAATAACGAGGCAGTGTAGGCAATAAAGGCCCAAATGTACAGACATTAAATAAGGCAAATAGCTCCCTAAATTCGGAAACATACTCAGTTTACACGCATAGCGACACACAATTAGCGAATTCTCCGGATTTCGCCTTCCCTTCTTCATGGCCATGATTTCAGATCTTAGGGGAATGCAGGGGGTTTATGGGTGGGCACTTGCTCTAAGGGAAATCTTTTTCAATGAAAAGATTCAATTAAAAGCAAAGGAAGAACGCCTGGAAATGTGGTTTGAATTGTCCTGCGTGGAATCGTTTGTAAGCAAGAAATTTAAAAATCTGTAATACTTTTGAGATATTTATTTTTGTAAGAAAATTACGAGACTCTCTAATATTTGCTCGAAATAAAAAAAAAGCATCAAATGAGCACCTCTGCAGAGGTCGATTATTCTACTTTTTTATATATTTCAAAAGAAACACGTTCCGCTATTGGTTATGTGAGCAATCATCGTTATGTGTCTGCTAAATCCGAGCCAAATTGGAATCTTGATTGCTAAAAAATCATAGCCGTAACAATCAAAATTTTCAAAATTAATTTTAACCTTTTTAAATTAATTATAATGAGTTTTTTGAGTTTTTTATGTGTATAAAAAACATGCTCGGTCACTGCTTCTGACATGAGCTGTCAGCATTGAATCTTTGCTAAATCCGCGAAAAATTGGAATCTTTTATTACCCATAAATCAAAGGCGCACCGTGTACAATTTGAAATTATTAAATATAATTTTTAAATATTGAAGAGGCAGAAAAGATCTTTTACTCGAGACATACATACTAAATTCGGGAAAAACAGTCATTTACATTGTCCACTACCCAGTTATGTTTTTCCATCTAAAAATCAAGCCGGATTACGGAAATTTTTTCGCCCTTTCAAACTTTCACGAACTCATTTGAGAAATTCGTTGATTATCAATATCCTCTTTGCATCAAGCGGCAGTAAAATAGGTTTACTGCCCTTTGCTACACTTTTACTGCCAGTGATTCACTTCTAGCTGCAAGATCAGGCTACAAGGAACAAAACTTTCATATTATCACTGACATTTTCCCGCCATCCCTGTAGCGAATACTAAAGAAAAATAAATAGCGATTTTCCTTTACACTTATCTGGGAATTTATTTGCGGCCGTTTATCGCCTGTTCCCGGAGAAAAGCACAAAATGGCGGCAAATAGAGACGCAATTGAAAGAGTGTAATGAAAAGTATACGTGGTCGGTGTGTTGATATTTAGCTCAAAGAATATCTCTATGATAAATGGCTAGCAATTCTAAATCAAACTAGTAGACATGAAAATTACCAGAGAAAGCTCCTCTATCCAGGAATTTGTGTCCTATCCAGGCAACAAATCACCCTGACGCTCGGCTCCAGAGCTTTCGGCTGACCTTTGTCCTCTCGTACGTCACACTTTCCAAAGAGGTCAAAGCTTGAACTTGCAGATATATTTTCGTTAAATTCTTTGAAACGTTCCTCAGGGCCTTTTGTGCTATTTTTAGTCCCTCAATTCTCTTTAAATATGGCTCAAACTCGTGACCCTTTAATTAAGTTTTAGAGTTCGATTTCAACTCCCAAAAACCGTATCATTAAATTCGATTTTATATAAGTTTCCCGAAGTGCTTTCACCCACAAATAATATTGCACGTATACCTTTCATAACACTATTTCTATTGCGTCTTTATTTGCTGCCATTTGGAGCTTTTCTCCAGGAGCAGGCGATAAATGACCCCAAATAAATTCTCCTATAAATATAAAGGACAACCTTTATTTTTATTGCTATATTTTGATGATGGAGACAATGGAGAAACTCGCTATTGGGGATCGTGCTTCTGTATTGTGAAAAATTGAATACTTGCTGAGATGGTAAAGTTGCAACGAAGCTGGTTTTTGTCGTCGAATTTTGGGAAATTTATGTATATCCAGAAAAATGTGTATATATACACACATTTATATTATTTTTCTTAAGTAAATACAGGGTTATGCACGTTAAACTACCCGGAATAATGCGGTTAAAGTATTTAAAATTTTCAATGTTTTTTCTTTGCGTTATATAGAACTCAAATAGAGGTACGATCTAAAATGATTTTCCTTTTATACGAGGGGTCGTAAATAAGTGAAAAATATCAAAGTTATGTTTTTTTTAATGGAACACCTAATATATTTGTACCGTTTTAGATTTTTTGACGAAAATAAATGTAAGTTTGCTTAAGGTTCACCTATCTTAAACCTTCAGGATTTTGAAATAATTGAGATTTTGTAAAAATGTAGCGCAAATTTAAAAACTTTGCTTCGAAGAAAATTTAAATTGGAGTAAGTCGACATTCACACCAAACCTCAGGCATGAGATATATTTCATGTTATAGTCATGAAAATTTAAATATCTTGTACAATGTAGCCAAAAAATAAGTTGAAAAATGTAATTACTTTGAAAAGTATTAACTTGCTTAGTTTAAATGGAACACTCTATACATATTTAATTACTTGGAGTGACAGATGGAGAATATTACCAATCGAAAACTATTATACTTTCCTATACTACATGTACAAGTTTTCTTCAAATATTAAAATTAAAAAAAAGCCGAAAATCTTATTGACCTTGGTATGATACACGAGGGACTCAAAATATCATTATATTATATATATTTCATTAACTAGAAGAAAAATTACTTAGAAAATACCATTTTCGTTATTGAATTTTTAAGAGTTGTATTTCCGTAAGGATAAGTTATTGGAAAATAATTTATAAGCGTAAGTGCAACCTTTTAACGAGAACTTTTTATTGCCGGAATATTGCCCACATTTTTGGAAACATCCTGTATACACATTTTTCTTTTTTCTTTATTTTTAGGAAATCTACCTCTGAATAATCTAAGGCTTTTTTTAAATATTTGCTTAGATGTAGCCCCCAATATCTCGAAAATCGCCCTCGATAGACATAGGAATTACCTGCCCTCCAATCGCAATATCTAGGGATATTTCCATTTTTAGCCTAATTTGTTTTTAATATATTTAAACGTAATTTTTTCACTATGCTTACACAAATACAACTAATTTAGTCCTATTTTAGATTGTTAGTAGATAACTTGAACATTTTTTCCTTAACGTTTACTTCTATAGTCAAAAATTAAAAATTCGGTCGTCAATAGCTTTTTTTTTATTTTCCGGCGGCAAATCAATAAATAATTTTTAATTTTATACGTTTAAGTTGGTACGATGTTTATTAATCATGCAGCGAAGGCATTTGGCAAGAGAAGAAATGATTAGAGTAAGGGTCTTCTGGATAGAAACATGAGACTAACTCAGGTTGCCGTGGAGATTAGTATTATTCAAGGAGTGGTATCACGGCTTTATGCACGGTATCGAGCTCGTCAAGCTCGCATTGCCACCCCTATGCAAGACCGTTCCCTACAAGTGAATACTCGAAGACGCCCTACTGTAACGGCATCAGAACTGTAAATTCCACTCCAGCAAGTACATGATGTTGATGTCTCGGCTGATACTGTATGTCCTAAGACATAAAAACCGTTATAATGGGGTAATCGAGGAGTACGACTTTTGTGGGCAGAAGAACATTTTCCATGGCGAGATGGAAATTGGGCAAATGTGCTCTTAACTCATAAATCCTGGTTTGGACTTTATCCTGACTCTAGAAGAATTCGCGAGGTGAAACTTAAGAACGCAAACCGTCTCTGCAATGTTCAGGAAGTGTACTCTTTTACAGGGGGAACAATTACGATGTGGGGAGGAATCGATATCGGGGGAAGAACTGTTCTCATTCTGTTGGAGAACTTTTTAATTGGCAAATCATATGTGGATTAGATACTGGAACATGTTGTTGATTCATATGCATCAGCTATTGATCCCTGCTTTGTTTACATGCATCATAATACCACACCGCGCAAATCAAGAGTTGCAATGAAATGTTTGGAGAACAATAATATCGATATGTTACCCTGGCCAGCACAGTTCCCGGATTTAAACCCTATTGAGCACATCTGAGATATGCTTCAAAGAAGAGTTCTTCGTATGGGATAAGCCGGGAAATGGTAAAACTCTTTTTTTAGGGCTTCAAGAGGCATGGAATAAGATACCCCAACCCAACATCGATCACCTCATTCTTTGCATGTCAAAACGATGCTGAGCAGTTTTAAATGATCGAGAAGAGTATACAAGTTATTGAGATATCGATATTTTTTTTGTTTTGTCAAAATTTAAATTTGGGAATATTTTTTAGTTTTCATGTATTTTTATATAATATCAATATTTTCTTGTTTTTTTTTAAATTACATTATTTTTTTGCAATTTGTGAGTTTTTTGCATTACTCTAAAAATCTATTTTACATATCCATAGTGAAAAACATAAAATTGAAAATTAAATGTAATTTACAAGCATATTTTAAAATATCCCTAGGCATTGCGGTTGTGTGTATTGTTCCTTACTAGACGCTGAATCTAAAAATTCAGTAATATACAGGATGCTGTATTAAAACATTATTCTCTGCCCTCTAAATAACCGGAACCACGTTTTATGAGTCATTAACATAAAATATGCAATATCTCCAAAAACTGTTAGAGAACGACATAGGACTGTGCATTTATAAATTCTTCCTTAGAATTTCTGAGTTTGAGTAAAATAAGGTAGAGTGAATATGAAGGAATAAAATTCAGTTGTTAGTTCTCTAGTCGATTATTTGTATAGCCCAATAGGGTACAATGTATTTATCTATAATAAATTCCAACAATAAACTATTCAACCGACTCAACGCAAGGATCTATGACCTTTCATGCGTGAAATCCATAACGGGAAAAGTCAATTTTCCAGAGTGGCAGCCATACATAAAGCCGTTCATCCGATTGAGCTTAATAGAGTTATGATGGCATATTTCACGTCATTTTTGTCACTTAGTTAATTAGAACACATCAGTTTTTTTTTGCAAGATCTAATATATGGATTTTGAGTATTTGAGATCCAAATGCTACTAGCTTGAATTTGGATAGTTTCAAGTGAGTTTTTCACACAAATTCAGTTAATTTTGAATGTTTAGAGGGTTGATGTATGGCTCTATTATTCATCGGGATGCCCTCGACAACCGGTGCCAGAAAAACTGGATTAAAATTCTTTAATTTTGGACGTCAATCACTTGCGACGAGGCGGAGACAGCTGATAGCACACAACATTCTTTCATGACAGAAAAATCTCATTTCCCCCTTTTTTGAAGTATTGGCGGAAAAGTACGGGGTTTCACTTCATGACGAATTGATTTTTGAAGGGATGATTAAATTACTAATTAGGAATTCAATGAATAAAACCGCTTTTTTGCAACGCCGCGACATTCATTTCCTTCATTGCGGCCAAAGAGATCGTGACGCAGTCATTTCAAAACGTGGCAATGTTGCCAGCCTTAATTAAATGAATTAATAATTCAATAATTAATTAAAACCTTTGAACAACCGTTTGAAGTCACAATTAGAAATTTACAAATTACATTATTAAGTATAGGGGGCGTACTGAAGGGGTCAAATCTAATATAAAAGCAGGGAAAATTTGTTATTTTACGGTTCGTCTCCATTAGAAATAAATTCTCCTCTGCGTTTTGAGAAGACACATACTTTTTGAAATATTTTTATGAAATATCAGGGACGAACTGAGAATCTCTCAATATGTTGCTATTAATAAGAAATTTTCCCAGTTTTTTTTTATGACAACGTACGGCAATGCTCTTGGCACATTTTCTGTAAATATCAGGAGCGTACTGAAGAAGTCAATCCTAAAATCTCGTAAAAACTTCTTGCTTCACAGTTTTTCGCAGCTAAAACAAAGTCAGTTTGCGTTTTTAAGAAAACGTATATAAATGATCATGGCACGTTTTCTTCTTTCAATGTTTGGCAAGGCATATAAAAATTAAACATTTCTCCACTACAAATCAGGGGCGTATTGAAATGGATTGATCTATTCGAAAATTACGTAAAATTTCTTTGTTTCCCAGCGTTTGCCAGTTAAAAAATAATATGCCTGCGATTTTATGACAACGCAGGTCAATGATTTGGGAGCATTTCTTTCGTGGTCATTTGACATCACAAATCAAAATTTTCCAGATATATACGTGTAGGTTATCGTACATTGTTGGCAAGTTTTCTCGCTGAACGTCGCTTACAACGTATTGAAATTTCCCAAAAAGATGGCAATTTTTTCCATTTAACCGATTTTGCAACTCTTACTCCTCCAGAAGTAGCAACAGCAAGCGCACATTCAAAAACACCCTATATACGGCAACACTGCACCGTTCTTTTGTTTCTTTTTACAGAAGAGATCGTGCTGCAATCTTCGTAATTCCGGCAGTGTTGCCTATTTTCAACATTTGTCCTCGTTCTGCAGAATTTGGAAGAGGAACGGCCGAATTGATCACGAATAGTCACCGTATGTGACTCTTCCCTAAAAAGGGCGACACTGGCTTCTCCCTGGGATTACATCGGTATTTGTATTTTTACGTGGGGATGCAAAATAGAAATTCGCGCCGGTTTTATGCCGATCTCGTTCGGCCGAAGAGGCATTTGCTTTTGACGGTCCGCGTCATGAATACCAAATGGGAATGCTCGACGAACGAAATTCATTACCTCGTTTCCGGGGTTATATTTCGGCCGACCTCTTCTTTTATTTCCTACTAGATTGTCTGGTAATTTTGGGCTTTGATTGATGGACGCCTAAAGAACTCAAAAAAACCATGCACAGAGAAAAATCTATGAGCATTTTCCAGAGGTACAGAACAATAACAATTGTGGAGTCGAGAAATGACTTCGCCCCCCTCCCCATGGGAGAGCTGCAGGGGTGCATCTCACTCCGAGACGTGCGGCCCTTTAGTCATGCCCTTCTTGCAATAAGTTCCCGAAGGTGAATGGAGCGAGTTACGCGTCTCGAATTACGATGACGTACAAATAGGGGATGTCTTGATACCCCATTTAATGAAACATGTCCGATTGGTCGTGTCATTGTGTCACCGAGTTTGAATATGCTGACGAGTTAAAATTGATGGCCCTTAAGGGGAATCCGTGTAGTTTCCGAATCAAACAATTTTTCCTGGCGAAAATCAATGCACAGGGCACTCGAATCCAGGCATTATTAAAATGGCTTGGACTGACTAATCAAAATTTCGAGCTGACTGAATAAATCCCTGCAAATCGCTGATGGAAATTGCACGAGACTCCTTATCGCTCCATCGGGGTTTGGAAACGAACCCAAAAAAGCATCAAAATAGTTTTATTGAACTCGAATCTGAACTGCAAAATGGCGATGAAACACAGCATTAACCTCCATTTTTGGCAGCTGTTGCGATTACAATTCAAATTTCGCATTATCGCTACAATAATACTGTTTTTAGTTATGTGTTTAGTGGTTTCCTATAAGCGTTAAACCCATTATTTACCATTTAACAGGTAGATTTTCAAAACGATATTCGGTCCAGTTAATTCCATGTTTATTAGCTTCGGGAATATGGCCTAATAATCGCAAATTACCCTAAAATGTAACCGGTGGAATGAATTTATTGATGTGATTTATTTGACTTTGGACTAAAAATTTAATTTGACGCGACGTCTGCCAGCAATTTTACTACATTTTTTTACCTGTGTGTCCGAGAGAATAAATCAAAATTTACAAATTTGTTTGTAAAGATAAGAGGCGCACTGAAAGGTTGAAGATATCATGAAATCATCAAAAACCACCGTATTTACAAGGAATTTAAAATTTGAAACAAAAAATTATTCTCTTTGATGCGATGCACCCCAAGCAATCAAATCATGTAGGTAACGTCTAGCAACTAAAATAAACGGTTGCACATTCCTCTGTTAAGTATCCTGGAGGGATAAAATCTACCCAAAAATAAATGAAATATTCCTCATTTTGCAGATTTTTTGAACTAAAAAACATAGCTTTACCTTTTTATAGCTATGGACGTCAATGATCTAGGCACATCTCTTCTTTACTTAAGAGACTACTTAACTACTACTAAGACTACTGCGACTTAACCACACTAAGAGACTACTCACTACTTAAGAGAACACGAATTATTCAAATTAAATATCAGGGGCGTACTTCTGGAATTTGCATATAGCTTCCAGTTTTTTTTTGGAATTGATGTTTCACCCGACAATGAACCCCCTCAGTCTGTTCAGTTAGCAAGTTGTAGGCTAATAAATCAATTTGCCTGCATCCGTTGTACAGTCGAGGAAAGAAAAATATAATATAATCTAGTAAATGGTATTGCAAATTCGACATTTCGCAGTTGATTAATAATCTGCCATCGCGTGGGTAAATGATCGCTTCGCAGCTTTGTCGACGTCATTTGTGATTGAAATTAATATGGCAACGTCACGATCCACACCCCGCGTACCAATTATAATCAATATTCCTGCAATTCTTACCAGTTTCCGTGAAAACTGCTATGACTTGTTTTGTCAGAAATTCAACACAAAAGGCCCTTCCAAATTCCCACTTCATCCCTTACGTTCCTCATATTTACAAAACAACACTTGCGTGGTATTAATTCAATTTCAGCATGGCTGAAACGGGAAAGCAAATAGTGAATTCACAACCCCCGCGACCCCTCCCCAATGTTGCTGTAACACGTGAATATTGAATAGAGTATGCAAATAAACAGGTAACTTTCTCACTTCACCTGTCTGCAAGCGATGTAATTAATATTAAATCCATCTCGTTTGATTAACTAACAAGTGTATTAATGAAGGCAATTCATAATGAAGCGAAGGGTGCTTGGGTCGAAAAAGATGGCAATATATATTAGATGTTTCATAAAACACGAGTTCTAGGCTTCTGTGTTGAGGAAGATGCGTTTGAAGCTTTGTCTATCGAAAAAGACGAAAATGCAGCACCTCGTGTTTAAAAAAATCGACATTAAAGTCTAGGATTATTTAGAACCATATATTAAGTATCGTCTACAGAAAACTTGCAACATTTTGAGATCTACTGAGATCAGTACAGGGCTAAGTTCAGACTACTTCTCCCTTATGAGTAGTTGGATCCAAAAACACAAAAAATACAGGGTCTTTGATATAAAAATATCGAGATCGAAACCTGTGCATATTCAAAACTACAAGTAGAGTTTAATCTGTAGAAAACCTGCAATATCTCAAAAACCGCTCGCGTATCGCCATGCTATTAAATATTTTTAGCGAGAAAAAAGGTGCGCCACTCTTTTTTTAAGAAAATAGAAATTGTTTTTTTACTCCCTGATTCATTCTGAAAAAAAATGTTATTTGAGTTTCTTTGTACAATCAGGTGTTAATTTTTTAATAAAAAATATCTAATAACATAATGCGAGAACTAAAAGTATTTGTTTCTTGAAAAATATGTGTTTTTCATGGAGATTAATGCTAGAGCGTGATGATATCAACCTATGAGTAGATATTGTAGAAAAAGAAATGATATACCCCTGTTTCTTGAAAATCAAAATAAATTTTGAATTCGTTGTTCAAAATAGATCTGAATCTTTTACTTTAAAAAAAATTAATAATTTTTTATCTAGAATTAATTTGCGGAAGCATATTAATATAGTTTGACTAAGTTTCATTAAAATATTTTTAAAAAATTACAATTTTGTATGTTTTAAAGTAAGCTGTAACACTCTTTATCTCTACAATGAAGCTTTTGCTTAACATGTTTATCACGATTCTTTTCATATTTGGTCAAAATCTATTTGTCTCTGCATTTACTATACTTATTATTGAGGCACGCTGTAGAAAGCAACATGGGAGCATATAAGCAAAAAAATTGCTAGATATTAACTAATTTTTTCTTAAATGTAGCCGGATCCAAAAAGATAATAACATAGAGGTTGTCTCATTTGAAAAAATAAAATTTTTAGGGTTGTAAATGTTTACAATTTTATATTGAGTTTTATGTTTAGAAACATGGAATATCTCAAAACCGCTAAAATCGGCAGATTATACCTGAATAAATTAATCTCTAAGAGCGGTTGGATCCAAAAGCGTAGCAATGTAAAAAATTAATTTTTAGATCAGTGAAACTGAATATTCACAAGGAAACTATATATCCAGCGTCGCCCAATATCTTGCAATATCAGAAAAACCGCGCAAAGTTATATATAGGGCGATGTACTAAACATCCCAAAGTTTAGTTTACTCAAAGAATATCCAGAATATCCTCGTCCAGTGTTAACACTTCCATAACGTAAAAGTTGCAATAAAACCTGAATTTTAAATGGAGATGTTTCCCTTCCAATATCGCCCTGCACTTTCATGTGTCATTTGGGACCTATTTCCTGGAAAGTTCACTCCAGGAAACTATTTTTCCAGGTTCAATACTGTCGCGCGATCCCCAGGACATATCTGAATAAATACTTCATAGTACATCGTAAGTAAATATGTTTAAAAATTTTGGAAAATGAGATAAGTTACTGATTTACAGTTTATGGTATGTGGAAATGAAAGCAAGTGAATCCAGAATATTGGTTTTAAATAAATTTTAGTTTTCATTTGGAAATTATTGGAAAGGAGCATTATTTCCACTTGGAAATGTATGTAAATCCCCTGGAAAAGCCAGTCTGGCGAGCGATTCCGGATGACTAATGTAAATAAAATCCAGGGAACGGTGTTTCATAATTAAATATTCTTCCTAACTTCCAAAACCTTATCAAATGAACCCCACGGAGAATTCTAGCATTTGTATGTATGTAGGTCGTAAAATATGCAAATTCTCCTGGTAAATGACAACTCACCTGGCGATTTGTCGTGCTTTTTTCGAGCAAAGGCAGAAAGGAGTATTTGGTGACACCCCCTTTCACTCACTAAATGTCCACTACACTAGTGACGCATTTCGCGGGTATCTGGAACAAAAAAAACGCCCGATTAGTAATTCCAGATTACGAATATCTCGTTTGTGGCCGCGCTAACACTCGCCTGAATCATCCATGCAACGATATCGGTACGAAAACATGCAAAAAACTTTACAGCCTGTCTTTTTCAAAATTACCAGTCATAAGTAGAGCGATAACGACGGTAAAATGGCTTCCAAGCATTCAAAAAACTTTACAACCTTTTGTAAACATCCAGCTCGAGGCTCTAAAAATCGATACATACGAAATAATATATGTATATAGGGTGTCCCAAAAACATTGGTACAAGTGAAGGTACTGCGCTTGCTTAAAAACGAACAGAGCAGTTTAGTTACAGCTGCCTCGTAGGAAAGTTGCTTTCATTCCACAGGGTGTCGAAGTAATTTTCTTAATTCTGCAAATTGGGATTAAATCTCACAGTTGCGGCTACATTGTTATGGTTATTATTCAATGCCCGCCCGAGAACTTGGTACAGGATGAATCTTATTCTCAGTTAGTTTTAACTGAGAATACTGAGGAATCCCACCCTTACTTGTGTGTCTTGTCTTACTCCCAATTAAAAAAAAAACGTTAATTGTAACGTAACAACATTGAATAATAGACAACGTAATAAAAGGCTCCTATGTCTCGTTGGTACTTTACAAATGAGATTACAACCAAATCGCAAAATGACAAATACGGATCTTGAGTTTTTTTTATATGCGAAAGCGAAAGAAAGCTCCCTTATTTGTCGCTCTTCCCCAAGGGCACTTGAGGCAGTGGAGGCGTTGAGTGCATTAGGGATGAATATTAAAATCTATTATGCTAATGAGCATAGAAATTGCATTGCTCGAATTCTTTTTGGGCCTCGTCCTGGCTTTTTCCCCCATTAGTCGACTTATCGAAGAAAGCTCCACTTTTTTGATAAAAATGCAGATTTCCCGGCGGCTTTTAATGGTTAGCTTGACCAATATATCGAAAGATTTCCATGTGACCTTCGCATCATGTCCATTGATTTTTCCATTACCACCCCTGCTAATTTTCCTCTTTTATACTTCACGTTCACGGGGACTAAACGGCCGCAATAAAACCGCACAAAAAGTATCGAATACAATGTTATTTTTTGTGTTTATCAAAGGAGCACAACCCCATTTAAACCACAAAAACTGCCCTTTAAGCTCCTTAGGGCTAACGAGGATCAAAGCGAGGCTCGTAACTGAGGGGTGACTCACTTTCTGAATAGTTGGAGATATTATTTCTCCTCGGCTATGAGTTTAGAGATTTGGAGGTGGTTTAGTAAGACATAAAGTTGAATTTAGTTCATTAAATAACCAAAACCTGGCCTCAATATTTGAGGACTGATTCAAAATTTAAAAGGCAAACTCCGGGAAGTTGAGAAGTTAAATGAATTTTGCAAGTTCGGTCTGGAAGTAAGTAAACTCAAGTATATAACGCAGTGCCCGGCAAATTAGCCCCTAACTTTCGCCTCACATGCTTCCGGGATGTTTTCCGATAGTGTTAGAGCAATTACCGAGTTTCTATACACTCAGATGCACTTTCAGAGGTCTCTTTTTGCCCTTAAAAGCACTTTTTTCTTTCTAACTTCTTCTCCATCACATACCTCCAAGATAAAGTTATTAAATGTTTTTCGAGGATAATTAATTTAGAAGACACTCACTTAAGATAACTCCAAAGCGACTCTAGATTAAGATCCTGAAACAATGTAGTGAAATGAGGATCATCTGCATAGAAAATGGCTTGATGCAATGAGGCCATTAAGCTCTGTCTAAAGCTAGAATGGCTCTATGAGCGTTACGAGGATATTGCAAAGTCACTTTAGGAACTAAACATTGTGTAATTTTGGATTTTAGGTGGTAAGAAAAACTGGAAAAGGCCTTAATTGAGCCCTCATTCTTTACTCAATTTGAAAGGTGAAAACATTCTCTCGAAAATTCAAACATTGAATTCAGAATTGAAGAAGTCAGTACGAGTTGCAGGTCTTCATTTGCTTCTCTTTAAAAGTCAAAATTTTCTCTTTTGTTAAATTACCTCAAAAGCATCTCAACTGCACCACCAACAGAAAATTTTATTGCTAGTCGTAATATTTCCTGGATATTTAGGACATTACTTGGGTAGAAAATCTTTGATGTAGAAGGGTCCATTTTCCAAAATTTCTTTTTTCTTGTACTTTTACGTAAATGAATTTTCTAAACTCTTCAAACTCAGTTTCAGCACGCCAGTGTTTCTTCATCTATCTAACTGTTAACTTTAAAGCTTAAACACAATTCTTGGGCGATTATATTGCTGAAAAATCATTGGTGCTGATAGTCTATTTGAAGAGCAACACATTTCCAAAATATTCCTCTTTTAGCCAATTTTTGAACCCTTCAGAAGCAGTTTACATATGTAACCGTTTCTTCATCTATCAAGCTGGAAATTTTATGGTTTAGGCCTAAGATCTAAACATTTATTCAGTCAGAAAGTCATAGACTAAGAGGTTCTATTTACGTACATACGATTTCCTAAATTTTTTACCCTCTTATGAGTTATTGTAAATGTGATTCCTGGAGTTATAAAATCTATCCTAATTACGCCACTCTATCTTAATCTATTAATTTGAACATTTTATTATTAAAACACAACACCTACGAGATTCATTGATCAGCAATTAATTGAAGCAGACGGTCTATTTTAGAAAAAAAACAACTCTCCAAAATGTTTCTACATTTTCTAAATGCCTTAAATGCAGCTAAAGTTTTTACTGTTTAAACATGAAATTTAGGAAATTGTTTGAGCCAAAAATCATTGGTGTAAAAAGTCTATTTTGAGTAGATGGATATTTCCGAAATATGTTTTTTTTGTGAGGTTTTATAGGCGTATTGTCTGAACCTTTCGAATGAGCCCCATCTACGTCATTGTTTCGTCATCAATGCAGCTAAAAGTTTTCCTGTTGGAACATAACGCTTCTCAAACAGACAGACAAAAAGTCGTTTGTACAGAGGGCCTATTCGCCTAGATAGGAATTTTCAAAATTATCTCAAACATCCATATATCAACGAGTCATCGCCTAACTAAGTTAAGACAATTCAGGTCGCTAAAATGCGCCCTTAATGGACAAAAAGCCTTGTGACCTTTAGTTTGAAAGCAGCACGGTCTATGTCCCACAGGAACGCGTTTTAGGCCGAAACTATTCGCGTCACGTCGGTGGTTTCCCAGGACATGTTCCTGCAAGAACTTGGTCTGGAAACCTTGATGGAATAGTGTTAATAGCAATTATTGCTTCTCCTTTAATTTCCCTGAGGTCCCCCTTAAAGTTCCTCACTCATAATCCTAAAAGTGAGTGCTAAAAAAAAATGCAAATTAACCTCGTTGATCGGGCCTCCAATCAGCCCAATCAAAGCAGGAAAGTTCGTTTTAATCTCTCAGCGGTTTATCGAGGACGCTTTTACGAAAAATTAATCTGAAACTTGGAAAAACTTCCCTTGAAAAGTTCGTAAATATAGGGAAAGTGGAATGTTTTTCCCCGGTTCTTTAATTATTTAATTTAATTCGAAATTGTTTTTCAAAGTTATTTCAATTTTTCTTCGTTCGGGGAGGTTTTAACAATGAGGTATTTTTAAGGCAGAGCAGGGAAGTTTGCGTTTTATTAATAACAAACTTGGTTAATTAAATTTTAAAATCCTTTAGGGCGAGTCTCTTCCTTCAAACTATCTTCTACTCACTTTTTCAAGGAAACCTGTCTTTCCAGGAGAGGAAATAAAGTATTCAACACGCACCTGTGTCGGCCCTTTGGTTTCTGGTCACGTCCGAAACGCACAAAATTCTTTTGATCGGTACAATAAGGGATGATTTTTGACAAGACAAGTTGCGACAAGGGGAGGGTGTAATAATATGGCCCGAAATCCGACGTGCTCCTTTGAAACATCACGTTATTTGCCTCATTTCTTTTTCATGGGGGAGTTTCGGAATGAGTTCATTAGGTCTACAATCGTTGATTTGGCAAATGGTGAACGGCGAATGCATAACATCCGACGAAATGCAAAATTGAAATTCTTTCGAACTTTTTTGAAAATTTAAGTTTTTCCCTGCAGCTCCCGCGAATGTGCCAATTTAGCCATTTTTTCACGATTCGAGAGCATCCAGATTTCGAGTTCTTTAGGTTTGACAATACTTCAAAAATCAGAAATTTTGACTCTGAAGTGGATCATTTTTCTCATTGGTTTAACGTGCTTTAGTTTGCCCCTTTGAGACCTCCGGATCTATCGAACGTTCTTTTCTCGTTTCCATCAATTTTTATAAATAGCCCGACGATTTGTGGAATAAACAAATTCATTTTTACCGAGGCAATTTTGCTGGAAACATGACTTATTCGTGCTGGGCTTGAATCCTTGTCGACTTGTTAGAGAGACGCCCCAAAATTTGACAAATACAAAAACGAGGCTTTAGCGGGCAAATTGTCGTCAGCGGAATCCTTAATAAATAAGGATTGTGCCAGCCTGGATGACAGAGTGTTATCCTTCGTGGATATATTGTCTTGTTCAGGTGTGCTACACTGCGATAAATAAATTACTCCGTCGTTTTTTTTGCGTTTAACGAGCTTGGCTGTCGTTGAGTTTTCGGGCAATTAAAATCGTCTCAAGACCGTGAAAGTGATTAATTCTGAGCTTAACGCAAAACAACTAAATTAAAAACGTACCGAATGTAATAAACCAAAAAGTTTCCGGACGCTATCAGTGACGCGCGAATGGCGGGATTCCGGACGCAGTCTGGAAAGTGAGAAATTGCCGGCTACAAATCAAGTCCGGGGGAAAGACAGAAACGCAGCCTTCTAATGAATAAGAAAATACTTTCCGGGAAGATTAACTGATGGGAAATTTCCTCTTCAATAACAATTTTGAGTGTCCCCATACGCCATTTAATGCTGCAAATTCCCTAAAATGCAGTTTTAAATCTCACTAAAAATCAACATCCCAACTTTGGACACCGGAATTTTAATCCAATTTAAAGTTCGGATTGGACAATTAACTTTCTCCCTACACCATTAAACTTTGTATTGGCAGTTGTTTAACATGGAAGAGTATTAAGGGTTTTTCAGCCCTTTTGTTCTTTGCACTTTAACCTTCAGGGAATTGGAGTTTCCACTCATATGGAATTCCAGTTTAACTCAGTACAATATTAACGGGTTGTCTACCTGTTTAAGCTCAATTCAAAATTTAATAACGCTCATATCCCTTTGTTCCCGACGAAAACCGTCTCCAACATAGCACTAAGACGCGGCAGACTGCCAGAATTGCTAATTTCCTAATTAAGATATTAAAATTAATTTAATTAAAAATCCTAAGCTTCAGACTTAATTAGAACTGCAACGTTTATGAAGTCGAAATGCAATGGAACTTCATTTGGCAAATGGACCTTTTTTTCGAAATGAGGGTTGATTTGGGCAAATGAGTTTGTAATAACGTGCCCGTACACATTTTGCTTTAAGATTTTGTTCGTTTACGTGCCCGCAAATTTTGCTGCAATCTTCAAATTCGTGCCGCATATTTGTATTTTTTTCCATTTCGTTCCTTCCATGTTTGCCCATTTTAACTCTTGCGTTTTTTTCGATTCTGCGAGCTCCTTTAACTTTAGTCATTTTCACTTTTCTTGCATGCCGGAAACTTCGTTCTTCTGCGGAGTTCTCCCTTCCAGTTTTTTCAATTATAGTAGTTCAGAATTTCCATCCCTTTACGTTTGACTGCAGCTTCTCTTAAATTTTCTCGGTTATAAGAGCTTTTAATTTTCATTGCTTGCTTCATTTGTATTTTTTGTCATTGGTCTTGAATACTCTCCAGAAGTCTGGACTTTTTCAATCCTTTTTCCAAGTGAGGATTGGTTTGGGCGAAATTTCATTTTTCCACTGCTTCTCTCTTCCAGTTTTTTCTCCTATAGAGACTCAGATGCAAACTTCATCGCATAAAATCCCGAAATGCATGTCAGAGCAGGATCGGGCGAGAGTAAGAACGAAGTTTTTGTTGATGCTGGTTGGTCAAATAATTGCATTATGAAATTTTACTGGACGAATTTTTCATTATATTCTTACATGTTTCTATAGAATCGGGCCCCAGAAAGACGTGCTCCACCGCCGAAACGTCGCCATGCTTTCCGCCTCCATTTAAGGCCCGAAGTCAATGTCGTTCTTTAGAAAATTCACATCATTTTCAATTTAATTGCAATCCTAAACATCCTAAGGACATGTCTCATAAACGGAGCTAAACGAGTTTAGTGAAAGCCGTAAGGTTTTTGGATATTGCGAGTGATCTGGATCAAGGGGTAATTTAAGATAAAATTAATAACGTTCACACAATCGCCATGTATTCCAATTTGAAATAAGAAATACATTAAAGTCGCTTTTGTATGAAAATTGAGGAAAGTGAGAAAATTCGGGGAAAAAAGAAGCAAACAAAAATTCCCATTTAAATTGAAATCCTAAATGCACTGAACGTTACAGAAAAGGGAGGAAACAGGTTTTCAAAACACTCCCAAACATAAAGTTGGTGATATTAACGTCCGAAACAAACGTAGCTACGTGGCAGTGTGCTGCTAATCAGCTTCAATGTTATTTGCATTTTTCAAGCGTTAAGCGCCGATATCTCGGGAATTTATGGAGCAGCTGTCTAAAAAATTTTAATTCGCTCAAATGAATCAGTCTATGAGCTCTAAAGCCAAATTCTCGAGAGAATAATATTCTTTTGCTGAAATTTGAGCTATTACGCCAACATGGAAAGTAAACATCCCAAGCTGGTTTAATGTCATACATTAATAAATCTCAATTTGGGCGGAGTGCACCTATTTGAGATGGGTAGAGTGTAGACAGCCCTAATGAATAATTTATGCTACAAGATTCCGTAGAGGATATATGTATAAGAATTTCAATTTTTTTTGCTGAAATTTACTATTTGAAGCACCGAGTCTTTGGCTTTTGTAATCATAATTGTTTTAAGCAAACTTGAGGCGATATTGAACATCCAACCCTCCCCCAAACAAGCGATTTGAAAATAAATCGATCTCTCAAAGATTAAGTGCCCAAAATAATTCACTTTGCAAGCAGAAAAGTTGAAATAACTTCAGCAACTCGGGTGAACTTTAAGTTTGAGAGTTATTTTCCTGATGAAAACAGCAGTCGAAGTCGAGTTAAGGACTTCGGGGATCGATGCTTTTGGCTGAGAAGTCGATTTCCAATGTTTGTTTGCATGCAAATACGGCTTCCATGAATGGAATACACTGCCAGTTCTTCTACATGGGAAGCAAATTACTCCTTTTACTCCGCGATATTAAAAAACTTCTTTCTTTCAGGCGATTGAGCCTGTCGTTACATTTGGGTTAAATTTAGTAGGACAAATATAGAGATTTCCAATCTCAAAATGGGCTCGGAACTTTTAAAAGCTCAGTTAAAAGTTCCGTATGTTCGGATCTATCAGCTGCTACGAGCTAAATGGTAAAAGTTTGATTACAGTCTCAGTATTGTCACATTTTTTAAGTTAGTTTCTGAGGCTAAATCCACAGAGAGCAAATATTTATCTGCAACTTCCCTAATTACCTTCCAACTACATCTGCTAGAAAAACGAATAACGTGTAATATAGTGGTTTGAAACTCGGGTCAACACAGTCTGAAAACTGGTAGAAAATTGCGGCGAATACATATTTCCCTAAGGGCCTCTAAATCCTCCTGTATTAATGCCCTCGGTGGCCAAAGAGTAGGTTTTAATATGAATACTTTACTTGCTGGCAGGGTTGGGAAAAAATATGTTTTTTTTTAAATTTTAAACATAACATTTGTTTTTAATTGTTTAGAACAGTTTATTTTGTTTTAAACGTGTTAATTAGAATTTCTTAAAAAACAGGTTTTTTAGAATTGTTCAAGAAAAAAAACTGTCATTCTTTAGTGATTGAGGTGGGGAGTTTTCGGAGCAGCCTATGGAGCGTCGTAATTTTACCTGGAACAAATTCGGCATCTACGTGGCATTTAATTTTTGCCAAAATTGCTTGATCACATCAATTTTTATTTTACCCGATACACTTTTTGATAATTCTTAGATGTTACAAACATCAACCCTCTAGCTAGGGTGGCAGTTAGGCTAAAATGCTTTAATGAAAAGGAGGTGCAAGCGATACATCATTTTAAATATCTTTTCAACCTGACTATTTGTTAAATTATTCTTCTGCATAGGATTAAATAATACCAAAAAATAAATGAAATCATAAACAAACATATTACTATTTCTTTTCACTTAGCAACTGCTGGAAATGTTCACCGTTGACTTCTTGGCATAGCTTTCAACGATGACAAAACACACCCCACATTTTCTGAAGTATTCGGAGCGATTTGTCTAATTTTATTTCTTATGCTTTCTTTGAATTCGTAGATATCATGTGATTTTGTTTTGTAATCCTTAGATTTCACGTATCCCCATAAAAAGAAATCGAGAGGGATGAGATCGGGAGATCTCGGCGGCTATTCTATTGAGTGTTTTCTTCCTGTCCATTGATTTGGAAAGGTTTCATCTAAGTATAGGCGAACATGCCGAGCAAAATTTGGTGATGCTTCATCTCGTTGTAACCAAATCCATTCGTCTGGCATGCCTGGACATGCTCCACTAGGGAACAAATTAAATAATGTAGGCACTAGTTCGTCTTGAAGAAATTCTAAATATCGTTGGCCATTTAAATTTTGACCGAAAAATATTGGTCCCATTATTCGCTTCCCTATGATACCCGCCCAGACATTCGTTTTTAAAAATCACCTTCTCTCAACCAATGAGGATTTACAGCAGGCCAATATCGGCAATTTTAACTATTGATATGGCCATTTAAAATAAAATTTGACTCATCAATAACCAAAATCTATTCCATACATATTTCTAATTGATGAACAGCATTCATAGTCCTTCTGAAAAATTCAATTCGTCGATCTCTATCAGCCTCAATCAATTCTCGATGTATTGGCATTTTATAGGGTCGAAAATTTTCATTTTTCAATATGTTCAAAAAGGATGTATTACCGATTAAATTTTCATGAGCTATCTGCCGAGCTAGTGTTATCGAGTTTTCTTCAAATGCCAAGAGTGTGTTAATTTATATATCGTCATCAGTTTTTGAGGTTTATTCCTAGGAGTATTTCTTACATGACCATACATAGTCTTTAATTTTTTCCTCCTATTTTACTTATGCTGCCTTGACTAATGGGTGCCAAATCAGGATAATTTTGTCGAAATAATTGAACGATTTCATTTTGTATTTGAACTCCTTCTCGGTATCCACTCATTTCGATTTTATGAGATTCAGTTAATTAAAACATTATTCGCAATTTTTATAACTTATGCAAAGTACTTTTTTCCTGTAATAAACGAAGTGAACTAAATTTTGTACTGATGGAATACTCAAATTATTGTAACTTTTTCCACATTTCATAAAAAATTAAAAACGAACAAAAATTAAGGAAGAAAAAGTTTATTTTTATATTTTTTTTGTCCTACAAAAAAAAGTAATATGTTAGATAAAGTCAGGTTAAAAAGATTTTTTAAATGATGTATCACTTGAATCTCCTTTACATTTAAACTTGAAAGGCCAACTATCACCCTAGTTAAGTGGTTGACATTTGTAGCATTGAAACACTAACAAAAAGTGTATCAGGTAAAATAAGAATTAACGTGTTTAAGCAATTTTGGCAAAAATCAAATGCCACGTAGATACCAAATTTATTCCAGTTAAAGTTACCACCGTGAATACTTTACTTCTGTTAATTTTCGGTTTTAACAATTTTGTCCTACGTACTGAAGACGGTGACAAATTTGTCGCCGAAACGTTAACAAGGGTTTCGCACCCTCCTCTCAATTAGTTTTAACTGAAAATAGTGTGCCCTGAAACTGAAAATTTCAGCCCCACTGGTGTGTGGAGCATTATTCTCACAGAATTTAGGAAAAAAATGATAGAAAATGTTTAAACATGAAATGTTTAGAACATGCATCAGTAAGGGAATTTTAATGCTTAGATACCACTTACTTAACTTCAAGACTCGGTACTGACTTAAAACTGACTTTAAAGATTAGTACATCGATTGGGGATTATTTATCGACCAGCTCTGACAATTATTAACAATTAAAAATATATAAATTCCTTTTTTTTATTTTTTCTTGGAGATTATTTTAAATCCGAACTGGCAAAGTGTCAAACGAAATTTGATGCACAGGATCGATGCTCTCATGAGGTGTTACAAGATTTAAAAATATGCAGTAACCGTTCACCAGTGGCGGAGGTATGAGCATTGGGGACTAATTATTCGATGAAACAACAAGTATCCGTAGGAAAAAAAAAATGAGCATATTCGCGAGCAGCAGTATTCACGTATAGACCAAAAGTACCCTTAATATTTTTTTGCACCTATCGCCGTTTCCCCGTAAATTTGATTTTTGCGATTTATTGCCCTTAAGTTGGTTTTATTTGGGTCGAAAACCTCCTTCATAAATATTAACATTTTCATTCAATTCAGACCAGAGGTGTACATGGTCTAAACTTAATGTATACTAAAAATAGATCTAAAAAAGATGGTTTTGCATTTCTTCAATTTTGGAAAAATTGCAAAACCCGAAAGAGTGAAAATCCGGCGGTTCCTTATTTGTGAATTCTGGCTGTGAAAGTCTTTTTTAAAATGCCATATCGGTGTTTCCTGTCGAGTTACGTCAGAATCACATATAACTTAAATCCCAAGAATTCTGTAAACCTAGAAAATCTGGTTTAAATTTTTTGTAATATTTGAAAATGCTGACTGTACTAAAATTGAGACAGATTGTTCTTTAGATCCGTAATAAATTGCCAAATCACCATTTTCTTTATACTCAAACCAGAGGCGTACAAGTCCAGGCTTTCTATAAAGTATAAAAGTCTAGTTATAATTTCCTTGATTTAAAAAAAAGATTAAAAATTCAAATGACTCAAAGCCTAGCTCAACTAAAATTCGCCAATTTGGAAGTTTTATTAGACCCAAGCCAGCATCATGTATGATCTAAATCCGAAGTATTATAAAAACTAGAATTTCTGCTCTGTAAGTCTTTTTCGAATGCTCAAAATTATACTTTCATTTGGCTGAAAACAGAGACGCGTAACATAAAAATTTAAGAATTATGTTAAAGTCACATTTATCATAGACAAATATCTGCAATGCCTTTATAAGAACTAAAGGAAATGGGGGCAGAGAAAACACTTTTTGGGATATTTATACAAGAACCCGTGGGAAATATAGGGCTCCGCCTAGGAGAATAGGACTAAAGCCAAAGGATGTCTGTCCCTCGTTATCATAGTTTTAAATTCCTGCTATCCAGAACTTCCAACAAATAGAGATTGTTCGAAAGAAATACCAAGTTGTCTCTATAGAATTAATTTTTATCTGCAAGTAAACAAGCTGAGTTGCAGGGTCAAAAACTGAAATTTAATAGGGTTTTTCTCAAAAAGTTTAAGACGATTTTGAGCGTAAGAAAAATTCTAACTGCAGGCCTCGTTTTCAGTATCCACAGCAAGAGAGAAGTTGGAATATGTGTCATAAATTTACATATACAAACAGAGGCAGTGAAAGAAAAGAAACTGTTGGATGTAAGCTGATTTTCTAATGGCAACAAGTGAATTGGAAAAAAAAGTTCACATTATTTCAGAGAGAGTTGAAAGTTGATTTCAAAATTCGTGGAACAAAATCAGGGCAACTCAGGGTACTTCAGGTTCAAATGCAGAAATGATGAACTAGTTTCAATGACTTTAGACATGAGGAAAGAGAACTAAGCTATTTTAGTATATTGCCAAAATATTTACACAATTTTTAAATCATCAAAAACTACTAAAATGTCAATTATTGCGTATCCCCTCTACCACTTTATATACAAAAAAGCCCTTAAAATTGCAAAAGACAATGTGGAATATATCGAATTTTCTCCAGCGTTATGTGAAAAATGCTGGAAATGTATTACATAATTCAGAGATTTACTATATATCCATGATTGTCAATTTTATAGGGATTTTCCTTGAGGTAATTACGATTTTCCGGAAAAACAGGTAAAAATCAAGACCTCAAAAATATACAAAGACGAGGAGTTTTCCAACAAATCCCTATACAGGGTGTTTCAGAATTGCACAGCATTATTTAATTCTTTTTATATCATTTTTTAAGAACAGTTCTTAAAAAATGGTATAAAAGGAATCAAAGAATCACGGAATTTCGAAATTCCGAAAAATAAATTGAAAAACCTGGGGTTCGTAGATTTAATCGAATTTACAAATTAATTAATTTGTGAGTAAACTGAATAGAATTCGACCAAAAATCACGAGACGTGAAATTTAGATGACAGATTAAAGAACTTAAGAAAAACATTAAAATTTACCAGTCGTGTACGAGCAAATTTTTGTAAAAGATTTTATGCATCAAGACCTTAGAAAATACATTACCTTGTATAGTAATTGGAAACAATCTACTTTTGTATTAAGCAGCACCTATTACCTAATACGCATATAAAATTTCAAAGCTCTATTTGCAGTAGATCCAGCACAATAAAATAAAAACCTAATATTCTCTTAACATTTAATACCCTTTAACTCCGCTACCGATCGAGATTGGATATATGCTTAGATGAACTTTTTTTTTGTACCAGATAATACATACCTCCAATAGTGCCGCGCAATTTTCAAACACCCTGTATAAGGAAAACTTCATTATTCATCAAAAAGCAGCGTTCACACCCTGTCCATAATTCCGTTAAATAAACACTGCTTCAATAACACTCAGAGGAAAATCGGTTTTGACACAATTTCTTAAAGGGTTTTTAGGGATTGGGCACGTTCCTGGCATTCAATTTACCTTCACTACTGTTCGGTAATATTAAACCTTTGACTGTGCTCACAAATCTCCATGAAGTGCGGTTACTTATAACCTGGCAGAACCGCTGAAGGGATTTTGCAGCTAATTTTTAAATAATTTACGTTTATAGAAATTATTTCTGGAAACCTCGCCAAAACTGAGACTTTTAATTAGAAATGCGAGACTAAAAGCCTGGAGTGTTTAAGAAGCTTCAAAAGGTGAGGAAAAACAGCAATAATGCCAGATACAGCTATCTAAATTGCCATCAGAGCCTCATACATTTTTGATTCGACCCGCTTCGGATTCCATTGTAGTCAAAAAAAAGTTGCAAAGCGGGTCTTTTAAGCTTAGAACTTTGAGCTGAACCCTTTAGGCATAGGAAATTCGAAAGTTTGATTTTAATAACTCCTTCAGGAAAAGATAACAATCTTTTGTGTATGTGCTCGGTTACAGTTACAGGGAATAAAATCTCTGGAAATTTAGCTGGAAATTTCATCTCGACGTGCCGTCTCAAGTGAAGGACTTAACCCCGTTTGACCGCTCAAGTGGAGCTGCCTCTACGTCTAATTTTATGCATTTTTTTGTCTAAAAAAACGAATTTCTGTGTGAAATGCCTTTGAATAAAGTCTTATGAAATATGAACAATCCTCATATACCATGTAAGGTTATACAGTTTTGCCAGATGAAAGGGGTCCATCACATTGTGTCTGGAAACTAATTAATTCAAAGAGAGGCACAATGTGACACAAAAACGATCATCTGCATACAAAGAGAGACTTGCACAATGAAACTATTAACTATTTCAGCGATGCACGTTGGGACTTGCCCTTCTAATCTCGTATGCGAACCCCGGAGGCCGCATAAACTCAACAAGTTCCTTCCAATTCGTTTTCCACCGACAATAAACTGAGAAAGAGGAAATTCGGCAGATTTTTCCGGGAGCCATTCCTCTTTTTTAATAAGTTTCACTGGAGAGTCAGTCCATAAATTCGCCCGGATTTATTCTAATGTCGCCCGGAGCGGATCCGGAATCGTATTCCCGGGAACGGTTAAATTGGATATGTTTATGTTGTGCCGTCTTTGAACATGATATACATTGGTGTATACTCAATTTGTTTCTGTCGCTTACGTTCCGGATCTTTGAGGCTCTCCCAGAACGCATGTGAAGCCTCTTTGAATTACCAAGCTTTGAAATATTCGTTTTAGAGTTTTTTTTTAGCTCGGAACACCCCTTGTTTACACCAGATCAATATGATGATTTTTTACAAGAAAAACAAAGATCGGCACTGTGTCGAGACTCGAGAAGCCTTGAATTCTTAATCAGGTTCCATAAATTTCTAAATATGCTAAAACGTTTAACTAATATGAGCTGCATATTTCTGTAAGCGTCTTTGTTTGATCTTTGCGCGCCCCCCAATTTATACCAGAATGACGTGATGAATTTTTTGTGATAAATGTAAAGATCGCCACTTCATCCTTATCAAGGCTTAACGAAGTTTGCAGCCTCCTTGAGGTTTGAAAAATATTTAATAATCCTCAATTTTTGAACTTCAGTATTCAGTTTGTGTAGTAGTCCTGGTTTGAAATCTCCGCATGTGATTATTTTTCTAGTCCATGTAAAGGGTACGACTACCTCCTTGCCTAAGGCTCAACAAGACTTGAAGGTTTTTTCAGATTTTAAAGATTCTTAAATCCGATCCCCTCATGAAAGTAAATTTAAAGGACTCGTGAAGGATTCGATTTAATACACCCGGACGCCGTTGTTTTCAACTGAACAATACTACCGATTTTTTCTCACATAAACGCAAGTTTGGGCTGTATTTCCACCAAAGCACATGAAGACTGCACGTCTTCTTCCTGTTTTATAAATACCGAGATAATTCATTATCGCAAAAAGCTATATGCTATCCCCGCACGCCTCTGATTTTAGATCTATAGTTTGTCTTTTTTTTTCTCACTTAGGTGGACCTTTGGGCTTTATCTCCATCAAGATATAGATTGCAAATTTCTTTCCGATTTTCTTAACTATCAAAATCCGTTCTCGCCATGAATCTCAATTTTTAATTTTCGTGGAAATCTCAGTCTTATAACCCCGCACACCCCTGGATTTTATTCTATAGTGCTGCTAATTTTTTCTCGTATAACAAAGGTTTGGGTTATGGATGTATGTCTTTATCAAGGGATACGAAGATTGTGGGTTTTTCTAATTTAAAAACACTCAAAGCCCCTCCCGTCATGAAACTGAAATTACCGCCATCCCGCTCTGAGTTTGATGTCCTCACAAGCCCCCGATTTTCACTTTATTGACCTCGCCAAATAATTTGAGGGAAAAATAAAAACCTTTGTCCAAATCTTCAGTGTTTTTTGAATGTTCCTGAAAGTCATCGGAATTCTTCAAGTTTTAAAACGGCTTATTCTTAAACTCAAAGTTTCATAACTTTACCCCAGTCTAATTCTTATGGTTACTGAGATGGTTAAAGTCTAGAAAAGGACACCCTGTATATTTTAGAGACATTAATCAGAGAGTAGAAAAGAAACTTTTGCGATATACAAGGTGTTTCACAATAGTATGTCAAAAGTTTAGGGGGTAAACCTGTGGATGATATTAAGAAAAAAGTTCATATGAATATGGGGCCGTTCTCACCCCCTGCCTGAAATACGGGGTAACAATTTTTTCCATTTTTATCTTCCCCTAATAAGTTGGATGTGGCATTAAATATTTGTATCAAAATTGGATAGCATAAAATAGGTGTAGATGCACATCTTTTAACGAGGAAACAATGTTTTTAATTTCACCTGTGGTGTTCCCATTGATGTGACCTTGAACATTTTAAACAAAAAATGTAATACGCCACTGTTATTTTTATAGAATTAATTTTCTGAATGCTCCATATTTTTGCGGAAAAAACATCTCTTGAATATTTCATAACGTTAATTGTTTTCAAAAAAGAAAATAAAAAAACAACAAACTAATAAAAACATTTTTATCACCCTGTATTTCAGAGAGAAAGTAAAAACGAATGCATGTTCATACGATTTTTTTAAATTAAAATCATACACAGATTCAGAATTTTTGGCATACATTTATAAAACACCGTGTATACAGAGTATCTTTAAAATGACTGTACAATGTTTGACCCAAAATTACTTAACCAAAAATAAGGCGTTCTAGGCAAACTTACCCGTACCCAATATTGCTTCATTTTGCCACTGCAAGGCTCCAAAGTTCTTAAATTAATATAATTTTTTCGAAATAATTGCTAAACGCTTTTACGAATTTTCACTAATGTTGTAACTAAGATTTTCTACAAAAACGTAAGTGATTTTTTTTTAATGCGTGGACACATTAAAAATAGTGCGTGGTTCGAAAATAAAAATTTGTATTTTTGTTACCTCCTGTACGAATTATTTGAATTTTCTCTATTCCACTAGCTGACTTTATTTTGAAACTTTATTGTCTCTTGTAAAATTTACGCCAGATGTTCCGTTTCTCTATAAAAAAATTATTTATGAAACCTTGCAATTCCTCATTGTTGTTTAGTCAGAACAAAAACATGAAAAAAGTTTTAATTCTAAATAACTATCAACTTAGTTTAATTCTTATAACAAATGTTCAAAATGTTGCCTGGTTTCCTGAGTGCATAAATAAATTCGTTTGAAAAAATTAATCTGGACGTTGGGCATCGTGTCGGACCTTTTTTAACAATGGTTTCACAATGATAACTAGTAAGATATCGTAAATAATTTTTTTGTAGAGAAACTGTATGCCTGGCGAAAATTTTACAAGAGACAAAAGAGTTTCAAAATGAAGTCAACTTGTGGCAGAGAAAAAATTAAGGTCATTTGAATGGGGATGACAAAATACAAACTTTTATTTATGAACCACGCACTGTTTTTAATATTTTCACGCATCTAAAAAACGGATAAAAGCGTTTAGTAATTAGTTCGAAAAAACGATATTTATTCGAGAACTTTGACGCCCTATAGCGGAAAAAATAAAGCAATATTGGATATACAGTAGATACGAGGAATATCCCAAAAGTACCCGACTTGACATAAAGACAGCGATTTTTTTTTAATTTGCCTATATTACAAAGATCTGACCTTAAAAAGCTTATGTCTAAAGTTTGAGAGTGCTACGTTGATTTGTGTTTGTTTTGGAACCGTTTTTAGTGAACGCTTTTAGAAATTTCGTAAACATGGAAAAAATTGGTCATTGATACATATTTCAATACTGTCATTTGAAAGGTCTTAGTCTAACCAACATCAAAGCGGATTTAGATTCTACTCTGGAGGAATTTGGTCCTTCTTTAACGACTGTAAAATATTGATTTGCAGAGTGTAAACGTGGTCATACGAGCTTCCAAGATTAACTCCGCAGAGGTCAACCCAATGAGGTGACCATTCCAGAAAATGTAATGAAAATCCACAAAAAACTGTACTTTAAAACCATCCGCTAATATTACGCCAGTTAGGAGACACGATAAACATTTCAAAAAGTACTCTACATCATATTTTGACCGAACAATTAGATATGAGAAAGCTGTGCGCAAGATGGGTGCCGCGATTACCCACAATTGAACAAAAACAGCGCCGTAAGGATGTTTCAAGGGAGTGTTTGCCAAAGTTTTGCAGCAATAAAGCCGAGTTTTCGCGAAGATTCATAATCATGGATGAAACATGGGTCCATCATTTCGCAACTGAGACGAAAGAGCAGTCAAAACATTGGACTCAAAAAGGAAAATCATCTCTAAAAAAGGCGAAAACCGTTCCATCTGCAGGAAAGGCGATGGCGTCAGTATTTTGGGATAATTTTTATTGACTATCTCCCTAGAGGAAAAACAATAAATGGAGAAGATTATACAAATTTATTGCAGCGTTTGAAGAAATTAGGAAAAAGCGGCAGCATTTGGCGGAAAAGAAAGTCTTGTTTCATCAAGACAATGCACCATTCCACATTTCCGTCATCGTAATGACTAAAATCAATCAACTTGGTTTCGAACTTCCACCCCATTCGCCAGATTTAGTCCCATCAGATTTTTTTCTACTTCCAAACTTAAAAAAAGGGCTCAGTGGAGAGAGATTTGCCAATAATGAAGAGGCGAAGTCCGAATTTGATGTCTATTTTGAAACATTCGAAGCTTCTTGCTATAAACAAGGTATAGAAGCTATAAAACATCGCTGAGGAAAGTGAGTCAATTTCAAAGGAGACTATGTTGAGAAATAATGTAATATTTTCCAACATTTTTTTTTAATGTTAGGTCGCACACCTCCCAGACTATCCCTGCAAGTTTTATTTTTGGTTAAGGAATTTTAGCGTTATACAGCTATTTCAGGGATACCCTGTAAATAAATTACAAAATAATCTACAAAATCTGGAAAAATATTTTTAGACATTCCAAGAGCTTCATTTAATTAATTTAATTATTTTTAATTATGATAATTACCATGCAGATACGTTGGCTGAGGGGAACAGTTTCTAAAACAGTTTTTTTCGCTGACATTTCAATGGCAATCAATTCCCAATTGAGTCCTAATTATTCACAGCAGGCAAAGCACGTGTCGGTCTGCAAACACACTCGCCATCCTGCACTTGAACAGGGCAGATGGTCATCGAATGGCCAACTTTTACGGTTAGACCTTCCGGTGCGTTAAGTCAACATTGCACCTTGGATTTCCATTACAACAGGTGGCCATCAATTACATCTACATCTCTCCAAGGCACTTACATGGCCTCTTATAATTAGTTCGTTTCTCCGTTTAATTAAAAATGGAGTCTTGCGTTGCTCCCCCGAAAAGGGTGGATTTCATAAACCTTGCAAGGGTATTAAAAATTAACATGGCGGCCATCGAGCCGTGAAACGCTTTCAGCTCTAATTTCACGCTGGTCTCGCTCTCCAGCATATTTGCTGAAATAGTGGGCTCAATTTCCTTTGTCGGAGGTCTTGCAGGAAAAATTGCAATAGAGATATTTCAGTCTGCGGTAATATGTAAATGAGGCCAATAAAAGGGTCGGACAGTCAGAGATAGAGATCTCCATAACCCAATGAAATCAGAGTCCCTGAGGGAAGTTATTAGGGCACTTACTAGAGACGCCTGAGGGCGTTATCGCTGACCGTCCGTTATTTTTTACGATTTCCCCCCTTTCGGGGCGTATTTGAATGCGACGATTTGGAATGACAGGAAAAATGGAATTTTTACTATAAAAAAATTATCATTTAGAAAGGAAGTGTTTATTCAAACGAAGGAATTACGTTTGAAAGCTCTATATAAGGGTACACTAATTTTGAGCGTTAGTGTCCCGGGGATTCGCTTTGAAACGGTTTCATAAAAAACTACTAAGTAATCGTCTCGATGAGCTTCGTAAGAATGCACAAACTAGGTTGTATTGTTACCACCCGTTTCTGAGATATTGCCTACTTTCAGCCAGTTTCCAAACTTTGAGATGCAACATTTCAACAACCCGTAGAGCAGTTTCCTTAAACAACGACTAAAATGATTTATCTCGATGAGCTCGGTAAAAATGTACAAAATGATCTATAACATCTCTATTAGTTTCTGAGATACAGTGTCAAAGACCTTAACTGTTTTATTGTTATTTAACTTTTCTGTTTTACAGTTATTCTAGTTCCACATGGGAGTCATTACTCAATTAGACCAATTTCGTTTTCTAGTGACCGAGAAATCAAGGGCGTGCCAAATGGGTTTCTGTAACTGCATGACCGATCAAAGGTCTAAATGGTACTGATTTTTTATTTGAGGCGATCTGAATGGAGTTTCTATGACTGAAAAAAAAAACATTTTAAAAATTTTACTGCTTTTTCAAATCTAACTTGCTATTTTGGATTGTTACGCCACTGATTTTTATTCCAAATGAAAGTAGAGAATGTCTGAATTCGTCACTCGATTACAAAAAAAACAGGAGCGTCCTTAAGAGGGTTTCTAGGACAACACATTCAAAGAAATATTGTCGAAATGTTTCTATTTTTTTAACCCGATTTGTATAATTTTTGAGATATTGCAACACTGATTTAAATTTAAGGTTAAAGCACTGGGATGCTAATTTATTAAGAGGGAAGAAGCACCCTACTCTTTTGCACTTTTTGTACTTTGAGCACTGATATCTCGGAAATCCGTAAAGAAATTACTTTCAAAAAGAGCTCAATCTAAGTGTCTTAATGAGCCCCTTAAGCCTCTATGAACGGCACTATAATGTATCATTTAGTTTCTGAGACGAAAAGCTATTTTGAATGAAGAGGCCTCAACTGCATTTCTAAGCCTTCAACATCTCATTTGAACTGTTCAGCTAGAATATTGCGAGAAATTAAACGATTAAAAATACCCTAGCAAGACATATAAATTCGTACTTGCAAAATCGCTTTTCAATGTGTAAAACTACGGTCTCCTCTCAGCAATAATCTAGTTAAACCCCGCAAATCCCTAAGGATTTCTCTGATGGCAAACAAGATTTTACTTGCAAATCGACAATTTTCTTCGATTTCAACGGTATTAATTCTAGGTCCGATCCAATGTTTATCCAAAAACTGCAGTGGCGATACAATTTCAACTTTAAAAAGTTGAAATCACGTAGAGGGTAGTTGTGCTGCATCGGCTTGTTTGGCACCCCCGGGGGTGGCGAAACGTATTAAACTTATTAAATCAGAAAACTCCACCGTATATCTCCTGTTGTCGCTGGGGTGCATTTTGTCTGGCCGAGGAGACAAAGACTTGTTTGCAACTAAAATGGAACTTCATCTCTTTCCCTACTTAGTATTTATCTCGCAGATTGATCCTATTTTTCTGAGAAAACTGCTTTGTGTATTAAAGTCTGGATCGATCATCAATCCAGAGAAACGTGTCCCAAATCAGGAGATAAGCGGAAGGGAATTCATTAATCTTGGACCTTAATTCAATGTTGCATTTGGGGACAAACGTTGCCCCAATTCGTGTGAAAAATATACTTTTTCGAACTCCATCGATCTCTCGATTGTCATCAAAAATCCACCTAAAACAACTTCAAAACAGGCCCTTTGACATGCTAATTCCCCAGTTTCATTATAGGGGATGATAACCTCAACTCCAGCAGAATTATAGAGCTGTGAACTATGTTTAAGTATCGATTTAACCAGCTCGTTAAAAGACTTGTTTTTCGAACTTCCCTTTCCAAATCAAAGAAAACGTCTTATTTTTTTTCGTTTTTATCTCGAATCCTCATTAAATCCGAGAATTTTAATCACGGTTTTTAATCACCTTCATTACGAAGTTCAAGCTCTTTTTCTAAAATTTTGAGATGATCTTCCTCATTGGAAATATGTTCTGCAAAGTATTATCGATGCTTAAGAAAGATTTTATTAAATTATGTGTCATTAGGCCTCTAAGTATAGGCCTCTAAAGACGTCAATTTCCCGGTACAAGTTAAAAGGACATTGGCAAATTGCCAATCAAAATATTACTTTGTAGAGAGGAGATAAGAGGATAATGAAATCAGGCGTAAGTGAGGAGGGAGGCTATAGTTTGCTGTGTTCTTTGGGGAAATTTGATTCTGTTTCGATTTTCGTAGAAAACTGGCCTACAGGGTCAAAGTAATTGAGTAGTTTTGTGTAAAAATTTACTTCCACAACTTCGCGAGAATTGACGATTTGAAAAAATGTCTATGAAGTCAAGAACATATGTATCAAAACAACCTTATATCTCAGGAACTAAAGGAGATATTACAACTCGATTTCTCTACTATGGGCCCATCTGTCCCTGATTTTTGCCCGGTATGCCCCTGCTTTTAAACTAGCCCAAATTAAAATTTCAAAGTTTATTAAGAAGACTTAAATCAAAGTTCAGAGGACAGATTCACAGTTCTAAATCTTCTTTCCGAGATTCAGCGATTTTTAAAAATTTCGAGTGCATAAAATTCTACTTTAAGACGCCCCGTTTGTGACCCCGTACGCCTCTGTATTGAAACCAATTTAAGTGAAAATTTTACAGTTTATTAACAAGGCTTAAATCAATTTCTCCAGAGAATTTTGCAGCTCTAAACCTTCTCTTTGGTATTCAGGATTTTGCTTAACTTTCAATCGATTGAAATTAGTTTTGTGTTATTTAGGTCGAATCTTCAGTTCTACCCTTGTACACCCCTGGTTGGAGATTAATCTAAGTAAAAATTTCACAATTTATAGAGAAAATATAAAATTATCTTTCCTCAGATATGGACTAATAAAACTAAACTCTCTGAGATTCAGCATATTAAAAAATTTGGAAACAAATTTTATCGTCTCTTCGCTCAATAACAAAGTTTCTATTCTCTGGCCTTGTACGCCCCTGAATTGAAACCAATCCAAGCGAAAATTTCGCAGTTTATTAAGAAGAAAATTATTATTTCCTTCACAGTTTTGATATTAAATTCAACCTCATTTATAGGGGCCCAAAAAATCATAATTGGATCCTCAGAAGTGCCTTTAACGTTTCTTTTATTTCTGCATCAGCCGTATGATACTAACGTTTAGTTGTGTTTAAAACATAGTTTGCGTTCAAATTAGATGGGGAAATAGAATATTGCATTCCTTTATACGATGTTATTGTTGAGAGTTTAAAAGAAAACAGCACGTTATTGCAGATAGAGAATAAATTTGTCCTCCGCCAATTCCCGAGATATGTACCTTAAATTCCGCCCTTTTTGTTTTAACACATCTGATCGAAATTCCTGAATATTTATACTTTTATCCCGAATTATTTTATTCCTACACCTAATTCAGCCGAAATTCTCTACATCGAAATTAATTAAGATCGTTGAAATCTATGTTGAATCCATTAGACCGCAGCCATCATGTTGATTTTAACCAGCGTAGCTTTAGCCCTTATGAAATCTAGATTTCTAATTGACATCAACAATCCCATTATATAACAGGCATTTCCTTTCAGGATGGTGAACGAGGGTACCTGGAGGGGCTCGCTTCCAGATACGCAGACTTGTTTTCCACCCATTACGGTGACGTGTTTGCCCATTTGGAGGACCTTCGCAAGACTGAGGTATCGGAAATTTCAACTAGCAACATAGTTCCAGGTATGACCACATCGCTGAGTCAGCCCATTTATGCGCCTGGGAAATACCTGGTGAGTTGCCCTAAGGAAAATTTGTGATTGAAAATTTAAATACTGATAATCGTTGCAGCCCTCAAGTTGCCTGTCTCATAAAGATGAGGATGAAATCTACGGATTTGTGGGTGCCCAAGTGAAGCCCAATCAAATCGCCATCCCTCAGCAACCCCCCAGGATCGTCGGATCTCAAATGACACAACCCTTGCTATCTCAGCAGCAGCACAACTACCAAACGTACGTCCAGTTAAATACTTTTAGTCTTTGTAAATAAAGTTGGGAAAATTCTGGAATCCGAGAATTTGTCCAGAGTCATGAGAGAATGAACGTTTTGTGTCAATAAATCGATTTCTTTGTTTTAAAAGCCGATTAGTTTTGGAGTAGAAACTCGCTTTAAAATATTTAAGAAAATGGTTTCCAGGGTAAAATATTCGATTTGCATGGAGAGCCGTTTTATTTTATTAAGTAGTGAAGTTTTGAAATTAGTTTTTCTTACTTTGCAGGTGCTTGAGCCCCCGATCCGCCTATTTCTACGAGTTTCCACCCAACGGTAAGTTTCAAAAATTGGGTCAAACTTACGAAAAAGCCAATGAAACTTTTAGGTTTGATATCCTAATTTTGTTATAATTCCTGAAGCAGAATTTAAATTTAACAAGGGTGTCGACATAAACCGTGATGTGCAAACAAAATTAAATCCCGGCTGCTTCAATAAAATTCCAAGCTCGGTTATAAAACACGGAAAAGACATCTGTTTACCTTTAAAAAACAATTTAGCAGCCACACAAAGCCGCTGCTATCGCCGTATTTCCATAACCGCGTGTATTGTGGCCTAAACAAATATTTTCCGACGATAAATCCAGAGAATTTTCTCCGAAAGAAGCTCGATTTCTTCGGCTCCCATACGAAATATGACGGTTTACTAGTAGTTTCCGTGTTTATGGAGGGGTTGGCTACTCTAAAGCTTGTTTACAAGTTTTATAAGGAGCCTGTGGAAAGGTAACAATGTGTGTTGTAGCTCTCGTAAGTTGAAGAGTTGCAATTTCAATATGCAAATATTGCTCTTCAAGTACAAAAAATTCAATTTTTTCCGTGGGACCCACGGTATACTTTGGTTATTTTGAACCTACCTATGATAGGGAATATTTCCTTAGCTTCGTTATTTCTTCAGCTTTTTCACTGTTTCACGCAGAACACCCTATACAGGGTATAACATATCATCATTTTTCGAGGAGTGATGGTACTCTGCAAAATAATAAATAAATGTTAATAGATTCATGCTCAAAAACGCACCATTTTCGATGTACAGGGAGTAAGTCACATTTTTTCTCATATTTTGCGGTTTTCTCACCTATGCCTTAAGTTGAATCTTTGAAATTTCTTACACCTATTTTCTTTAAGACTGCATACGATAAAATGTGAAAATCGTCAGTAGCCATATACAGGGTGTTCTGTTTTTTTGGGTCAAATACTACTTTATGCTTTATAATTGTTTTAGGATACCCTGTATGAATATTGATACCAAAATAAATTGCTAGCTCAATTTTTTAGTTTTTTGGTCTCTTACAGTATTTTCATATTTTTCACCGTTTTTGTAGAATTCATAAAAATATCTATCCATGCAAATTGAGAATGTATAGGAAGCAAGGGAAAAAATCATCTGGCTCAGTTATCAACTCTCTGAAGCAATTCGTAACATTTAATCAAATTTCTTAAAATAAAAATAGATCTAAACGAAAACAAAATTATAAAATCTGTTAAAAATGTCGCCCTCCTACTAAGATGCAGAACTACTTCACTTTTTGCCTCATAAACCAACGGACTCTCTAAAATATTCCAGGATTATTGCGGATGATGTTGGATGACTCTACTATTCTATTTCGTAACACCTCTTCTGTTTCAATTGGATTCTGATACACAAATAATTTCGGGTGTCTCCGAAAAAAAATCCAAATTATTCAGGTCGGAGGATATAGAGGGCCATGACTGAGGTCTCCCTTGACTTATGCAAGGGTTGTTAAAATGTTGACTAAGAAATTTCTTCACATCTATACTGAAATGGGCTCACGAACTGCTTTAGGTGGTTGATAACTCAGCTGGATGATTTTTTTCCTTTGCTTCCTTTACATTCTTAATTTGCGTCGATAGATATTTTTGCAAATTCTATGAAAACGGTGAAAGATACGAAAATACTTCAGGATATCAAAAAACTAAAAATTGAAGAAGGAATTTAAATTTGTTATTAGAAATCATTCAGGGTGGTCCAAAAAATATATAATAAGAACATGATTCAAAAAACACACTGTATATTATTCGATTTTCTAAATCTACTTTTCATTAGGGTTAGATTGAGGAGGTTGTATTAGCTCTAAAGAAGGCATTTCGACAAAATTGCAATTTTTACACATCTTCAAGTTGTGTCTATCCAAAAGTCGAGTCTTTTAGATAAAATATCCTGTATATTTATAAACATTTGGAACCCGTATATTCTGAGGATAATTTCTAAAGCCTTGCAAACTAACATTTCGACAAAAATTTGCAAATTTGTCACATCATCATTTCTTCAAACAAACATTGAGTTCTTTAGATAGAACACCCTATACGTATTTTAATATTCAGAATATTTTTATACAAAAATCTCAAATTTGCTCTTGTTGCCATCCAAAACTGGAGATTTTTATCATATTCTACTTTGTATATTTTCCAATATTTAGAACCTATGTGTTCTGAGGATTATTCTTGTACCATAAATAAACAGAACATGCCAATTTCCATACAAGTTATGGAGGTACCAGGATAGCACTTTTGAGTGGTACCATCTCTGATTTTCAGCCGATGAAATCCTATATTGTGGTACCCCAGTTTATGTCAATTTGATCGGTACTAGACATAAATTTCGTTGATCACATATTTATTTGGAGTTTAAAATAGAAAATTTTGGAAGATTGAATTTAAGCGGGAGCGTGCAGTTATATGGAATCTTTAATTCAATTAAAAATTAAATGATTAACTCGCTTACAGGGGAGCATTGAGGCGGTGTTTGAGAATGTTAGTATGAGGGAACAATCTAACAAGCAATTTCGCCTAATTTTGAAAAAATTTGTATTGTAAATGCAAGTATCTGGAAGGACGGTTTTAGGCACTGTAAGAAAGATATATGTGTTTTTAAAATTAATTAAAGATTAGAGTGACACCCTTACAGTTGAATCTGACCTCAGTGTGAGACACCAACACTCGGTATAATATTACATATTTTCAACCTACAAATCAAAGGCAATGCTTCCTTAACAAATATTTCTACATCTCTCATTTTCGAGTCATATGACGAGGTTTCATGAGACCTCCCTTCTTTTGAAAATTGTCTTTTGAATTCTGTCCAGATCTCAGAAGATTTTCTGGTTTCTGAGTTTCTCCTCAGAAAATTTGTTCCAATAAGCACCAATTATTTCCGCCATGTGAAGTGAGCATTTTTCTCGTTTCCCAATAGGAAAAAAGCATAATTCACCCACTCCCCAAAGGCTTAATATGACTTTTCAGCTGCGTTAGCACGCGATCGGCTCTGGGTCGTGAGATTAGTGATTAATGGCCTCACTTTGGAATGTTTATGGACCCGTGAAATACCCCGCGCGCATAATCCTTTCCAACGATATGACATGCGACCCTATTACGGATACTGCTTTATAACCATAAATCCATGGCATATAACAGTCCCCGACGTGTATTACTGTTAAATATTTACTACGCGATTACAAACATTTTTTTCAATCTATGGAAAATATAAGCATAACTCCCCATTGCCGTTCTTTGCCGTTACTCTTTGCTCTGCCCTTGTTCGGTTTAAATGCAACAAATACCTTTACAAGTGCTCAGGGTGGCCGTTGCTTCCCCTAAAAAATAGCATGATGAAACCTGCGTCATACCTCTTCGGATTATGACAAGAAATTGGAATTTTTGAGATTTATTGTTTCAGTACATCCCTGATTTCACAATAATCAACTGTCAATGTGGATTTGATCTGTGTCATGTAATCCTGCTTCAGTACGCTTCTGTTCTTTGTACGGTCAAAGTAAATATCTCAGCGTCCACTGAAGCTTTACTGATAATTCTAGAAGCTGAACCAGTGGTGTGCAAATTTCCTTCAAGCAGTTATGATTTTTTTGAAATTTTGCGACAAATCAAATATCGAAATTTAATCGCCATCATGCAATAATGTCCCAATACGCCTTTGTTTTTTATAGTCAGGGTAGAAATATTTGAGCACTTGATTTTGATCACGAACTTTTATAGGTGTCGTACAATTCTGCTTCAGTTTTTTACACCGTCAGTGTTGTGTTTCCAAAACGCCAGATTTTTTACATTAAAGCTTCTATTATACAGTGCAACCCTAATTTGCCTACCCCCCTTTCCCCTGTTAACATTTTAACAAATTATTATGTTTTAAAAACTCAAAAGTAGCATTCAGTAGGGCAAAAAATACTATCTTTTGACATATGTTTATTTTTTTAAATGTTGCTTACGTTACCGGCAGCGCAAAATGTCCGATTTCTTTAAATTAAAATATGGGTCAAAAAGACACCTCAAATTAAAGGTCTTTTAAAACTACATTTAATGATGTATTGCGATTCAAAATCTATAGATTAGTCTTAATCCTAAACTTTCACCACATAGATATGACTCCAGTTTTGAAATTAGCGATATTCCATTTAGCTCGTCATGACCGCAATATGAAGAACTTTGGTACTCAAACTTGAAGTGTGTTCAAACACAAAACGGTTGTTAAAACTGTGTAAAGTAAACATGGTTGTTCAATCGCCAATGTGGAATTAATCAAATTAACCAGATCGATGCCGGAATTTAAACTTTACAGACAAACTAACCCTCATCCCCTATAAACTATCGTCTAACTAGCACTATAATTGCGTTTAAGTTTATTCCGGTAAACTTAAAGTTTGAGTCAAGTTCCTGCTATAGCTTTCAATGGAAATGCGCTTATAGAAGCTAAAAATTCGTCTAAATCCCTCGTGTTATCTCAATTAAAATCCAACCCTGTCTATGTAACTCCATAATTCAGGAAAAGTAGGAAAATTTATTATTTCTTTCCGGAGCCGTCGCTCGGCTAAATTAAGCGCATCTCTGACAGAGCTTTTCCGATTTATGGCACAATTTTAGGGGGTGTAAAGTGAAGCTGTAAAAGTTGCCTCCAGAGCTAGATTAATGCCTGTCTTCAGGCCCTATAATATTCTTCCCAAATTTTGGCCATAAGGGACAAGCGATCAAAACGGGTTTAAAGCAAAAAAAGACACTCAGAATTCTTTGATTATTCCAGCTACATCGCTTTCAACGTGTCTGTCTGCTGTATCGTTATCCCAACAGCTAAAAAAAATGCAATTAACGGATGTGTGCACAAAAGTGCAGACGCGACAGTTTTAACAGTGTACGGGGGTTTTTCATAGGGCTTTCATAATTTCGCTATTGCACAGGCGTGCCATCTTGGATTCGCTCCATTTCGATGCATTTCCAGAGGTTTTTTCGTATGTTTTCGTCCCTAATGACTACGGTATTGTGATCCTGGAAAACTCTTTGCAATAACCCACGAAGTGGATGAACAAAGACTTAAGAGATATAGGCATAAGCTTTTCTGTATGGAGGAATAATTTCCATGTTTCTGAAACCAAAATAGAGGTCTTAAAGATCCTCAACCAGAATCATTCATTGGAGCAGACATGATAACTTCAGAAACTTCTGCTGCTCTACAATTTCCCCGACCAGGCTCTAGGGTCCTCTAATCCAAGCACTAGCTATGAAACCTATATTTTCAAAAATTCATTTAACTGTCCTCAAAAGCATTTCTTTGACTTATTATTGAGATTAAACAACTTTAAAAAACAATTTTAAAAAATCGAGTTTGAAAACTCGCACCCCGCATCAATCTGAACAATGAAACGTTACCCATTACATATTCCAAATGACATATTATTTCATTTGAATGAATTATGGTTTCTCGAATTCGATTTAAATAAACTCGAAAGTCAAAGTTTTCACGTTCAGGTTTTTACAGCTTTATGATTGTCCTATCCGGAAACACACAGTTCCAGAGGAGCGAAATGTTCACACACATGATAGCTTTTCTGACTATCATTTCAGGGTTTAATATCTTCTTATCGAGAAATCTTCAGTTCCAATTTTCTGCGTGTTTTCCAGATCTAGAGAAAGTCAGAAAAATCCTACTTCATAGTCCTAAATTTATAACAGAGTTCAGAAGAAATTTCCTATACAAAATAGTAAAATCTTCTGAGAAATTAGAGTTGTTCTGCTCGGGCATCTGAGGATTTAAAATTTCATTATCCAAACACTCAGATTTGAAGAAAGTTTCTGAGATAAAAGAATTTCTTTCTGGGGCTTTAGACTGTCTCTTCTTCTAGATTTCTGATGTGTTAACGTCTCATCATCCAATCCCATCAACAGAGATATGTAAAGTAAATATTGCCATGTTTGATTGCATATTGCATCAAGTTTATTGGATTAATGGAAACATTTTAAGTTCTGCACTGTCGCAAAATCCAATATTCTCCGCTGGTACGTGTTTAGATGGTTTAATACAAAATAAATAATACCAAAACTCAATGATGTCTTTTTCCTGCTGCTGCACCTAGCGAAAACCACTTCTTTGATAAATAATTCAATGCTATTTTCCTTTCCGACAGGTTAACCAATGAAACTGTTATTCCACCTTATAGAGCCAATCAAAATGGATATATCTATAAATATATTATTCCATGTATTCCTTTGATGCTTTTGAAAGGGGAAATTATTATTTTATTCCACTTTCAGAGCAAGGCTACGCGAATACAACGAAGAAAAAGAACACTTTCTCTAGGATACAAAGAATCTTCAAGACGTCCCATAGGAAGGAAAAGCATGGGGCCAGTTCGCCCAGACATGGGAGGGCAACTACCATCAAGGGCGTTCCGCAAAGGGTAAGATACACTGACTTTTTTAACCCCCAGTTAACCTAATGACGTCTATTATCACGGGTGAAATGAAATAAGGGCTGCGCCGCTATTGATGCGGCATCAGATGGGCTATTTCGGACCATTTCCCCTCATTTCCCAGGGCTTTTCAGGGAAATTACCGAACATTAACGATAATTTTCCCGGCTGAGACGATTTTCTTGCGAGCAACTTTCCGGATAAATTAAGCGGGCAAAATCCCACCCTTTCTAAGTGTAAATGGGACCCATTTGCATCCCTTAATACTATTTAGTTTTGTCTAACATAGAAGTGGAAGAATCTGGATAGGAATGGTGTCTCGGTCATTTTTGGGTGATAAACAAGGTAAAAGGCCCTTTGAAAGAGCTGATTCTCTTTTGCATAGTTAAATTCTCTAAATAGTCAAAGTTGGAAGGTAAAGAAGATTTGCTTTTATTCTTTCCACATTAGAGCTTTGCTCTTTGAAATGGAAGAGAAGGAAAAAAATGCCTGATTTTGAGGTTTATTTAACACTGTTTTTATTGTATCATACTGCGAAAAAGTACCTCTATCCCGATTTTGCAGTCATTAGGATTAAAAGAGGCAAAAACTCATATTAGAAAAATATTTAATGACAAATCCCAGGCTCAAAAGCTTAAAAAATTAATCAATTTCTTCCACAAAAGTGAAATAAAATCATATCTTATTTCTCTTTTTTTGGAAGTTCTGAGCCTAAAGGTTTGACATTTCTAACAATTCACATTTCTGAGGCATCTTGTCCAGTGTCTGGAGATTCAGAAATCAATGTCGAGTTTCCTCAAAATAAAATAAATAAGAAAAAAGTTTCTGAGTCACCAAAGCTACAATATCCAGAATCCTGACCTCTTATTGAGAAAGTATCCGGAGTCTCATCTATGAATAACTCCATGAATCAAAATTAGAAAAAATCCAGTGTAGACTCCGGCGTTGCAGAAATTAATATTGTTTTTCCTACCTAACCTAACCTAAAGGAAATTAAAAACAATCTTCTGTGATATTAGTGTTACCTCAGCAGGCTTCTGAGCCATTAGAAACAAAATATCCCAGAACTCACGCTTCCTCAATATCTTCTGCATCCAAGTTATGAAGATGTAGAAATCTATTCTTTTCTACGAATATATTCAAAAAAAGTTAAAGAAAACTTCTGAGAATTTAGAGTTACTCTATTTGGACATCTATATACATATTCAGGAATTGGTGCTTGGCGAAATGCTCCGCAACAAGAACTTTTTTAAGATTTTTTTACTTTCCGATGTAAAGCCCATAAGTTTGGATTTATTTTCAGCTAGTTTCTTCCAAAAAATCAAATTCAATTGTCGAAAATGACCTAGTTCTAACCGTTCTAGAGATGTTCCAAAGTTGAAATAACTTTTTTAGGAGTTGTTAAATATTTTCTCATCTTCTGAAACCATGGTTAAGAAAATGTCTTTGACAATAAATTGACTACCTATAGGAAGCCTTTTTGCTTGATGATGAACTTTCTGATTAAAACACTAATTAAGGGCCATTTTTCTCCCATCTTTAATGACTCCCTACCGAACGCTTATTACAGCCCTAAAGCAGCACTATTATCGTTATTAAAAATTCCCATAAAACTTTTTAATCAGTCCTTCTCTAAGAACTAGTTATGCATGCATCATTTTTCATTTTTAGGATTTGCCCTTTAGGGCGTCGTCCTTTAATATTAATAGCTATGTGCTCGCAAAACCGAAAAATCTCTCACACAAGTATTTAAAAAATGTGCCACGTTTTCTACCGCATGTTAACTACCCTCTAAATTAACCCTTTTATATTTTTAATTTCTATTTCCCCTATGAGTTGAGGAATGCCATTTTTCGGTTTACTGAGCCGAATAATGCGGTCTTGTGTTTTAATTGTTTGGATAACTTTGCACGAAATCGGGAAATTTCACGTATTTCTCATCACCTGGCAACGTTGCCTACCTTAAGCAAACAGAAGTCAAGAGCAACGTTGCCATTTCCTTGGATTTTTCCATGAACTGTTCAATTAGAATTCTTAATTAGAGAGTTATTTTCAATCGTTAATTAGAAGTTAGATATCGGCGAGAATATTAAAACTTTGTCATTCTTAGGCGAACTTTCCAGCAGTTATAAATAGACGATAAAATGGAGATTGCAAGGGAGGGATAATCGATATGGAGGATGTTTTAATTAGAAATTGTGTACTCGGAAGTTGAATTTTTCAATAATTAACTCGAATTAAATAAAGTGTGCAAATAAAGTGATGCATTCAAAAGCTATAGGGGGATACGTCTGCGACACAATGGGGGATGATTTAAATGGTTCGTTTTACGCAGTTGTCAGCAAATAAACTGACAAATATTTGCGTATTATTCTCATTAATGGCAGTAAAGTCTCTTTGAAATCCCCCTTAATCTCATCCGAAGGGAGGCCCGCAGAATTCTGATTAAATCATCCGGATTTCTTGTAAGCCGCTTCACAAACATCAACTCTTTTCGGGATTATTCCTCTCGTTTCTTCTGAGTAATTGCTATGTTTTTGAGTTTTTCTGGAACAACATCCGTTCCCTCACTCCTCCCTTCCTGGAATGCACTTATCCCTTGAAATTCCCTGAGTAAAGCATACTCAAGTTGCCTTAAGCTGTGTAATCCTGCTTTCAAGAAACTAAAGCAGAAAACTGGGATATTATTTTACAGGTCTTAGAGTTTTATGGCAGTCTAATGAAATTTCCTGAAATAGTTTGAATTAGTGCTAAATCCCCCCATTTAAATATTGGAGTAAGTGCAGCTAAAGTTGCATGCAAACTCCGTTTAAGTCATGCTTTAATTGGTATTTTTAGTTGGTAAATGTAATTCAACCCCCGATGAACTGAAAGCAAAGTGAATTCGTCATTGTCTCCATTGCAAACGTTTTATAATTAAAAAGTTTCCATGAACAAACCGAGCCACAATTGAACAGACTTGAGTAAATATTGAACATCAAGGCCTTTGTCGGGACTTAAATAATTAAAAGAAATTCGTATTTATTTTAGTTTGTTCTATAGAACTTCTTGTCAAAGATGGATAATGGAAATTCCTTCATTATCCAGCTTTAATCAGGAAAGATGCTCATGTAGCGGCAAATCTACATCACCCAAGGCCCTTTTCGAAGCGAAATTTAAAGTGCACACAGGGGGCTAAACTAATTTTAAAATTTCCAACATTTTTATGTCGACGGTAAAGCCCAGGAAATAAGGGTTGAGTGTCAATCACTTCCTCTGGAAGGGCTTAAAACGTCTTGGGAATATTATTGCATGTGTTGGGTAGAAATTTCTGCCTGAGTGCATTTTATGCAGATCAAGCGAAGACTTCATATACCAATGAGGATTTGCAGGTGCAGATTCGGTCCAATTAAATGTCAAACACAATTTTTCCAGACAATAAACAAGCCCGTTTTGAAATATTCGGTTTTATTTCATTTTTACTATTATTAACGACCTGAAAAATGTGCAATTGTTGCACCATTCAATGCTATAACAATAGGCATAAACAACAAAACCAATGATTAATTCGGTTATTGCCTGATTCAGTTACACTCTCATAATAAAACCATCATCATTAGTCATTGGATTTAATTGTTGTTAAAAATTGCCATAAATCAGTGAGTTGTTGATAACAGCAGTAAAAGGTTTATTTGGGGCTATAAAAGGGCGTCTGGAAGGAGACAAACAGCAAATTCTGGAAAAACTGGAGATTGGGGGTGCAAATTTTCCGAACCGTTCAACCGTGAAGGGGCAAATAGACGAAAATTTGCATATTTTATTACTGGAGCGGAAGATTGTTTTTTTTTCATGCCCTGGGATACGTTTTTTAAAGTATATTCATTCTTCAAGGGGGAGAAACCTTCAGAGTTTCGAATATTATTTAGTCAAAAATATCCTTCGTTGACAGGCATGTCAATTAAAAAAACAGGCAAAACAATTACTGGAAATAAACCTCTGCAACATGGAAAATTACACAAACAACACAAAACGTAATTTGCTTTGTACACCCCCCTTGCGAATTTGCACACAATGTGTGAAAAACCTGTGGTTTTCCCCAGTATATCCACTTGAATAGAAGTTCTGGCATTAATATGAAATGCTAGAAAAGCCCGTTTTGAATTAAACAGCTTCCTGGAATACCATCTTCTTTCTAAAGCAAGGTATTCCTAGAAGTAAATGTGTATAAAACACAAATTTAAATTAATCGGGAAGTAAGTCTAAAGGATCTTAAATTTATGCAAATTTTCCATTAATGGAGAGCTTTTGAAGGATTTACAGCTATTACAGAATTCTAAAGGGTGTCACAGAATTGAAAAACTGCATTTTTTAATCTAAAAAAGGCTAAACTTATTAAACAAATCTGTTAATGTACTGGAATTTTACAGATATACACCTAAATAGTCTTCCTATACAGGGTGTAATATATCATCATAAAGATATTTCAGGACACAATAATACTCTGTAAAATAATTAAAAAGTGCTAATAGGTCCATGCTCAAAAATCCATCTTGTTCTATATACAGCGTGGAAAAGTCATATTTTTTCTCATATTTTAAGTTTTTCTCAAATATGCTTTAAGTTAAATTTTTGAAATTTCGTACACGAAGTTTGTTTAAGAACATCTACAATAAAATGTCAAAATTGTCAGTAGCCATATACAGGCTGTTCTGTTTTTTCATGGTTGTTTTTAAAACTTTTACATTTTTTTTGCATTAAGCGACTAAAAATACAACTTCAAGTGGAAAAAACTTCAAGAGACAATTGTGTAACAATGTATTTTTAATTGCTTAATGTGGAAAAAATATAAAAGTTTAAAAAAGTCAGTGGCTTATAAATAACACTGCCAAATTTCAATAAAATCAGCTAGAAGATTATTAAGATGTTTACGAAAAAAACGTTTTTTTTTTTAAGTTTGACACCCTTAATTTTGAAAACGAAACATTACCGAATCTACGTTTATATAAACTTATCCTCTTACAATCCCTCAAAGAATCATCCTTTGAAGTTTGGTCACGTACTTAAATAACACATTGTATATCGAAAATGGTGCATTTTTGACCTATTACAATTTTTTATTATGTCACAGAGTACTATCGCACTCTAAAATATCTCCATGATGATATGTTACACCCTGTATACACATAACTCTCCGAACTCGAAAGTTCCCGAAGTAACGAATTAATTTATAATTACTTACAATTCTTTTTTTGAAAAATCAGTAATAACAGTATTTCGCCAGTAAAATCAGTGAAGGATCAAATGTTTCTTTATAATATACAAAATTATCACTCAATTTGGATCAATGTGGCGTACTTAGGTTTAAATTTACAAGCTCGTGATATCAAAAAGAAAGTCAAAATTAGTGAGATCTTTTTAATTAGTGCTCCTAAAACAAACGTGATGCCTCAATGAATATCAAACAAAGACGCGCCTAAATATGTTGTCAATAATATGCGAAAATAATATTAAATTAAATTTTTGAAAGGCATTGGCGTACCTAGTGGGATCGATTTGGAAATACTGGTTGTTAGTGGATACCACCAGGCCTATTTTGATTATGAAAAAGCTAAAGAAACAACATTTAAAGGCTTTTGTACAAAAAATAAAATTCGCTTTGAGCTTTCCGTAATTGCTAGTCTAAACATTTCCACTTAACCTAGCCGCCCTGCAACACCAAAACAGCCCTTCAGAATTTAAAAAATCCTCCCCAGAGTCGATTTTTTCGCTTTACCTTACTTTTAACGAATCTACACCTTTAGCTCGGTAACGAGAGGGATGTCAAGGACCTCCGAAATCGTGATTAAAACTTCTTTTCGCCAAAGGGACTCATTTCGGTAATAGCGACGACTTTTAGAGCGCCCTTTTGCTCAGGATTTTGCCAAAAAAACCCAAAAAGAATTTAGCTGGAACGTTGGCCTATGTGATCTCCTAGAAGCATTTCCCTCAGAGTGTATTTTTGAGTGATGTGAGAGAGAAAGGTCTATATGCTTGGCAAGGCCCTAGAGATGCAGAAATGTGGCTCAGCAGCCCCATTGTCAGAAACTTCTTTTATCCCTGAAGCACGTAACGAGCATAGGTATAGAAGATAAAAGGACATTAAGATCCGCCATATTAATTAACGAAAATTTCGCCTCGTGTGAGGTTCGAGTTGTGCACGTTTCAAAGGGGCTTTTCGGCATACGATCCACGATGGCGAATTCATCAAGGCTAGAAAAAGTTAATTAAGCAGAAAATTAAGCTCTCTCTATAGTACCCGATTCCGAGATAAAGTGTTGGGGATAACAAATGAGAACCCTGCACGCAGACACGCGAAGGTGTTGGAAAAATATACAGACTTCATACGTCACTGTCCAACATGAGAGCGGTTGTTTGTTTAATTGAAAAATTAGAAGGGATTAGTTTGCTTGGGCCGTGTCTGATGTTGTCGCGACATAAGTAATTCGTCTGAGTCTCATTTGAATATTACAACCACGTAGCAGGGGTTCCACCCTTGAAAACCACTGAAATCAAACCGAAAAAGCGGCGATAACGCTCTGGAATCGAACCACTTAAGGAGACCCTAATGGAAAATAGAGTTTTTCCTCGTTATTCGGTCAAAATTTCAAAATTTAATAACATCAGTATGAATGTCAACATGGAAACGATCGTTTCGAAATAAATTACAGTTGTGCCAACATAATGAGTTTTCAATATCGGCTATTAATTAGAATTAATAACTAATGCCGGAATTTAATGCATCCGAACGTATCAGGACCGAATGGAAAGTGATTGTGTGCAAATTATTTCCCCTTTGCAGTTTCCTAATAGGAATAAATTCATTATATGCGATCGATTTGCCATGTGCAATTAAGCAAAAATTTAATTTTAAAAATATGAAAATTGTGCCCTTTCAGAAGGGAAAATGGCTTATCTGAGCGCTCTGGGGTGCATCATTGTCAATGTCACGATTTGTCTCAAGTGGGGCTTATTAACCTCTTGTCTCAATAGAGGGGTGCCTTTTGCATCCCTTATGGCATGTACTATCTTGCTTTCAAGGGAACAGTCTGGCTTCAGTATGCGAATTTACCAAAAACTTAGCAAGAGATTTGCACTTTGATTTTTTCTACTCTCTTCCACCTCTCATGATACGTCACTGATATACTAACTATACTCACAGAAGTCGGATTTCGTGGACAATTCCTTATCGTTTCAAATTCTGTAAAAGTCAGTAGCGTTCCTCACTTGTCAGTGTTTCCAGGAATTTTTAAAAAATTAACGGACAAATGCGGCTTCTTCCTTGATTTTTTGCCCTGTGTGACCCTGGATTTACAAACTCAGTGGCATACCTCATTTTATCAATTTTTATTCTCCAGGTTGATACTCCAGACAGTGTTCTTCAATCCGGTTTAGGGCTAACCGACTTAGGGCAACACGCAGTAATTCGATCCATGGTGGACCCTTTGGACTATGATAGACTTCGGCATCTGCAAATGAACGGAGGAGCTCCCACATCGTTCGAGGAGACCATTTATAAGGTAACCTTTAAATAACATCCCCCAAAAACAAGTGTAAATCAGCTTGTCAACGTGGAAACTAAGCTCCGGTCCACTTTTTTCGACCCAGCAACATCCCCCTCCCTCGAGACCGAGGGATTCCTTCCTGCAGCTTTTATTAGGGGTAGTTTTACGGCCGTCAGCTTTAAGGGATGACCGCTAGAAAGATTCTTGTTGCTTGCTTTCAAGGTGCGTTTGCCTCAGGGGTTGTTCCAATCCCTAAAAAATTGCTTTTAAGAACTACCCCTTTTCCACATGCAGCAGTTTTCATAACGTCTTATGACTGAGGTTAATGACTGAGTCTAAAAGAAAATGTCCGATATTCCCGGATATCGGGTTTGATTGGGGCGGATCGGTCACGTGACACATTTGCAGGGTTTCGGTGTTTCCCGATGGCCACTTAAAATTCCCTAGACGGTCGTTGGGAATCACGAGGTCTCGTAAAAGTTTATCCACTGCCTCGTCTAGTAAATAGGTCTCTGTCTCCATCCAGAGTTTTGGAAATAAGGGAAGTGTCAGAGTTGCATATGCAAGTTCCTGATTTTTAACGTTTTCTAAAATATATTGGGTTCGACTGCATCACTGTTTCTCCGTTAGTCGAGATGAAAATTTTACTGCGGATGCACAGTACATGGGGAAGTGTTCGCTCCGAAATTTATAGATGCGGATAGTCTATTTGGATAGCTACACTTTTTCTTAATTTTATTTTTTTAGGATTCTCAAAGATGGTTTTAGTAGGCCGCTGTTTCTTCACCTATTAAATTGATTTTTTTTTGTATAGACGCAATATACCGCACGGCTCTAAATTGTTACTCCTTCTCCCACTTTTTAACGAATTATTATTTTTGAAAAATTCAAAAGCAGCATGAAATAAGACAAAAAATACTATCTTTTGACGTTTGTTTATATTTTTTTTAATGTTGCTTACGTCATCAGTAGCACAAAATGCAATTTTTTTTTTAATTGAAACATGAGTAAAGTGACATCTCAAATTAAAGATCTTTCGAAACTACATTGCATGGTGTATTGCAATTCAAAATGTATCCATTAGTTTTTAGGAAGAACAGGTATAATTTTAATAGATAAAAACTATTTGTGAGCACAATAATCGAAAACAAACCAATTTCCTATCAACAAACAAGCTTTTTCACTATTTACGTACTATTTAACTGATTTTGAATTGCATTTTTTACCACATTTATAACTGTTTTCCTGGAAAGCTAATCGATAGATTTTGAATCGCAATACACCATTAATTATAGATTTGAAAGATATGTAATTTGAGGTATCACTTGACTCATGTTTGAATGTTTAAATTTAAAAAAAAATGGTCATTTAACGCTACCGGTGACATAAGCAACATTTAAAAAAATAAAGGAATATCCAAAGATAATATACTTTGTTCTATTTAATGCTTTTTTTGAATTCATAGAAAATAATAATTTGTAAAAACGTTGGGGGGGGGGGGGGGGGGGATTGAAAGCCGCACGGTATATAAGAATATACAGTCCGAAAATCAGTAACGTAGCTAGTCAATTTGCGTAATTGTAATTTTTCAAATATTCCTAATTTTTTATGGATTTAAAGTGTTTTCTCGTCTCTTCAAGTACGGCCCTTCTACGCCATTGCTTATCTGCTTATCAAGTAGAAAATTTTACTATGACTACATAGCGTGTCGGACAGTATTCACTTTGAATTTCATTGATGCAGGTGATCTATTTGGAAAACTAAAATTTTTCGGTATCTGAAGTTTTTCCAAATATACTTTCTCTCATCATCAAATATGGCCCTGTTACGCCACTGTTTCTTCTATTTTACTTATCAAGTTCAAAATTTTACTCGAACGTTTATTGAGTTGGACTTTTCCCCTGCAAAATTCATTGACATAGATAGTTAATTTGAAAAGCTCCAATTTTTCTCATTTTAAAATTTTTTCAAAGTAAAATTTAAGGCATTCTCAAATATCGTTCTCCTTCACCTCTGCCTCTTCATTTATCAAGAAGATAATTTTACTACATATACACAATACATCTGCTCTAAAAATTGGCGTAAACGGTCAATTTGAATAACTGCAATTAAAACTGTGATTTCATGAGCCCTCAAATCTAGTCGAACTATTCAACTATTTACAACATTTTATTGTATGTTCATAACGTACGTATAAGTATTCACGTCGAAACACACTGTAAATACAACTTTTCAAAATTTTTTGCTTTCGTAAGTTTTAGATAGATTAAGGTCAGGAGCGAGCAAACATGGGTTTAAGAATTTAATTAAATTCGAACTAAAGGAGGAATTTATTGCCCATCCCGTTACTTTTTCCCGATGAATGTTAATTTATCCGTTTCCTAAAGTTTTTCTAATTTTGTTTCAGCTCAAGGTTCAAGAGGCGCTGAGGAAGAGGGAGAAATTCACTAAGGAACACGAAGAGGTATGATGAAAATCGAACGAGTTCTCACATTTTGAGCTCATATTCTTATACTTCAAGCATGCAGGTTTGCGCTTAAAAAATGAGGTTTGTCCTCCAAAAATAGTTAAATTTTAGAGGTGTTTTGCCTCCATGCTGCAGTCATGTATCAGAGGCAGGTCTAAGTGTTTTGGTTCGTTGAATCCAAAACCGCGGATAAAGAAGAATGGATAACCTCTGGAAATTTACGGGCCCAATAAGCAATTGCAATTATTCTAGGGCTGTTTCTAAATAAATTATGGGGCCCCGTTTTATTTAAATACAAACCACGGTTTCTCGGCTTATTGTTTATTTGCTCATGGCAACTATTTTTGCAGATTCTGAGAGACATTAAACAGGGTTTACTACAATTAGGCAAAGAAGGAATTAGAGGTCCAATGACCGCAACAGGTAAATACGAAATCTCCTTACAATCAACTCTCAATAAGGCATTTACTCCTTAGATGATACATATATGTATGATGATGACGTGAGAATGTTAGCTCCATCAACAGGATCTCACCCCCATGACCCGCGACTAGGGCATTGGTACGATGAACCCCCCTATGAAAGTGACCCGGAAGATTTTTTAATGGGGGGTGGTGGGCAGGCAACCATACAGGTACATAGTCCCCTCCCCTTTTGATTATGACTTAATTCATTTTTTTCTCCAATAGAATGGACGCGTCTGTTTTACCCTAAACGTACGTCCAGAACAAAAAAATGGGGAGGGAGTGATTTCATTGCGAAGTGCAGGTGACATTTCCCTCTCTACCGGACACTGTCAGACTCCTCGGAGAGGTCTAATACTACCTCGTGAGGCTGGATACCCGCCCACAATCATACCTCTTAGGTAGGTTCCCTTCCCATGCAGAGACAGTGAACCAACCCAGCAATTACAGGTCTTCCAAAGAACGGGAGAGTGGTGATTATGCCAGCTCAGATGTGCAAAGTGTGAGTTCCCGACTGTCCACCCTGTCCATGGACACTAGCAGGTCTGAGCTATTTGAAATGACCAGCATAATTTCTCCGCAATACTACACCCCTTTGGAAACTAACAAAACTAGACAGTTTAGGTCAGTTCCATTGACCAAATTGAATATTTTTTCTAGCTATATTTACCTTGCAGGAGAAATCACAATTACCCTCGAAGCGAAGATGGGCTATCTCCGAGCCAAAGCTCAGACTATGAGGATCAGGAAGAGTTCAGCAATTGTAGTCAACAGCAAGTTGCAACAGTCCATGTGGTGAGTTAGTAAATCATCATTGAAAATGAGAAAATTAACATTTCTGGTTTTAGTCGAGCGATGGTAGATCTTCCGGAGTGTCCAGTTTAGTGGGAAAAGTCCGAGGCCTCAGAGAGGATGTTCAAAGAAAAATTTCCAGACTCAAAGGAGAAGAACAGTCTCACAATCATCACGAGCAAACCCTCACTTTTTCTGCCAGTTCTGTGGAAAGTTTGCCGAGTGGCTCAGGCTCAAGTAAATGCCTCATTGGTGCTCATTTACCTTCCCTTACTCACTTTCTACTAGGTACTCAAGCATTGGTCAGGGCTGGCAGCAACCACAGCTCAATCTCCACAGACGAAGTTGAACCCTCAGAACAAATAATTATTGGAAGGGCCAAAGCTTTGGTGGACCAAAACCCTAGTCCCTATGACAAAGAAACTTTGAAGTTTAAGGCTGGTGATGTAATAGATATAGTTTCAATGAACCCATCTGGACAATGGAAGGGAGTTTCTCACGGTAAGAAGGGCACGTTCAAGTTCAAGAATGTGGAGCTTCTTACGGTCAAAAAGAAGGACCAAAAGTGGGTTAGAACCTTCAAAGGTCGACCGGCATCAGTGGAAGATTTGCTTCAAAAGATCGGGCTTGCTGAGTATATATCGGTTTTCATAGTGAATGGATATGAAGATCTAGAGCTTTTCAAGGAAATTGAGCCTTCAGATATGGATTATTTAGGGATTGTGAACGGAGAGCATCGGGCTAAGATTTTGACTGCAGTTCAGTTGCTGCATGAGCTTGATTGTAAGTTGCAAGAAAGCCTCTAATAATATTAGAAACTGCCACGCTGAAAGCTAAAAGCTCTTCATTCTATGTTTTTTTGCACGCCACTGTCTTTTCATCAAGACATAGTTCAAAGTTACCTGGTTTACTAATGGTGATTCTCTAATCAAATCCTCCACGTCGCTGATTGTATAGGGAATTATCAAATTCATAGCTGAAAACTAATGATTCGAATTCATCTCCCCTTTGATTTCATGTGTTTCGATGTAAATAACTTATGTAGGGTTGCTACGAGCTTTTCACTATTTCAGCTAGAATTCGCTTGGATTATTGCTGATGAATGCTCAAGAGCACTTTTAGCTGGAGTGTAAATAAAGCGACAGAAATGATTAGTAGAACGGCACTGATTTTTAGCGCACCTCTGTTCCCTTTTTCTGTTCGTTTTTTGATTATAGAGAGAATGTCGAGGTATAAAAAGCCATTCAAAGTTCAGGATAATAGACCTATAAACGTAATAAATAATTTAAAAAACTATTCTAAAGTGACTCATACTACCTATCTACTGTTTCCATCCTACCTCCCCAGAGCGCACCTCTGTTGATTATCTATTGAAATTCTGTACATCACTAATTGTAGAGGAAATTTAAATGTGTAAAGTGCATTAAACTCGGTGGCGTACGTCCTTTTCAAGAGCAATAAAAAATTTTAAAAAAGCTTTCAAAACTGCTTGTATCCTATAAAATCGCAGACTGAATTTAGAGGTGGAAAGATGCATTTAAATCAGTGGCGTAGTTTTTACAAGCGCAGTAAATAATTGAAAAAAACAAATTCCAAAGTTGCTTGTAGTATTTATTTTTGCCCTCCCTTCTCCATTCTGGCACGGCCTCGAAGTTTCTCTTATTAAATTCTCAAATAGGAAGTTTGGAAGTTGATAGATGGAGGGTACAATTCGCATTCACCAACTTCTTTATTCATGTTTTCTTTTGTTTCGAGAAGAATTCGATTTGGAAGAGAGAGAGTTTTGACGTTGACATTTACTGTGCGACATTGACGCTCAATTAAGAGTTGAGGAAGACGAAATGCCCTAGATGAACAAGGACAAATCCATATTTCAGCTGGAAGCGATCCAGACATCGCAGGTTCAAGCAGTGAAAACGACGATCAGAGAAATAGACGCGCTCCCTTCAACAGACGTCACTTGTCACGGGACTCAGGCTGCTACGACAGCCACAAGAGGGCGCACGCATCGCCCCAGAGTGACGCCAGCGACCACGGCGACAAGAACAATTTGGACTCGGTGGTCGAACAGTGCAACAACGAAATTCTGGCTAGGGTAGGTGCGTTGTATCCCTTGTTGGTTATACCCTGTTGCGCGCCTTAAATTTACATTTGACTTGGACAGTGTGTTTTCATGGTTTAAGGTGCGACAAGCTCAACAAAACCAAATCAATTTGAAAGGGGAGGTAGTTTACGACTTGAACATTCCAGTTTTGGAGCGTCGAGCCAAAGATTCGTATGTGTCGATGCACGGCCAAACTTCCTTGCTGGATCCCTCCAAAAGAGGTGTCCAGATTAGGAAGAGGTCTGACGAATTCTGCGAGAGCGATCAGAAGTTTTCAGGTCAGTTGAGCTTGGGAAAAAAGCAAAAAATAATTTTATTAATTTTTTTAGTGAAATACGTGGCCAATTCGGAGATCTCTGAGCAAGTGCAGCTGAACATTATCGGCAAGAGCTGTCTCAGCGAAAAATCCAGCGACAGCGGAGTGAGTAGCAGCTCTCTGTCTTCCACGCTGAAAGAGAGAGACAACCGTCCGATCGGAGGGTTTCAACACTTGGAACGAAGCAATAACTGTGCCAACACGTCCATTACTGCCAATAAACGAACATAATCAAAAGATGTTTTAGGGAAATTATAAATTGGAAATATTACTATGATTAATAGCTATTTATCTTAGGGTACTCGTTAGAATTTTCTATGCGATTTAACTCGATTGCGTAAGAAATTGGGAAGGAAAGGGGAGTTAAGTCTCAAGGAATATTGTGAGCTATTTTTAATATACGAAATATTAAATGTTTCTAAAAATAAGCAACTCGTGATAGAAGAATTATTAGTAAAATTGTACTTTTTTATAAACCTGCCTTGAATCTTTTGTATAATAACTAAAATATTTCAATTTGCCTTTTTATCTTCATTGAGAATAGCCCTCAGGAATGACCTCAAAAGCACTTGATTGTGATAGGCAAGTTGAACTTACTTGAAGAAATTTACTAAGGAAAGATTTAAGCTTTACCGGTGTCATTTCTGAAGGCAAATGCCTCACTCAAACTTTTGTTAAAAATTGGCCCTAATTCTGTCGTGCTAAGAGATAATATGGAATATCAAAATTATGTCATTTAGGTGAGAAAATTCTATGTGTAGATAAGATGTAAACTCATGTAAATTTTGTAAAAACTATAAGAATAATAATAAATGGCTAGTCTTTATTCTAGTTTCCTTCTCTTCCTTTCAAGTAGCCTAAGATTCGAAGTAACTTTTTAAGAGATAGGGAAACATGCATTTGCGCTATCCAGGCCGTGGTTGATCTGATTTAGTGTGATTAGGGTATGTGGAATTCAGTACCAGTCTTGTGCAATACCCACTAAAAACCCTTATTTTCTTTTCGTTTATGTTCTCAACATGTTTTTATGCTCTTTCTTTCTATTTCTCTCCCCCATCTTTTTCATTCGCGTGATTTCCTTCAACGTTCTCACCACAATCATTTTCACTCCTCAGCAACAGACGGACATTTCCTGCTATAACTCTTTCCCCGCATGTTTTTCAACCTCCCCCCAAAAAAAGTTGAATTTTATGCATCGAAATGCCGTGTGTTGTGGATCGTCTCTGAGACCACGAAATCAACATCTCTGATTCTCACTTCGATCTATGCTGCATAGATAAAGTGCCAAGGAAAAATAATAGACCCTGCAAAATAATTTAAAACAATTTTTGAAACAACCTCAGTGAATTCTGATACCAAATTTAAATTCCTTCTTCAATTCTTTAGCTTTTTGGTCTTTTACAGTATTATAGTATCTTTCCCCGCTTTCGTAGAATTCGCAAAAATACCTATCAGTACAAATTAAGAATTTAAAGGAAATAGGGAACAATATTATTCGACTCAGATATCCACTATCTCAAACAACTCGCAACATTTAATCAAATTTCTTAAAATATAAATAAATCTAAAAGGAAACAAAATTATTAAAATTATCAAAAATGTCCTCCTCCTAAAAGATGCAGGATTTCATTCTTTGCCTCGTAGACCAACGGACTCTTTAAAATATTCCAGAAGTTTTGTGGATGATGTTGCGTGGATCCACTATTCTATTTCCCAATTCCTCTTCTGTTTCTATTGGGGGTATGATACACTAATTATTTCAGATGTCCCCAAAAAAAGTCCAGAGTATTCAGATCGGAGGATCTAGGAGGCCACGACTGAGGTCCCTCTCGACTTATGCAAGGGTTGTTAAAATGTTGATAAAGGAACTTCTTCACATCTATAGTGAAATGAGTTCACGAATTGCTTTAGATGGTTGATAACTTAGCCGGATGATTTTTTCCCTTACTTCCTTTACATTCTTAACTTGCATCAATAGATATTTTTGCAAATTTTACGAAAATACTGCAAAACATGAGAAAAATGTGAACTTTTGCCATCCTGTATATCGAAAATTGGTCGTTTTTGGCCATAGACCTATTAATATTTTTTGTTATTTTGCAGAGTACTATGGCTCCCTAAAATATCTCCATAATGATATGTTACACCCATGTAGATATAACATTTTTTGTAATATACGTAGTAGAACAGTTTCGCACAGAGATGGCGTCCATAATTCTAGACGTTCGTAAAAATAATTCGAATTCCGGTATTTTATCAAAAATCGATAATTATTCATAAAAACATTCTTTATTTGCAATTTAAATGATCTTTATCCAATCATTGAAAGAGGCTAAAAACCGTGAATGAAAAATTGCTAATTTGCCTAATGTGCACACTGAAACCATCGGTGGATTGATGATAATAGAAACATGTTTTAATGGAGAACGTTAGGTATGATGGAAATGGGAATGATTGAAGAACTTTATTTTTTTTACCGAGAAAATGAGAATTTAAAACCTAGAAGCAGAATCTAGGTCATCCTCGGGCGTTCGAGGGCCAAAGTAACCATTTTGGTGTTTATCAATAAAGGTATGTAGGTTGATAGTTATGCAGACAGATGGCCCTCATAGTTCTACTTCACGCTTAAAAAAAATTATAATTAATAATTTATAATCGATAAAATAATAAAATAGAATTTGTAATTTACCAGTAAATTGTTAATTATTAATAATTCGCCATTTATGTATGTAACCAGTTAGGAACTGCATGGTTGGTTTTGTGCAACGAGTGGTATTGTACTAAACGAGCGAAGCGAAGTCATGCAAAATGACACAACTTACGCAAAGCACCATTTCCTGATTATTTCCATAGGTACATGATCCTTTTCAATTTTTCCGTTAACGATGGGAAAATCGAAATTTAAAAAACAGATGTTTAAATATATTCGGGATGCGTAGTGTTTGCTAGACCTCGCTGATTTTCTATTTTATTAAGAGATTCTTCTGTACTTATAACCCATTTCGAAACCCAACAAAACCTCTCCACTTTCAATGCATAAAGGGCAAACACTGCCCTTTTCCAAAAATCAAAAAACCAAATTAAAACTCTTTATTTCAGTTTCTGAAGGGGTTGGCCTAGATAACGTCCGTTTCAGTCATTAATCACAGTCCCTATTCCATTCAAACCCCCCTTAATTGAATATAATATTACGTATTACCTGTATCATCAATTTTGAATTTTCACATTCGCATAGAAAGTGCAATATAGGCCACATGCACATGCAGCTTTCAGGATATTGCAAACCTGAAGGAGGGCTTCAAAATATGAAATTTCCTTCGGTTTTCTTTCAATCACACGACTCAGCCTTGATTAAAGAAGATGTCTCTTCCTAATACAGGCAAACTCTCTTTAATGCAAAGCAATCACGAAATCCACAAATACCTATGATACATTTTTCATAAAAATTCATGATTTCCCATTTATTTACTGAGTGGATGACCCAGTGAATTTAGCCAACCAAGTTAAAGGCTGCGCGGAAAAAGAGTTTGCTAGAGCCCTTTTAGAGCTGTTCGCAGGGCTGTAACTTGCGCGTTTCGGCCCTATTATAAAGATTTTCCCAGGAAATCAGATTTCGGGGAGCTCGGGCCGTGCCTGTCACAGCTTCGCCTGCACTTGCAGTCGTTGGTGTAAAGGAATTCGTTCTTTGAATTGTTGCTGTCAGTGGTTCAGTTCTCCATTTGAGGCCATAGATTATAGGAATTGAGAAAGATTCATTTGAATTTAGACTACAAGGAAAGAAGTATCTTCAGGCGTTTTAAGGTAACGTCGTAATGGCATGATTTAAAGCCCTGCATAACAGGCACTGTTAAAGTAGAAAAATGTGCAAACCCCAAGTACATAATATGATAATTAATTGATGAATTAATGAATTTGAGCTCATTCATAATAAAAGTGAGTTTTTTGGATGCAGATTTCTCAAATCATTACAGATTTAGATCTTTAGAAAAATCTCTCAGTAAACGTATAGCGTCAATTGAGCCATTTACTATTTACCATCTAACATCTGACGAATAGATGCACCTGATGAACTTATCCAAGACATGCCCCTGATATTTCAACACCTTCTTAAGATTTTTAAAAAATCATATAACCTTTATCATCAGATTTCTTTGGTCACTTCAAATTTTTAATTAAAGATTCTATACTCATATGGCTTAAATGTAATACAAATCACTCTTATACTTACAAAAAACCTTTTTTTCGAAACTTTTTAAAACGACCCAACTGCAAAAATGGCCGAAATTTCACGCAGTTTTTTGTATTTTTCTCGGGAATTATCGTTACTTATTACGTTATTACGTTACTTACTATTAACCTAGCTTTAACTTTGTTGAATCAAATTTTAGGTTTTCTCAATTCCGGCATTTCTTTAAATCATATTTACATGAAAAATTTTGGTTATTTAGGAATTTTAAGTAAAAAATGGAAAATTTTCACATTTTTCGAAGAGGGAAATCATGAACTTTTCTTAGATATCATATAGATGGTTCTAGTAATGATTTTGCTGTCCAAAATCACCATCAAATATCCATTTTTAGTCACTTTAGTGTGACTTAAAAAAAATGATAAAAATTATGAGCTCAATTTAAAAAACCGAACTCTTGAAATGCATGCTACCTACGCCAGTGATTTTTCATTGACGGTCTTATAGAGAAAGTGTCCTCAATGAAAAAAAATTTCTATTCATCATTTATGAAATCAGTGGCATAGTGGAGATAAAATAGACAAAGTTATTTTAAAAAATTGTAGATATTTACATAATCTAACTCCAAAAGGCACGGATTACGCCACTGGATTTTCATTGAAAATTAGATATAAGAAGCATTGAGGAATTTTCAGTTCATGCTCTATAAAATTAGCGGTATACCGAGGATGTAAGCGACCAACAATTAATAAGAAAAATTCTAAACCTCATTAAAAATGTCAAATCCTTATTAAGATGCATGATCTATGCTAATGGCTTTTTACTGATAGTCTGATGTAGGAAAAAGTGGGAAAAAAATTAACCCTTAATAAGCACGTACTACGCTACTGGTTTTTCATTATAAGGATCAGATATATGCACCACCTTCAGTGGGAAAATTTTCAGGCCATAGTCCATGAAACCAGTGACGTACTGTGGGTGTAAACGCTGACTCAGAGATAAATGCTACTAAAATTATCTTTCATTAAAGCATTTTAAATATTCTAGCAACACTCTAAATTACTTTGAAAAACCGAATAATGCTAATAAGCGAAGAAGTCCAAACAGGGGTAGAGCTGAGGAAGAAAGAGCTGGAAGAGCGGATTATGAGGGACGGATTGGAGCTGCTAAAGAAACAAAAGGAAGAAGCTCGTAGAAGGAAGATTAAAGAGCAACAAGAGGTCTTTTATTACTCAGTAACAATTAACAAATATTAGAGTTTTATATTTAAGATGAAGGAAATGCTGGAACGCTATTGGCCATGGAGCAAACCCTCTGATGCCATACCCAGAGGGTTGCGTAATTTGAGACTGGAAGAAATCTTTCCTGACAAAGACTATCAAGATGTGAGTTTTTCAAATCTAAGGAACACAATCTTGGAACATTTTTTAGGCCAAAAGGTTTGTTGGAAGTCTGGATTTGGGTCGTCCAGGCTGTGGAGCTCCCAATATCAAAGATGGGCAACGCATGACCAAAACGAAAGAAGACCCTCTACTAAGGTTCCAATTGGGGAGCAAGGACTTGAAGAAGGCAGTCGAGAACTCCTTCCGATACAAAACAAATAAAGAAGAGCAGATGCAGTATAAGCGGGAATTAGGTAAGACGTACATATAAGAAACGCGACTTACATAATGAACCGTACAATGTAAATAAGAATTTAAAAGGAATTTCCTCCGAGATGATAAACTCGGTTAGGTCTGAGAAAATAGGCACACGAGGAGAAAGTATGTGAAATATTTGAAGATTCTCCGCTAACCAGAATGACAAACATCGAATTTTAATCATGGTTTTGGTGTGCTTTTACTTTTCATGAAAATTATATACAAATAAACATTCCTATAATTATTAATGCAGATAAGCTGGTCGAAGAGAAGAAGCAGAGACAGCTGAAGCAAAAATTTCTCGACGTTGAATCTGAAAAACGACAAGTGAGTCATTTCTCTTAATCCTTTAAGAGGCATGTTGCATGAGGCTGTGAGTTAAGTTTTGTGTAGTAAAGTCCATTTTTGTCCTGGAAGTTTTTGAAAACTCCCCCCTGGGGTTTGAGGGGACCCGGAGGGTGGCCTTGGAGACAGCCTCAAACTGTTGGACTTGGCTTTTTAGCATCCCTGGTAAGCTACACTGGTGGCTTACTCATTTGCAATAAGCCTATTGAGGGACAAAATCAATAACACAAAAACTCAGAAGAATGAGGAAAAATGTAGTTGATGAGTAATACTGCATGTTTATTGATAGTTGTTTTTATAAGATTTAAATAATTTGTTGAATTTGCGGACGAAGCCTCAGAGAGGACTTAGAAACTCAATTTACGTTATTTAATTTCATATTAGTTCTGGTTAGTTCAGGTTAGTTCAAGTTAGTACCCATCCCCATGAATCTTTTAGGATTTAGAAATACAATTTCCATTTGTTCACATATTATTATTTGCGACGAATCATTCGTTTAATTATTTGATTCTTGATCTTCTCTCATAAACGTATTCTTCACCAATTTTAGAAGTGGCAATGCGTTAAGAGCCTTTTAGGCAAGGGGCGAGAGCTTTTTCAAGTCGTAAAGATACCAAACGTGTACAAAATTCAATCCAGTTTTACCCAAAATAGCATATTTTCGAGATATCGATAAAGAAAATTTTAATCAAATGAACTGATTGTGCCCCTATACTGAGGCTGTATGACTCAATTGAGATCCTGGAAATATAGTTTGGGGCATCTTTATTTCAGAACGCTTACAAAACCCAGAAAATATCATCAATATGATCCTCATATCTCAGAAACAAAAAAAGGTATTAGAACCCTTATGAAGCTTATCCAGATTATGAATTGGAGCCAGTTTTATAAAGCAATTGCTCCACTGATTCCTGAGATATCAGCCTTTGAAATTTTAAAAATATCGGACAACCTCTAGTCGTCAACCCACATGAAAATTTTCGGAAAGTTCTTTTTGAGGAGTAGTTACCTCTTCTGGATAAGGGTCCTGTATTATTGACCCTGAATAACTCAAATAAGGTCCTTTAAACGTGAAACTGGGACTCTTCCTGGCTACTTCTCTACTTTCAATAATCGAATTTTAGGATCTGCATGCCCATTTCAAAACTTAATAGCAAAATTCAAATTTCTGTACACAATTGAATGGCCTGCATGTATTTTTACATACAGTTGACCCCCAAATTAAAAATCTCTGGATCTTTAGGGATGGTCAAACGAAGAAACACTGAGGAAACTGGAACAAGAGGCCATACTGAAGAAATGCGAAGACGACAGGTAAAAATAAAAATATATTTTTCAATTATGTTTTAATTGCTCTTCAGGAGGTACCAAAATTTCCGCAAATCCAAAATGGTACCTCCCAACCGAGTCGTCAAGCTGGATCCCATAATCGAGACTTCCAAAAAAGAATTCGTGGTTCCTGGAAAATCCAGAAAACTCTCACCGCTTTCCGGCAACAAGGAAAACGGTCTCGAGTTGGTAGATTTGTTGGCTAAAGACCGAAGAACCTCTATTAAAGTACCTCTAAGCAGTACTGATATCACTAAGGAAAAGTATTTAGAAGAACTAGCGCTTATTGCTGCCATTAGTCACTAAATTTATTTTCCAGGAAAAATGGTATTTGCAGCAGATCTGGATCAAACTACCTTAAGGACTTAACTGCTCAAATGCTCAACAAAAGAGAGCAGATTCAGGTACAGACATATTTTTCACCCCATGAAGCATTTTTGCGATAAAAATTAATCAACAGGAAATGAAAAGAAGGGATAATGAGACTTCGATGAAGCACTTCTCCACTTGGGAGTCGTTCTGGGGCAAACCAGGCAATGGGGCCCCTGGAAACACAACCAAGAAAGGGTCAATCGAGAGGCTGCTCTATCCTCAAAGGATCCCCATTGGGGTGGCTTAGATTTGATGCCAAAAATAGTTGTCAGGGTGGCAGTTTGAGCTCCCATGCATGTTCTAGATTTAGTAGGGTAATCGTTCAAGAATTGATAAATATAGACTGATTTCTATAATAGATCACTTTAAAAATTTAATTAGCAAATTAGTAATATATGAATCTATAAATATATCTATATAGATTCATTTCATAGAACATTTAGCAACGTTGCAATCTTCCTAATAGAAAACAAGTGGTAATTTGCATAACACCCTAAGGGGAAATTCGTGTAGTTGCTGCTGGGTATTGTGCATACCATAAATCTTACGTGGATTCTTCTTTTCTTTAACCATATATCACCACAGAAGAAAGTTATGAGAGTGACGCTCCCGGCTGATTAGGAACCATTGTTCAACAACACGAAAATATGCACCGATGTGTAAAAAAACTGACGCTTCTTTGGGGCTAAGATAACTCCCATGAAAATGACGAAATCAGAGCAAAGCACGAGTTAATTTTCTTAATTCCATGGAAATTATCTTGCCAATCAGTACTTTGGAAAGCCCGGCCTAACTGCCTCAAAACCTGCTGATAAACTTACCTGGCAAATTCTTGAAGATATATTATTAAATGGTACTATCGGTGTCATCAGGCACCGCCTCGTGTAACGCCCCGAGACACAATTGAAGAAAGAAGAAATTTCTGTTGAGATCTTCGCGAATCGTTCAAGGGGTCCGGTGAAATCGAAATCTTCTTCTTCATCGGCCTCAGTTGGTCTTCAAACGCGCTTCTTCTCGGTGGATTTCCGCACTCGGACGTGGGTGACCGGAAGAACCGTTGGTTAGTGACAACTTTTGAGGAGTTTTACGATGAATTGGGTGAGTTGGAGGAGTTTTCTGGTGGTGGGGCTAATTAAGGGTTGAGGCTTGTCGCAATAAGTCTGAAAGAGAAAAATTGAGACAAGTTAGAATGAGACAATTAAGACAAGAGAAAAGGTCATAAAATCTCCATTAAATCAGTGAGTGAAAGATTATTTATGATGAGTCACGTCTCTGAAGTTTAGAGATAAGATCTTTCTGGCGAGTCCGGGTTAAGCAAAGTCTAATTCTCAATTTAATGCTGCTCATATCGGATTAAACAAATGGCCCAAAAAGTCATTATAATGAGTGTACACAACTAAGTTTATATTAAGGAAAGATCTTTCTAGTGAGTCGACAATATTCAACTCTCTTCAAGTTTTTAATGTAATTTATATCAAATTCCACAAGTTATTTCGGGTTAAGAATGACAAATTTGTAAAAAATGTAAAGAATGAGAAAGTGTGAAAAATACTTCATCCAACAAAACGTATAACTTTTTAATAGAAATGTGATAACTTTTGGTCATGTTAAATGTTTTTATTGTTGAAAAGTGAGGATGTTTGAACATGGTGTATTAGATTTTTTTTAATAATTGAAAAGTGAGGGTATTTCATTTAATTTTATCGTGTTGTTTTTCACCTAAAAGTGACGAATTTTGACCTTGATCAATATATTAATGAGAAGTGAAAAGTTAGGACATTTGCTAATCCCAGAATATGAAAGTTCCAAAGTAAGGTTTACTCAATTTAGACTTTTTTCAAATTTTTTGAACCTCTATAACAGAATTTAAATGTTAGATTATGAGTTGATAATGCTGGCGTTTAAAAGTTGAAAAGTGAGCGAGTTTTCATCCGTTGCATGCGATTTTCATGATTGAAAAGTCAGGAGATTACATATTTGTAAAATTCAAAAATGAGGCCAGTTCATCTAACGAAATAAGTGCGTTTATGTGTGAGCAAATTTTCATTTCTTGAACATGTTTTTCTCTCAATTAAAAAGTAAGAATATTCGGACGCAAAATACTTGTTTATTTAATTGGTTAATTTATTTAACTTATTTACCTAAAGGCAAACTACATCAGGTATTGTATCATAAATAATTGTATTTAATCTTACACAAAGGAGCAATAATTACAAGGCCGAAATTTTTAATAATCGCCGGAGACTACAATTTCCGCCTTATCAGCAATCAAAACTCGCTTAAGAGATGGTTATCACTTCTGTTTATTAATTACATTGTGGGGTTCGCACCTATTGTGTTCAATGCTTAAAAGTGATGGTGACTGCGTAATCGAAGTTTAAACACGCAAAGGCCTTTAAATATAATAGAACGGTTTATATATACATGAATATACAGAATATAGAAAAAGTCTGGTTCTGAGGCTCAATCATGAGGATCTCGTTAACCATAAAAGATATGAGATTAGCTAAATTGGGACAAAGTAGAACAATTTGGAGTTTAAGAATATGCCGTTTCAAAATTTGAAAAATGCCAATAGGTTTCGGAGGTACTAGAAAAAAAACAAAATTTTGGAAAAACGTTTTTATTTTTTCCTCAGGTGATTTCGTGAGGTAATTCAAAACGATTGACACTTCATCATAGCAACTTCTCTTCTATAACGTCGCGATGTATCTGAAATCCGACGTTTTGATTTTCGGTAATCATCATCAACTTTGTTTTTTCTTACGGCCGCCATGATGTATTTTTAGATTTTTGAATTTAACTTTTTTATGATTACAATGACGTACCATATGTTCAGATTCAATCTTGCAGTTTAATACAATAATCTAAAAATAATAATCAAATGGGGGCTGATCTGGTGGACGTGGCGGACAAAGCCACCCTCATCAACTTGTTTTCTAAAAAATAAAGATTTTTTCAGTGTTTGGAAGTTTCTTCGAAAACCATCAGAATTTTAAATTATATTGTATATGTATAAGCTAACAAATTTAAATCCGTATGTGATACTAAAATAGAAAAAGCGTGGGAAGATATTATCAAGAAATGTAACTTGTCTCTTCCTACACCGATAGAAGCTAAAGTTCAGGTGTAGTGTCAAGACCAGATCGACCTCCCATCAGAAATAGAAAGTTCGCAACATTTCGCATATAATACACTACTTCTTCGAGATTATTTATACCTACCTATGTACGTTGTGACACGATTAACTTTAACCAACAAGGGTAATTACCGAATCTACTTCGTTACCTTTGGTGTTACACAAGGAGCAGTAATTTTCCAACTACTGGGTGTAAAATGAATGCCTCATTGTGTAGTTTTTGGACAATCCCACATTGCAATAAACGACAATTATTTAAGGCTTAATGTGCAGGATTCGAATTAAGCTTGGTAACTCAACACCAGGGGCTATATCAGATTTACATCAACTTTATGGCTGAAATGAAACAATGAAACCGCGCTTTTCTAGATGGATGAACAAGACAACAATGGCGTTTTGGGATGGGTGTAAATGGACCCGAGATTTCTTACCAAAATAGTGTTGCATAATAACAAGTGATCATCAAAAAAGACCTCGCGGTAAATGATCAACCGAAAACGGAGGACCTTGATTAAGCAATTTACTAGTCACCATCAAACAGCTGACAAATAAATAATGGGTGTTAAATGTGTCGGAAACATGCCACTGATGCTTCAACTCCTACTTGACGTGATTTTTAACGATAACCCTTTATAAGTATCTTATTTACTTAAAGCTTACAGGCAAGAAAGTCATCAAAACGGACAAACGAATTGGGCTGAAATCACTAAAGCGATGAGCCATTACGAACGTAATAACTGTATTATTAACAACCCAACAGGGTAATAATTCGCTGGTTTGTAACCGAAATGCGTTTTTTCAACAAAGTAAACGTTGTTACGTGTTACTTAATGTGCCAATCCCCTTTATTGGGGAAGACAAATATCTGAATGAAGATGATACGTTACTTTCTCTTTATCGCTCAGAGAATTTCGCTGTTTATACGCACACTTAAGATCGATAATAATAGTCTTTGACCGATTTCGAGTCACGTTAACACACACATCTATCGGCAATAGAAAAATTTAATTTCGGGGTTTTTTCAGACACCCGAATGTTGATCAATGGGCAATCAAAAAAGATGAGAAGAACAACGTTTCGGTTAATTCCAAGATAATTTAGGTTAATGAGGAATAAACTGGAGATGACCAAATTACCCATCTGAAAAACTTACTGGCGCAATGCCTAAATTTCTTGATTAACTTGGAAATGTGTGAATATAGAAATTAATTTCGGAAAATGTAGGGGCAAGTTTACTTTTGAGGAAATCTATATTGGGAATCACTACATTTCCTCTATAAACTGTCAAGTTTTCATTATCATGTATGTAAGTATGACCAGAGCCGTACCAGACGCGAACTCATCGCCACCATATACAGGGTGATTCATTTACAATAGGACAACCGAAAGCTGGAGAAGCTATGCATCAAATAATAGCGATTAGAGAAAATATGCCTTATCCAAAATTTGATTGTTTTGGATATATACAAGGTATTGAAAGTTAAGATTTTAATTCATTTTTTGCCATTATTCTAAAAATATCTAGGTTAGACACTTGAAAATTTTTAAAGTTATGTTTTTTTAGATGACGAATTATAATTTCTAGAAAATAAAAATACTCTTGGTTTGTTTCGATTTTGATTTCTCGTATTATCAAATTTAAACATAGTGTTCATTAAACAGATTTTCTCAAAAACGAATGGAGATATCGAAATAAAACAAGAATATATAATTTATGGAAAAATTATAGCCCTTTCAAATTTTGAATCAAAATTTCTTGTTAGACATACAGGGTAAAAAATTGTTAACTATAAATTCTGTAAAATTGACCATAAGTGACGCCCTCTATTAATAATGTGAAAATTGCGGAACTATGTTTATATGAACTTTTAATCATGAAATAAGCTAAAGAATTTCCCTCTTTCGTATGTACCTCATATTTAGGAACAACCTGTATATTTTCCGCTATGTTCTTGAGAAAACCTCCCTTGTAATGAGAAGCACTCTCTCAAGGAATTGCTTAAGAAAATCATCAACATGAACAGTCGATTTTTTCGAAAGAAATGGTAATTTAAAACACTTTCCCTGAGGTGTTTTTTACGAAACAGGTCACCGCGAGCAAATCTGCAATTCTCTAGATATTTCCGCAATGTTGAAAAAATTAACTGCAGACTTTGACCAAATTTTATTACATATTGTCAATACTTACTTCTAATTAAATAAATGTATAAATGAAAATTTCAGTGGTAGAGCAAGAATGCTAAATATTCTCTCAACGATTGCAAATTTTGCATATAGTACGTCCCTGAGTATTACATATTGAACAACTGCACTGTCACACTAAATACTCAGTGTCGGAGCGAGGACTCTTTAACGAAAAAATGTTTAAAGGTTATTTAAGTTAGGTTGTAGATTTGAAATTTTCCCTAATATGCCTTTGATTTTCGTCTAATTAAAGAGCCAATTATAGCACACATTAAAAATAACTCAGTGGCGTAAAGCATTTAAGAAGCTCATTTATAATGAGTCTGCTCGAACACGGAAACGCTATAAAGCTACGACTAGATGGTAACATTTCAGAATCAAAGAATCTTCAAGCATTAATTTGTGCCATCTTAACTGACTTATAAGGCAAATAACTATAATTTGAAGATTCACACCCAATAAGCAAACAGTGAAAACTACAGATGTGCGTGAGACCAATCGATTTTAAACACTTAAATGGTACTAAATTCCGAGAATAACGCAGAAATCCATTTATAAGAAACTTTCTCTTTCAGTGGCATCTCATAACGAGGACTTTTTAATTACTATATTATATGATTAAGAGGAACTATGTCATAGTTTGGGTCAAAAATTGGAAGATTTTAAGCCAAACTATAACAAATAGAAACTTGCATCTAAAACCTCGCCTCGGTGAAGTTAATGTCACTTTTCCTTTTCAAGCAAGTAACACATGTATACAGTGATTTTCCCTGCTTCCGAGCGGCAGTACCATCATCCATAACAAACAGGTACCACAGCTTTACTCCGGCATGTTTGAGCTTTCTTTTCGACCGCAACATATGCAAACAAATTGGGTTCTTGTGTTTGCCAATTGAAGGTGAAAATACCCCATTCATTTTCACTTATAACCGACAAATATTGGATCTGTTTTCGAGCTATTGTTGATGGTAAATAATCCAAACAAAGTTGTTCACAGAGCAACGAATTAAATTAATCAATCAAGGTTTCTTGGAAAAAATGTTATTGCGAGCCGTTTGAAAGGAAATATTTTCTCTGCGGCTTTTTTCCTTCTTTGAACGATTTCTCCAAGACACTGTTTATTGCAAATAATCAGGGTAAGTGTTACGGTTAAGTAGGTAAATGCTTTGCAGATCTAAAAGACGACTCTGATTAAAACAATTTGTTTCAGACTGGCGGCCTCATCTTCCTGATAACATTCACCTTAATCCGCCCAATTTTCGCTGATCAGGCGAAAACCTCAGATACATCCTCAACATCTGAAGGCACGGCCGCTGAGAACCAAACACCCCTTACTGAAAGTCAAGTGGAATTGGACTCACAGCTGCGATCAGCCTTACTAAAGGTAAGTTTTCGTCTCAAGTATACAGTATACTATACAGGGTGCAATATATCATCATGGCGATATTTCAAGGGGCGATACTACTCTGCAAAATAGCAAAAGAATGCTAATAGACCCATGATCAAAAACGCACCATTTTGAATATGCAGAGTGGGGTAAAGTTTCACATTTTTTCTCATATCATGCGTTTTTCTCACATATGCACTGACTTAAATTTTTTTAATTTCTAACATTTATTTTCTTTAAGACCCTCTACAACAAAATGCCAAAATCGTCGGTAGCCATATACAGGGCGTTATGATTTTTTGGATCATGAATTATTTTATTTTTACATTTGTTTTTAAAACACTCTGTATGAATTCTGACACGAAATTTAAATTATTTTTTCAATTCTTTAGTTTTTAGTGTCTTGCAGTATTCTATTATCTTTCCCCGCTTTCGTTCAATTTGTAAAAATATCTTTCGATAATAAGAATGTAAAAGATTAGGAAATTAGGATTTAAAATGTAAAGGAAGTAAGGAAAAAATAATTATAATCTGGCTCAGGTATCAATTATCTGAAGTAATTCGTACCATTTAATCAAATTTCTTAAAATTAAAATAAATCTAAACGAAAACAAAACTATAAAACTGTTGAAAATGTCCTCCTCCTCAGTCATGGCCTCCTAGATTCCCCGGCCTAAATAGTCTGGATTTTTTTTGGGGGCCACCTGAAATCACTGGTGCATCAGACCCTAATTGAAACAGAAGAAGTATTGCGAAATAAAATAGTGGATTCATGCAACATCATCTGCAATATTCTTGGAATATTTGAAACAATCCGTTGGTCTATAACGCAAAGAATAGAGCTCTACATCTTAGTAGGAGGAGGACATTTTCAACAGTTTTTATAATTTTGTTTTAAGAAATTTGATGAATTGTTACAAATTGCTTCAGATAATTGATAACTGAGCCGGATGATTACTTTTTTTCCTTACTTCCTTTACATTCTGAATTCGCATCGATGGATATTTTCGCAAATTATACGAAAATGATGAGAAATGCGAAAATATTGCAAGAGACCAAAAAGCTAAAGGATTGAAGAAGGAATTTAAATTTAATGTCAGAATTCATACAGGGTGCACCAAAAAAAGATACATAGCATGAAATAGTACATGATCCAAAAAAACATAACACCCAGTATGTGGCTACTGATGATTTTGACATATTTTTGTAAAAGGTCTTAACGAAAATAGATGTAAGAAATTTAAAAAATTTAACTCAAGGCATACGTGAGAAAAATGCAAAATATGAAAAAAGATGTAAAACTTTGCCACCCTATATAGAATAGGGTGCGTTTTTAATCATGGGTCTATTAATATTTTTTTATTATTTTGCAGACTATTATTACTCCTTGAAATATCTTCATGCTGATATTTCCCTCCGATATATAGTACTTCCGTTTCTAGAGCGCAACTACGATGATCTTAATAATCATAAAAGATATAAGGTCGGGTCAATTGACCTCACCAAAAATCATCACAATTTTTCAAATTTTAACTCAATATGTTCTTAAATTCAAAACTATGCAATTTGTCCCTATTTAACCAACCTCGTGTCGTTTATGATTACCAAGATCCCCGTGATTGAGCTCCAGAAACACACTCTCTATATCTTAAATAATCCTTGAAGGCCCTCACTGACCTGGAAAATGAAGACACGAACGAAACTGATGACGACATAGAGTCCTTTGATGAGGATGGAAAGAGCATTAAAAAGGCCCATGCGAGCGCCGTAACAATTTTCACTAACGACTTATCCATACCAGCCAAATCACCTGACCAGACAATTGCTAACGAAAAATTGAAAACTGAAGAAGATGAAGCCCCAAAGCCTCAATTCATTGTCTTCCAGCAAGGAGATGCAGTCACAACTAAATCAACATCAAGTGAAGAAATCTCTATGGATACAGAACATATAGTTGCAAGTGCTTCTAACAACTTTGACCCCAGAGTTGCAAAAGAACTGAACCCTCAAGTTCAGAAGATTGCGGGGTTCAAAAACCTGAATGTAATTTCAAATACCGAGCCCAAGAAGTCTAAGGCTATAATTGAAAAGTTTGCTATAGGAAAGGATGTGGAGGAGCCTTATATCAAAACTTATGTGAAACCTTTAGGTGAGGGGAAGAATCAGAATGAAATTGGAGAGAAAGAAGAAGTAGTTACTCAGAAGACTTTGGAGGTTTCCACGGAGGAGAATGAGGCCAAAGTAGAAAAGGTTGGTAATTTTTAGAGAAAATTAAATGAGGTTTAGTAGAGCTTTAAGAACCATCTCCATCTTTGAAATTGTCAGATAAATTTCAAGATAAATAAAGCAGCCTTTGTCGCGAATCTCATGACCGAATTAGTAAAAAATACAGCTCGCCGAAATCACTGAATATTGCGTTCATGAGCCATCTGCACCAATGTATTTTTGCACAATCGTAAATAAACACAAGTGCCCTAGAAGACCCTCAAAAAGTCCTCTTAAAATTTCATTTACAGGTACAGTTCTTTACGGCTCCGCTAGTGGCCGCATTCACCGTCCACCAAGACGAAAGTGGGTTCCCCCAAAAGGTAGAACCCATCTTCAAAAATACCATCACTCCCAAAGAGTCGCCCCAAAAGGTAAGCAAATCACATATTAACCAATAACAAATTAATCACCTTCCAATCCTGACTTCTCCTTACAGTCTCCATCATTGGAGCTGCAGCAGAAGCAGCAGCTTTTAGAGCAGGAGCTTCAAGAGCTGCGCAAGCAACAACAATTGCTGGCGAGAACTAACTTCAATGGTATTGAAGCAGCCAACCAGGGAGGAATCAACAAAGCCATCAACCAAAACTTCAACCATTTTGACCCAGTGTTCACGGAACCTGATAGGTCCGTTGTGTCCAAGCTAGCAACCATTGATCCTAGCCAATTGTTGAACAATGAGCCCTTTTTAAATAAATTTACTGCCAGTGAGGCTATAGTACCTCTGGACCTTAATAGACCTAAGAACCCAGAACCAATTCCAAATCTAAAGGATAATGGGGATGTTTCTTTGGTGCCCAGCATTAGCTTTGATCCATTGGTAGAAGCTGGAAAGCTTCCAGAGAACGCTCAGATTTTGCCCAATAAAGAAGCTTCTGGTTTCCATAATTATGTAAACTTGCCCAAGCCTTTGAAACAGAGTAACTTCCTAGCTTCTACTCCCTTTAACACCATTAATGCCAACAGGGTTCCAGTTGCTCAGAACAATGCGCCTCAGCAGGACTTCAGGAGTAACAACAATTTTCAAAACAATAACATTTTCCAGAACCAAAACCGATTTTTGAGGCAGGAGCAAGGTACCTCGAACATCAGACAGAATACCTTTTCAATACTACCATCGCAACAACCATTCCCCCCAAAATATGAGCTAAATCTGGTACCAGATCGGTTCCTAAGACAAAACGAGCAAAATTTCCTAACTCCCCCGCAAAACCAAAACAGATTTCTAAGAACTAATAACCAGAACAGGTTTTTTAGACAAAACCTAGACCTGCCTCAGACCTTCAATATCCAGCAGAGTATCCAGCCTTTCGGTGTTCAGTCTAGTAACAACAGATTCTTTAAACCTAATTTCAACCAGGAAATCGGTCAGCCTCAGAATAACAGGTTTTTGAGATCGAACCAAGAGGGTACGTTTAACCAAAACGCTTTCGGATATAGACCAGTGTTGCAGACCTACAAATACACTAACTCCTTTGGGTTTCCCAATATCCCATTACACTGAGATGGTTTTTTTTAATAAGCTAATTTATCAAGGGCAAGACATATGATATTTGAGAGCGTGCCATTGTTATGTTTGGGTCTGACGAGAAAAATTGTATTTTATGCCCAGTTTTTATGCATGTATATATTTATTTATTGCACATATATCTCTCTATGACCAGTAGGGTCAATGCTCAGTTCTTTCTTATCTATAAATTCATTTTCTCATTAGGTTAACATTTTACAGGTCTGATTTGTTATAATACTAAACAAGTTTCTTAGTCAGCAGAGCAAAATGTAGACAATCATTTTAGGTATTAATATTTATATTTTCTTACAATAAAAATGTTTATAAACGTTTTTCTTTATGTTTTTTTATTTAATACTTTTCTTCCCAAATACACTTAAACAAAATTTAACAAGCCTCAGGGTAATCAAACTTTTTGTTATAATGAAATGATTTTTTTTTTCAAAGCTTCTATAAGCTCTGAATCTCCAAAACTAGGAAAAATAAGTAGAGAGACATATACAGGTATCACCAGTTCAGATGGAAAAATAGAGATTATACAAGTGAGAGAAACACCGCACAAGGTTTAATATATCTCCGACAAAGACCAACGAAGTGGGTTGGGAGACTAGCGGTTAAAGTGGGCGGAGTCAGTCCAGTGTCTAGATCTTTCGCGATTTCAAAATTTTTACTTATGCAATTTCAAGTGATGGATTAATCTTTTTTTTCATTTACTTACATTATCTCATTTTCATCTGATATTTTTTAAAATTTCCATCGCCGCGAAGGCAGCACAATCGATACTAATCTAAACATCAAAATTAAGACGTTGGCCGGACTGGCTCCGCCCACTTCATTGGTCTTTGTTAGAGGCACATTAAAGCTTGTGCGGTCCTTCTCTCACTTGCACAATCTCTATGTCTCCACTTGAACTGGTGATACATGTATACTTGTTCTTGAAATCCAGTCCGCCACTGAGCAGAAGAAGGCAAGAGGCGTATTTAGAATTGAAGTGAGATTCTCAAAACTCTTGGATCTGAAATTCTACAGGTAAATTAAAAAATTCAGGTTCCAACAATGAGCCCTTAGGGAATTAATAAACTCACAACACATTAGAGTATCTTGATTTTTTTTAAAATCATGTATAGATCTGAAACTTGGTTTTTCTCTTGGATCCGATTTCTTCCAAGCAACTTCATATACACCACTGAAATTTTACAGATAAAATTAAAACAAGTTTTTTATTGTATAGACGTTCAATGAAGCTCTCTTACCTTTCTTTCTATTTCTACCTACTGTTCCCACAGATATTCCTGTTAAAGGTATCAAATTACGAAGAATTTCCACAGGGAAAAAACACATTTTAACATTTCTTAATAGTTTTATTACAAAAAGGAGAACAAAGGAAAATTCACATTATAAAGCTGAAAAATTAGATGTTAATTGTGCAATCCCCAATATGACACCGACATATAGGCACTAGAATAGTTAAGAGACGCGTTTATAGACGACCAGAGTATGGGCTTTGAGTTTGTTAATTATAGCCTGAACTTGCAGATCACCCTGTATAGCGCAGACATATGTAAATACAGTAAAATATAAATGATAATAAAAAAGTTTTTGCAACGTACTGGTGATCATTAAAAAAACCTGGCAGTAGGCAATGAACCATAACCCAGAGAGAGATGATTAAGCTATTTGCTATTTACGAATGATCACCCTTTATTATGTTTTAAATTATTTTTAAAAATCCCCTTAAAATGTCATGGAAACGTAACGTTTTTCGATAGAAATGAGGATTTTTTTGTAACTCATACCAGTGTATACCGATTAAAAGTCGTGATCACATTACTTATCGAGATTTTCAGACACTGTAACGCTTTCAGTGGGATTAAACAAGTCTTATTCGTAAATTATTTAAGGAAATAAATAAATTTAACTGAAAAAGCCTACTTAGAATGTTTTCCTATGTATCGCACGTTGCCCCTCCTCGTCGAATTCCCTCTTAGAGACCCACATTTTCCTGAATGTGTCTAGAGCGGCTAGAATCGACCCCCCAATCCATGTAGAGAATAATCGCTCTTGTGGAGCAGAAATCTATGCATATAGAAATCCAACCTACCTCATTTGAAAACAAAATACTCTGATTTTACCTTAATTTGTGTTTCTTTTGGAGACATTTTCTTAATTTCATAAAGCAATCTATCACCAAACCCTTTAAAGAGCGTGGATCCTCCTGAGAGGACAATATTCTTAAAGAGAACTTTCCTCAAATCTAAATCTGACTTTTGAATGGAATATAGGAGCACTTCATGAAGACCATCACATTCCTCACCTAAAACAAATAAAATTAATATGAGGAGGAATACTTATATTTCATGAACACTAACCAATTAAATCAGGTTTAAAAAGAATTTCTGGCGCTCTAAACCGGGATTGTCCGATTTTAATCACACTCCCATCGGGAAGAGTATAATTTATCAACTCACACTCGCCAGACTCCTCTTTTGTTGGATTATTTGACAGATAACTTGCCTTTTCCTTTATCGTTCGCACAGACTCAAATTCAGCAGTTGTTTGGAATATGATACCTTCTTTTCGAAGGAGCAACCTAAGCATATAAAACGACATTTTAGAATTTTTTTAAAATGATTTTAAAGAGAATCGCTAACTTTAAAAATCGAGATACATCACGACCAGCTATATCAGATCGCATGATGCTGTGTTGTAAGGCAAAACCCTCATAAATAGGCACTGAATGGGTTACTCCATCTCCAGAGTCTAGAACCACACCAGTGGTTCGACCTGTTGAATATCTACAAGGCAAATGCATGCAGACAGTAATAAAAATAATTTACAGAATTTGAAGAGAAATTAACCTAAATTCATATATATTTTGCTATGAAAAAAGGATTCATAACTACTTACAAACTAAGCACTGCCTGCATAGAAATAAATAATGCAGGCACATTAAAGGTTTCAAACATAATTTCAGCAGCCTTTTCCCTGTTTGGTCTTGGATTTAATGCAGCCTCAGTAAGCAAAACTGGATGCTCTTCTGAGAAGGTATTTAGCTGATCTTTGCTACAAAAAAGCTTATTTTAACTTTGTTTGAACACTCCAGACTAAGTACCTATAAACATAACTCCATATTTTTTCCATGTCATTCCAATCAGTGACAATACCATGTTCCATAGGGTACTTAATGGAGAGCAGGCCTCGGTGCTCCTCTGCTTTGGGGCCAATGAAAACATCCCCTTCGAGAGCCCCAACCATGACTCGAATGTGTTTGGGCCGTCCCACACTAAAATTTCAAGTGACTGCTTTGCAGGATTAAATTTGCTGAAGTCTTACTAATTGGGGAATCTGCATTTTGGGATTTGATCCCCGGCGAAGCCCGCTTTAATCACTCCAGTTCCCTAGGGAAGATTCAGTAAATTGCAATTCAATGCTGGATTAAAATGTGTGATACTCACATTGTCTATCACCACTGGTTGGTTGACGATCACATCGTATGCTTCCATTATACGAAATTTCAGTTAAAAACACAATTTTGCGGATTTTTAACACACCTTTTTCGAAAAATTGTTGCAGGAAAACAAGAATAAACGTCAAAGTGAAATTTAACCGGCGGACAACTGTCAAAAATGACTCATCCACATCACTAACCTTAAAGTCGTATTTTCTATATAACATTGAGAGGTAACAGGTTGGGGGGATTAATGAAATGAACATAAAATATATCCTTTCTGTTTTTTTCCATTTTATTTCGGTAAAAATTAACATTCAGGACAACTTTTCTGTTTTTAACAATATTTTAGATACAAAAAAGTTCTGAAAATTCCTGTTATGTAATAAATTGAAAGGTGATCATTAAAAAACCGCAAATAATTTATATATTTGTTGTCAATCAGATTTTTGAAATGTTTCATTAATTTCAAATCATCAGAATCAGTTCAAAATAATGCGAATTTTTTTAAATAATCACCCATTACCTTCAATTACGAATTACACAATAATTCGTATTATAATTACCTAAAATGTATTTACACAACTTATTTATACACTTGCATATTCCCAACATGAAAAAACAAACACACGTTGTATACACCATGAAATAAAATTCAGAAAAACCTAAAAACTATTAAAATCTAGTATTATCTACGTCCAAAGCGGTTCTTGAGTAACGAAAGAGTTTTTGCCATCAGAGGAGCCTTTTTTGGCTTCAGATTCGAGCTGTGACTGGTACTGCTAGAACCTAAAATACCGTTTATTTTAAGAATATTTTAAGCAAATCAAAAATTGATGTTATATACCCCTATCATAAGCAGCCCTTCCAGGGTTGGGAACGCTCACTTTGCCAGCTTCTCCTGATTTAGCTAACTGATTCAGTCTTTCTGTTGGAGTTTGTGAAGGCCTTTTAATCTCCACTGCAGTCCCATTTTTGGCCTGCACACAAAAGATTTAAAAATTAATAAATAAACCAATATAAATAATAATTAACATAAAATAACATAAATAATAATCAAAATAATGAAAATTGAACCATTCTAAGTTAAAAAAAGAGACAAAATTGAGAGATGCAAAAAATGACAATAATATACCTAAAAACTTTAAACACAATAAAAGAAATACTGGCTCTTATGCGCTGTTCTAGAGCCTAACTTTTTTCTTCTTCGAAGCTTATGGCGCTGAAAAGTGAACAATAGAAATCAGTCTTCGACCTTAATAAAATATAAATATACAAAACGCATTAAGCGAGCGTAAAAGTTATCTAAAAGTACCCATTACCATTCAAAAATACCTCCAAACTTAACTCAAAATTCTGAAAACTCCCCAAAATGTCCAAACGTAGGCCCAAAAATTAAACAAAGCTTTTCATCCTTAAAAATCTTTATTCAGAATCTCTTTTGAATAAACCCAGGTTAAGCTAACAAGTCAACACTGAATTGCAGTTTTAACGTTAGGTACGAGCCCGCAAAAATTCTGTACAGCCAGGTTTTCCTCAGAACTTTTTATTCATTAATTAAGATTTGCAATTTCTCAACACTTCGTAACTAATCTAAAATAATCTGATAAAAAAGCACTCACCTGCTTCCTAGCGATGTTCCTCGGAGGTTTGACCACACTGTCGACGTACGCCAACTTGGTCTGCCTTACTGGAACTGACCTATCCTGGCTCTGCTTTATATTGGCTGTCAAAGCTTTCAATCTAGCTTCCCTCTCATCCAGACACCTCAAATACATCTCCCTCCATGACTCCATCTCTTCCCTCTTCCTGTTCCTAAACTCCTTTTGACAGTGCAACTGCCACAATTCATCAGTCTCTGCAATCACATATGGATTATGAAACTCCAGCTGATATAGTTGATCTGGATTTGCTTTCTCCAATATGGGCTTGAGGATGGAGTAGGGAACTCCTCCAGTATACTCCAGAGCATCTAGGTTATCCTGCAGGACTCTACAGCAAAGATTAAATAGGGAAGGAACTTTATTGTAGGTAGATTTGTTGCCCGAGAACACTTTGGTTCTTTGGTGCTTTGCTGTAATAACGCGTGAAAGCGCTTCATCATCCATCCAAAGTTTCTTATTAGGGCCATCCACTGGTAAACCTAAAGGCCGGTAGTTTGGTGTAATTGATGGGAGGAGACTGGAGATGTTTATGTCCACAAGAGGTTCTAAATTATTAGAGTCTTTGAGCAAAGAAGGAACATTAGCTTGTAACGGTTTATTAATGCTCTTTGAAGGCTCTTTAATGGTACTTTTGCTGGAACTGGGTTTCTCTTCCAATGCAATTTTCTTCTTACTTTTGCTGTGAAGAGGGGCTTCCAGCATCCCTAAAACATCAGCAAAACTCGCACCACAACCTGAATCAATGCCATTAGTTACCAACTGATCAGAAACAAATTTCTTTTTTGGGAAAGTTTCCTTCTTGTTGTCCAATTTCTCTTCTTTAGGTCTCGACTTCTTAACATCATCTTCATGCCTCTTCTCCTTGCTGTTACTTGAAGACGAGCTTTTATGACGAGAAGTTTCATGTTTATGTCGCTGCTCTGATGAAGAATACCTTTTGGAGCTCTTATTTTTGTCACTTTTATCTGTCTGTTTCAAGTCTCTTTCACTTGACCTGAATTTATTTCTTGATGCAGATGATTTGGAATCTCTTCGACTTTCTTTTGCAGTCGTCGAAGATTTGGAACTTTTAGAAACATTCTCTTTCTCAGTCTTATGGTCTCGTGATTTGTTTCTAATTTCTCTCTCTTTCTCCCGATTACTTTCTCTAGATTTTTTCTCTTCAGATTTGCTTCGTTTGTTTCGGTCAGAATGCGTCTCTGGTATCTCTTTTTTTTTGTGTTTTCTTTCTTCTTCTTCTGACTTTGAGGAGCCCTCATTATCATCACTTTCACTATCACTGTCATCACTTGAAGAACCATCATCACTAGATTCTGATTCAGATCCTCTTCTAGAAATATTACGATCTTTCTCAGTTTCTGACTCACTGTCGTCACTACTTTCACTCTTTCTCCTAATTTCTTTATGTTTATCACTGAATTTGAGTTTCTTAGATCGACGGTCGGAGTCAGATTTATCACTAGAACGTTGCCGTTTTTTGTCACTATTATTATTCGTTTTCTCGGTACTTTTTTTACCAGACTTTCTATGACTAGAAACGTTCGATTCTTGGTGCCGCAAAGTTTGGTTTTCTTCTTCCTTATGATGGATTAGTTGAGGTGATCCAGATTCTGTAAATTATAATTGGGGCAAAAGTAAGATTTATGGATATAAGTTAGAATAGGGTGGCAAACAAATTCATCAAAACTCTCTTTCAAGTAATAATACATAAGTAAATAAATACAATTTTCTTTCTTTGGTATTGTGTGCAATTTTCTACCTTCCACCACTTTATCTCTCCTTCCCTCCACTGAAGTAACATCAGGCTCCTCCAATCTTGCTTGCTCTTCATCTTCCTCCTCCTTCACCATGCACTTCCATTTATCCACCAAATTCCTGGCATTTTCGCCGACTTCACCTAAATTAAAATTACAAAATGCACAAACTTGAAGCCTTGGAAATGGCAAAGAAACACACCTTCATAGCGTTTCAGTCCATTAACAGTCCTACCAACACCTGTTTCTTCCAGGTGCCACACTCGGATAGGGAGGGTGGCAAGTCTTTCAATTGCATGAAGAAGCTGTACAAAATGAAGAATAAAATTTTTTGAAAACTTGTAGATGATTTTTATTAATGCTCAGGTCACCATCTAGATGAAATATTATAACATTACTGCTGTTTAAGTAAGAAGATAGATCCAGTACTAGGTAGTAGCCATAGCTTGGCATTTTTACATTGTGACATCTATCCTTTGACAGTTGTTCGTAAACACTCTACTCCAGTGGTTTGTACTCGATTAATCCTACTCATTTTGTATTCTTTAACTGTGACTTGATAATATAGTCAAAAATGAACGACATAAATGAATATTACAGTATTTGACCTGAACATGATCTCATTAATAACATGAATATTTCATCATTCTGCTAAATTTGATCGTTGTCTAATCTGTTCATCCAGATTTACAATCTGTGATTTGGATTCTCAAATGATTACTAAAACAAATGACCTGATTAAGAGTCAGTTGTATGAAAGATTTTCAGCAAGGTTTGTTTAGCTGAACCATTTGTAGTATAGGTATACTTCAATCATTCCATAGGAATAGAATGGCTCTCAAATCAATTTAATTTGTAACACCTTCTAAGAGCACTGAGCTATATGTCATCATGAACCAGCATAATAATGACCATATTAAAATGAATGATAAAACTATTAAAATTAATGCACAATTAAATGAAGTCATAACTACGTGTTTGTTTTGCCAAATCAGACCTTTGTATACACTAATGTATCAGATTGCTATTATTATGCATTTGTTGTGAATGTAAAAATATATGAGAGTTGGGTTTAGATGACCTGAGCTTGAGCCATGATTCAAAAACTCGGCCATAATGTCTGAGGTTTAAAAACTGGCTAAATACGGGGTGATAAGCATCTCAAATTCAAGAACAGTAAAAATATTACCAATATCAAAAATCATAACCTTCCTACTGATCCCTGACTTACCTTCTCACCTCTTCCACTTTTTGAATGCTTCTCCAAGCTCTCCTGGTAGTGCTTGATAGCCTTTATTAGCTTGTCTTTAGAATCACTCATTTTGCCACGTTAGGGGGCTTTTGTTAGTAAAAATTACAAATTTAAAAATTTTGCCAGCAGCTGGAAAATTTCCATGGGCCAAATTAAACAATGTTTTCTGGTGATTTAGGAGACGTTCACCAGGGGAAATTATGTTACCCAAATTAAAAGTAATTGGGAGAGAAATTCAACGAAAGTTAGGGTGTTTTAGAGGGGAGAATTGGAGAAAATTTGAGTGGTTTTATAGAAAAATATCAGCAAAAACCCACATTTTCGTAGCTAATCGAGCTGACGGCAAATTTATTAGCCATCACTGACAGAAATCAGCTGAAATATTTTGAAAATGACGGCTTCAACGGACTTTCATTTAAGGCGGATCAAAAAGTGATTACAATAGAGCAAAGAGTGTGTAGATAATGTAAATATTAACTTTTTATTAAAAAACTTAAATAATATATTAAATATTTATTTACATTGTACAGTTTCTTAAAATTAACAACTTATCTCCTACTATCCTCCTGTGATGTTTGTGCAATAGCAACGTCTTCCATTGCTGGAACCCCGAACATTAAAGGGGAATAATAAGCGGGGAAAAGAGGAGAATACTGCTGAGGGGATGCCGGAGATGGGGCGAAATAATGGGGAGGAAAAAGGCCTTGTCGCTGTGCCATTTTCAATCTCGTTGTGAGCTGCTTTTTCCATTTCGTACGCCGATTCTACCAAGGGAAAATCATTGACGGGATTATATTGACTACCTACTTACTTGAAACCAAGTTTTGATTTGCACTTCAGTCAGATTGAGGGCCTTTGAAAGCTCCATTCGTTTGCTTACACTTAAATATTTATCCACCTTGAATTCTCCTTCTAAGCGCTCCAGTTGTTTCGCGCTATAAGCTTGCCGAGGCTTCCTATCCAATCCCGGTTTTCGAGACCTTCTATTCGCAGGTTTGGGGCCTGAAACAATAAAATTCAGGCCAATTTATTCCCGAGTTTTTTACAGCCAATGAAAGCCATCAATCAATTTAATTAGCGGCCAAGTTTTAATTGCTTAATTCAACAATATTGGACAATAAGCTCGATAATAGTCCATTTGCTTTAACTTGCAAAACTTGATTTTTTAATCCTAAAAGTCGACAACATCCCACTTAACACACGAGTAACAATGAGGTGCGAATTTTGCTATTATTAACCACAAATTTGTTGATACATACACTTTAAGAGGATAAATAAAAATTGGTTATATAGTGCTTCCCACGTAAGGCGTGTATGCAAAGGGTGGGGGTGATACCACTCAAGTGCACATGTTTTCTTATCGTTGGCGGTTTGCAGGAATAGTAAAACAGAGAAATCACTGCATTTTTGTGAGGTATTTACACGAAGAATTCACACGTTACTTCTGACGAACCTTTGTTGATGGACGGGCAGATTACATAGTGTGTTTTGTCATTTTGCGCGAGAATGCTTTGAATAAAACATGAACTCAAAAAGAGGTGTAAGCTATCACCGTTTAGGCTACACTTAGAAGATTTCAATATGATAGAAAAGGGACGCCCCTGGATGCCGTAGGACTTCTCCAATAAATTTTGCACGGAAATATAACAATCCATGTCTGATGAAGTCTTTTGTGGGAATTAATGAGAATACTAGATGACCTAAGTTGGACGCTACTGTGTGCCTGAGAAATGAAGAGATCCCACCTGTAAATAGTTAGTTTAAAGCCGCGTATGTAGTTTTATAGCTTCACACGTACACGACTATTCTAGGAAGTAAGTTTAAGAGTTGGGGTGTCAAATAGTGTTGTGTGATTTATCTGTTTGTTCAGCGTTTAAGACAAACTCTCTATTAGAGATGCTAATTTCCCATTTCGGGATTTTATACTAACTGGTGGTCTCTTATGAGTGATAATGAGTGGGTAAACACGCGCTATAAAATTCCTTGAACGCTCGTTTTTCTCCAAATTGCGAACAAAGGGCCAACGTCCAATAAACAACCCTAATGCCCTATAACTGCCTCTATACCATTAAACACCTTTAGCGTTCGCTGAAAGGTGCAAAAATGATTTTTCGCTCTAACGAGCAACTCGCGTGCCTCACCGAAATTAGCCCCCAACCCCCCCCTATGTTAGTGTTGAAATTAGACGATTTCTCTCAGGTTTCAAGACACCCAAAGCAATTATTATCATCTGTTAATTTCCTAATTGGATTTATGTCGGCTTCCCACGAGACAAACTTACCGGGCAGCCCAAACAAATGACTAGAGCCCTTGACGTCAGAAACACCTCCCAACCAATTAGAATAAAGAACTGCTGAGGTGGAACCAGTAGGATGCAGCTGATAGGGCAGGAAATTGCCTTCCGTAGTTGATCGATTTTGAATCAGCTTATTCTGGTTAGCTATGTATTCCAACAGACTCCCCGGAGGTTCTGGAGGTAAAGGTTCAGGCCTCGGAAACCTTTCCAGTATCGGCTGATGATATAATGAAGAATCTAAAAACCCAACTAATTTCTCCATTTCTTTCTACTTATCACAAAAACTCATACCAGTCCTATTCGCAGCATTAATGGGCGTAGGTTTAATAAACCGAACAGACTCATTCTGGACGTTTTCACTCTCCTCATGAGGACTTCTATTGTTTTCATTAACTCTAGCGTTAAGCCCTAATATACTGTCTATAGAGAATTTGTTGTTGGTGCTGGATTTACAGTCGTCTTCCGATGTTTTCGGGCCATCCTGGAACAAATCTGAGCTGCTATCGTCCTCCGAGGTATACGGAGCATCGTTGAGTTCTGAGCTGCAGTCTGAGTAGTTGCGAGGCGAGTCGTCGGTTGAGGTTTCCTGAAGGAGGGTTTAAATCGATTTAAACTGGCGATTGTTACGCCAATGAGGGTGGCACCTGAGGTCGAAATTTATTATTTTTTTAAAGTAATTTTGAGGCATTTTAATAAAGATAAATTAATAAGTCAGTAGCGTGAATCTAAACTTTACAGTTTGTTACGTCGCTGAGATTGATTGTTGTGGAACACTACAGGTTCATTTTTGATATAAATCCAATCAAAATCAAATTTTGGCGCAAATAACCCAGAGATGTAAGTGATATCTGTAAATAGCCATTCAAAGGAACGCAAAATACCTTGAAAAATTAAATATCTTGAAGTTACACCGCGTGCGACGCTACTGTGGTTAATATTATTGCAACCTAGAATTTGACTTTAAAAGAATTTTACAGTGGCGTAGCAAGCATTCTTGTTGACAGTTGTAGTTTCAAATTTCCGTTTTTATTTAGGTGTGTAATTTTGCATTAAGTGGAACTTGAGAATGTCCAAAAAATACATTTTTAGTGTCGATTTTATCCCTAGAAATTGATCTCCCCTTTGCTATGCCACTGTGATGAAATTTACAAATAACATTTTCAGTTTTTACTAACGCGAACTTTGACTTAAACTAGTCAGGAGCGTAGCTAATTTTTGAAAATAATTAATGATATGCTAAAAACCTGATTTGTGGACTGAATTTTCTGCTCGAACTCAGGATAAGTTTCCATAGGATTAATCAGTGGTGTAGCTAATTTTTGAATCTAATTCATGATATAGAAAAGAGAGGTTCTAAGACTTAATACTGTGTGTAGGGTTCTTGCTGCATTACTATAGTTGATAGTTTAAATCTGCAATTTTGTCATATCTGAAGCAAATTTTGAACAATTTTATATTAAATTAGTCAATCATGCAGTTAATTTTTTAAATTATCTACTTTGACGTTGATAAAGATGTGCAAGAAATAGATTTTTAAAGTAAATTTTCTGTCAAGAAATCATACAGTCTCATTATATGCTACACCGTTGTATTTGTGAATTGAAGCCTCTAATTCGATTTTTCACTAAAGTAAACTCTAAATAACTTAACATTAAATTAATCAATGGGCTAGCGAATGTCTGGATCTAGCTCGAGACAGGCGTAAAGCAAGATTTAAGATTCGACTCTTCGTCCAGGAATCATCTATCCGTTACTACGCCACTGTGGTTGGTAGTTAAAGTCCGCAATTTTATCTTATGTTAAATTTTCGGCAATTTTGAATTAAATTAGTCAGTAGAGTAGTCAATTCTTAGAACAAGGTGATGATTCGGAAGAAGTAGATTTTTATAATAAACTTTCTCCCAAGAATTGTTCTGCTCCATATTTTGTCATGGTGGTTGAGAATTTAAATTCATAATTTTGTTTTTTAGCAAAATGAACTCTAAACCATATTGTATTAAATTAGTTAGCGGTGTACTGAAAATCCGGATCTAGCTAACGATATGCAAAAGGAAAATTTTTTCTTCAATTTTTTGGCGTCGTTAATTCCTGAAAGAAGTTAACGATTCGTAAGAAATAGATTTTTATAGTTCTCTGCCAAAAAATTGGTCTGTCCCATATTACTGCACGGTGATTGGAAAAGCAAGCTTTAAATTATTTTATATTAACGTAATCAGTGCCGTAGCTAACATATTATCCTAATTGAAGATATGCAAAAAGCAGCTGCAAAATTATCTGTCTAGGGATAATTCTGCCACTCCTACACCACTGTGGCTGACAGTCGAAATTTATCATTACGTTTATAATTCGAGTAATTTTGTATTAAATTAGTCAGTGGCGTAGCCAGTTTTAGGAAAAAGGTGAGAATATGCAAAAGGTAGATTTTAAGTTTCGGATCTGTCCTGAGTTAAAATTAAACTAGCCAGTGCTACGCCACTGCCATTACCTTTTCACAGTTGCAGTTTTTTGGAAATTTAATTAGTCTTTTTAATCAGTTAGTATCGCATTGCGTAGGTATCGAATCAAACTTGATCAAAGAAACTAAACGGCGGAAAGCATCTTTAGGGCAGAAAAATCAAAGTGCAAATTTAAGGTAATTTTATCAGAAAGATAACTTCCAAATGAATGATTAAATAAGAGAATCCACCAATTCTTCCCTTTCTGAACAAAAAAAGGTAAGTATATAGCTAATTAAGTATAAATTCTGATAATTTATTTGAGAGTAAAAATAAATCAGTGGCGTAGCTTGAGAACCTAATTGCCATTGAATTTCAATGAGAAAAACATATTTAGGGCTGAAAAATCAAAGCCCCGATGTCCGCATTCAGCAAGATAATTTTCAAAGAAATAATTATATACGAAATTTGGCCAATTTTTCCATTTCCATAAAAATTATCTTCTAGGCAAAGTTACCACCACTTTAAAATATTGGCCCTCAAAAATGCTTCTCCTATGGAACTTTATGGAGGATTTCGCATCTTCTATGGAGGACCTCCACGGCCTTTATATAAGTCGTGAGAGGTTGAAGGGAAAATTTCCTAGTATATTAGCAACTACATATTCTTACCATATTGCCTCAGGTCTGCAACCAACGAAATCCTCCAGAAACATACCACAACCACCCTCAACTCCGCAAATGCCCAACAACTTGGGCCACCAACCCTTTCTTGTCTTATCCGACGGACACCGTTATCTTTCGAGAAATCTCACACCAGTAAAGCTCCTGTTAACAATCTGTTTTTAACGCAAGACAAGCGATTATTTTGGTCCATTAGCCGCCAGTTAGCACCTCCGAATAAGCTCCGCCCCTGCTCTGATCAGCCCGCCCCCCGGTTAGGGAGAACGGCTCTTAGAGGGGTCTTTTAGAGCCCAGATTGGTGTTTTGCGTGCCCTTAAACGCTCTATCAGACTGGAATTGCATTTCCCTTAGGAATTCTCTATAAATAAATAATAGCTGGGAAAAGCCTCAAAAACTCCCTCGAAATTTGCCTTTGCTCCATAGTTTTAGTATACGTGAAATGTACCGGGTTTCTCCCAATGCGCATCGAGAACTTCGCACCTTCTAGGGTCGAATTTTCCACCCCCGAAATCCCTTGTTAACCATCCGGGGCTTTAAATAACCATAACACAAAGGCGCGTTAATGGGCCTGTTCAACATCCCGCGATTTTGAGTAGTGTGGGAATCCTGTAATAGGTACCGGTGGCAGTGGAAAGGGGGGCGTCATGGGGCCCCGCTCAGGAGGTGATCCCCCCTTTGTGAGAGGGAAGTTTAAAAGTAATGCGGTTATGTCTTTGGTCTATTTAGGCCTTAACTACTCATGCTATGAAAATTGCTCATAAGTTAAGTTTGATGCTGCAGGTATTAAGTCGATTTTTGCGTGTGATCTTTCTTTCAGGATTAAAGGATTTTTGTCGCCGAAAGAGAGTTGGAGATCCAAATTCACCTCGTACGAGGTCTGAAACCGTTCATAAAGTCTCTGGAAACTTGAGGATTCATTTAAGACTTAACAGCATATCCAGAGAAATTCTGGAGATTCATCTGGGACGAGATTTTTCAATTTGGAGAATAGTAATAACTTCAATACGATGTGCATTTACAGGGCCGGCCTTAGCAGGTCTGACGCCGTGGGCGAAATTTTTAATCGCCGCCTCCCTACCACAAGGAAAAACCGCCGATCAGGAAAGTTCGCCGCCCTGGACCGTCACCCAACTTCGGTCCCCTATAAGGTCGGTACTGTGTGTTTGTTCCCATTTCACGTAGCTGAATAAAGATTTGTGAACCAAGTTGGCGTCATTTCCAGGGCGTGTCCTGGTTCCCAGATTCAAGAACCGGGTCTCTGGTCATCGAATGTGGTTTGATCTTTTGTATTTGTCATAGCTCAGGAATAAATTCAAGAATTTTTCATAATTTTTAGGTAGATTTTCATACCATGACATTACCACCTAGATACACCTCAAAATTTTAGTTTTTTAAAGGTTTAATATATGAATTAATATGATCATTGTTTGTTTAAAATCTCTTAAATTTGAAATTGACGAGTCCTTCGTTACGCCACTGTGGCGGTATCAGATTTTTTTTAACCAAAAAATAGAATCATTTTGATTTAAATTATAGTCAGTAGCGTAGCGGATTTTTAAGATCAATTCATAATATGCAGTAATGTAAGTTAAATTTTTTTTCACTTTCAATTAAATTTGATTATGTGCCACTGAGAATTGAAGCCTGCAATCTTGTTGCTTACTAAAGTAAACTATCTTATTAAATTAGATTTCCTTGACATTTAATTAGTCATTGACGTAGCTTATTTATAAAAGCAGCTGAAAATATGCAAGAATGCAAAATTTTAAAATCATTTTTTGACCTCAGCTTTCAGTCCCAGGATACGCCCCTATCATTCAAACTATAAAGGCTTTTACTTTAAGTGTGTCGTCAGTGACGTAGCCCATTTTTTGAAGTAGTTGGGAGTGAGAAAATAATACATTTTTATAATTGATCTTCTGGTGAATCGATTTGAAGCTCTTGAAGGGCGATACTTTTTGGTTACGGTTTGGTTACAGTATTGTGATTGGCAGTTGAAATTCATAAATTCGATCTTTACTGGATTGAATTCTTTTAAACGAAAGTTTAAAAATTAGCCAATAGCGTAGCTCGTTTTTGAAAGTAGTTGAGAATATGAAGAAACGTAAATTTTTAGATTCATTTTTTTAATCAGTGATATTTCTTGTTACGCCACTGTGGCTAACAGTTGAAGCGCGATTCCCAGTTCCGTTTTTTGCCAACTTGATTTGCATCAAATTAGTTTTTTCTGACTTTCAATTACTCAGGAGCGCAACTTATTACTGGAAGCGTATAAAAATCCGCAAAAATTATACGTTTTTACATTATTTTTTTGAATGTGATATTTTTCTGGCTACGAGTCTCTATTTGAATGTCGAAATCTTAAATTTCGTGTCTCACTGAAGTATTAAATAAATATTTCTGCAATGAAATAAATATATTTCATGTTACGCCTCTGTGGCTGACAGTTGCAATATATAATTCCACGTTTTTACCCAATAAAATTGCAAACAATTTTCCGTGAAATATGTCAGTAGCGCAACTGGTTTTTGGGAGTAGTTGTCAATATAAACGAAAGGTAAATTTTATTTCTCCCCTTTGAAACAAGTAGGTCCAGTACTACACCACTGTGGTTGACAATAAAATCTGACACTTCATTTTCTGTGGGAAATTAATTTTCTGCAAGTTAACTTTAAATTATTGTCAAGGGTGTAGCCGATTTACTAAAGTAAACTCTGAAAAATAAATACCTTAAATATACCAATGGCGTAACTCTTTACCAGACGTAGTTACGAGCGTCCAAATAAAATTTTTTTGTATTCAATTTACTACCCTAAGATTGATCTCTAGCTACGCCGCTGTGATTTGAAAGTTAGAGTTTCAAATGTCAATTTTTAACTAAACTGAACTGCAAGTGATGTTATCTGAAATACGTCAGTGACGTAGTTTATTTCTGGAAGTTTTTAAGAATATGCAAATAGTGACGTTTCAAATTAATTTTTTCTTGAAAGAAAAATGCCTCGTACACACTTTTACTGTTAATAGCAGAAGTATAGAATAGAAAGAAAAAAAAATAGAAAAGTTGTATTTTTTCCTCAATTAAATTGTGAAAAATTTTATTTTAAATATTTGCACATGCAACAGTACTTTTTGCTTTAAAAATACGTCAGGGGCGTAGCTCATTTTTTCTAGTAGTTATGTAAGCAACAGTTTACTTTTAGATTTCTATTTCCCTTTTGAAATAAATTGGTCGCAAGGCGCGCCACTGTGGTTCAGAATAGAAAAGAACAATTCTGATTTTTATAAATTGCGGGGAAGCTTCGAACAGATTATCTTTAAATACATCAATGGCGTAGCTCATTTCTGGGCAAAGCTTAAGAGAATGTACATTTGGATTAGTTCCATTTCTTATGAAAACACATCGATTCCTTCTCCCATGCCTATTAGCCACCTCGGGCGCTTCATAACTCTACTAATAGAGCTGCGCCTCTACACTTTTGCTTTTACAGATATTTTAAGCTAAGTTTAAATTGATTACGAAAAGACCAGATTCTTTACACTTGCTTACGACATTTTAAGTCCTTACATAATGTCGCCCCTAAAACCCCAAACGGGCTCTTATTGGTGCTTTAAATTATGCGCAGATGTCTCTAATTGGGTGATCCCCAAAGGGCTCTTGCAAACAAGCCCTTATAGGTCTCATTACTGCTGGCTACATGTTATTAACAAATTTCCTCTCTTCAAATTTTTCTTAAGATTAATTTGCTTATACGGAAGAGTTTTCCAGGACGACAGTCCTCTCTTACCTAATTTAAAAGCACACTTAATCTCACAAAACAAAATCATTTATCAAATGGCCCGTTTCCATCAATTATCTTTAACAATGGCAGAAGAAATGCAGATCCCTTTGTAAAGTGATATCAAACCACTTTAAATACATTTATCCCTCGGATTTGTGCTTTTATCTGTTTATACGGCTCCAGCTCTGCTGTTATTAGGAGGTACGCATTCAAGTTTATTCCATTTACTTCCCCTCTAAGAAGAGGCAAATTTGATGTTCCCATAGGGCGATTTCAAACGTAAAATTTTGAATATTTCCGAAGGACCAAATCATATGGTTCCTGGAACCTCTCGAAGCAGACGTAGATGGACAGCTTAAGATGAGGACGACGGCTACACTAGAGTGAGGGAGAACCCAAAAGATTTTAATCTAAAGGTGAGATGGATGTTGTCGATATTCTTTCGATAAGGTCTCATGCCTAGTTAGCAAGAGGGAAGCTGCGAAAATACCTGTCGGCCACATCTGTTTAAAACGTTATAACCACCTATGTAAGGATTTTACGGGCGAATCTGAAGAGCTATAGCAAACAGATAAATCATGCCTAAAAGCCCTTATGTGCTTTTCAGGGCATTGTGCTCAACACGGCACACTTTGTGGGCTGCTTTAATGGGCAGGCGAATGAGGTTTTAATATCAGAAAACTTAAAATTGCTTAAAACATAGTTTAATAAACAACATATTATTAAAATACAATCCTAACACTACTGATAAAAGCATCTACAATATTTACAGCTATTTTTTCATATATTAAAATAAACTCAAAACCGGTTGTCCTTAAGCCAATTCACCACAGAGTCCAGGTGCTTCTTTTTCCACTTGATCCGGACCTTCATTTGGTCTACAGCACTTTGCAGAATGGTCGCTACTGATTTTAGATCGGTTTGGTGCAGTTTGTAAAAGGTCGTCAGCTGCAGAAAAATTAGATAGTTTCAAGACAATTAGTAAAGTTTGACAACATCGCATAGATCTGATAAGCAAATGAGCATTGCGCCTCTGCCGTTTTCCTCAGAGAATTACAATAAACTTCTTTGGAACTGTGCCAAAAGAGGCTAAACCATGATTACTTTGCAAATATTTACGTTTAACTAGATTTTTTTTTAGCTTTAAGTTAGAAAATTTATTTACGTCCCTGGGATCTACCTGCGCCACTGAATTCTGGAAATTGTATGCTTTGAATATTCCTCTTTAAGTAGAAAAAATGTCCACACCATAGGAAAATTATCAAAGGCGTATCACAAGGGGATAAAGCTATGGCAATAAAGATTTGTTCTTTTATATTCAGTAATTAAAAAATGCTATTTGCCTTTTGGAATCTAAGACAATTAATTCTGGATATATCGTGCCTTAAACGAGCAATCCCTCCACGCAGACACTTTCTCAACACGCCGCAAAATAATCAGGGTCGTATCAAAGGAAATCAAACAATGATAATTTTCCTCAAAAATTGGTTACTGTATATTTTTATTTTTATTTTAGATTGGCACTAAAAGATAAGATGGATCCTGAAAAGGACCTATGCCAATGAATTCTAGATATTTCATGTCCCAAATATATCAGAATATTTTTCAACCCCCATCGAAAAATTATGAGAGGCAGATCAAAAGGAAAGAATGAATGGTAATTTTAATTAAAAAAAACTATATATCCAAATTTTATAAAATTGGTACTTGCTCTTGCAAACTAACTACGCTAATGATGTCTGGATATTTCGTGCCTTTGATCAAAGTTTGGCAACGTCTCATTTTGATATGACAACCAAAATAATGTTGCATCGTTGCCATTTACCGCACAACCACAATACTTACGTCTTCTAAGTCAACCTCAGTGGAGAACTGCGAGACAAAATCATGGAAAATGGTGCTAAAAACTGGAAATATATCCTCATAGGTGGCGTAAATGCGGTCCCAGTTTAATCGTAAGAATTGGAAGCCTGTTTTAACACCCACTGGATGATTAATGGAGATCCAGACGTTTTGGACGTTTTCCAGGGTCATGTTGCCATCCAGGGAATACTCCAGATATCTGTTTATGAGCCAGGGATCGTAGGTGCAGCCCAAACTCAAATAGGCAGTTTCCAGGTCTGTAGGAGACATCGAGGGGGATAAAGTGCGGTTCCAAAGAAAATCCCATTCGTCCGGGCCTCCAGCTTTAATTGCAGAGCATTGAACTATGTACTTGTAGTCCACGTTGATGCTAAGAGAATCAATGATGATTTGGACCATAACTGACAAAGAGTGACAGCATACATTTTGTTAGTGTTGGGGTCATCAGACCTCATCCAGTGATCATAAAGGGACCTCGCCCATTGAATGCACTTGGAGTACCTTAGCTGACATGCCGAAGTCACTATTACCAATCTCAACAACTTTTCATTTTGCGTTTCGTCTGGTTTTTCACTGGTGCCCAATTCATCGAACATTGGCTTCACTAATTTCAATATGAAGTTGTCGTATAAACCCGAATATTCATAGTTGCTGATAATTACTCTGGAAAATCATTATAGTAGTCTAACTGACTTAAATTAACCAGTACTTACCTCAGTTCTTCCATGTTTCTCAATGCGGCATACCACGGGACGTAGTTTACCTCAGCGATGGTCAGGTATTTGACCAAATTAAAGGCGATGGTGTAGTTAATGTGACCAATATTAGCTAGTTGGAATGCGTCATCAATCAAATGACCCCTGTTAGACACAGGGATTTTATTGGGATTTCTGCGCAGTTGGTGAGTCAAAAGGTTCCAGTTATGAAAGTCATAATTCACTCGAAAAAATCCTAAATGCGGGGGCAAATCAAGGAACGTGTGATATGGCACGAGTAAGTTTGCTCACCAGTTTCTTCGATATTGACCAAAATCCAAGATTCGTTTCCCAAATGGCTCAAATTCAGGTCAGTTTGACGGACATTCTCCAGCCAAATGCTCTCCACGTTTCTTTCCTCCCTGGTGATGTAAGTGATGGGTACGTACCATAATTGATCCGATGTAACAGTCGTGTCCTCGGTCATTTTAATTTGATTAATAACAGCAACTCCTGGAATAATCATCGTATCCGCAAACGAAGCAAATGACAATGACAAATTTGAGCAAAAATCAGATTCCATGATTTCTAAATTAGATAAATTGTTATACAGTGTGACCCATAAAGTCCGCATCATATAGGAAATTCTTTTATAATTTTGAGTAAATTTTGACTTTGTCTTCGGACTGTTCTTCAGAAATCATGAGAAAGAACATACAAATTGAAAAAAATGACTTTATAACTGTCAAACTGCATTTTTTCAAAAGTATTCAAAATCTACCATTTTTTTTTTAATTTTGAAAAATCACAAAGGAAGTTTCTTATTTTTTACTTATGTGTAAATTTTCAACTTTCTCGGACGACTTTCATTTAAAAAAATTTTTTGTACCCCGCATTTTCGAAGTATTCAAATCAGTCAGCTGATATTTATTTCTATCCAATTCTGTGTCAATAAATTTTACAAAAATATCGGGATAAGGTAACCGGAACATTTTCTTTATAAACACATCAACTTTATATCAAGGCATGCGTAGCGTCTTTAATGAATTTTACATTTTCTTTAAAAAGATTAATTTATTACAACTTTAACTGATGAATGCTCGTTCAGACAATCACTTTAATATATTGTAATTATTCTTACAAGATTGCTGACCAATTTGAATACTTCGGAAATGCAGGAATACAAAAAAATTGAAATGAAAGTCGTCCTAGGAAGTTGAAAATTTGCCTATGGGTAGAAAATAAGAAACTGAGAAACTTTTTCCTTTGTGATTTTCCAAAACATGGAGAAACAATGGTAGATTTTGAATGTTTTTGAAAAAAATTGCAATTTGACAGTTATAAATAATCATTTGTTTTTCGATTTGTATGTCATTTCTCGTCATTTCTGAAGCACAGCCCGAAGGTAAAGACAAAATTTACCCAAATTCATAAGTAAAAGAATTTCCTATATGATGCGGACTTTATGGGTTACACTGTATAATGCGCTTAGAAACAAAGTACGCTTATGGCAATCGTATATTTTATGACTTAAATATTCGTTTATAAATTAAAAAAATCCAAATCTACTGATATATTATCAGTGGCGTACCAGAAACGATAAAACTTTAGGCAAAAAGTCGATTTCATTCTCACTAAATAAAAAAAGTGAATGTCATTAGAAAGTGGCTACGCCAATGAAGGTTGCATATTCTATTCCTATTATATTGCTTTTTAAACAAATTTGTTTAACTTGATTAATTCAATATCAGAGCCGTACCACAAGGAGCAAAGTAATTTTAACCAAAATTAGCTTTTATAGTCCCTAAATTTAAGAAGTCCTACAAATCCGTAGAAAGCACGTAAGTCAATAAATTCCGGACATTATATTCCTCCGATGTTCGTTATTAAGCAAAACTTTCATCAACTCCATTAATAAATAATCAGAACCGTACCAAAAGGAATGAACTAATAGCAATGGTTTTAAAGCAACATATTGGGTATCACCCTTAAATATATTTACACAATTCTTAAATTCTCTTGGAAACAATCTCCATTAATGGCTTTACCATATTTTACGCCTTAAGCACTCTCCTTTAAATAACAAATTCTTTAAACTTCATTGATAAATCGTCAGGACCGAACTAAGGGCCAAAACAAAGGGTACTTTTTGACTTCACTTTTGATTTTTTTCCGCATTTCTCGCAACCATTTTTGGGACAAAAATTTCCTCCTACCTGAGCTATAGTTCCTGATCACAGTGATACAGGGATATCCACTTTGAGTGGTCCAAGAGTCCATCAAAGCCTTGACAGTCACGTTTTCGGGTATAATGCTCTGGTTATGAGCTCGTTTGGTGAACAGACCCCAGAGATCGTCTTGAGTTGTGGATTGAAATGAGCTGAGAATAGCCAAAAATCATAGTCATAACACATAAAGGAAAGCTAACTTTAAGAATTACAATTTCTTCAGATAATTGTGTAACCCCATTTGGAACACATCCTTGGTTAGGGTGTAATTGAGCATTTTAAGCACACTGCTTCCTTTCTTGGTGACAATATCTGTGTCGTAGATCTGCTCAATTTGAGCATTGCTGCTCACTTTGCCTTCGATGCTCTGTGTAGACCTGAGGCTATCGTAGTAGAGGGTAGTATAGGCATTGCGCAGTTGCATACTACTATAGACGTGCCATCTGGGCCTTAACTAATATGATGGTATTAAATGATGGTAATATGGAGAATAATTGTAGCATAAGTACTAACCCTGCTTAAAGTAATTTCTGCCATGAACGTGCCAAAACCTTCATTTAACCACAAGTCCGACCACCACTTCATGGTGACCAAATTCCCGAACCATTGATGGGCCAATTCATGGGCGATTTTCGCAAAAATCAGGCTTTTGCTTTTGATGCTTCTGGATGATGGGTCGAACAGCAAATTGGACTTCCTGTTATTTTATAGTTACATAAAGACAATTTCCCAGGTCACAATCGCTCTCACTTGAAATGGATCAGCCCCCAATTCTCCATTGCATCCGTGCCAAAACTGGGAATAGCAATTAAATCCAGCTTTGGTAGAGGATATTTAATCCCGAAATATTGTTCCAGGAAAGGAAGGATCTCCTGAACTACCTCAAGGGCATATTGAGCCTTGGAAAGGTCATCTTTAGGGGCATAGACCTTGAAAACCGGTCCTATAGATCTGTTTGATGAGGTAACGTGGTCAAAATCGCAGATAGTAAAGGCTACCAAGTAGGTTGCCATGGGTGGGGTGGTTTCAAAGTGATCCCAGACCCAACCAGTCTCGTTCCTTTGTTAGAAAATGATCTAAATAATTAAAATTTCTTTAAAATAGAGATAATTACATTGGCTCAATTTCCTTGACAGGCATATTGGAAAGCACGGTGGTATTTGTTCGTCTAGCTACACTAATTTCGAATGGAGCCTTAAACGCTGGCTCATCGAAGCATGGAAATACTGTTCTGGCATATACTGAGGCCATTTGGGTAGTTGCGAGCCACCTAAATTGAGGAGAAATTAATTTACCTACTGCAACTACCTATTCTGTTTAATAAAACACTACATAGTATATACCTGTATTATATATTATGGTTATTTATTTTTTAAGTAGATATCTATTAAAAATCTCAATTTGGTTTTTCATTTAAACATCTTTATTCATAGATTCTTGATAGACTGGTGAATGAATTATTCTTGTGGATTTATTACTGAAATGTAGGATATGGTATGCACGCATACTATAGTATACTGAAGCTTTATTTCATCTTTGAAATATAAAAAAAGTAAAAAAACTATTAATCTATTTAAACAAAACCAAAAGTTTTAATCTATACGTCTCTATTTACTTCTTCTTTTTCTTGTTCTTTCACAAACACTTTTCCTTTGAGTACTTACCGAACATTACCGGTTAAATCCGTGTAACTGGTCCGGTAAAACCCTACTAGATTGCTAGTAATATTGCCTGAAACTTTGATTTCCACGGTATATACGTGCTTTTTAAAAAGACGATCTTTGAGCATTATTGTGAGCTTAGAGTTTGGAGCATCTCTGACTACTTCATGCACCTCAAGCACTTTTAATTCTGAAGAAATTGAAACTTTCTCAGGAACGACCTCAGTAGGAACCATCTCTGTAGTGCTACCGCTCTCCTCCATAGTAGAAACACTCTCATCCTCATCCTCAACCTCCCTCCGAGTCACATTATGCCCAGTCTCATTTCCGTGCGCCTCCTCATGTTTAATGGTAAAAACTTTGATGTCTGAGTCATTTATAAACAGCTCTTCATCCCAATTTAAAATGATTTTGTTTGTTGATACTGTGCAGTTGAGCTATAAACCATTTTTCATATACAGAATATACATATGCATATATAAAGCCTTACAGTAATTTTTACAAGGGCTGTAAAGGTGAAATTGTCATCTCTGGCCTCGTCCAAAATAGGATGGACCATAAGTTTATAGTGAATAGGGTGGAGATAGCTAGGTAGGCGTAAATTCTCTGTGGAGATTTCCTCATTGATGGTTTCATTCAAGAGTGCTTCTATGTCGTTCACTTCTCTTTGCAGCTGAATAGAAATATATTTTAGTGGAACAATTTTAGTCTCAATTAAGCAGTAGAAAAGAAAACTAAATTATTTTTAGGCAAAAAGTTAAAATTGATGTAAAACTGTATTAGAAATTGATTTTCGAATTAAACATTGTTATTAATTTACAGTACAAGGCAGCAGATTTTCAACTTCTCTCGATACCTCCAGCTCTGCTCACCACCAAAATACTGTTCATAATTTTCAAGTTTGTATTTTTTTCAGAAGTCTTCACTGACATATGAAGAAGTTAAGAATTGTTTATTAACGCAAAAACCGTAAAATTATGGTGCACGTTTGTTTTGTTGCCATTTTTCAACCCTTCTCGAGACGCTCTTGATATTTAATATCTAAATCTATATTTAATTTTAAGTTGGTAGCAAATTGCCAAAAGTTTCCTAAAGTGCTAAAAAGTCAACTATTTTTATTAAATGTTAATCGGTATTTTCAAATATGTGATCATTTTGTAGAAATTTGCAGTAGTGCACGTAACATTAAGAACTTTGACATAAAGTTTAGAGTACATTAATAGAAAGCTTTGGCCCTTTTAGAGACTATAGTATGTATTTGATTTGATATTTGATACTTAAATCAAAATTAGTTTTCGATATTTTAAAATACATTACAATTTTTCAGAAATATTCAGTGACGCACTATAACATTTTTTTTTATTGTATGAAAATCTTGAAATCTAGCTTAAAGGGCATCGTTACAATTTTTGAGCTCTTTTAGAGACGCCACTGATCTTTCATATATAAAAAAAATTAAAATTTCTGTTCGGTATTTTAAGTAATTAGTCAGAAGTCTTCAGTAGCGCACTGAGAAATATTTCTTATAAAATTGAAATGCATTGCGTCAATTAGTCAAATTCTTCAATTTTTTTTGTTTTAAAAATCGAGGTCTTTAGTGATTCGCCAACAAAACGAGGTACTTTTCCTATTTTGAAATTTCTTATTTAATTGAACCCCTTTGGAGCCGCTCCTGAAGTTTTATGTTATAATAAAAGTAAATTTAGGATATCTTAAAGTATTTAGTAGTTTTTTTATTCCAAAATGAATGCAGATTACAAATATGATTTTTATTTCGAGGAAAACCAATGTCGTAGTTTTTTTCCTAAAAAATATTTAAGGTAGTGTCTGTGCTCAAACTAATGTTGAAAGCAAATATTATATTTTACTTTAAAAAAATAGTTGTTTGATATGAGTAACAATTACAAATTAATAAATTTGTAATTTTCTACGAAAATTTTAACGCACTGCATTTCTGTTACTAAACATTTTTGGGATTTAACTCTTATATAGCAAACTACGATTATTTTTCTACGTATAAATCGTGATTAAAGTTTGATCCTAAAAGTTGGGATACCCAGCATATAAACAGAACTTTTTTGCAATTGTCCTAAAATTTTTCTCGACTTTTTGCATATTCCAGTATTTTCCAACAAACGTAAAGTACTCCGTTTTTAAATTTACATATTCCAGAAACGGATAAACTCCAATAAGTCAGTCGTGCCCTTTTCTAGGGAAAATTGCGATTTGAAATGCCTCAATCACTCATGTATTTGTTCGATATTGTCGCTTTTCAATTTAAATCCATTTCGATTAGTCCCGCACAGAAAAAAAAACAAAAGGATGGTAATTAATTGAAATTTGTTTAAAACGAAAGGTTTTCAGCATATAGACCTGACATAAATACATAGCCTTCGCTTAATTTTCAAACCATGTATAATTTCAATGCTAATTTGCATTTTTTTCACTTCGATTAGCATAAGTCATCACATTTTGGAAGAATTAAAAATGAAATCATCTATTAGAGCAATCTTCGCAATAGAGAAATTTGGCCTTATTGTCACAAAATCTGGTTTTTCACAACGCGAAATTGCAGAGATAGCCACTGCAAAATCAATATTTAACTAAAAAGTTCTCGAAGTTAATTAGCTTATTTCTGATTCTTTTCTTACCATTTGGAGCCTGGTATTGGGCCCATAATAATACATCAGCACGATGACCACGCAAAGGGACGCCAGAGCAATCACGACAAAAGCTATGGCCTTTTTGGTGGTCACGAAACATCCCCCATTCCTACTGTAGCGAAGCCCATCGTTGAGGGTTTCGTCGGAAATGAATTCAGTTCTACTGGAAAATGGAGCTGAGTTCTTCACCATTTTGGATCATTCTAGAAGGAAGAGCTGAGTGCTAGTTTTGGATCGGAATTTTGAATCGGTATAGTTTAGTATTCATTATGGACTTTAAGCAATAGTACTGAAAAGGATATCGATAATTGCCCAACTTGATGGGATGCACCTCCAGATTTGCAATTAACATACAATGGACTGATACATTATCATGGCAATTAATTTCGTTTTATTATATGAGGATAATTATTATTTGTTTTACATAACAAGGGGTTATATAAGAAGAATGGAATTTTCTATAGATTTAGTCAATAAACTCATCTACTTACCAATCAATCTTACAGCCTTATAAATCCAATAAACTCACATTCTAAGATACCTCACCAAAATTATATTTGTCCACTATATAAAAACACAAATTTTCCCATCCAAAAATCCGCTTTTCCTCAAATTTCTCTACACCACGATAGACTGTAATCTACTTCTTATTATCGCCTTGATTAGCATAAATCCATTCACACTAGCTCGATGGGCTACAGATGAATCCACTTGGTGGGTATACTAATTTTGGTCATGGTATGGTCACACGTGATAATCGACCAATGGTACGTTGTTATTATGCGTAGTTTTTGCGCTGCCGAAATAGTTCAATTTGTGGTTTCCTTTTCTATAAATATGTTTTTGTGGTGTTGTGTCAAAAATCTTAAAATATACTGCTTCAGGGATTTAGAGAAAAAGCAGATTTTCGAAAATTTTGCGGATTGTTCCGGTTAACTTTTAGTCAGTGCTTCTGCAAACTCAAAAACTCTCCCACATTAGTTGCGCAATTCACATTGAAGAGATTTAATGAATTTAATTAGGAAATTACCCTTGAAATATCCTGTATTCAAGAGCTACCTGCATTTTTCAAATACCTATTCTAATACCTATATGTGTGTAAATGCTTTTATTCGGATATTTCGTGGTTCTTCTACTTAATTACCAATAGACGATTTATTACTTATGGGGGGATTCATGTTTGAACCTGCTATAAGGACGGAGAAAGAGCTAAAAAAGCCCAGGGGAAAGTGGAAAAGTGTTCAAATACAGGGTGCAGCATTGAAATTTTCTTTTTTCAAAGATATATTTAAAAAAGTACTCGATATATACTTTTATATTTTTTTTGTTCATTAATTATAATAACATGGTAATTTACTTAGAGTTTGCAAAAAAAATATTTAACAAGTGTCGACGGTTCGTTTTGATGCATTCTTAGATCAGTCCTCTAAAGTTGCACCCATCGCTCTCCAGCATAGTTGCCGGTATGTTGGCGACCGCATCACAAATATTGTTCTTTAAAACTTCTACGGTTGCCGGACGAATTACGTAAACAACCGATCTTAGGCTGTCTTACAGGAAATAATCGCAGGGAACCAAATCTGGAGATCGCGCGGGCCGTGGAGATCAACCGGCCGGGAAAAGCTTCCCTCAAAAGACGCATCGAAAATTTCCGTGTGTGACCCGTGGAAAATTTAAGGAACAATATTCATGACGCGGTTGCCAACACATAGGTACCAATGCTGGAGGGTGCTGAGAGGCCCTTTAGGGGACTGATTCAAGAATGCATCAAAACCAACGGTCGACACTTCTCAAATATTCTTTTAAAAACCACTTAAGTAAATTTCCATGTTATTATAATTAATTAACAAAATATATAATATATATATATATATATATATATATATATATATAGTACTTTCTTTCATTGATCTTTGAAAAAAGAAAGTTTCAGTGCCGTATCTTGTATAATGAGACCGCACCCATCTACCTATAAAAATTTAAAATTTAATAATAAAAAGCAGATGGAATAATACAAAATTGTCTAGAGACATATTTGGCACACCTAAGATATGTTATTTGGATTCATTTGATGATTTCGGCAAATTTAGCCCTTAGGCTTCCTTCAATTTAACTTCCTTGCTGAGGTACATGGATTAATTCAAGATATATATACTGGCTATATTTTTTAGAATATCAGCTTTACCCTCAAGGAGAGTTACCAATATCTTTCCATCCAGATTTTAAAAATCATCCCTAGAGCCTTTGATCGTTACTCATAAATCATCTTCCTGACTTCCAGCCCCAGAATCTCCATCACAATCCCCAGAAAACCTTCTGTTAATTAGACGTTTATCACAGCTATTTTATTACAAATCTCCTCACTGCATTTGGCGTCACTTTCACATCCGCTTAAATACATTTTCGCGTCACTATGCACTTCCACTTTCCCTAAGTCTATGGTCACAGGGGTTTTTTCTTGCGACAAAAACTTTGTAATGTCTAATAGGATGAATCCCTGAGGGTTTTGAATAAGGATTCTCAGTCTTTGATTGAGAGAGTGTTTCAACTGAGTAGAAAATCATTGAAGATGAGTTTAGTTTGCAAGAAGTTGTTTCTGGTTTCAGTTTTGACGATCCACTTCTGGGCTTGGAACTCTGGATCTATGAGAAAACAGTGAAGTTTTGAATTGTGCAGAATGAGGGCATTTTTTATGAAGAATTCTGAAGGCAAACGCCCCTTTTTGTATCCAAGTTTCTACTTTGGAAGTATTCGCTAAAAGTACGGAAAACTTAAAAAAATGTTCTTGGTTATAAGAATTTGAAGATTTTCAATCAAGTTTTTAAAAACTAAAAGTTTCTCGTTCCTTTTTTGATGGGACAATTATGGCAAGTATGCAACTAATGCGCAATTCAAAAGAACAGCTCCAGGTAAATTATCAAGATGCCACTGCAGCCTCATTCCAGTGCTGTGTCTTCCCTCCAAGCCCTCCATTAAGCTGTACACTATCCAATTTCCCGTTGCATAAATCAATTTCACTCTGCATTTTCACTTACTTCTTAATGGACCATATCCAGGAGCAAATTTAGTTGTGCCAACTTCTTTTCAATCTTCACCACCCCCTCCTTTTCATTTAAAACTCGCATAGTCTACGATTACTCCTCTGCTTTATTCAGTTTTACTATCTACGATGCCACCCCTTTTGCCACTCCATCGTACACATCCATAGCAATAATCCATTTGTAGAAGCATTCAGCTGCACTTGAAGCTTTAGCAACAACATGAGGCTTGAAATCTTTATAGGGGAGGAATTCTTTTCGGAATTTATTTATGATTTCGATCTTGATGTGGTCTTTGTTGAAGTCCTTGAGGGTTTGAAGGAAGTTCATGTCGCTTAAATTTCTCTTTGAGGGATTCCAATAATCATAAGTTTTCGGAACAGTGCTGGCTTCAAGGATTTTATCAGATTTCACTTCTTTTACCACGCAACCTGAGGCCATGACTAATTTCGCTGCGTCCGGGGGATTTTTCTTTGATTTTATCAAAGTTATATCTGAAGTTTCAGGGTGGAAATTGCGTCCTCTAAAATAGGAATGACCCGCACCTTAAGGAATTCAAATTAGGGAATTTGCCGAATTATCAAAAAAATTATATAAAATAATAGTCTCTAAACGGGCTCATTTAAGAAAAAAAACTTATTTTAGTGAAATTTTGCCTTTAAAAAATCACTTCAAAATTACTATTTTTAAAGTTTTTACCTGATTTCTTTTAGATTACAATATCTAGAAAATAGAACTTTTTTTTCAAAAATGTAGTATTTTCTGATAAAATCTAAACACTTGTGCTGGTCTTTTCGCTTTTTTCCTGCACTCATCAATAATTCAGGCATGAAATCACCACAATTGCTTTTAAATAAATCACCATTAGCAATAACGCTTAATTAAGAAAATCCGAATTTACGGCAATTTAGTACATTCGACCATTAAAAGTGGAACTATTACGATCAGGTGCCGATATGCATGGCTTGTTTAAATCTAAAACAGCTTTTCAATGGCCTACACGAATCACTGTGTAAACATAAATTAGCTGCTATACGTATTACTACGTATAAAATTGTTTTTAGCAGTTCGGCCTTTGGCCTTCATTTTTTACCTCATCTAATGAGTTTTTTCTTGTAAACCTTTAATGAGCCATGCACATCTAATTAAACACCAGGAAAGAGAAGAGAATGAATCTAAAATAAGAATTTATTTGTTCATATATCGTCTTCTCAATTTTCAGGAAAACCCTGATCAAAAGATTTGGTACTGCTATTGGAAAATCACCAGACACCTAAAGCTTCCTGTTCTCCATTGACTTTCAATAGCGTAAATAGTTCTAAAATTAATTTTTGAGACTTGCCGAAAAATATTTTGTACCAACCAGAAAAAAAGATATTAGTACCGCCACTGGACAATCATTAGAGAGCAACGTGTAAATAGTGACTTCATGTGCCACGTCTCACTTCAGTGGCGTAGATGAATTAAATCAAAAAAGCGTCGATTTGTGTGTGAAAGTGACTTTTTATCTCAAAAACTACACGAGATATTACATTTGCATCTTTAATAAAGCTAATGAAGACGATTTAGAGAGTAAAATGTTCGAAGAGAATTAAAACAGGAATTGATTTGATGGGACATCCGCACCAGTTTAAATAAAACAAAAACTCTTTCACTATTATTATATATTTAGCATTGACAACAATCCATTATTTATCATTTTAAAAAAATTAAATATCTCGGAAAATCATACAATTGTAAGTTGAAGTTTCTGCGTCCATGAGCTCTTATTAGATCAACCAATTTCGTACACCTCCACGAAATTTGATGACTTAAAAGCATATTTTAATATGCGCACCTATAAATCAAAGATTCAGATTCTCAAATTGCTAATGCATTTGTCCAAAATTTCCTTCTTCACGTTGTAGAAATCCGGATTGAGTTTCAGCACCTCATTGGCTGTATCTATAGCATCAGGATACTTCTTGCACTTCATCAAGCAAAAAGCTAACTTAAAGCCCACATTGGCATTAGACTTCAACCCCACATTCCAAGCCTGCTGGTAATTGACCGCAGCCTCCCTGAAGCGATGCTCTTTTTCCCCAATATACCCTAAATACTCATAAGCCTTAATGCAGGCTTTATTATGCTGCACCACTTTTGCAATAAGCTCATTCGCAGACTCAAGTTTATTGGACTGCAAATATTGATCCGCTAAAAGTAACCAACACCTCTCTAGGTATTGGGCATCTTCGAAGTTCCAAGAATTCCTCACTACTCGTTTTAGCTGGTTCTTGGCTCTTTGTTGCTGCTTGCTGAGGGTGTAGGCAGTGGCCATTCCTAGAACCGCGCCCAAGTTATCTTTAGTTGAGTTTAATGAGGCAATTGCTACGAAATCTTCCAAGGCTTGGTCGATATTGGGTTTTTCTTTGGTGGCTAAAAGGCGGAAATTGGTGAGAAGCCTGCATTTGAGGAGGTCTTCGCCGTTGGTTTCAAGGCGTTGCTTCAGTTCTTTGATTAATCGTTCAGCTAGGGAAAAAAAAAGTTTCCACTGGAAGTGTATACGAAGTATGTTTTTACCCGTTTTCAAAGCTAGAACCCTCGAATCTCGATATTCAATATCATCACTACCCATTAACTGCTCAGCCAACATTTCCCCGTCTGGATTCAGGCAAATTTCAATCATATTACACAGGGATTTCACCCCGTAATCTGGATCTTGGCGCACTTGGTTAAAATTCTTCAATGCTGCATTTAAATTGCCAGAATGCCATTGATAGTAAGCTTTGCAGTAAAGAAATCCTATAAATTTAATATAAAAAAACTAGAAAATTAAACGGAACAAGAAAATCTTTACCAGGCTCTTTTAAAGGGTTTGTGCAGGCTTCTTCAGCGTTAATAATAAATTGCTCACATTCCTGGATACTCCCCAAACGCATGGAAACCTCGATTAAACGCACTAAAGCATCCCAATTTGTGGGCTGTTTCGAGACTAGCTGAGTGAAATGAAACAAAGCCATATCGAAATCCACCTAAATAGTTCAAAATATAAATATGGTCTATGAGTTAAACTACCGTTAAACCTTTTGAAAGGCAATATCAGCCATTAGGACTGAAGCACTTTCATTGTTAGGATCAATACGCAATATTGAACTGCAAGTTTGCTGGCATAAATCTAAATTATTCATCTGAAAAAGAAATTAGTTTTAGAGGCACATTAATGAGAGAAAATGATTATTTAACCTGCATATAGAGTTTAGCCAGAGCGACTAAAATTGGGGTATTATTGGGCGAAACTGCGAGGCCCTCTTTGTAATAATTTACAGCTGCCTCTTTCTTTTTAATGGAAATCGCCAGTTCGCCCAATTTAATGGAAATTGTTACCAATTGGTTATCAACATCCTTTAAAGTCCCTAAAATCTTTATTTGATGAAATAATTCAATAAACATTTGCTTTTTACCATTTTGGGAAATGGCAATTCGCTTGTTTGCCCGCACCTGGCAATCCATAGCATCTTTCAAGCTCTTTATCGCCTCATTAATATTGCCAGATTTTTCCTGTATTTGCGCCAAAAGGAAATATAGTTTTGCTCTAAACTCACAAAAGAAACTCACTCATTCAAGCAAACAAAACCTAATTTTAATACCTATAATCAACATCATCCAAATCCGCGCTCTTCTGGGATTCATCTTCAATTTCACTCAACAACAAAATCTCCCCTTTCTCGTACTCTTTGAGGTTCAAGTAAAGCTCAGCTAATTGCAGCTTTAGTTGCGGGTCTTTGGTCTCTTTAATTGCTTTTTTGTAGTATTCAACAGCTCTGTTGAAGTAGTGAGTGTCCACCAGGGCTTTGCCCATTTTGGTGGTCAAATAAAGGTCTGAAGGATTCTCTTTCAGGGCTTTTTCGTAGTTTTCCAGGGCGGAATCGGGTTCTAGGATTTGCATATAGGCATCACCCAATAGGATGTAGGATTCGGAGCAGGGTTTCTCGGTAAGGAAGTCTTGGTATACCTGGGGAAGGTTATTATTAATTTCCTGTTATTTTTTTCTAAATGGAAAACTTGTTTTGGCGACAATATACGTATAGTTGGCAATCTAGGCCTGGCTTGGTACGTCACTGTTTATAGTAATTTTTTGAATATAAATTTGTTGCATTTATCCCAAAGAGCTTGCGAATAATTCATGGATTTGCGAAAATATTCATTTTTGGCAAATTTGTAAGACTTATTCTTGTTCCCACGTCCAAAATTCAATTTTTCCAACTGAGACATCCAGTATTTTATTTCAGGGTCAAATTCTACTGTTCATTGGGAGCATTTTGAGCATAAACTTTTGGTATTTCTCTCAAAAAACTTGTGAATAATTAAAAAATGTGTAAAAATTTGCCTTTTAACTTACTGAACAGCCCAGTTCAGGCGATAATAGAGGATTAAGCAGTTGATCTCACTTAGTCCCGTATTTGCGCTTTTTATTATCAACAACTTACCTGTAAAAACGCATTTTTATCCCTGCGAAACTTCAAATAAACCTCTGCAATCTTCATCCGAGCCTCCCTATAGCAACTCTCATCCTTTCCGATCTTCTCCAGCAATTCTATGGCCCCCTGCACATTTTTTCTGACCAACAAATTTTCAGCGCTCAAGAGCAGAATCCGAGACTCTTCAGGAGTGCCCTGCAAATCCTTGGTTGCCTCCTCAAGGACCTTTAAGGCCTCTTCAGTCTGCCCCACCAAATTCAAACTGTCGATTAATTCTACGTAGATAGAAGCTTTATCTATTAAAGAGACATCCCCCATTAGAGTCAATGCTGTAGTCAATGCTTTAATCGCTCCAGGGTGATTGTTGTAGTGCTTCTCTACCACTGCAGTTATAAAATGATATAGCGGATTTTCTCTGATTTTGAAATTTGAGCTAGTGCAGGCTTCGAGGCTTTGAGAAGCTCGCTCAAAGTGACCATTGTCTATTTGAATTTGCGCCATTAGCAAACTCCTTTCACTGGAATCTATATCGGAGAAATGGGCCATGCTTTCAAGGGTGTTGAGGGCGGAAATGTTATCGCCTTTGAGATGACAGAGCTTCGCTTGAAAGTACAAAGCCCAGAAGCTTGAAGGGCAAGCCTTGGCTACAAGCTTAGATAGCTCCAAAGCAAAATCTATTACCTGCTTGTTTGTAGTGATGTGTTTTAAATACTCTTTAATTATGTCTAAAGTGAAGTCTGGGTCTAAGAGAGACAGATATTTGCCTGAATAATAATGAGACTTCAATAAATGAGTCTTGAGGTCATAAATTAATTTCAAGTGCTTTAAGGCTTCGTTGGACGTTTCTGATGCTTTCGCTCGGAGCAGATGCAAATGCATGGAACTATCGTCAGACTTGAGTTCCATCAAATATTGCACTTGCCGTTGCAATTGGGGGCTGCGCCCGTTCTCCAAATACTCACAAAAAGAAAGACCCAGAAAAGCCCCAAAACAGCCTTCGTCTACTTTAGTAGCGCTTTTAAACAGACGAATTGCATCTTTGATTTTTCCTAAAAGCACTGCTTGATTGCCTAGTTCTACTATCAAATCCGCATTATCTGGATTACTCTGCAAAACACTCTCTAACATGCTAGTGGTCTCTTTAAGGACACTCTCCTGTTTGCTGCATAATCTAGAAAATAACCTGGAAGCCTCCAGTCTGATTTCAGTGTTATTCACTTCAAATTTCTCCAAAAGGTCTGAGAATCTTTTAATGCCCTGACAGGCAACTTCATGATCTTGCTCATAGCACAAATTTACAAGAATCTCATAGTAAATGCAATAAAGAATCTCCCCTTCAGACCTATTAAAACGGCTTAGAGTCTCAGAAATTTGTTCCCAGTCTTGCAGGGCAAAGTGAACTTTAATTTTCTGCAGCAATGGTAAATTAGTGTTAGGGAATTTAATCACTGCTTGATTTGCCGAATTTAGAACTTCCCCCAAATGCAAATCGCACTCAATCAAGCCTAAAATTGCTAATAAATCTTTGGAGTTCAGCCGTAAAGAGTCACTAAATATCAACTTTATACTTGAAGCATTGTTTTTGACAATCTTTAATATTAAAAAAATCCAGCCTTTCAAAGTAATGAAATCTGACTCTCCACTCATAGATACAGCCTTTTCAGCATAATCCAAGGCTTTTTCCACTTTATTCAAAGTCATAAGGACAAATGCCGAGTTAAAGAAATCACGAGCCTCAGCGTTTTTCCTGTATTCTTTCATCTGCATATCCAACTTTACATAAATCTCTCTACCGGCCACCCCAAGAAACTTATGGCCGTACATTAGGGCTATAGTAGCAGACAATTTTACTTCATTTTCCTGACTAATCGCCTCCAAATCATGGACTCCCTCTTCAAGCCTGCTAGTCAAAATCAAAGCTAAAGAGTGGTACAATTTAAATTCAAGATTTGTGGGGAATTTGCCTACAGCTTCTTTGCAAGAATTTAGCATTAGATTGTAATATTTGTGATAAAAATGGTAGAAGATTTTTGAGAAATAATCACTGGGTTCCATGTTCTTCAACTTGGAAGTCTTCGATTACTCGGCCTCGGTATTTTGGGGTGTTTTTGAAGTAAAAGTGTTGCAGAAACTCACAGCTCAGTTTGAGGCGGGCGTTTTTCTCTAGAAGATGGTCGAATATTCTCTGGAATTACAATAACTAAACCTACTATGGGAAAGCATCTAAGGAAATCAAAGTCGGGTAAATTTGACTGTTGAAATGATACACACATTCCTTTCAGAGATGTGCCCAATTGAATTACATGTTTAAAAGATCTCATCTGTCTAAAAGAAATTTGTAACTATAATACAGAGATTTTAATGTCAACTAAAGATGTGACTGATTTTCCTATTCCTATGCCTAGATCCAACTTTTTTGAGAAAGATTGGTATTGTTACACAATCAGTCCAAGCCATTTCACATAAGGCAAATTAATGGTCTGATTACTACCATTACTATTGTTACTATTATTATTATTGTTATTTAATGTACCTCAGCAAAGATATGCCCTAATCCCTGTCCTTGAAGTTGTTCAGGTATAAGAGTGTGTACTAAATCATATGTGTTACTGTCAATTTTAACAAAGGAAACTGTGGCGGCAGTGCTGCTGTCCAGCTCAATGGTTAGCTCATTGGTGCCCTCTACAACGGGTTTACTCTTCAGATTATACCGTATGTTGTTCATAAAGCCTCGAAAAACCCGCATCACTACTACTGTGTTTGTGCTGAAATATAAAGCCTCAATTTCAAACAAGACAAGGTGCTTGGAAAGACATGCAACTAAGCTTAGGCCATTGTGAAAAGGGTTTTCAAAATAGTCCACATACTACAGTACTTCATAAATTAAAAGGGGCTACAAAAAAAAACTAGTTTTTATTCCATCTAAAATTTTTACAGTTTCCAATGACATTTTGGATACCCTGAAACGAAGGAAATATAATATTGGGGTAAAATGTACCATTCACAACACAAGGCAAAATAAAAAGCAAAAAATTAACATTAAAAATGAATATGAAGAAAGCTTTTAGCACAATTACAAGGTCCAATGTTTAAGAACTACGAAACACAATAATTTGAAATCTTAAATGGAAAAATATACTACTTTAAAAGAATTAATAGAATATACACATCCTTGATGATATAAACAGATGTTTATACAAGGGGTAGGTGCTCTTGAAGGCTATTTTTGAATAGGTTTCAATTGCACTGACTTCAGGGTAAGAAGATTTGTGATTATGAGAATTTTTAAATTTGTCGCAAGTGTTAGCCCATGTAAAGAGAAAACAGAGTAAATTCTTACCTTATTCCTTTAACATAAAGTCTTCAAATGAATTATTTACCCTAATTAATTGCATGATTTATCACGAAAGTCAATCTATAAACAAGTTTAACATTGATTAAAATTTCGAGGTTAAGTTTGTATTAGGATATCGACACCATGAGATGCTTACAAATTTATTGACATTGTTGCCATTGTTTTATGCGCGCAGTTCTAAAATTTACTTCTGGACAGTTGATTTTTATCGAAGGAGCTGCGCACTAACACCACGCGGTTAGATTCAAAAATTCAAAAAATATTTATTTGTTTTGTATCTCAACGCCGTCAAAATGTTCCTCTTCCGATTCCTGCTATTTTTGGTAAGTATTCTAAGCTTTTAATGAGTATTTTAACCACAATTAGTCATTAGTTAATGGCCACATTAAGGAGAACGCTTACAGGATAAAAATTCGATATTTACCGCTCGAAATTGATGGCGGCATCTAAGAAATAAATAGCAAGCCACTGGAGACGCCATACTTTTACGCCATTTGCTTTAGAGTTAAGCGAAATTGCGGCATTTTTCTAGTAGGTTTTACAGTGCATTGACGTTAGTTCAGGTTACAGATTCGATTCGATTATCTTTTGTGTACGAAAAATCAAGCTATCTGTTGTCTTCAGAATAGCTTTCTGTCTGGATGTGCATATATGGACTTGAAACATCAAAAAGACTATTTTCAATAACAATAATCGTACTTTTTGCTCATGTTTTTGATTCTGTAGCGTATTGACGTTTGAAGCCTGTGTAATCACAAAAAACAAGTATGAATACTCTTACAGGTTGACTACAAAATGTAAATAATGTATCACTTGTCCATTTACGTAATCCAGCAATGGAACCAAAGGACCTCATTTCCTGACCTTTATATTTGAAATCAAAAATAAAGTAATGTGAATTTGTACCTGCAAAAGACACGAAAGAAATTCTATTTATGTTGGGTATTTAATGAACAGTAGTGGATTCCAGAGCTTTGAACTTTACAAAGTACCTTTTCCTCTGGTTTCTTTAATTCAAATCTTAGAAGTCATTATCTCCAAAACCATTAGATTTTTGTTATTAGTTTTTACACAATAAGTTTCTCATATTTGATGAATAATTTCTCCAACTTAATGTTACATTAAATCATAGTTTAACGTGGCGAGGTAAAAAAGACTAATAACTATGTAATAAGTAATAAGGGCTGTGGCCTTATAGAAAGGCGGAACTGCTTTGAGTGAAAGGAGACGTTATTGGATGGCGCCACGCCCTTTCAGAATGGAGAGAAGGGAATATAAGATAAGAGTAAGATAGGTTTGTTGTGGAACACCTTTACTTCGTACCTCTAACCTATTGATTATAAGGCAATTTGTTTTTCTACACTAATACCTACATACTATCCTTACAGAATACAATAGGACATATACATTTTTTAAGTAAAAACACTTGGAGATAAAGCCGTAATTATCCCTATATTTTTAAAATTATGGCGAAAGGGCCCTTCTAATAAAATAACATACAGGGTATGTTGTGATGGCATGTTGAACACCGACAACACTAGAAAAAAATACGTTAAAATATGCCATATTCTTTATTTTAACATGACTAATACGACAACAACTAATGAATAAAGTTTAATCAATGATATAAAAAAGTAAAGTCGGACAGTACTAAATCGAAAATACTTAAGAAGTAACAAAACAGAAAACAAGGATCTAGAAAAAGCGGATAGCGAAGATAACATTATTTATTCTTCTTTACAGTTTTATCCCCCCTTTTTAACAAAACAGGCATTAATCCATGACGACGAAATTGGAGAAAGTAACGTCAGAGTGACATCTGAAGTCTTATATATGCGTCAGCGCATAACGTAGCTTTGACGACAAAATGACCTCAGACATCCCAGTCTTCCGTATAAAAAAGGGACCGATTTTTATGGAATACAAGTAATTGTTTGTTGCATCCACTGCGGAATCGTTGCATCATTATGACACTTGGTCTGTACATTCGTTGATTGCACCGGTGCATGCCGCATCTCTTGAGAAAAAAGCGATGTCATTAGTGTACCGACAGATAATGGCTTCCCATTCATTAAAACAATCACTTTGTCAAGAAATAATTACTTGACAACATTAACAACATTCGAGTATTCAAATTACTACCGCGTTTGTGTCATTCTGTGGACTAACGGTATTGTCATGCAGATTTCAAAATTTCATAATAATCCCTTATTCCTCAATTTAAAATCCATACTTATCCCCACTTTAATCAGTCATTTTCAAAAAACATCCCAGACCAATCACAATCACTCTGTTCCTCAACTTCCAAATCAAATTTACCCTTGAAATACTTCCCGTCACTCTCCCAATAGGTCCCATGAACATTCCTTATACCACCCTCCTCTTCTTGAGGTTTCAATTCCTCATACAACTCATTACGACCTTGGAAATCTAGATTAAATGGTATAGACATCTGGAAATAGTCATTAGGAAACTTTCTGGGCTTTAACCCAAAGTTTTGCTCAAGAAATCTCAGCACCAAAGTGAAACTTTTCATATTATTAAACACTCTTCTTTGCTTTTTGGTCAATAGTTTCTCAAGCATGAAAACTAGATGATGATGGAAGCACTGAAAAGTTAGATTACGAGGTCTCTCTAAAATAGTCTCTTGACTATTGTTAGTGTAATCATCAATAGTTAAAGTGCTGTTGTAACAAATGTCTAGCCACTGTTGCACACACTCCAAGGATGTCACTGTAGACCCAGAGAATAATTCAGGATTTGTTAACACTGCATTTGCCACCATTACACCTTTAATGCCAGTTCTTTCTTGCAGTTCTTGACACTCCTTTAAGCTTCCTAAGCCTCCATTTCCAATCACAGGAACTACCACACTGTCACTAATCATCTTCAGTGCATCCTCACTAATGGGCCCTACATTATTCATTGGAGTTCTTGCATGAATTGTCAAGAAACTCACTCCACATTTTTCCAAATTTTGACATAATTCCACTGATTCAGCCACATTAGGCAAAATTCTAGTTTTAATGCTTATGGTAAATGGTTTCGAGATTCTACTTCGGCATTCTCTAACAAGCTCAAAAATTTTCTGGGGAGTATTCAACATCTCACAGCCCAGACACAGTTCTTTGGCCCATCGCTGAGGACAACCACAATTCAAATCTACCCCATCACAATAAGGTGCCACAAGGTAGCTGGCCCCCACAAAGTCATGCACTGTATTTGCAGCAAATTGAGTTATAACGGGGGTATCTAAAATGTTTGTGGTGAACTCATTGAGACGAGCCTTGGGGCTCTTGCAAAAGGAATCAGCAAGTATCATTGGTGTGAAGGTGAGGTCACAGCCATAGTTTTTGACCAGGTTTCGGAACTGCAGTTTGCTGTAGCGGACCATGGGGGCACACACTTTTACCAAGTCTCTTTGGTCAAATAGTTCTAGCACATCTGTGTGAAGTTTTACGGACATTTCTGGGGTGCCGGCAATTGGATTAGGTTGCTATTTGGAGAGGCAATGAATAAGATTGTTTAATGTTGTGCATGAATTTAACAATGATTTCACGTAAATATTGAAGGATTCAAATGATCTATTGTCCCAATCCCATACAGGCCAAGCGACCACAAGGAGGAGGGAGTAAAACGCTTATAGGAATGCTTAATCATGTAAATCGCTTTTGATTATTTCCTATCGATTGCGACGTATCTACGTTACCCCGCACGTTTTTTTATTTACGTCTCCTTAACCTCAATTCGCTTTAACGTCATTTTGAATGAAGTATGCGTTTTGAGAAGGCGAATAATTTAAGTAGTTTAAGAAATAAATCAGATTATGGTCTTGCTCCGGGTCCAATTCATTGTGATCCTTCGTGTTTGAATCTGGAAAACAGCAACCAACAATCAACTAGGACTTACAGCCACAGTTGAAGCCGTGAAACCTAAGAGGGAAAACACGCAGGATTTCGTTTCGATTTAATTATCGATTAAAAAGGTTTAAAAAAATAAAAATATTGTGGATGAGGAAGTTAAACTATGTTATAAAATCAATTTGGATTCGTTAGGTACTTACTTTAGTTTTTAGGTATACTTTCCTGTCTTTTCTAATTACATTGAGGTGTTTTTTTGTTTGATTAACAATTTTGACATGAATCAAAATGTTGAATAAAAAAACGTGCAAATGACGTAATCAAAATGGCGACTAAAAAGGTCTACCTAAATGAAAATATAAAATCGCCTATTGTATTTGTCGGTTTTTGTTTTATTATTTTAAATTGAAAATAATGCGGTTTATTAGGAATTAAAACTCTTGATTAATTTAAAAGCTATTTATTACATTTATTTAATAAATTACATTATTTACAAACGCAAAATATTTTACATATTTCTAGTTTTCTAAAGAACCTCTTTCCATTTAAACTTATTAATCCCCTGACAGTAAAATTTCAAACAAACTGATAAATCTTCTATGATAGTTTTCTAATAGATACTTTTACAATAATTTAAAGAATTGTTAGTTTAATTTGGCACAGCAAAAGTAAAGTAAAAAACGTACCAAAAGTCCTTTATTAGAGATTAATAGGTATGTACTAATAAAAAACTACTGAGCGGCCACACCAACCAAGTCTAAATGTAATAGATATGGATTTTTACAAATAGAGAAATTAAATCTGAAGGATTAAAATTTGAAAATCGTGCAGTTTAGAGGGCTTTTATTTCAATGGTCTTATAGTATTTACATAAATCTATACATGCAACACTTTGGCCCAAAAATGCCTATTGATATGTAAAATTGTGATCTTATATTATATGTATGTATGTAAGTAGTGAAAGTGTGCACCATAATGCGGTATGTTATCTTATTGTGCTTCATAGCTATAATAAGTGTATGAGGATTTAAAAATGAGACTGGACATTGATTTCCCTATAAAACCGACTACACAAAAGTAGTTTTTGAAGTATTAAAATCAGCTATAGTGAGCCAGTAAATACATAATTGCAAATAGGACCTGAGAGTGCAGTTGTCGCTTTGAAGAATTTGAAGAAGCCTGGATTCCTTTGGATCTGGCTCCTCTGGCTGGCTCAGCCACACCTAAATATGCAGTCTTAAAACCCCACATTTCTCCTTATATAAAATAATTCTTACCACCAACAAGTTCTGCTTTATTGTTGAAAGTGTTTGCCGTGTTAACAGGATTGAGCTTAATTTCTGCAAAAAAATAATCTCATCTAACTTGTATCAAATCGATAAAAAATCCATCTCAGGATGTCATTACCAATTCCCAAACAATTCGCAAAGTCCGCGGCATAATGAAAAAATAGGCTGCTTCGGGAACTGGCCAAAGTGAAGAAACTGCGGTTTAATAAAGATAAAAAAAAAACAGCAACGTTCCAAAATTTTCAATGACACAATGTAAAGATCTGCGAATTTCTAAGAATTTAAATGATTCTGTGAGAAGAGTTTTCCGAAAAAACGCTCCCAAGGGCTATACCAAATAAAAGCTGGAAGCTTGTGCGAACTTCCCAATGTGAAGAAATAACTTTAATATGTGGAAACTGCCAATATTCGACTCCCGTTATGAGCTGACGAGAGATGCAACTGATAGAAAGCAAAGTCCGGCCCAAAAGGTCTGTGAAGGTGAGCAGGGAGGTTATCATTGAAGAGACAAATAAAATGAAAACTAGAAAATCTATAAGCTTTTCCCTTTACATGATAAGGCTATCAGTAGTGTGGAAACCATAAAGAAGCTAAACACGGAAATTGCAAACAAGCACTAGTACAAAACACTGCCAAAAACCATTCTACGTAAGAAAGTTCAGAGAAATATTATGAACATCCTCTCTGTTATCAATGAGAGACTTGAAATTATGGCAGAGAAAAACTTTAACATCCCTAGAGTGCAGAACAGAGTGATAATGTGGAAGTTCTTTATGAGAGCCAGAAGTATCCTACTGTAGAGGTTTGTCGACCCAATTACAGCTATTTATAGCTTACTTGAGTATATGTGTTTTTTTTTGCATTAAAGCAGTGAGATTTGTACGATTTCAAGACTAGTTACACAATATTACATCCTTCATTACTGTAGAAAATCACCCCAACTCACCATATAATCTAAGTGTGCCTTCAGCCCTCCCCAAAGAATTGGTAGAGACGCAGTTATAAGTTCCTACGTCCTTGGATGAGAACGACTTGATAATGAGCCACATGGACACTTTATACCCTATCCTTCTCTCACTTACTAAATATTTGGACCTGAAATATAGTTATTTCATTACATTTTTAAATAGCAACTTCCAGAAAATTATAGCAAATACGGAAAGAGTGTGCAAACAAACAGACGATTAGAAAGTAATTTCCATGAAACTTTGTGATGTTAAAATTCCCGTTTCTGTCGCAGTCTTACCCATTTAACAGCATCTCGCTCCTGTTTTTCACCCAATAGTTAATGGTGTTGGGAAAAGCCTCCACGTGACACTCCAATTGAACATCAGTGTTTACTGGGGCTCCGAGAAGCTGATTCGGTACCCTGATTGATGGGGAAACTGGAACAGGAGCATGTTAAATCCTTCAAAAGCTTGTTAAGATATTATTCAACTTGTAGATCGATTTTGTCCTTTTAATGCAAAAATAAAAGAGAGATTATTGATTAAGTTGCACGTAGGACCTGGAAAATATTACCAGACAATTCCCTTTAATACAGCATTCAGGAGAATCGAGCTTTTATAGTACCTAACGAGGAAGTTAAGAGGAAATGAAGTTTAGCAATTAACGGGAAACTCCCACAAAGTTCCAGGTTGAGCTACATCAATAAGAAAAATTGCAGGGGAAATGTGGAGTTGCGAGTTGCTCAAACCCGTAAATTGGCTTTTTGCGGGGATTTTACGTGTCAAAAACCCCATTAAGATGAGAAAATTGTCAACTTTTCTCTCATTCAAGCATTACAATATATTGGTTTTATTGCCGCTTTGCATGCTCGTTTAGAACTTGAGATAAGGTGGAATAGAGCTGCAAGTTTGAACATTAATTAAAATTTATTGAGAGTCTTCTATAGAGCTTGTATTAAGAAATGTGGGCCATTAACGTCAACTCAAGGACAGCTATGTTTCAAATTCTAATTACAATTAATTAAAAAAGGCTCATTATAAATTTCAATTAAGGCAGGCAGAATTTGAGGATGGAATATGAATGAAATGTTGTCAAGTCAGTCAGGGATTCAGAGCCACCCTTTAATAGGAGTTTCAGGGATAATCTTAACCCGTGACATTCCAACTTCTAAAGTTTCCCTGCTAATTTCAGCCATAACGACCTGTTTCTAGTGCCGCATTCCCATCGGATCTAATTATTCGGTCACTCTTGACAAAGGACATTAAATTACTAAACTTCTGTAGTGCATTAATGAGCCGTGAACTCAGATAAATGAATTTAGTGGTAATTTGGTGGTAAAACAAATTCATCATCCCCTGACAAATATGTGTGCACCATCGATCAGCTAGAGTTAATTTCATCCCCGCATCTTGCGATTCATATGTCACCCCATGTCCGACAACTCTGACATACTATTCGTGCCGACGTCATATCAGTCACTGGACCCACAGCCCTGGACATGCTTCGATTTTACGTCCATTTTATTTATCATCTAGGAAAAAACCAAACTGTCGAATAAAGTTAACAGGTGGTTGAACAATTCCCTGATACGTCCAGAGAATCATGGTACATTTTGGGATAATTAGATGTGCGACCTTGATTCTCATTGCACCTCTGTTTTACAGTAAAGCTTTATAATAAAATAAAGAAAAATTATATTCAAAAATGGTTGCCTACGTTTAATGCGTTTTCATATCGCGGCATTTTCTAACACTGATGAACATTTTCAAACTTGATTTTTGAGTTATATATCAAGCATAGCTCTACGCCTCTGTCTTGCAATGGACACAAACGATAATTTTTATAAATGAGGAAAATACTTTGAACTCCGTTTCAGCAAGAAAGCATTGGCGTAGGACAATTATTTTCTTCTGTAAAACATTTTCATAGAAATTTCAGCTGAGTTATTGTCGTATAAGAAAGTTAAGTATGACTCTGCTTTTTACTACATCTCTGCCTGATAGGACATAAATAATCATTTTTACAAGTAAAGAAAATGTTTTAAACTCTGTTTCAGTAAAAAATTTTAAATAGTGCAAATATTCTTTAGAAATTTCTAACTGCATCACAATTAGACGTACAGACTTTCACCCTGAGCTATATAATATACCCTTTCTTTGAGGTTTAAATTGATTTATTTCGAACAAATCGAAAATATTTCATCGGAGCGAGTTACAAACCCTCAAAGGACAGAAGCACCTTTTAGAGCTCAATATTGAGGTTTGTGGGTCAACTCGAAATGGGTTTTGGTCGATGGTTACAATTAAAATTTTTGAAATCTGAGCGGACATTGGGCATGGGATAAACTTTATTAACTGTAAATTTTCTGTTTCAAGAGAGAGGGATTTTCTAACTCTCTTAAAACTAAAAAAACCAAGAAATTTACAAGAATTGTAGTATTAAAAACCTGTAAAGCTGCAGCTTAAAGACCTCCACCGTTCAACTTCCGTTGTTATATGCACATTCCTCTTCGATCTACCCCCCTGCTTTTCCCCCCAGATCAGTCACACACAAGCCATTAATTAGAACCTGCACGCATTTCTATACGGTATCGACATTCGAAAAACCAGAATTTCATTCCCTGGCACTTGATTTAAATATTCCGCATGTATAATCTAATAAATGCACATTAATTAAGGGATATAAATATTGTCGTCAGTGACGTTTTGACCCATTTCAACATTAACATGCAAAATACGCCTAATAGAACAATCAAATTATTAATATTTTATTGGTCCGAATGTTAATTTGTAGAATTGTTAATGAGGAACCAGATAGACTAAATTATTGATGAGAGATTTATTGCCAAATGCCATAGATTGTCTATATAGTGAAATTTCTCTGGAGATTCCTTGTTTCTAAACTCTTAAGCTCGAAAAGTTAAAAGTTTATTCTTCAAGTAACAAAGTAGGAAACTCGCCAGTCATCATTGCGAAAGCCCCATTTGTTTTACTTGAAATTAGAAAGCAGCTGTGCCTCGTATTATTGTCTTTCACGAGCTGTTGATGTTGGAAATAAATGAACTTCAAGACAACCACCCCTGCCTGTATTGTTCGATTTTTCAATTTTAAAGTTTAAATGAAATACTCACAATTAACATATAAAGAGACTCGTTTGCTCACAGCTGGAGGAACGTCATTGCTAGCAATGCACAGGTAAGTACCCATCTGAATTCTGTCCACTTTCCAGAAATGAAGGTTGCTCCCATTATAAGTTTCAACTGCAAAAATGTGTTAATATTAGACCAGGTTATTGTGGTGAGTAAAATTAACCTCTAGAAAAGTTCCTAAAGGTTCTTCGCAGATATATCGATTCGCCATTCTCCTTCCTCCATACAACTCGTGGAGATGGATGCCCTGAAGCTCTGCACCATAAGGTCGCATTTTCTCCCTCTGAAGCTGACAAATCACCGCTGGTGTCTTCATTGAGGATGTCTGGAGGGACTAAAAAATAAAAAAACTTTCCATACACAGACTGATGGGGGCTAGAAGTCGCAAACATTTTTTATTAGAAAATTCCTTCGAAATTAATGTTCCCCTTGATTTTTTTTATATTTGCGTATAATTTACATGAACAAAATTGAATTTCCCTGTCCGAAATTAAGGAGACCCCAGTTTCGGGTATGCTTATCTCGCCAGAGAATCGACAGCCCAGATTAACGACTTTCGAAGCTTGCCTTTAAGCGCAATTAATAATAGTTATACTGTACTTAACACACGTAAATTTGATAAAATCACTTTTATGCCATTAGGCGTACATAGTCTGACAATCATAGGCGATGTATGCGTGCCTAAAAGCACGATAAAGCTTTCTAATGGTCACAATGGCGGTCAGTTATTACGAAGTTATTTTATTTAGATTTTGTTTGGTTTGAGGAAGTTAATTTGAGGGAAAATAATGATAAAAAGTTAAAAGAATGATAGAAAGAACATAAAACTGATTTGCAAAAAGTCAATTCTGACTAATGTTCCAAACCGATCAATTCCATCCAGAGTTATTACCGATCACCACGGAAAATTACTTGTAAGAGTAAGATAATGAGTTAATTTCTTTGAATTTAAACATATGGCGTCATTTACTAACTAGGAAGGGTACAAGTTCATTACGCAAGAACAGCCGGAGAATTTTAAGATCTTTCATTCGCCATATTGTCAAGAAAGTCATTAAAATTTACTCAATTTAGTTTTACATTTAGAATTCAAATTTAGTTCATCTTTATCAATCTTTAGTTATCATTACAACTTAAAATACCATTCAGCACTCCCAAACATTAGTTTTTTTAATGCGATTTCACCATAAATTCCCGAAATATGGCGTCTCTTTAAACTTGCATTAAGAACGACTCACATTCAAATTACTTCAAATGGGAGAGTATGATTAAATTCATCGCTGGAGAAACTCATATTTGTTCCATTTGAGAGTGAGCGATTTTTTTCCAACAAAACGTATCGTAAGAACATTTCAATGTTTATCTCTCAAAAAGAACTTTTAAAAGTTAGTCAAAATCAGATTTAACTTGATAACACATTTTTAAAACATAAATTCTCTGATCAAAATTCAGAATTTTTGATTTTACAAGTCTTTCAAAAATCCCTTACTAAAGAAAATACAAAATTTATTTCCATTTTCTATGATAATTATGAGGAAAAATTATTTAGCTGAAATGGCACGTTTCAAGTTATTACTGTATGTTGTGGATGGTCTATCTCTGACCCATAAAATAATAACAAATACTCTAAGCTAAGATACCCCGTTTATACATTTCTTGAAGTATTGACAGAAATTCTAGCCCCCCCCCCCCCTCCCCTCCCCAATAGGGGTTAAAATTCATGCAAATTAACTATGGTTGTGAAACTAAAAGAGAATTACAGAACCAGGTAGTTTATATTCGCAGCCAATTTTCTATAATTCCAACTTTATAATTTAAAAAGGAAAATGGGGCAAAAAGGAGAAGGCAAAGAGAGAACGAGGGAGGGAAATAAATTCTGTTGGTGCACGTCTGAATTCTTTATTCACTACCGACGGTGTACACTTTTGTCTCATTTAAGGGATTTTTACATTTAAGCCGGTACATTCAGAGCAGGAAATATTACAAATTACGCCCCCGGCGCCGGCTGCTGATAATGACTCTCATGCATTTTTGGGAGGATTTTCATCTTTTATTCTACCCCAGATTAATAGGATTAAATTTTCAAAGTGGGGTCCCTTTTAAGGTTCGTTTATTCTCTCGTTAATGAGGCTTAGAGCTAAGTTTTAACTATATTGTTTTTGCTTCAAAGTCAAGAATGTACCAAGGAGGAGTTAGCAAAAACCGAGCAAAGGTCCAATTTCAATAGGGGAAAAAATTTTAAAACTCAACAACATAGTGGGCTAAAATTTGCATAACAAGGCACGTGTGCTGTAAAACGAGAATAACCCCTTTTTTTATTTGTCGAGTGTTACAATTTACAGAATAATGGAATTTGCATGGACAATGCCTTTATGGCCCTTTTTAACTGCGTATTCGTACAATGATGGAATCGTGGAATAACATTTTTGGTATCATTATTCCCATTCCCACAAACCTATAATAACTACACTGTACTTAAAATTACTTATATTTCATGTTGTTCGAAAAGAGAAAAACACTCTTTTGAAGTTCAATGAGTTTTGTCATCGTTTAATAAACTATACGACTTCCCATTTTCCAACTTTCTAAAAATGTTCGGTCAATAATATAAAAGAGATGAAAGGAAATTGCCTGATTCAGAAAGATAATCCTCGCAAAATTGGAACATAACATTCGATTTCCTTGTGTGGCCCGGAAAAATATCTACTCGTTATCAAATATTACTCATTATGGTTTAAAACTAAACTAAAACTGCAGCTAATTCTCGCTTATTAATACTAACCTGGCCTTTGAACTTTACCTTTGCTTTAATTGCCCTAAAGCCAAGGAGGTTGAGCGGCTCTGGAAAGAGTCTTCATTAAAATGGATAAGAAGTTTATTAAGACTTTCACAAAATCCGCTCTTGTTTAATTATTTTTGAACAATCTCCATAATATTTCACGTCAAGAAATATTGCCCTTCAAATAATATAGAAGCATTAGGAGAGTAATCTTAGTGAATTCAGTAGTGAATTTAGGCAAATACCTTTTATATTTACTTAAGAACATCGAGTGGTTGTCAAATTTTGCAGTTACTTTGTATAATTAATTAAATTATGAGCTATTCAGAAAATAATAACAAAGATTGCATTCACCATGTATCAAGAATCATTCCATATGCCTTTTAAGTTGGGCCTTTCGTTAACAGATGGCGCCATGTGATTTCCTATTGCCATATTCAGTATCAGGTTGCTACCAGCGAGTACTCATTCACCAAATTGTCAGCAATAGTTCGAAAAACTCACTAATAAATCGATAGATAATTAAGAGAAATTTAATATTTTCAACTTTCACTATTTACCATGAAACATCTGACGAATAGATAACAGCTGATAAACTTATCGAAGACATGCCTCTGATATTTCAACGCTTACTTGCGAATTTTTTAATGATTACTCTATATAGGTTGAGCTGAATCAATCACTGTCCAATTACAGCGGTAATTGGCAGTAGTAGAGTGTTGTATAGTAATAATTTTTGAAAATTTTACACTCCTGCGACTTAAACTCAAAAAGACATCCGTGCACTACATGCATTTTTTAATTTGTATTCGTGCAAATGTCCCAACAATTATTGATAATTTTGGTCGCATTTATTATATACTGCATCAAAAAATTCTAAATAGCCATTTAAGTTTTTCATCCCTTTTTTAATTATTTCTTGTAAGGGAAATGAATTTTTCGTGCGGTTTTCATTCCGTTCTAAAGGAAGTTTCCTGCTGAGGAGTAAAAGAGATTTTCGTTTTATGAGGCCGCCGTACTTTTTGCCTGGAAACCTATTATCGTTTTTCCTGGTGCTGATTTAATAAATGCCCGCCCGGGACTGCAATATCAAAACGACCTGGAAAACTGGATTTTTATTTCGGAGCAAGAAAAATAAATACGTACCCCCTCGCCTCGGAGATAAAGAGTGTAAATTATTTGTTGTAATTTATCATAATGCCTTGGAAATCTCAAAACTTTCACAATAAACAACTTCAAAATTTCAATTTTTTTTATTCGCTAGTTTAACTTGTAAGTCTTTATGCCTAGGTATGTACATAATGCAGTTAGCTCTTTGAGATGTTTTGTGGAGTGTTTGTGCTGATTTTAAAGCCAAAACAATGCATTGTCTAATGAAAACAGAACGCGACAGCTGTCGGGCATCGAGGGCACACAACGGGTAATCCCCATTGATTTAGTGTGAGGCAGCATTTCTCTAGTTTCGCGCTATGAAATTCAGCCAAGGCGTGTTGCACACACGTGGAAATGCATGAAAATGGGAAATTTTCCTTCTTCCGCGGAATTTATTTTAAAGTTTTTACGTTGATATATGGCGCGTGTCACACGGTGTGTGTACGGAAACAATTTCGACGGGAAAATTGAACGGATTCGATTCCGAAAGTTTTTTGATCGAAAACGAGACTCGCTTATTGAAATCAAAGTGGGTGTAATCAAAATTGGGATTTTTCAACCGAGCATAAAGCATCCTGAAAAAGCTTATTATTGACCGGTCATTCTTTGTATGCGACCATAAAGTTTCGCCACATTTCAAAAATATTTTTTGCCAATAAAAATATTCTTTTTAACTAGAAAATAACAGGTAATCATTAAAAAAAAACACCCAGCGGACGGTAAACATATGACCTTGATTAAGCCATTCATTATTTACCATGAAACATTTAATGGATCACAGGTAACATATAAATTTGTTAAAAAACATGCCTCTTCATATAATTTAATTAATTTCGTCTTTGTCTTCGCAACTGTTGAAATGAAAGGTAACTATGATTGATCACCCAGATCAAGTAATTTGCAGGAATTAATTCAATGATTATAGGTGAATGTAGAATTTGAGGACACTGTATAAAAAAATAAAGTCAAATATGCATTGTATTTGCCACAATGTCAGAAAATATCCCAATGGCGTTATTGCTTGACTGTTTCTGTAACAAATAGCAATAGTTCACCCTGATGTAACGTCACTTTGTATATGTTTCTACTTTTTGCCAAAAGCTTGTTCACCAAATTGTCATTAACGTTAAAACAAAGAAAACTGAAAATTTTGGCACCAATTTACCGTTAAAATTAAATAACATTAATCTTTAACTGGTGACATTGAAATTTCAATTATTTATGATGACATGGAATCTGTAAGACTGTAGTATCTAATTTTCTCAAATGTTTGGATATTTTTTTAAGTTATGCACAAAAATTAGAAAATTATAATATTTGTAAATTATATTTTAGCAGAAAAAACTCAAACGTATTTAGATAAATAGTGAAAAATTTTATAAATTAAAAACACTGCAGGTATGGAAAAACAAAAAAAACACCTGGAAAAGTTTATATATAATAAAGAGACTATTATAAATGTTTTTGATGTTTTATCTTAGATACTATGTGACGACACATTAGCCCTACATTAATCTTGTCAATATGCAAATAAAAATCATGCAAGGGGTAAATGTGGGTATCGATCTCAATGCTGTTAAGTACGTAGTGGAGAAATGTGGAGATCGGTATAAACATCTCCTTATCAGCCTCTCTCTAGCATCAATCTCTTACGAGCAATCGATAATTATTCATTTTACTACTTATTGCACTGTTTGTCAAAATATGAATAAAAATCTTAGATTTTAGAAAATTATCTCATATCAATTTAATAATTTTTACACGATTAACTCAAAAACTGCATCCTGACATTTTTCTCCAGCTGGGAAATAAAACGAGGGTATAATTTGAGAAGGCACTGAAGTGAGCATGAGAGTTTGGAGCTACACACCAAAATAAAACATGACGAATCTCACAAACTTCATGTTACTAAGGGTTACCCATGGCCAAATACAAACTTACCCTTCACATCCAAACAAGTTTCCTGCGCCTTCAAAACGTTCGCACTAACTTTGCATAGATAACACCCCTTATCCGATTCTCTCACTTGCTTGATCCGCATTTGCCATGTGTGCAAATTATCGTGGGAGACGAAAATCCGGTTATTATGCGTCATCACTTTGGTCCCTATGCTAAGGACCGTTTGGTCTTCGGCCCTAACCCAGGCTACCTGGAAAAAACATCCCAAAGTGGTGTTATTTTAGAAGGAAATACTGTAGAGGTAGATAAATAAATACATTAGAGAAATGACAAATGATCGCTCCGGCAGCCGGAGGGCACAAGAAATTGCCAATGGCAGGGCAAAAAGGGGCATTAACGCTTTTTTGTCCCCCAAACAAGGGCTTAATGGAATACACAGGCAAACAACTCTGGAGTTTTTCCGGGACTTTAATAAGGGCCTCAGGCTCAGGATTGTTTCGCTATACGCGCTTAAAGTAAATAATGAACTTATTTATTTTGAACTTTTAATAGCTTTCATGCTTTCATGCAATCGATAAGGGGCTTATGTAGGCGCGTATTACCTTATTTACCTGGTATCTAGAGGTGATATTGAGGACGCAGTTAAAAAGCGCCTCCCTTCCTGCGGAAACTGTGATGTTGCCCATAGGGATCGAGTCGTTGAATTTGCTATGAGGTAACCATTCATCTAAAAATTAAAGTCAAATATGTTATATGCTAATTAAGGAAGTTATATAATTAAACAACACTCACAGAGCAATTACATTAAAACTAGCTGAAACACCTGCTTCCAAATAAATGTAGTATATGCGAGAGTTAATCTCAATTTTCCATGCTAATTATTGCCTAGCTTTAATTACCTAATAATTATTTATGCATTTGGATTATTGAGCAGTTTAAATAAACACAATGCAAAGGAGTATTCTGGCGACATGTTCCCTTGAACTAACCCCTTTTCTCATGTCATCTAATTAACAACTATAAACAAGCTTTATACAGCTTTGCTTTGTACATGCAGACGAACCACGAGAGTGTGTACTTACCCTGAAAAGCGTTACATTCAGGAACACACGTCAGTAATTGACAAAACATCCCCAGAAGCAGAAACTTCTCCCCGTCTAACATTTCAAGTCTTTCTCACTAAATTCAAAAGCAATTATTTACACTATGAAATTCGTGCTTTAAAATTGGGTCACTCGGTATGTCGAACGAGTAAGTGGGTAATATGAAGTTAATTCTCGTAGAAGTCTCCCTTAAGGATCCCATTAATATTGGTATGTATGCATCGAAAGCTTAACCTGGAAGATTGTGGAGTATAAGAACATTAAGGAATTTCCAATAAATTGGAATTTATTTTTTTTAAAATATGGTTGTGAATGAAATGGTACACCAATGTTTTGTATATGCGAAGGTAGTTTTAGGTCTCAATTTAGCAAATTATTTACCCATATAACTAATTAAGATATATATATATATATTTTTAAGTTTAATTGAATTGTCGTTCGCTGTATTGTCAAGAAAAACATTCGCAGTATTTTGCAAATTGGACGCTTCATCAGCAGATTGCGTCGGTCTCTCTTTAAATTCTTCACCAGTTCAATGTTCTCGGTAGCGTTCCTAAATCGCCAATGTTAGAGAAAATGTGGATTTTTGCACCACAAAACCAAGAAAATTTTGAAATATATTTAGACAAAAACTCATATCTATATCTGACACACACCATCAACGGAAAAATATGCACTGTTACATCGTTTAATAATTACGGACAGTTATGAGATATCCGCATTCAAGACGGTTTTGTCGCAAACTAAAACCGAACTTATGCGGAGTCGAGTTAGCTCTAAACTTCGCCCTGAAACTTTAAAATTATGATGAATTTTCTAGTGATTTTCCCGGCTCGATAGAGGCGGAGTATTGCCCGAGAGCGAACCTAAGGGGACCAAACTTCAGGCATGCAAATATAATTCGGGACCTACAATGAAACTATCCGCGAAAATAGAGCGAAACTCAAAGTTTAAATCGGGAGTTCATGTAAAAATGCCGGGAGAGAAAGTTTTAGGGCGCGTGGAAGTTTCTGTGGGGGGTGAGCTTTTAGTGCAGAGGGTAGAACCTTAATGATATTGGTTCACAGACCCCAGATAAATTAGTTTTAGTTAGAGTAAAAATTGAGTCTATAGATTGAGCTACAAATAACCTTAAATGAGACTCGGTGTGTAATGATTGTGCCGAACTATTCCTTGTTGAATTTCATACTTTAAAAATTAATCCCCCAAATAACCAAGTGTAAGTAATATCGTCGACCTCTGAAAGCTACCTATACATATATTTACTCACAACATAATTTGGGGTCTCTAAAAACCGATTTTCCTGCCTCAATCCTTAAGAAGCTCTATCGTCATATTACCCTCACTCAAATCAATAGAGGCAGAGCCTCAATCACGTCCATATTAATACAGTTTAACCCGTTTTTTTTGCTGATGCCCGTAAATTTTCGCGTGTTTAGTGTCTCCACGCCTCGATTTTCCACTGCTCTATCGGCGAAACGCAGAAAAGGGACTGATGAGTTTTCTTTTGTGTGCCGGTTCTTGTGGGACATAGAACCATGCGCCTGCGTTTCGTAACGAGTTCATAGCGAGGAAATATTAGTTGAAGTGCATCACAGACCGTAGGAATATAGTGCACGTTTAGGGGGGGGGGGGGGGAGGTTTCCACTTTTCGCCAGTTTTCAAATTTTAAATGCTCTGTATCTCAAGAACCTGGGCAGCAATTACCAGAAACGTAGCTCAAATGAATCGTCTAGATGCGCTCTATATGCTCACACAGAGTTATAATATCTCATTTGGTTTTTGAGATACCGAGCACTTATTTTTGCGATTTTGAAAATAACGTAAAATGTGTGTTAGTCTCGGGTTAGGTCTCCGGTCGGATCTGGACAGCCGGGGGTCCCCCGTTCGTCCAAGTTTGCAGCCTTCCAAGGATCCAAAACCTCATCTGCTCATTACGTTATAGTCGTTGTTCTTTGCCTCTGCTACTTGCTCATTCGATTTCAGTCATCTAAGGCGATTTCTACTTACATTCGGTTAGTGTATGATCCATCTGCAAATAAACGTTACTTAGCGTAGACGTTAAACACAATGCACTGCTCATGAGCGGATGCCCTTACGTTAACGTCGTCATGTGGAAACTGCGTCTGTCCGAAGTGAAGATTGAAAGTGAAAGAGCATTATTTTGGTTTCGAGCAAATTTCTCCTAGAATCTACTAGATTCCTCTCAGAGTTGATATTTGATGCACGTCTGGAAATTCTGGTTGTGAAGTTAAAATTTTCTTTGAAAAGCTTCTTAGAACAGAGTTTTTCCTCAGATTCATGAGGTGACATTGTTTTTTTTCACGGGTTAAAGTCCCAAAAACGTTTTCCAAAAAAGAAGAAAATCGAAAAGTTGAGAACTCAGTAGATTTTCCTTGACCTACGTCAAAATGACGTTCAACGTAACGGTTTCTTAGCCGCAGTTAGCGTCAATTTTACGTCACATAACTCAACTGCGTTCCCAGCTTAAAAAGCCAACTATAGACCAACAACTTTGGAACCAAAATACTCACAAATCTATAAATCTCGGAATCTATTTTTGACCTAAAACATAATTGTTCCAGTGTATTTTAGTCTATCAGCCGAAAGTCTGTGTTAATACTTTGTCAACACGGTTTAGTTAATTAAGGAACGTGGACAAAGGAAATACCGGGTCTTTGTCAATGAAGCGCATTATTAACACGCGATTTAATTGATCAAATGTATTAAGTAACAGTGAAATGTCCCCGAAAAAGCAGCCTCAAAGCTTAAAAGTGCTTTGCTTGAAAATGCTCTCAAATCAGCTGATACATGCCCTTAGCGACGAAGAAGGGACTTATCAGGAAAAAGTGAGGAAATATGTGTGTGGAGCTCCTTATGACGTTCTTCAATCCTTACTTAAAGAAATTTTAGGTATGTGTTTTGCACCAAAAATATTGTTATTCTATTAACATGCATAGGGCTGACAAACTTGGATGCCAGCATCAGATTTAGCTGCCTGCAAGTACTGCTAAAGGGCAATTTAAGGACTCTGGAAATCGGGATTTTTCCCAGATTTTATTATGATCAGATTTTACGTAAGCTAATCCATCAAAGACTTTAACCAGATAATTAAAAAATGTTTTTAGAAACAATAAAACTTCAAGGAAAAGGTCTGCAGCAATTAAATTTAAAGGGAGTTTGGGCCAGGGATTTTCCTCAGCTTTTGAGTGAATTAATATTGAGTTTGAGCCATCTGAAGAGCCTAATAGTTCCCCACATGTCAGATGATTCTGTGATAAATGCTCTATTGAGCCTTAAGAGTTTAGTGAAGCTGGATATATCCGGTGAGGCCTGCTATTCTACTGCAGGCATTCGGTATTATTTTGGTGAGAAAATTGAGCTTTTGATGAGTTTTACTGAGGCTTTTAGGCAGTTGCGAAGTGACACTATACGAATCCTGGATATTGGTAGCTTTGGGAAGAAGGACTTGTGCCAGGATTCGATTAATGGTTATGAATTAATAGCAGAAATCATCTCAAATTTGCCCAATCTAAACGTCCTGAAGACCTACTCCTTTGCCGGACACGCCCTTTTGTACCTGTATAAAAAGGACAATAATTTCAGGACAAAACTCACTTATCTACACGCCACTGACTGCAACTTAGAAATCCTTGAAGCCATCCATGAAACTTGCCCTTATTTGGGAAATGCCCACATTAACCAACCCCAAGAGGGGGTAGTCAAGAATCTATCCCTACTAGGAAATTTATGCACAGTGAAACTTACTAAAGGTCTAAAAAAACACTTCCTTATTTAAATTACTAAACAACAAAAATCGAAATAAAGGTGACGCATCGGAGCTTCAAATCTTTCTGCAAAGCTGCGGTCATAAGTTGCAGCAGCTGAAGCTGAATCACAGCAAACCGGGCCAAATCGACTTGTCTCAATTATGCGAGTACGCCCCTGGTTTGCACGCAGCTGAATTCTACCAAATGCAGCTGACTTTTTCAAATCCAGGGGCGTACTTTGTGAATCTTCAGAAGGTTCAGATTTTGTACTGTGATATAAACGACGCGGCTTTGAGGGCTGTTTTGACCAACTCCCCTTTTCTCAGGAGTTTTACTGTAGGGTGCAGTATTGAGATGACTGATGGTGATATGTTTAGGTATATAAGTTATCGGTTGAAAACGGTTAGGAGTAGTTTGATATTTTCTAGGTTGCTGGGTGAATGTAGCCTCGAAAATCTTGAAGAATTGCTGCTTTCTGAGGCAAGGTACTTGACTGCCGTTACAGTGGAGTTGCTGGCAGATAATTGTCCCAAATTGAGAGTTTTAGGGTCATTGATGGGTTGGGACATTACACAGGAGGAAATCGATGCTTTAAGGCTGTTGATTGCTTTGTCCAATACCGATTTAACTCTGTGGCCAATAACGTATTAAAAAAATGTTTATACTGTATAAATATTATTTATTGATTTACGCTAAGAGCTGAAGCTTAAATCTTATTCAATTATAGCGATACAAAATAACACGAATCATTAATCAACATCACTTAACAAACTACTTCTTCTCTTTCAACTATTTAGAGAAGAATAAATAGTACTCAACAGCGGATATTTGTCTCCATACAGTCCCCCAAAGTCGTCTGTATCTAGGGACCATAGCATCGCTCCACCTAATTTTGTATCACGTATGTACTGACACTAAAATACAATTAGATCTGATTAAATTGAAAAAATTCAAAATTAGCCTCTTGCCTTGCTTGAAACTGATTGCTTATTATCATAAGTCATCCACACATCTACACACGAATAATACACATTGGAATCTGTGAGAACCTCTTCCCCACAATTAATGTCTATGAATTCCAAGACCTAAGATGATTAATCAAATGACCATCTCTCTGAGATGATTTTTCGGTATGTTCATACCTCATAATAGGAAAAAAATCCATTCTGATCAGTCCAAATCCCCCCACAAGTGGTATTGGATACTACTTTAGCCCCAATGCCAGAATTATCAGGGTTTGCTAAGTTGAAGCAACGGGCATAAGTGGGAATACCTAAAATCAATTGACTTGCACTTGCTCCGTTTTTAATCCAAGCCTCCACCTTTTTGGTCTGGAAAATGATACGTTTACTACTTAGTTTTAATAATAAAAGTTGTCGAAGAGCGGAAACACGAGGGACATATTAAACTTACTATAACGCTAAGGGGGGCCAGGAGTCCTGTAACTTTGGAGTCAGCTGTGGTCACGTCGTAGGCCATGATATGGATGTAATCCACAATTCTTAAATAAAGTTGTTTTCCTCGAGAAAGTATTGTTATTGCAATTCGACTTACTGGGCTATCGTGGCAACATCGTAATATGAGTCTTCCATTGAAACTGCTATTGAAAGCGTTAATCCCCATGGGGATAATTTATCTTTAAGAGTTTGCAGCAAAGAGTTAAAGTTCGCTTTATCGTCTGCAATTCCTCCTCTAGCTGTAGGATACTCCCAATCCAAATCCAAACCATCAAAACCATAGTAAGCAATGAATTTCAGGGCATTTTCAGCGAATGCCTCTCTGGTTGCCTCATCTGAGGCCATCTATTGAACAATCTCTTTATTATTTAAAATTTCAGATTTAAAAATTTCAGTGAACTTACAATGGAATATTTCAAAGACCCCTCGTTCCACCCTCCCACAGCTAGGGTGATTCGTACGCAAGGGTTTTGCTCTTTGATTTGAGAGAAATTGTAGAAACCACCTAGAAAAACTTATATTCCAGATGACTTTTTTTTTTTTTTTCTACCTTGCGTTATGTCTGCATTGGGATCAAGAGAAGCCAACTGTAGATTAATGTCTAATCCCGCAAAACTGTAGATAATGTTAGTGCATAGAGTAGGGTCGATGTTGTCTGTAGTAAATTGTCCCTCATCTTGACGATACAATGCCCAGCTAGCATAATAACAAACAACTTCTTTCTTGTGTTCTAAAACGGATTGATTCTACAGAAAAAAAACTGTAGACAAATTGGATCTTACCGCAGTCAGGTTTTACACTTTGAAGATTTAAAATCAGGAAAAATAGCACGATACAGCTTAACTTGTAATAAGTCATTGTAGATTTAATAGAAGTACTACAAAAATTAATCTAAGGCAAAATCCTTTTATACGTTTGCAGATCCTTTAATCCCTTTTAAGTTTTTGTTCATAATGCTGATAAACCTGCAATCGAGGATTAAAGGGATTAAGGGCAAGGAAAGTTTGTCATCTTTTGATATTTTAAATCAATTTTCTACATGGTCTCTCGATAATGAAAAGGCGATGAAATTTACAGAAACTATGGAGAAAAGTATCCTCTTTTGCGGGAAAAAATCGGCACAAAGCTGATGTCAATAGATTCAAAGTTGCGGACCTCTGAATGAAGATTATTTTTTTTAAATCCCTTCAGCATTACGAGCATATTTAATTTGGAAGTTTGCGGAACTAAATGGGAAAATGTTGCAGTTATCAAATTTACAGGAAATATAGAGAACAGCAAGCTATTTCACTTGAAAGATTGCGCATAGAGCGTCTTAATAGATCCGAAGTTATAGACTTTGAACTATTGATTACCTAACAAATCTTTCACTTTATGATTATGGGTATATTTATTTTAAAAATTTCCAGAGCGAAATAGAAAAATGTAGTAATGATGAAATTTACAGAAAATATAAATAATGGTATGCTCTCTTAGATGGACGATTTCACACAGAGCTGCTGTCTGTAGAAATGAAGTTTCAGACCTTTAAATATTGATGATAAAAAGATCCTCGCCTTAAATATGCAGAAAAATACGCCCTTTCACATAAAAACTCCCTAAAGAGGTGCTAATAGTAGATCGGAGATTTAATTCCTCCAAAAGAAAATACACATAGCTTCAAAAGTTCTACGTCACCAGATTTTTCTGTTTTAAAGTAATTTGCTACAAGATTTTTTTCTTACATTCATATCTATGGTTTATCGTTAACAACGATGCCCTTTTTGCATCGATGAAACAATATTTTACATATTTTTTCTTAAATAAAGAATTCGAGGTTTATTTTGATGATATGGGCTAGTACCATTTTAGGGTTCAACGCCAAACTATGAATTGCCAAGTGATATCACAAATTGATCGTGCAAGAATGTCGGCTCTAGAGGAAGAAGATTTGTTCTAAGCGAATAAGTGTTTTTCAACGCGACATCTCCTGCATATGGAGTCACTATTTAGAGACCAACTCTCTGCAAGATAGACTCAGGAGTGCCAACAAGAGCTGCTCAACTTGCCCACACCTCGTGTCCCTTTTGTGGGAGAAAGTGTTATGTTTTGGGCTGGTATAATCTAATTTTTAACAAATCAATGGCGATTGATAGATACATCAGGGACGTTCTGAAGCCATGTGTTAGACTATAGCGAGGGGCTGTTGATGACAGGTTAATCTTCTGAACGGCCATGCTCATCCTCATGGTACTATGGTAGTAAATGACTACCTAGGAAGTGAGGGAACCAACCGTTCAGATTGGCCTCTTTTGTTGCTTAACATGAACCCTATGGAACGTGCTTGGAATATGCTTTCCAGACCTGTGAACTCTCAAAGAAATCCTCCTAAAACCATCTAGGAGTTTATTATTGCTGTTGCAGAAAAATGGCAGCACATTCCTCAAGATCTTAAAGCTATCATTGTTTAAAGCACGCAACGACGTCTTCAAGCTTGCATCGATACCAGGGATGGAAATACACGTTGTTAATTTCTATTTTACTTTAGAAGTTGTTTTTATTGTTTAAAATTTAATAGTGAACTAATTGTGGTACAAACAAATTGATTTTTAATCAAAATTTATTAACAAATAAATGTTTCATTAATTTTTTGCACCACACAAAATGTCCAAGAATCAAGGTGATGCAAAACTTTTAAAGGTATGTATATATTTAAATTTTTTTCTCCGTAAAATTGATTATTTTACGGAGAAAAATAAATAAATTAATATTTCTTATTTAATTTTGAAAATTTGAATGAAACAATGTCGGATGGATCAAATCAAATTATCCCACATTTCATAAAATTTATTCTCAACCTCAAAAACAATTAAAATACAACAAATTCAAATTAATATTCGCGAAATAAATCACACACCTCAGATAATTAATCTCGATTTTCTCCACGTTCCACCCGTTTAAAGTCCCCAGCAAAGTCAGCCTTTCACAGTGATTCATCAGCAGAATCACTGAGTCGCTACTCAACTGCCTAGCTAAAGACAGCCATAGCTCCTCTAGCTGCCTCAGCTTCTGAGCTTTACACAACCTCTTCACATCGGCGTCCGTTAGCCCTATATCGTGCGATATTGCTACCCTTCGAAGTTGGGCGCAGTTTTCCAGCAACTCTATCACTAAGTCTTTTTTCACATCACAGTCAATCAGCTCTAGAACTCTGAGATTGCGCAAGTAGAGATCAGAGCCATATAAATGGCAGGATTTCATTGATAAATACTCAAGGGCTATGCTGATTGTATTGAGGTCTAGGGATAGGTTTTTGGCCTCTAATATTAATAAAGTGAGCTTTCTTGTGATTTTCAACGGGGATTTGCAGTTGTGAATGTGAGATATTCTTAGCTTTTTTAGAGAGCTCAGTTCTTGGACTAGTACATCCAGAGAATCTTCTAGAGGGTCTTCCAAAGAAAGCTCCTGAAGCTCTGGGCAAATGCTAATAATAGCAAGCATTCGCTCTGTGTTAGTATCACTATCACTAACGCACTTAAGCTTAGTTGCTGCTCTCAGCTGCAGCAATGCTTGAGCAGTTCCCTGGTAATTTCTAACTTCCCGCAAGTGTGGCAACCGCATTAGGATTTCTGATAGGGTTTGAACATTGCAAGATGCTCCAAGAACCAGTATCTGAAGAGATTTGTTTGTGAGGCACTTCCAGCCCTCCTGGGAGACGCATATGCTGCCGCTAATGTCCAGAAGCTCCAGATTTTGCAGGGTCTTTATTTCCTGCATCAGCAGGTCAGTAGCAAAATTAGGGATGATGAGGGATCTCAATAAGGGACACTTACTAATCAGGCTACGCAGGGATGGCTCCGAAATCTAAGAAAAAAATTGTTTGTTTGTTTGTGATTCTCAATAAAATTCCCCATTAACAATGAACAATCAATCATCGATAATAAACACTGTGGGGATTAATTTAGTTGTTATAATAGATTAATGGAAGGTTCGTGTTTTTTTTTACTATCAAGCGTTACCTGAGCTTCAGTTAGATTCAGATAGCAAACATTTTCCAAGCAATCTGCAAACTTCTCGTGGAACTTTGAGGACAAATTCCTGAAATCGAACTTTGGACAAGACGTCTGGAAAGCACAGAAACTGACCCACTTGCTGGTGGAATTTAACTGTGTCAAGTCCAAAATATCCAAGATAAGCTCTTCCTTTAACGTGCGAGGCAATCTGCTCAAATGCACTCTAAGACCCTCGATGCACTTATTTCCCGAGCACCTGATGATGTCCAAAGTGAGGGCGATAACCAGTTTCGAGCATAAAACACGTAAATTTTCAACAGGTTTCTTGGGAGACATGTTGATTGTGTCCCGCAAAAAAAGACAGAGATTTAGTCCGCGGGAATTTGACTTTTATTTTTAGACAGAGTAATGGCAAAATGCCAAGATACATATATTCCAGTTTATTGCTTTATTATTAATACTCATGCCAGTTGGGTTTGTCGGGATTTTCTGTTTGTTAATGCGGACTGAGTGTGTTCAGAAGTTTGTTTACTCATTTAATTTCAAAATAATGATCTGTTCGCGCCCCTTTTTGAGCCTCATTAATAATCTCCAATAGCCTCAATTTATGTATGATTTGTCTTCTACGTGGTACCATCTATCAGCACTTTGAACTAACACTCTAAGTTATTCAGGGGTTCCCAAAGGAAATTTTAATAGCGTACCATTCTCACTTACATCTTGCTTCTATATATGGCGCCGTAGAGTTACCAACAATAACACCTAGGGATACAGAAAATGTTAAAATGGTATCGTAAATAACCCGAGCTAACGCGAATTAACCTAAATTGAGAGTTTTTTTACAGTTTTAATTAAAGATGATCAAATTACTGATACATATAAAAGGAACTATAATTTTCGAACATGGACACATAGACAATCAGATTTAAGATTTCTTGACATCAAAATTTGAAATTTTCTGGATTTTATCGTAAGCTTTGTTGTTTGGGAGGTCTTTTGCTTTGAATCCACTTCGAAGATAATTAGTCAAAATTAGGTTAATTTAGTAGTCCGATTCCATTTTCCTTCGCCATAGTACGGTTCAGACAGTTTGGCAACGTTGCAACTTTCATTTTTTTTATTATAACAATTTAAATAAACTTCTAACCTCAACTTCTTTTTTCCTCCGTTGATTTGATTTTGCTATTTGTTAACAGATTAAGGGCTTGTCTTCCTTCAAGGTTTCAAATTGTGGGAAATTGAGTTAAATATCACACAAAACCGTCTAAATCATTGATATTCTGTTAGGTAAATTTGTTTATTACCTAGTTACACCGTTATCTTGATGGTTAACCAAATATTTGCAAATGATATGATTTTGTGTTTGTCACTGTCCTTTTACTACAGCTGCCCGTACTAAAGTAGGTAGTATTAGAGTACTAAAGACTTTGTGATAGAAACAATATGTCTACAAAGGTATGTGTGGTTTTGGCATTTCTATAAAAATATAAAATAAAGCATTGTGACCTTTCTTTCCATATTTTTTTGCTTCTTGAGAAACATTTCTTTTACAGCTAGATAAAATCGTGAAAACCTATAAATCCCTTGCTCAAATACCAAGCCTGATTGGTGCTCAAATCCAATCAGAAAATGTCATCCATACAACATGGTTGCAGAGAAATATTGAAAAAGGCTCAATGGCAAAATTTAGCCAAACAATATTGCTAAACAATAATCTAAAGAGCATTGAAAGTACTTTGCCTGTAGATGTAAGCTCAGAGTAAGTTATTTTGATTTAAAGCCATAATAATGTTTTGTTAAGCATGCCAGGGACAAAAAAGTTTCTCCTGGTGAAGTTGAATGAAACGTTAAATTTTGATGGTGAATGGAAACATGTAATAATCTGTAATTAATAGAGTTCTGTCAAAAGTGTCTGGGTCCCAGAAACTGAAAGCTGTGCTAAGGGAAAGCGACTCGAAACACTATCTGGAAATATGGAAAAATAGCAATTTAGTTAGGGTTGTTGATTTGGCAGCATTAGATGTGCATGGCAATGTTTATGCTGATGGTAACTCTACTATTTAATACTTAAAAGGCAAAATAAAAATTGGTGAATGTTCTTAGTTGAGTTTTCATCATTTGAATTCTCACCTGATGAAACAAAACTGCTGTATGTGGCTGAGAAAAAAAACCCTAAAAGTGAGCCATTTTATAAGAGGAAGAAACCAGAGGAGCCTAAAGATGGTGAAAATGCCACAAAGCCTGCTGTCAAGGTATCCAAGGATTTTTCGAGTAATTTGATTAATCAAATATCCATATATTAAATTATATTTAATAGGGTGAAGAGTATCTCTTTGAGCAAGACTGGGGTGAACAATTAGTGGCCAAAAAGAAATCAATCTTGATCCAATATGACATTGAGAATGACTCAGTAGAAATCCTCAAAGGATTGCCAGATAACATTTGTGTAGCCCAACCTCAATATTCCCCAGATGGCACTTATATCATTGGTGTTGCTTATTTCATTGAGCCCAGAAAACTTGGTCTGATTTATTGCACTAATAGGCCAAGTACTTTGTTTCAGTTAGATTTTGAAGGAAATTTTGGTTAGTCACAGATATTTGATTTAGTGAATATGAAAAGAAATTCTTTTAGTGGAGTTGCAATTTCAAAATAAGGCAGTAAAATCGCCGAGATTCACTCCAGATGGTGGTAGTGTCATTTGGTTGCAAAGAGAGGCTGGAGGTCCCCATATGTCCTGCATGCAGCTTGCTAAAGTTGCAGTACCTTTCACTGCTAAAGTTTGTTTGGCAAAAAAGTCGCTTAAGACTTATTCTTATTTTGGGGATTTTAGTCAGAAGCGGAAGTTGTGGTTGATACAATTCAATTGAAAAAAGAAATTGCAGGCAACAAGACCTTTTTTGGTATTTACAATACTGGGTTTCCCAAAAGGCTTTGGGCAAGCAAAAATGAGATTTTCCTCAATACCAATCAAAAGTATACTCTGAACTGCTATCTCATTAATATTGGTAATGTCTAGAAAATAAATATTGACTATGACGTGATTTTGGCGAAAAACCATTCATGTCGCAAATAAATTGTTAGTCGCATAAGTAAATGATGGTCATTTAAAAGAACCTCGCAGTGGATGTCGTAGTCAATACTAATTTCCAGGAATATATACCATTGAAAATTAAAGCGCAAATAAATATTAATATTTATTGTCTTAAACAGATTCGGGTAATATTAAAGAAATTGAATTCGATTCTGGAAGTCAGCAAATTTTGGATGTTAAAGGGGATATGGTATTGGCTTTAAGGCGTAATTTCCTAGTCCCCGATAGAGTTGTCTGTGGAAAGTTAATTAACGGACAAATATCAGAATGGTCAGAAATAACTTCCAAAGTGGAAGTGCCAGAAATACAGGATAGTAGTTATGAATATCTGGATTTGGTAGCCCCTAATGGTGCTTTCAGTATGTGGCTTATTTAAATGGGTATTTGTTGTGATTTGATTTTTTTGCATTTATAGCTGATTTTAATGCTATTTATTTGGGTCCAAGTTCTGGAAGTGTTAAAACTGTGCCTTTAATAGTGTGGCCTCATGGTGGCCCTCACGCAGCCTTTGCTAATTATTACTTCTTAGAAGAAGCGCTTTTCTTATCGCTAGGTAAGGTTTTTCTATCTCTTTAAAATGACGACTGAAGTGTTCTTTATCACTATGTAGGATACGCAATTCTGCTTGTAAACTATAGAGGCTCTATTGGGTCAGGGAATGAATCAATTAAGTATTTAGAGGGTAAAGTTGGGAGTGCAGATGTACGGGACTGCATTCAGGCCGTTGATTCTGTCCTTAAAGGACGACCTTGGATCAATCCTGATCAGGTAAAAAAATCTCTTAAAAAAACTTGGAAAATAACATTGTGTTTAGTTGTCCCTGTGTGGAGGCTCCCATGGTGGTTTTTTAGTCGCTCATTTAAGCGGTCAGTACCCTGACAGGTTTAAGTCTGTAGTCGCCAGAAACCCGGTATTCGATATCGCCTCCATGAGCATTATTTCCGATATTCCCGACTGGTGAGCTTTTTTTAAAATATCGAACAAAATAAAAATTCTGGTCAGCAGGTGTTATGCAGTAACGGGGCTGGCCTATACTCAAAAGGGCGAAATCGACAATGAAACGTTGTTAAAAATGCGTGAAGCGTCTCCGATAGTTCATGCTCATAAGGTGAAGGCGCCCACTCTTCTTCAAATTGGATCCAAGGATTTGCGGGTGCCCCCTCATCAAGGAAATGAATATTTTCTAAGATTGAAGGCTAATGGAGTGAAAGTTAGGTGGGTTTTGCTCGTTTTATTGGTGGGGGTTTTATTGATATCTTTCTTTAGAATGAATCTGTATGAAGACAATCATCCCTTGGGCTCCGTTCCCAACGAAATGGATAATGTTATCAATACAGTACTTTGGATAGAAGAACATTTGGGGCGGATGTGATGAATGTATTCATGTTTTTTTACCTTAAATGTAGTGCTATGCAATAAAAAATTGTTTCCATTGTCTATGTTACTCGGTCTTTAATTTTTAATTAAGATTTTACCATGATTTGTTTCGATTCATATCTAAAATGAGTTAAAGGATTCCTCGAAGTACAGTATTTTTAAGTCTTTAAGCGAAGTTCCCCTACATCATTTTCATCTTTAGTCTGATATAACATCTAATCGACCTTCCCCTAAAATTCATCAGAATTCCGCACTGCTAGGATCCCCCATCTATCTCACTTTCACTTGCTTAAAACAGATGAAACATCTATATTCGCTTTACTCCCAACTTCTCCCTCCAATAATGACCCCATAATCATTTCACAGCTGTTTTTGACGTTTATTTGTTATGAATGGTGAATGCAAATATTTCCTTTAATTTTTCCCAATAATAATTATAAAAATCTCCAAAAATATGTTATAAAATACCTCATTTGCGGTGCCATTTGTTCGAATAAATCGGGATGGGTGCCCTTCTGTCAACTAGACAGCGAAATGGGGTGGAAGAAGTGGACGTGGGCCCAAACCATGCCTACAAGTATCCACCCAGATCTGGTAAGGACTAATAATTTAAGTATTATTTTACCTATTGTACGTGAAAATACCTTTTAGGCAGCTACTTTGGCAACCATTTCATAATGGGGGGTGAGAGATTCGACACCCCGCAACCAGAGTCTTATTTATTTGGAGAAAATACTGACCTAAATTTCCTAGGTAGTCGCCCCACTCCCGTAAGTAAATTTCAGACTTCAAAGGCTATTTGTCCTCTAAAGTTTCAATTTCTCTAGTTTCCATATCCACCGCCCCAGCCCAATGAGCCTACCAAAACCTTAAAATGCCTAGTAAACATCAGGAAGGAATCTCTTCGATTTGTTAGAGCCTCAAATGAGTACAACAAATTAAACTCTGAGAAAGCAGATTTGTCTCAGTTGGAGTTGGGCACCAACTCATATTTTAATATAGAATTTACTTTTGACTGTGACGTTAGGTGTGCAATAACCATTCATTATTTTTGCATTGAGGAAATTACCCCTACGGGCGTATTGTATGAATTTTCTTCAGATTTTGAAGGCATATTTGTAAATCTTTTATGTATCTAGATATGTACCACGTGATGCTGCACTTTCTTCAGAAACTTTCCATTATAAGAAAGGGGCAAATCAGCAATTTTGCCAGCCCACTCACATGTTTAACCCAGCAAAATATACTGAGGGCGAGCTCCTTTATGATGTCGACAAGGAGATTATTCCTATAGTAATTTATTGTGTGGCTGAGGAGGGGCCTGAAGGTCAGTTTTCATCAATTAAAAAAGTTTAAACTAATTTAAAGTGTTGTAGATATGAGACAGTCCCATACAACTATAGCTACAGTTGAGAAAATTGCAGATGGTATTTTTCTGCTTAAGGCTTTAAAGCAGAAACTGTGGGTGGATGGCCTGTGCTATTTGTTGCAAGAAATTTATGGTATCGAAAATAAAAACTATGAAAAGGTATTGATAAAAGTACATTGTAATCCTATAAAAGATATTTGTTTGAATGTGGTAGACAAGGATGCAGCATGAAATGATAATTCTTGGACATACTATCCATCTACAATGCATAATTTCGGATGGAGGGTGGGTTCCTTTTAACTACCATATCTGCATAATTTTTTAAGAATTTTAAGAAAGTCATCTTCATTAAATTGGGGCCTGGCTAGGTAGTATTTAAATAAGTAGTTTTAGTAGTAAATTTCACTCTATAACGAGCATAGGTACCATTACCTAAAATATAATGTAAAATAGTCAGTAGAGGTATTAGTAGTTCAAGAATTATTATTTAATTACGGAAAATTTTGAAGTATTTTTTCTCCAAACATTCCTTAAATTTTTAGGCTTGTGGTGATGAAGATACTGAGGACAATGGCTCAGAATGTGTCATTTGTATGTGTGATGTTAGAGACACGTTAATTCTTCCTTGCAGACATTTATGCTTGTGCAACTCTTGCGCTGATTCACTGCGCTATCAAGCGAATAATTGCCCAATTTGCCGCGCCCCTTTTAGGGCTTTGCTGCAAATTAGGGCTCTACAAAAGGGCAGTGTACCCAGTCTCCCTCCAATTAGCCAGCCCGATGTAATTATACTTACATATTTAGTTACTACAAAACTATGGAAAACTTTGTTTCTCTCTAACCAAAATATAGGCAAACTGTGATAATATTCCACCTGGATATGAAGCTGTGTCCCTGATTGAAGCATTAAACGGGCCTTGCCAGCCCAGACAACCTCCAGCTGCCGTGCCGGACTTAGTAGAATCTCCGGAAAATGAAAATGCAGTTTTAGCTGCACGAGTTTTGAGCCGACAATCGCCGTCTTCAAAGAGAGGCAGTCAACCTACAACTCCTGAATATACAACTAAATGTAATAACGTTACTTATTATATAAAGATTTCTTTAGGGGCATTGTTTTTGCAGCTGTAGTGACAGTTCTGACCACCAGATCCGAAGATGACATGAGTGAAAAAAAGGAGACTCAGAAATGTCCTCTTCTGAAGGATGAGAAGGAGGTAGTAGTTCGATCAAGACAAAGACAGAGGGATTCGGTTAAACTGGTCAATGAAAAGGACAAAGATGAAGTTAGTGAGGACAGTGAGGCTGAGAAGTTGTCTCCATTGCTTCAAAAAGAGAGACCAAGTCTTACTAGGTCTACCACTTTAGCTTTGCACATGGAAGATGTGTTGGACCATATAGACGATCATGAGGAAGATTGTGAGGTCTCCCAGTTGAGTGTTAATAAGGGAAAGAATGGCAGATATGGTAAGCAATGAGAACTACTGAGATAGATTCTCTTAGGTTCTTTAGTGATTTTCACAGAAAGAGGTGACGAATCAGATTACTACACTCCAGAAGAGCCCTCCGTTATCGCCAACACTTTGTATGACTCCCAAACTATCGCCAACACTGCAAGCTCGGTGGATAGTACCCCCAATAAACTTCCTGGTACTCCACTAAGCATTAAGAGTAGTGCGGATAGTTACACAAGCGGGGGCAGCACTAAACAACTGCTTACACTCAACAAAAACTCCTCCTCTGGTGATGGAGATAGTTCAATGCAGATTTAGAGAAGAAAATTTGGTTGATTTCATGGCGGTTTTCCTGCTAATGGAATCAATGTAGTCACTATCCAAGCTTATTTGAGATTATCTTGTCTTTCTTTATTGTAACTTGCAATACTAAAAGTTTTTATTGAACTTTCAATACTTATTGCTTTTTCACTCCATCTAGATTATAATTTATGCTCTCTACTTCTCTCTTTTATCAACAAGGCATGATAATAATTTTTTTCAATATGTGACATTCCACAATATTCTTTGCTTTGAATATTGTTTATTAGAGCTTCAAATAGTTTTAAAATGATTTATTGTGCATATTTTACTTTTATTCCATTATAAGTACTTTTTAATTTAATGTGTATTATGATAATGTGGAAGGTTTGGGTTCAAGTGCGGCAAGTTTTAAGTCTGCTCTCTTATTTTTACAATATTTTCAAAATATAATAAAGTTTGAGAGTAGGAAGTCTTCAATCACTATGATAGATATAAGGATGTAAATGCAATACATTGTAGACTTATTTTAGAATTTTTTAAATACTCAATCAATGAAATTGTCCTCAATGAGGTAGTAAATTGTTTATTATAAATTATTATTTAAGGGGTGTTTGCTTTATCCTGCAACCTGCATATAAGCTCCTATGGTAAAGCTGTGATCCAATAAATACTAATAAATAATATAGATATAATAAGGTTTATTCCAGCCAAATACAAATATGACATTCAAATAATGAGGTGAAGAAATCAACTTATGGAATAAGATAAATAAATCTAAATTTAAATCTCTCACTGTGTGTTTTGCTTAAAATTCACAGAATATCCCCCCGTATTTGGATCTTGGGAAAACTGAAAACTATCTGTCGACAATCCAAAAGGACGTAAAATCACATTACCCAAATCCTTCAATTTTCCTAAAAAACAAAACATTCTCAATGATTACTCAGACTCATTAAAACCCTTTAAAGTACTCACCTAACATTTCAGTTTTTAATTTCTCATTTCTCTCATTTATAAGTGGAGGTAAGCGATGCTGAGCAGCAATTGCTTCAGGCCTCCTAGGATTAAACTCTAACACTTTGTTATAGTCTGCTAAACTCTCATCTAATTTATCAGACTCCTCATACAACTTGGCCCTCCTTAGATATGCCTTTTCATATGAGTTATCTAATTCTATTGCCTTGGTACAGTCTTCTATGGCACTCTCCTTTCTGTTCAGTTTGACTAAATAATTATTTCATAGAACTGACAATAAATTTAAAGAGGAAACAAACCTTTGCAAGCTGCTCGATTGGCATACAATCTTGACCTATCCATTCCAAACATTAATGGACATAGCTTCAAGCCTTCAGTGTAAGAATTGATTGATTCCATATATTGTTCCTTTTTAAATTCTTCATTTCCTTGATCCTTCAAGGCTAGTGTCTTTTTGTGTCGATCCAATTTTTCTTCTGAACTCAGTTTTGCTTCCAAACATTCCAGTTTCTTCTCATCGATATAGTCATCTGGGTGGTCCCCTAGGGACTGCTCAGATTCTGTTTGTGACTCTTCTGAATCGCTATTTTCAAGGTCTGATGGAGGGTTTTTGGTTTCATCTTGATTTGATGCTTCTTTATTGAGATCTAAACCTTTAATACTTTCTGTGACTTCATCGGAACTTGAGTGGTTCGAGACATTGGAATTTGCCTGACTGTCCATTTTCTTCCTGTCGCTGTTTTGTAGCGAATTGACCAGAAAATCGCAGTGAAAACTAAAATTTTCCAAAATGAGTCATTTAAATAAATACAAAGTACATAACCTTAAAAAAGTTTTTTGACACCTTAGACATAAGTTGTATCAAGTCAAATAGCTGAAATACACTTGACTTCATTTTTTTATTATCATTTTCACATTATTTCTTAATTTATTGTTTAAATACTGTTTTCTTGGTTCTAAACTTAATAAAACCTTTTTGTTCTTTAATGTTACTCAATTTAGGCACTAAAATTCTTTACAAAACACAAAAAAAAAAACATCCTAACCTAGTGTAAACTTTGTCAAAATTGAATTTTAACCTTAAACTTAAACACCTATGACATAACTTTCAATTTAACCTTACATTCACGTTACAAGTGGGGCTGTGGGGCTAAATTTATTACTACAGCCCCAAAGTTTTCGTTTAGAAACTTTAAAAATGGGAATTATTACGTAAGTAAAACAAGTTTCATAAATGACCCACTAACTCTAGAAAATGTCCCTGTTAAGCAGGGCCATCATATAAAAATATCCTGCAAAAAGTTTACTTTCCTAGTAAAGCAATTTTCTTAGTCAAAAGAGTTTTTCAGTTAAACTATAAATGCCCTGATTATCTGGAAAAAATTTATCAGATTTCTGTTAAGGCAATTTTTAGGTTTGCCGTTAAAGTTGGTTTAGCAGGAACTGCTATATACTATGTACGAGACCAGGGAATTTGGAATAGAAGTGAAGAAGCCATTGAAGCTTCTAAACGGCTCAGAACTGCTATTAACCCTTATTTACTTGACCTGCAAAACCAAATTCCTTTTGAGGTGTTGTTTTCATAATTTTCTTGTCAGTTTCAATAAAGTTATTATGGTTTTAGTTGCCAAATGTGCCAGAGAGTGAGAACATGTGTCAGCTAACTAAGGAATATTGGAATGTAGGTGTTAGAGCCACTTTCAGGTTTTTAGTACAATTGCCGGGCTGCTCCAGGGCACTTGTGAGAAAAGGAGCAGATTCCTTATTGGAGAACCCCGAAATTAAGAAGTTTGTAGACTCATTCTCAAGTGCTCCTGAGTCCCCTAAAGCGGCAGCCAACTGAATCAAAACATGTATTGTAGAATAAACTGTGAATTGTGTTCTAATAAATCTTCAACCAAATAAAACCAATTAGTGACTTAAACAAAAAAATGAATTGTACCCTTTAAGTATACATTTTATTATAAAATACCTTTAACAAACTCTGGCACTAAACTAAATCTTATTCACTATATAAAAATGAAGCTGAAGACAATAAAATAATGCCAATTTATCATCAGCTTTCATTAGTATTAAAGTCCAAACAGCACAATTTCTCCATTTAGTAAATTTAATTGCCAGGGGTAGGAACATTTAACAGCAAATTTTGCCCGCCTGGAAGGTAAGATACTTGTCTGGATCGGGATAATTGATAAGCAATATCTTCAGCTGCCTCTATTCGTCTCAGTTCAACTAAACCTTCTCCAGCATCTCCAAAAGCTTTTGCTAATAAAGTAGCAGCTTGTGCATCTCCTTCTGCAGAAATAACCGTGGCCTTTTTAGTTTGCTCTGCCTTCTCCACCAAAAACCTAGCTTTTTCTGCTTCTTGTTGCGCAACCTAATAAAGTGACAATTTGTATCTCTTGAAGCATATAAAAAGTTATAACATCTTACCTGTTTTAGCTCAACTGCCTGGGTAAACTCCCTACCAAAGGTTAAATGAGTAATGGAAATATCATCTAAAATTACCCCAAACTGTTCTGCTCTCTCTGTTAAGTCATCATTGACTTTCTGTGACACCAAATCTCTTTGTGTAATTAATTCACCAGCATCGAACTGTGCTACCACAGCTTTCAAGACTTCGGTAGTAATCGAGGGAAGTACTCTTTCCTCATAATCTTGACCTAACACAGTGTAAATCTTGGGTAGCTGATCAGGCACTGGTCTGAATAAGATACGAAGGGTTATATTCACGTTTTGCAGATCTTTGCTTCCAGTAACCACAGGGACGTTTCTGGGCCTGCTCCTCACATCAAATATGATGGGCCTTTGCACCCAGGGAACGAAAAAGTGTGTACCCTCACCGATTACCTGTTTTTTGACTCCGGCGAATCGGTCAAAAATGACGGCGCGATGTCCACCGTCCACGTTGTAGAGCGCCGAATTTATCACCCCTCCGGTTAAGGCTATGCCTAGACCGACTTGGCCTATGCGGTTGAAGAACTGGGACGCCGACATTTTACTTGTGGGGCCTTAGTTCGTGTAAAAATGTAAATGCAGTTGCACAAGTAGTAATTAGATAGGAAATTATTTTTTAGGTTAGAATTTTTGACATTGATTGAATTGTTGTATGTAAAGTGTGTAAAAAATGTAGACTAAAATAGAAAATTAAATGAAAAATTCTGCACTTTATGGTGACCGCTTAAAAATCACGTGCAGGTATATATTGGGTAAGATTAGTAGTTCATAAGAACTTTAATGCAAAAATATTTGGCCCCTTTTGCCAAACGATCTGATTTACAGCACTTTGGCAATTTATTAAATAATTTATCGCTGCTTCTCTTTGAAATATGAGGAATTTGATTGAACGCCAACTGTTTTGAGATAATTAAACTTAAAGGATAATAACAGAATGCATGAATATTAAAATAAAATAAGAAAACACGAAATTACGAAGTTCTGTACATATGTCCTAAAATCAATCAAATGTCAAATTAATTAAACGCGCATCGTGTGCTACACACATGAAATAGTTAGTCACTTGACTTTTCATTTATAACATGGTGCAGTTTTCACGAAACGTATAGTTTTCACATCTGACTAAAGATGGCATCTTTCTAGCTAATCCTATAATCTCTATTTTTTTAAATAAATTCACTACAGTCCTTATTTCAAATGAACAGAATACCAGCACTAAAGCCAAAAAATCCCATACAGTGCTCAATTCACGATTTTCCATTGAATTTTGAAATTTTTTGAAATTATTCGAACTTTAATTGCATTTCGCAGTTAATCCGCTAATAGCGCTGTATACGTGTGACGTCACTGACAAACGAAGGATCAACGATCAGTCAAAAAATAAAAAAATCAGCAAAAGAAAGATGTCGAAGTGCTAGAGGCTCGAGAAAGTAAAGACGGAAAATCGTGCCAGAATCGTATAAAATTTGAATTTTTAAACAAAATATTTCGAAAATAGACTGCCAAAACTTTCCGCCATGTCTACACACATTTTCGGGAAACCTGAGTACATAGTGGGTGGCAAGTATCGACTTGTTCGCAAAATCGGTAGTGGCTCCTTCGGGGACATATATTTAGGGATTAACATCACCAACGGAGAGGTAAGGGCCCAATTTACAATTACTGCATGAAACTTGATGTTTTCCACGGCAGCGGAACCCCGAAAAACGCAGTTTCTTTGTATGGGTTGCCTCAGTTATAGTTGGCATCCATAGAAATGGCAGCTGAGTAGGTTCACGTTCACATGAAAAGGCCTTCAACTAATTATATAAATCCTGCTTTGTACTCTCTCCTTAAGAATTTAATCATAAATCGACCAGAACTGATTGGGATTAAGCACGCCCCTCATTCCCCTTGATGTTTCAAGACTCTTTTTAGAAGTAGGTTACATGGTATCTTCACAAATAATCCAACAGTTTCCCTTTATTGTCTTAATAAATTAAAAATTTCCAAGGTTTCGCGCTTAGTGTGTTGTGTTTATCAAAATATGTTCCCAATGATTAGCTGATGATGATGACTAACTGTATAATTGCTGTTTATTGTTTGTCTAAGGTAGATGTGCTGCTTAGCCATATCATTATCAGTGAAACAATACAGGGTGCTAAAGTTTGAATGTTGCTTTCCACCTTTGTTTTACAGCTGCTTAGTTAATAAGATATTTCATTTAAATTTGAGTTGAGTACTACTTTGAAGGCTATATACATGGAGATGGCTAAAGGTGCTTTTTTCAAATAATTCATGGCGAACAGTAAATTATCAAGAATTTTCTTGTTCATATACTGTAGAATTATAGATATTTTTCTTGTGGTAAATTGTGGTTGTTTGTTGAGAATATTCTCTTAAGATCTTAATTCAGAGATAGCATTACTTGTATTTAATTGCAAATTGGAGAGAATTACAAATTCATAACTTAAATTAGTCACTAATCAGGGTTGTCAAAGATACAGGCAACAAAAACTGCAATAATATACCTTCACCTACCTACAATAAATACTACCTTCTACCTTTACTTTTATCTTTAAGAAATACTTTTAGCATTAGCATGTGGATTTCCGATATCACAATTCTTTATTCTATTTGCCATGTTCTTTGAATTTTGGAAATTCCTCTTTTATTTGATTTCTATAGATATATGAAATTTAAGAACTATGAAATGATTTATTGTATTTACTTCTCTAGCACTTTATTTAATAAACTTGCAATTTATTGGACTAGCTCTTCAATTTGACTTTCATATTTTTTTCTTAAAATACTTAGCGAAACTGGTTTGAAGTATAACTTGTTAGGTACTTAACAGAAATTGTAACAATTGCAGAAATATTGACTCTGTTAAAGATAAGTTTTAACAACAAGATAGTTGTCAAGGAGAATGTCAAGCTGTGAATTATCTACCCTACTTAAATAATTATAAATCTTTCTTTGCTCAATAAAATTTGGGTCTTTAGTATGTTAATGTTTTTCAAAGTATTCTTTGATGCCTATAATCAATTTAAAATTCACACAAAATAAGAGAAACATAGAAAAGAATTGAGTGTTACTTAGGTCTATCAATAAGTCTATCTCAAAACAGGCTTCTCCAGATTCTCACAGAGGCACAAGGTAATGTGGAGATTTCTATATGCTTTGGCTTTATAAATTTTCAAATTGGCACATCTATTTTTGTAATATTGTATTCACATAGGAAGTGGCAGTGAAACTAGAGCCAATCAGAGCCAGACACCCACAGCTTCTCTATGAAAGCAAACTTTATAGAATTCTCCACGGAGGCATAGGAATTCCACATATCAGGTAAGAACAATTATTATTATCAACATATTTTTGAGATTTGAACCATGGAAAATTCCCAAATAAATGTACCATTTATTACAGTTCCCATTGATCCTTTGATGGTTTTGACCGCGGCTCTTGTTTTCACCTTTGGTCACTTCTGGTACAACTTTTTCTTGTCACGTCCAGTTTGCAACGGTAAAAGACGAGACGCTCGCGTAGACCGCAGCTTCGGATGGCCTTATTTCATTCTGAAAGTCATCAACGATGGACTTTACTACTCCTTTATAACCTTTACCTCCCCTTATTTATATATTTATTTAGAATAAATGTTTCAAGCATCGTAATAAGTTGCAAGGCTTTCTTCCTTTGGTCATGCATACCGAAAAGTTGCTGCCGCATTTAACTCGGTCTGAATACGTAAATAACCGCGTGTCATTTGCCACGTTTTCCCTGCTGGACAACTCTTTAGGAACGTGATTGCATGTAGAAGTTGAGTTCACTTTCGTCAGTGTTTCCTAGACATGTTCCTATTGTTAATCCATATTGGAGAGATAATATAATATAATTTTTCCTTTTTGCTCCGTGTCTATCAGTTTTGGGAAAGATTCGGATTAACAATTAAACTTCTGCGGGTTTATGTAAACCGAATTTCGTTTCTTTGACCTCATTTCGACACCCGCACAGACTGAAAATGGAGGTCGCATGCAACCGGTCCGCGGCTCCAAGCATGAAAGCTTCTAGATAAGTTGATCATACCTTTCCAGGTGAAACCGCCGCTAACCATGTTGTGTCAACAGTAACGATTAATTTGTTATTTATAGACGATAAAGTGGAGTCTATAGCAGCGATTTTAGTAGAAAATATACAAAAAGAAAATTTGGTTTTATTTTTGTAGTAGCAGCATTAGTATCGGTATTTTAAGTGGGTTCTTCAAGTATAATGGTGCTTGAACTACAACTTCATTATATTTCAATTAACCGTTGTTATTGGTTAGATTGAATGTCTCTGAACTAAATTCTCGAAAATTATGGTTTTGATGGGTCATTTTGTTTGTAAACTCGTAAAGAGTTTACAAACATTGTAAAGGCATTCAATTAAAAAAATATTGGATTTCGAGTCCGCTTCAGACATGTTACAATGTTAGGGTAATATAATCTCGTTCCAGATACTATGGACAAGAAAAGGAGCACAACGTGCTCGTCATGGACCTTTTGGGTCCTTCCTTGGAGGACCTCTTCAACTTTTGTTCTCGCCGCTTTACCATCAAAACGGTGCTAATGCTCGCCGATCAAATGATTGGCCGCATCGAGTATGTCCATTGCAAGTCCTTCATCCACAGGGACATCAAGCCCGACAATTTCCTAATGGGCATCGGACGACACTGTAACAAACTTTTCTTGATTGATTTTGGTCTAGCCAAAAAGTATAGGGACGTGCGTACGCGCCAGCACATCCTATACAGAGAGGACAAAAATTTGACCGGTACTGCCAGGTGAGTAACAGAAAGTGTGACTTGTAATTTGTTGATTTTATAAGTAAGGTTGCCAATTAATACACCTCTGTCTTTTGCTAGTTAATGTACAAATTGTTGTAATTGTGATGTAAAAACTTATATCACAATTTTTGTACTCTCAGTAATTTTTCAGAAAATAAGACACTCATTATGATGTTTAAAAAAAAATTATTGAATATAGATACGCCTCGATAAATGCCCATCTGGGCATCGAACAAGCCAGACGCGACGACATGGAATCGCTGGGATACGTTCTGATGTACTTTAATCGCGGCTGTCTGCCTTGGCAAGGTCTGAAGGCGGCCACCAAGAAGCAGAAATACGAGAAAATCAGCGAGAAGAAGATGTCCACTCCAGTGGAAGTTCTGTGCAAAGTAAATCATTTTTAGATTTTCAGAACAGGGCCAATTTCCGGAAGCAGATGTTTTTCCCATGTTTAAATAATGACTATTGATAGTAAATACTAACAGTGACCGAATTTGACAAATGAGTGAAATAAGGAATTCTAAAAATGTTAAGTTTTATTATAGTGTGACGTTAGAAATCTTGTATGTGTCAAGTTTCTGAACTCACTCATTCATTTAAATATTGAAAAATTTGGCAGGTATCTAATAAAATTTGACATTTAGTAGATTTTGAACCTCACTTATTTGTCAAATGGCGCTTTTTATGATGCACAGTGAAAAATATCTGCAAGTTAGAATAGTGTATATCACATTTGATTTACAAAATAAAAAGGAAATCTTCTACGATTAGTGTCTGGAAAGTGTTCTTTACTTATGCATATGGACATGGAATTTAATGGTAATTTTTCTAGGGTTTTCCTGCGGAATTTTCGATGTATCTTAACTACTGCCGCGGTTTGCGCTTTGAGGAGGCCCCCGACTACATGTACCTGCGCCAGCTGTTCCGCATTCTGTTTCGCACACTCAATCATCAGTATGATTACACCTTTGATTGGACGATGTTGAAACAAAAATCTGGAGCGGCCGGCACTGCGGCTGCGCCTGTTCAGGGTCAGGCGCAGGCGCAGACTTCGCAAGCCATTGCTGGTGCCCAACCGGGTGAGTAAAGCAGATTTCCGAAGTTTTCGGTTTTAATTAACTATTCAGCGATTAAAAGATTTTTTTCAAAATTTGGCAACGAGGTTTTGTTGCTTGATGGTTCCGTTTGTGGCGTTGTGTAGAAACAAGATGACAGCTGGACTAATGGCGGTGGCACGGTTGCCATTTTTTTCCTTCTGTGTTCAAATGTAAATAAATGCACCTTTTGGGTAGTTTTTGTCTGGGTTTCGGGCAGTGTTTCTCGAGTTGCAATGTAGTGTTGATCTAGCTTAGTTTTCAGTAGTTGTTTTGATTGTTTTCAGGTTTCAAGCTCGCAAGCCCATCTGCTGAGCGGGCTGCGAAGTGGCTCTCTTCTCTTAGCCTAAAGAAATGCGGCCAGTAAATTTTATTAGAATTTCAAAAATTTGGCCTTTTTGTTCTCTTGTTCCAGGAGATTTCTTTTCGAGTTTAAAATTTTTTGCATTATATTTCGGAGCGTTTGAGGTTGCCAATTTAGTACAAATCTTGATGGATCTAAAATCAAAACAAGAGAATAAAGAGATGCTTTTTCTTTTCAGCGACGGTGAGTCGTGACAAAAAAGACGACGAAAAGATCAAGCAAAATTCTGCCAAAGGTACCTACAGCCAAGGCAATTTGCAATGTACTTCTTAAAAGTTAGTTCCTATATTATTTTTGATCGCTTAGACTTCTTCGACACCATACTCTTGTCATCCATGTAATAATACGCTCATTAAGTCTTAACGTTTCCACCGTAACGTCTAATGATTTTGTTTACGATTATTTTAGGAAAACGCATTCAAAAGACCCGCTTTCGTTTGTGAAATTTCAATAAATCATACATTGACTGTACTCGTTTTTGTGATTTGTTCTAATGTGCGTGTATTTTGCATGGGTTTGGTATAAAGCAAATTGGGCTTTAATTGCTGCGCAGTGCTCTGATATGTTTTCTTACTCACAACGTTTCATATCAATTAACTTACGATATTTTTTAATCGCCTTAAATTAGCAAATTCATCTAGTCTAGTATTACTGTGACCAAAATCTTGTACGAATACGACAATTTCTTGTCTAGCTGCTAATACATTGCTATCTACATTTAAATATTACAAACACATATAAACATTTATCTGTTAATCTCTATTAGAATTAATACTCTTAACCATATCAATTTTCAGGATATAAAAATCTCATTTCTGTTTAAAAGTTTAAGTTACCAGCATTAATTTTAAAAATGCTATTTAAATATTTTCACATAAACTATGCTATAGAATTTTGTCAAAAACTAAGACCCTGATAAATAATTTATTTGACCAGATTTTACTCAAAATTTTTTCGAAAAATCAAGTCGAAACATTGTGAATTTGAGGACCACCATATTAATACATTGGCAACTACATCCACAAGGTAATTTTCATGAAAACCAAGAAGCTGATCAATATCGTATTTTTGTTCCATCATTTTCATGAATATTTTCCTCATGGAACTTTGATCTATTCATTCTAAGGATGGATAAATCCGAACACTGACAATTTTATCTGGAACCCAGGTAATTAAATTGTCTTCTTGGCAACGTAACATCTGAATTTATTGACACCTAAAATTGAAAAACATGGAATTTGAGCTCAGGATGGGGATTTTGAAGAATATTGTTCCGGAAATTATAGTGGAGAGCTGCAAAAGAATAACTGAAGCGGAAGAATTTTGTAATTAGGATATTGCGCAAGCTGTGTAGATATGTATATTAACCACTTTAATTTGTTCTAACATAGCAATATTATTCACTACTACTAATGAATCATTTACTAACAAAAAAAGTGACCAAAGGGGTATGAAAAATGAGTGTTGTTTGTTTATAGGGAACCGCTAAAGCAGCAACCGTTTCATTCTCTCTCACAACGCATCGACTGGGAAATCCTCGCTGGTCGGCGGGTCCAGAGGCCGTTTCTCTTCCTCGTCTTCTTCGCTCTCATTTGTTTTTTAATTTATTTTACCCAAAATACGGAAGCTGTGACCGAAAAGTTACAATGAAACCTGCGTTGAAATCGACTACTGAGTGATGTACGTTCCCTTTTGAAGGAAGAGAGTCCTGAACTACATCCCTCTCCCCCAGCCACCCAAAAAAAATATGTTTTAAGTAATAAATCGGAAAATAATTTTGTTTGTAAGAGAGATGAGAGTAGAGCGAGTGTGAATGCAAGTCTGGCTGTTCTTATTTAATAAACTAGTTATAACAACTGAACAGAACTGTGAGAAGTGGAAGTTCTTGCGCCTTTCATCGTTAGTGTCAGTTCAGTTTTCTCTATTTGTTTCGATCGATTACGCTGTGAAAGACCCAAGAACACTGTATGTAGTATGTACATTTACAACTAAATAAATTTCATTGTGGAACTACCATCGACTTGTCCTATCAATCTGTCTCACGTTTTGCGTAGCGGGACCGCCATATTGCTAAACCCAACCTCGGATTGACAGGAAAGTTCACGCTTTGACAGTGATACCTGACAAGTCGTTGAGGTTAGGTCCGATAATGGCGGCCGAGACTTCGAAAATGCGACGGCTAGAATAAAATCCGCCTTGTATATAATACCAAGGAATTTCGTTTTTTAAAGCTGTCCATAGTCTCCGTCTCCCAAATCTTAAAACCACCAGTTCATTCGACTATAAAGATTAATAAGTGTGCTTGTTTCAATTTATTTATAAGTATAATATGAAATAATACTATCTATTATAAGTGTGTGTCGTTTTTTGAAAGGCGGACGGAAAGGTCTTCGTTGCTGTAAAGCGAGGAAAGTAACTGTAATAGACCAATTTGTAAACCGTTCATAGTTTGTTATGATAACTACTCTATTTTCGTGTCACATTAATCGTTTTCTCATTTATTCTTTTAGTCTAATATTATAGTTTGTGCGGGCTTTAGCGGCCCGCCGTGTTATTCTAAGTTTTGTAACTTGTAAGCAGTGGATGCTGTTCAGTTATTACGGGAATAAAAGTCTAAAACACATCGATCGTCGGGTTTCATTTTGCTCCAAAAACACTAGATTTTTTTATGAATGTAGATAATCAACCAAAATAATAATTAATTTTTGAAAGAAAATGTTTTAAAAAATCATCGAGTTTCCTATATTTTATGTCTCTGGTATTTGATAATCTCCAAAATTACACGAAAAATACATGAAAATAAAACTCCTTCTTGTGTAACATGTACTATATTCAAACGTTATACTTTTTACAAATGTCTTCTCTCGATGCCTTACAAAACAAATCAAATATGACACTAATTTACGTGTTTTCTATTTAAAAGTAAATGGGTTTTCAAATGACAAGAACCCTTATCACGATGTAACTAGAGAACTATACACCACTTTCGACTCTACAGGGAGTCTAACCCTATAGGAGCAAAATTCCGGCGTGTATAGGTACTTTCGGATAAAAACCAATATGATAGTACCCCCATCTGAACGAAGTCAATATCATACTTAAAAAAACAGTTGATAAGGACTTTATCACAGCTTTGACACGCCACCATGTAGATGGCAAATACGTAACGACTTAACAATCTAATGTACAAATCTTCGATATTTTTATTAATGATGTAGTTTGTTCGTGTTCCTGGTTGTGACAATGAGCCGCTCGAACACTTATGAAAGCTGCTGACGGTTGGGAATCGTCAAACTGCACTACGTATCTTAAAAGTTCAATAACTGCCAAAATCTTATATAAAAAACTATTGGAATTTCGTCAACGAAACATAATTGTCATTTTTAAAACAGTATGACGTCCATCACAGCGATCTTCCTTTCCTCCATCAAAGTGCACAATTAAATAATAAAAAAATCTCGAAGATCTGCACAATATACCGTCTTTTAAAACTATAATATAATTATGTGTATTTGGGCCTATTCAAAGTGAATGGTTTCCATCGCCCTTCAAGCGCCTCGTAGTCGAATTATGGCTGTAAACAGAACAATTATTGATACCCCGATGAAATTTCCACATTTAGGACCTACAGTATTTACAGTAAATGTGAAACAGTCAGGACTAAGTGTGGGCCACATCCAGGATCGTGTCCTTTTGCCGGTAATCTGCTTTGTGCATGGTATTGAATGACATTGACCCATACAGACCCGCACCTGAAATTATGGACAATTATTGATAAAATCTTTAAATTTCTCCTTTAAATTCTCACCAGACATAGCTGGCAATTCCCTTGGTAACCCACTCCTAAAGTTGATTTTCTCGGAATGAGTCTGGATCGCATGGTCTGTTGAATGGTCTTCTGAGCAATCTACAGTGTTACCACTAATTTCTTCTGCAAAAACTTTTGTGGGGGCTATTCGTAGCTCCTGTGTACTGCCCAAGATATATTTGAAAAATTCGTAGGTCGACCAACAAATGGCCGTTGATGGCATTTGGTACATTATTCTGTTCAAATTTGAATATAATTATTTTGATAACAACGATTATTTTTCCTACCTAGCTTGCACACCTCTGAAATACCCCGCCGGCCCCTTGAGCTGGTATATCAGCTTCATGGCCTGAATCAGTCCTTGTACCTTCGTATTCTGTTGAGTATTGAGGAGAGTTTTGCACACATCCAAAGGAGTAGTAATGGCTGAAGCTAAAGCCCCCGCCACGGCTCCACTGACCATATGCGCCGCAGGATTGTATTTTCTTTCTTTATTTGTTATCTATCCTCCTCAATTAGTGATTATTTGATTATTATGTGGAGCTCTTACCGTCTGGGCGAATTCATATACCATAAAATGAATACTTTGGAAAGGAACGTTCATGGTGAGCTGTGTGGGATAGGACCGGTAGAAGGCGCTCATGCCCTCAGTTCTGTAGACGTTAGTGAGACAATTTAGGGCTGTTCTATAGGGGGAGTTGACCATTTGCATCCGCTGCTTTACAACTGAAAAACAATGATCTCCTATGCTCTACCTTTAAGTTTAAAAATGGACATCAAGGCCGCGGTATTTGCGTAGTGACTTAACAATTTTCGTAAACACAGTCAACCTCATTTTTACACAACATATTGGTCGCATATTGTCATTTTATTTATCAGTAAATTTTGATATCTGTGCTTCACATAGAGAAAAACTCAAGTCATGATTATCGTAGAGTAATAGAAATTTTGCTAAAATGCATACTGCTTTTTAATTGTATATGAGCCCACAGAATGAACTACGTAATAATTAGAGGACAATTTGTATTCTCATTCCAAACCGAAATCACGTAGTGCGCTTATAAATTACATTAAAAAGCACTATATTTGGTAATTGAACGTTGAATTATATTTTTTTACTATTAACCTAAACTTAACTGTTTTAATTAAATTACGGCAACAAGCAACATCTAAGTTTGATGACGTCACTGCTTTGAGACTCAATATCTAAATGGCCGTGGCCTCAAATGTCACTTTTCATTTGTTTTGTGTGGTACTAGATTTGAATTTGTTTGAATAAAATTAACAAAAAGCTAGTTCAAGTGTTTTACGGGACATTAACAGTAAAATTTCGATTTTTCTCGGACATAACTCATAAGATGGCCGTTCCACTGGCAGTAAGGTAGAGTTTTCATTTTAAAAGTGGCCCGATGGCGTATGTACTGACTCTGACATTACTACAGGCATATAGGTAACACATGTAAGTAAATCTTTTAAGTAGAAAAAATCCCTATAAAACAACACAAACAGCTACAGAAAATAATTAATTTAAAATAAAAATAACACCTACGTTTGATGTAGTTACAGTTTTAAGATTTCATTAAAATAGCCTAACTTTAAACGTTAGTAAACTACGGAAATCAATTTGCAGTTCAGAGATTCCTCGGAATTCTTCCTTCTTCGTTAAAATAGATAAATAATACACGGATAGGATCAAGAACGGCTATTTTAAATCGAAACAAGTCGGCTCAAGAATCAATTAAAACAACTCCTTTTAGAATATTTTTCAGCGTTTTGCATGTGTAACTATGAAACTCCCCATCGTAATTTATGGAAAGATCGTTAAAGTTGATGCGAGGTATCGTTATTTAAGCTAGAACAACAGTTTCAATTATTTAACTGTTTGGGGTCCTATGACCCTGAGGACATCTATTGCTGTAGGCAGACAATACGCCTAATTATCCTTTTAAACTAGAAAAATTCTTATAAAACAGCACAAATGAACGTATATATAACGATCTAATATAAATTAAACATTAATTACTAATAACAACAAAAATAACAGCTACTTTTTACACACACGGGCACATTACGGTTTCAAACTGTGTTTCAAATGATCGTAGTTTCAAATATCAATAAGTTATCAAAATTAATTTTCAGTTCTAAGATTCCTCGGACTTCTTTCCTCTTTATTAGAACGCATTTGTAAGACAAAGACAAAAACAAAACATGTTGACAGAAGTTTTTCAACTGTCATTTGTTTTGTCAACGTATCGACAACATGGCGGCGCGATTTGAAAACGAACCAATTCCGCTCAAGAATACATTCAAAATATTCCGTTTTTACTGTTTTTCAAGGTTTAACTTGTGAAATTGCGAAACTCCCAGCCAGAATTTATGGGACAATCATCAAAGCTATTGCGAGGAGCCATTATTTAAGTCAAGACAACGATTTCAATATTTGACTGTTTGGAGCCCCCTGACCCTGAAGGCGTCCATTGCTGTAGGCACATAATGCACGTAAGTATGTGTTTAAGCTAAAGATTTCCCATAAAACATATATAACAGATAAGCGGTATTAAGTTGTTACTAACCATTTCATATTTCTGCAGAATTATTTATTATTTACTCCCAAAGAAACTGAACAACTGCAGCAAATAAATTCAGTTTAAATCCCATTTAAATTTACCCGCCAAACTACGTAAAGTAGCCATTATTATAATATTGGTTATCTATTAATATCAGAAGCCTATTGCCTACTTAGCAAAGACATCTTTTAATGAATAAAAAAGCCAAAATTTTTGAAAGTCAAGTGACTAATCCAAAACATGATAAATAAATCTAACGACAAACATTAATCTGAGCTATTTTAATCCACTTTAAAGCATCCAATAAACCAATTTTGTTTTCGCTCAGTTTTTCAATCGAGATTTTAAGACTACACGATATTTATTGAGCTTTTAAACTACTACTGAAGCATTGCGTTAAACGGCTATCGCTTTAAGCCTGATAATTCCCGTAATAACAACTTAAATAATACTAAAACCGCTTACTTTCACTATGCATGCCAAGATGTGTGTATTTGTAGTAAGTAAATTTGATCAAGTCACTTGTCCGAAACTTATCGATTTATTGTTACGTTTACCAATTGTTAATGGATTTTACTCACCTTCTGCCGGATTCATGACCCCATCATGTAAAAGCGTCGATATACAGCCAGCGGCACCTTAAAATTAAAATAATATTGGACCATTACGTAATGGTTGCTTATTTACATTGTGGAACTACACAAAATTAGTCAAGTTCAAGGTCAATGGGTCCTTGACTAAATAGTAATTTTTAAAAATATCAAGATTAAACCACCTGAATTTTAAACATCATTTATCCTTATTAATAGTATGACATACTTATTCGTAAAAACACTAAAGCGACAAATACCTGAGAGTGAAACCTGAAACAGGCCTGTTATTTAATACAAGGCGATTTATATGTATTTTGGTGCAAGTTGAAATTTTTAATAAGCAACAACGAGTTTGTATTATTGCCGGAGGGTGTTGAACAAAATTATAAGTTTGGAAAAGTGATAAAAAAATTCTGACTGAACAATTTGAAATTAATTGAATTTCAGATTTCTAAGGACCCTTGGGTGAGTGATATTAATCAAAATTTTCTTTAGTTTCCTCTGTTGCTTAAAATTGTATTAATGGACAGCCTAGCACTACTATTTGTCAAAAACTTAAGGGAAATTTGTAGTTTCTGTTCCATTATTTGCTGTATAAAGTCATACTGTCAAATAAAAAAAAAATCATAATTATATGCAGGTTTAAGTTCCCAATTATTGCCTATCATTGTTATCAACACAACACGTTTCCCTTACTTATGTAATTAAGTGGGTATTAATAGTATTTATTGCCTCTTCAAATAATAATCATTCATTACGCAGTATGTTATGCAAAAATCCACATACATAGATAAAACCGCTTCATTTATATTATAAAGGATTCTAGTCCAGTTTTAAATAGCAAATAAATAACAGCTGTTCTTTCAAAAAAAATTCTGGAAATTCCTTATTAGATGGTAAAATAAAATAAAATAAATATTCACCTTTTTGCACTAATTCTGTTGTCCTAGAGATTGAATAAAACAATCGTATCTCTGTACGTGATCTTAACATAATTTGACTGCAAAAAGGTACTTTAAATTGTGGTGTAATGCCTAATAAGCAATAAATACCCAAGTGGAAGTAATGCGAATGTCATTGAATCATTGGTAAATCCTCCTGGTCACCCGTCATACATAAATGAATTGCAGAATTGTAGATGTTATTCCTACTAACCTAACAATTCACTTGATAAACCTGAACTAATTTATTTTTATATCAGCAGAAAAAGACAAATTTGAATGTCAGTCACATCGAAATAATCAGTTTTTATTATTTAGTGTCATAAATAAGAATGTAACTCAAAAGCTCCTTACGCTTTTCTGATTTATATGTAATGGAATGACGTACAATATTGGTAACATATGGAGGAAGTTAATATTTATATTGGAGAAACAATGTCACCGCAAAACTTCATGAATTATTTAACAATTAAACGATAAAATTATTGCACTTTTTTCTGTGTCACTAATAAAGGACCAATCATGTGGTTTAAAATATTTCGATCTCCTGCCCGTGCTCGTGCTAATTTAGTGTTTAACGTGGGAAAATTCAAGGTTTCCTGGCTAAAGAAATATCACTTAGCTTTCTGAGCTATTATTTGTCATATGCCAGTGGGGATTTGATAATTATTATTGTTCAATCTTAATTGCCCATGTAAAATATAAAATCTAATAACAATATTTTTATTTTTATATCTGCTGAGAATTAATGGATTGATAACAGTGACCATAATACGACTTGGCCGCAATGAGGGTTAGGTATTTATCACTAGAAGTGTTATCTTTCTTTGAATAAATATAATATATTGCCTTGAATACCTCTTTCTTATTATTTGTTGTATTATCTTAAATGCATAAAAGCCTATTAGATCTACTTCTTTTGGACAGATTTAAAATGTATATCAAATCTGACAATTTCAAATGCTCGAGAAAATCTCAATAAAAGAATGGGAATTTTTAGACTCAATAAACATGAGTTTCTTTCTTAATATTATTTGTTCACATAGAGAAACCCAATCAATCTCAAATTGAAGGAAAATTACAATACTTTTGTCTGAAACTAAACTTACCATAACATAAAGTATTGTACTTATTGCTTGGCACCATGTCAGTGAGTGTTTCCTTAAAAAACTCATAGGCACTGAAGTACATGGCATGGGATGGGCCTGCTCCAAGCACCATTGCACTCATGCCTCTTATGGGCCGAAATATACCTTCCTGCCGGACCATTTTAATGAAGGTTTCACTAATACTATCTGTTCCTGCTGTAGCCAGGGACTGCATCCTTGTCTGAAAATTGCAAAATATTATGAGATTATTTATCATTTTGAACTTGATGAATTTGTGTGAATATCCTTTTGATCAATATTCCAAATCCTAAAATTGAGTTTCGGACGAATAAACTTGCTAAATGAGCTTGTTAATCACTAAACAACTTAAAATAATGGAAAAATATTTCCAAGACATAACCTCAATTTCAGGAATTTGATGTTTGGGTTTTATCAGGTTTTCGGGAGTTTGAAAAGGGGATACTCACTTTGACGGAATCCAGGGGGTACATGACGCAATGCTCCATAATTCCGGCAATAGCCCCCGCGGTCATATGGGTCCCGACACTGTCTGTAGGAAGCGTTTCATAATCATCCGCATTCATTTTCGTGAATAGCCTGATTTCGCGGGTCCCGTACTGTCGCTATTCGTTTTGATTGTACACGATTTTTGGCCCAAAGGGTTCAATTCAAAGTGGGAAATTGATGGTAGACGGGTAACGTTACGTATCAATTTCCTTCCTAGGTTTTCACGGAAATTTTGGATCCACGAACGTTCAATTTCTCTCTCAAGAGAGACGCGAAGAACGTCCAACGTTCGCAGATGGAAATCGACTGACAGTATGACACTGACAGCTGTGACATAACTGCACGCGTACGATGTTGCCGCTGATTTGATATTGACCAATGAGAGCTGGAGATTTAGGGATGACGTAAAAGAATGTCAGCGCAAATGTTCAAGATTTTTTCGGTTTTATAGTTGATGTGACTAGGATTCGTCTATAGGAGATTTATCATGAGAACTGGATAACTGGTTTAATTCAAATAAATTTCAGGCAATTAGGTGATTAGTAAATAAATAATGTTTCTGTTTGCTTGAGTAATTTAAATTGCAACATATTCGAAATAGGAAATTGTATCATAATTTGCGATTTTTTTGCAAAAGAAACTGTAATTAAACTAATAAATAACCTTTTTTACAAATTTGAAGTTTATTTAATACCTTATTACCAAATTTGATAGCAAATGATAGCAAATCGTAAACCAATAGTTATGAAAAGCACATATTATATTCACCATTTTATCCACAAACCTTCAAAACATTATTTCCATATTTATGTAAAAGATTTTAATACTTTTAAAAGGCTATTCTAAGATATTATGTTTATTCTATTCTAAATTTCTCTTCTGAAAATATTGCATGATAATAATTGCAGAATGCTCATATCAACATATACGGAGTATTAAAGTTTTTTTTTATCTACTACAATTTTTAGATATTTAATTCAAATTTCAAGTGTAAGTAACACGTTGTCATCTGATTGATAAACTTGTCGAATGATTACATTTATTAAGATAAAAATCTATACATGTTTTTTCTGGGGTCAGGTCTGCTTTTACCACTTCCAACTTGTTTCAAGTACGCCACTGATCGTTGGTATTTTCAACCATTTTTGAATTATTGAACATTTCTTTGACGTAATGCTCATAGAAAATGCTTTTATTCGCATTTAAGGAATAGAAATCCTGCTTTTTACTGTAAATTTACATTCGTTATTTTATCCAAAAATGGTAATTGTCAGCTAAAATTCTAAATTTGTAAAGAGATACTGTAATATATACAGGGTGTTTTTTTTGATATACCTACCATTGCTATCTCCGAAACGGTAAGAGTTACAACTTCGATTAAATTAGACTAAATTGGCTTCTTATGGAGCTGATTAAGGAAACAGCTTCAAGGTTGCCACATTTTCAGTAGTTTCCTAAATATTTGAAAAACTATGAAAATGGTCCGAAACTTCAATCCCTCGTATTTCGTATACTATTTCTGACAGAAAAGAAGTTTAAATTACAAAGTTTCACAACTTTTTACTCTCTACAAAACGACATATCGAACGTCATTGTACAACTTTTAGTAACTAAGTAATCGGTATCAACTTCATTATTTTAAATACGGACCTGGAATTTTTATTTCATATTTCGAAAGCGCTTTTTATTCCTGACAGACCCATGTATAATATGTTTACATTTATTAACGTTTCAACCCGCATAATTCATCATCAGATTATTTTTTATTTACCTTTTTAAACTACACTATATACTCTTTCTTATTAACCTATAATTATCCTAAATGTTCAAAGTGTCTCCCATTCGCACTTAGACATAACCGTACATTATTTATTAGTTTTTTCTGGATGCTTCTAAGTGTTCTGGGTGTAATGCTTTGAAACGCAAAGGTAATTTTATTTTTTAAGTCGTCAATATTTTCTGGTGGGGTTTTATATACTTTGTCTTTAATTATTCTCCAAATAGAAAAATCCATTGGAGTCATATCGGGAGAACGAGGTGGCCATAATATTGGGCCGTTATTTCCTATTCAGCGGTTAGGTTTAAATAAATCTAAAAATAACTTTATTTGACAAATAAATGTCAAACTTGTTAGAAAATCGTTTCCATAGTGACCTAGTACGTAGTGTAGTTTAAAAAGGTAAATAAAAAATAGTCTGATGATGAATTATGCGGGTTGAAGCGTTAATAAATGTAAACATATTATACATGGGTCTGTCAGGAATAAAAAGCGTATTCGAAATATGAAATAAAAATTCCAGGTCCGTATTTAAAATAATGAAGTTGATACCGATTACTTAGTTACTAAAAGTTGTACAATGACGTTCGATATGTCGTTTTGTAGAGAGTAAAAAGTTGTGAAACTTTGTAATTTAAACTTCTTTTCTGTCACAAATAGTATACGAAATACGAGGGATTGAAGTTTCGGACCATTTTCATACTTTTTCAAATATCTAGGAAACTACTGAAAATGTGGCAACCTTGCAGCTGTTTCCTTAATTAGCTCCATAAGAAGCCAATTTAGTCTAATTTAATCGAAGTTGTAACTCTCACCGTTTCGGAGATAGCAATGGTAGGCACACCAAAAAAAAACACCCTGTATAGAATGGGATAATTTATTTACGTTTTAAAAAGTTGATAAATTAGGTATGATAAGTTGATTCTGCAGTGATTAATATAGATTAATAATGACCCGGTGAAAGTTATAAAGGTGTATGATTAATAATAAAGTACCCAATAGTGGAAATGTCAACCGTCGTGTCAGTTTTGAAAAACAATTATTCCCCAAACCAAAAAAATTTCAGCGAATTTTCAGATCCATTGTCAAAATCGCTTTTACTTTGACCCGGGAAACCTCTGAGGACTCTAAAACCATCACCGACACCACCATTTGCAAGTCAGTACTTAGCAGTGCGACAGGTATTAATTGTAATATTAAGGGCCACCGCAGCTAAAGATTTTTGTTCACTGCTCACTGCAGTGTGGACACTGCTGAATTGGCATAAAGACATACATACATATGTATGTGTGCATGCACATTCATCGGTTTTAAATTGTCTGATAAATGCATTAACGACATAATAATGCATCTCGATCCGATTAAACTGTCGGATGGCTATTTAGCTGGTGGAGGTCTTAAACTTTAAAATTATAAAATCCGTTTGTAATACCAAAACGCATTTAAGCAAGGGTGTCAGCCAGTAACTTTACCCCAAATCGGTCAAGGCGCAAGAACCCCGGCTGGTTCTAGTCAAATTAGACTGAGAGGTCAGTCTCCTTTTCTCGATTAATTAATTAGGTACTCAAAAAACTAATTTGGCAAAAGCATTCAAAGGCGAAACAGTGTAATGGGCGGCAAAGCGGTACCATGTACTAGTAGAGGATCTGCTTCTTGTCAATATATGATACCGACAGCGTTTGGAAACAGGTCCACGGGGGGAAGAAGAACCACTTTTTTTAATCCATCTAAGGAGCAGATCGAAGCACAGTCCACCCATGTCAAGCCAGGTCATGCCAAGAAGGGCAATGGTGTCCGTCAGGTAATTCTGCTTTTATACAATTTATGCGAAATATGCATATGAGTGTTCCTTCGGTGTATATGGTACACATGAATTCGAGAATATAGCGAATCGGAATGACTTAAGCGAGAAGGTTTGTATAATGTTTTAGGGGTTTCAAAATAAACCACTGATCATGTTTGATCAATACTCTTTTATTTCGTTAAAGCTCCCAATCACTTCATATCGGTTTGGAAATTGTTTTCAAATAACTAATGGCTAATAAACCCTCGAAAAAGTACCATCGCACTAAAGTGCCGGTGCTACCACCCTTGATCAATATCCCCAAAGATTTGTGCGCGGTTTTTGATGTTAGGGCACGAAAAATGGGTCAAATTTCAGACTGTATGATTAAGAATATTGCGAAAACCAGGCGACTGTGCAGATGGGATAAAAGAATAGATATACCAGCAGTTGTCCCAACTACCGTTAATAATTCTATGAGAGAATTTGCAGCAAGATGTCCCATAACTGAAATGTCTCGGTAATTTTAAATAGAACTTAATGTGTTTATACTTTCTTATAGATTTCAGGAAAAAAATATTAGAAATAAAATCAACGCAAAAAAATTAGAGCTTCGATTTCCGCAGCTTTTGAACGATATTATGCGCGATTCCAAACAGGAATTCAAGAACATAACCCACTGCGCAGGCATGAATTTGAAATTCAAGGAAAAATGTCCTGAAAATTTCAGAATTAGCGACTATAGATTTCTAGGTCGAACTGAACAATATGACAAATTTATCTGCATTAGAAAGCAGTTTGCAATACGCTGGATTCTACATTATCCAGTAATGAAGAATTTCCTGGAAACTTGTCTCGCTGAACTGCCCAAAGAATTGATAAAGTTGGACATCCAGAAAGTATTGGAAGTTTATGAATTGAAGGCAGTTTTCAAAGAGGTGATTTTAAATTTGAATTAAGCACATTTTTATGAGAAAAAATCGCGTATCTATGTAATTTTTGCTTTCTAGAAAATATTAATGTCTTCATGCTCTCTTCAAGATTTTCACAAAATCTTGTGCAATATCTTGGATAAAAACCCGGATGTGATCTTCCAAAAACGTCCTCTCAAATTTCTCCCTGCGTGTACCATGTTGCTGTCAAAATATATCAGTAAAAGCATTGCTCATACCATGGAATATGTTGTCAAATTTACTCAAAGCCGTCCATATTTGAAACTGCATGTCGATTTTGCAGGAAAGTTGATTATGAGTCCTCCAGAAACCGAGGTGAGACTCCGTTGTAAAATATCTTTATGATTTTTAGAATTAATATTTTAGGTAGTAAAGCTTTTTCATGGATTACTGAATGATTTAATAAGCTTGGGGGAGGATTTGAGGGTGATGGAGAGAGGACGGATTAAAGGGCAGGAAATGAGGAAGATTTGTTTGTGCCTGACTGAAGAGTTTATTTTGCAATGCAAAAGTACTATTAGTAGTAACATTAGGGAGTTATATCAGCCCGTTGAAGGTTATTTGAACATCCTCGAAAAGCGCTTTGAGGGGGTATATAAAGATATAATTAGTGAATGTTCTGCACAGTCTAGTGATGTTTTGTTCGACGATGGCTGTCAGAGGATAGAGTTTTATAAAAGGTTTGAATTCTTTTTATTGCAAAAAAAACCTTTTTTGGTTTCTGGGTGATTTCTCAAAAATTGCTTATATTATTAGAATAACTTCCCTATTTTATCAACCTAATATCAATTTGAACAATGAACAATTTAACATTTTTTAAAAATAGGGCAATTTGGATATTACCCTGCATTGGCAAATTTTCGCAATCACTCAGTAGATTTTTCATCAAATAGGGCTTCCCCTCAAACCTGACTACCGCGAACGTTGACTAACTCACCTATATTTGTTAATTTTCAATTGAAAATATATTTACAGATACTCTAATTCTTAACAGGTACATTCACAATGTTACCCAAATCCCCGACAACGAGTATTTCGACATCGGACAGATGGATTTAATTCCCTATAGGACGAAATTACATGCAGGGCTAAAAATGATTACCGACTCAATTTTTCGCAACTTGTCCTCACAACATTTATGGGAAATCAACGATATTTGCGATAGTTTTCAGTTGATTAAATCGCGAGCCTTGCAACAGCCTTTGACCACCGAAGAATTGATTGAAATTGGTAATAAAATGAGGGTAAAAAAATCATGGCCTATGTAACTAAATTATCAGGAAGATCGTATAATAATTAAAACTTTCTGAAGGGAAATTCATGTCCTGGGTGCGCAATGAGCAGCTTGAGACTTTGAACTGCAGACTTCAGATCTCATTGATGTCGCTGTCAAATTTGATCACCATAGGGATTCTGGATGAGTATCATATAAAAAGAAATTGCGAAGGTTGTAGTCAAAATGAAAATTTTTTTGCAATTTTTGTAAGTTAACATGTATTTCAGCAATAAACTGGCTGGATTTTATTTTCCCTATAATCGAACAGCATTCAATCAATTACGAGCAGCTGAAATTCGAGGCTGAGGACAAACTGCAGAAAGTGATTGAGGACATCAATATCCTCATTATCAATACCTATCCGCTGCTAGTGATTTTGGACGAAATGGACGATATTAAATGTGCCCGAAAATATCTCAATAAGATCACTCTGCAGATGGCTAAAATCAAGGTATTCTTGAAATTTTTATAAGTTCAGTTTGGTGTAATAATGCGTACAGGAAATTCAACTGCAAATTGAGTGGGTAAACAAGGAAGAAGTTTGCCTCAATTTCCCCAAATCCTCATATCCGGAATTTGATAATCTAAAAGACTATGTATACCCCTTTTACCATCTCTTGAAGCTAAGCCTCGATGTGCAGAAACACGTTTCAGTGTGGCAATATGGTCAGTTTGACCTACTTGACTACGAATCCGCCAATCAGACAGTTGAAAAATTCTGTGCAGAACTGAAAGAAATCAAGAAAACCTACAGGAAAAAGCTGAGACAGGCGCAGGATGAAAATTTACCTATCAGGTTTAAATTTTACTTCAGAACAAATGGGTCTGTTTCAACAGACAAGAAAACTAATTTTCGATTGTCAAAAATATTTGCAGTCCATTTACAACTAGTTTTCTTTCCTGTTAACAGAGCTCATGTAGGGTGATCATTAAAAAAACTCAAGTAAATAGTAAATTGCTTAAATAATGTTCTGCGGTTACGGTTTACGTCCTACTACGAGATAATGATCACCCGTTATGGACAAAAACCCACTGAAAAATAAATTATACAGATTTAAAGGTACTGTAGACGATCCAGATATCTTGAACTGGCCAGCGCCCTTGAAGCTCTGCGGCATGTCCTTGAATGTTCTGGAAGAGTTTAAACCTGCTTTGGTGGTGATGAAAATCATGTGCAATAAGGCATTGAGGGCCGCACATTGGAGGGCCATGTCTGAAATTGCCGGCTTCGACTTGATGCCTAATGCAGGTGAGATTTTTATTAATGTTTGAAATATTATCAGTTAAATGTGAAATTGGCATATTAAATGCAGGAAATGTCTGTCCTGATTGGCTGATTATTATTATATGTATTTATTTTACTTTTGGATTTCTGTTACGTGAACCTATAAAAGTAGAGAGAGATCATTAAAAAACCATAAGTAAGAGTTGAAATATTAAAGTAATCTTTTGGATAAATCAGATGTTTGATGGTAAATAACAAATGGCTTAATCAATATGGTTCGTTTATGATTTATTCCTTATTACAAGGATTGTTTAATTATCCGTTAAAACATTCTCTTTAATTAACGTTTACATTGTATTATGAAATGTCTCGAATCTAGATATAACCGAATATGTTCATCAAACATTAAAGAGCTATCTTAATCTTCTAAATTAAAAAAAATCTCCTTGGGCTTTTGAAACTATCTAGGCCATTGATTTTTTCTCAATTTATTCCTTGAACATGGCAGAACAAATATTAAAATGTTCAACTTTCTCTGTTTAATAACAGAGATGTATTGATTATAAGGTCAAACCTGTCATACAATCGCACATTTCATATTAACACCATGCATTTACAGGCACAACTTTGAAGAAAATGGTCGAATTCGATCTCAAAGACAACCTCAAGGACTATGAAATCATCTCATTGTGCGCTACCAAAGAAGAAACTCTTTTCAGACACTTAAAAAGCCTAAAAGAGCATTGGAAAAGTGTTTATTTCACCATCAATGCAGATAATTATTTCCTTGAAAATTTCGATCAAATCCAGGAAATCGTTGATGAGCAAATCATGGAAATATCTAGAATGCGTGGTATGGTGTTTGTGAAACCATTTGAGAGTGAAGTTGAAGATTTTTACGAAACCTTAGTGAAGATTCAAAATGTTGTGTACGACTGGAACATTTTTCAAGAGTCTTTGAGTATTTTAAGCTCTATCTTCACCCTCAATGAACAAATCTCTCAAATCTTTTTCCAAGAAAAAATTTGGCTGGAAAATATAGGCGAGAAGCATTTGATGTTCTATATAGAAACCTTCAAAAATTCCTCCAGAAAAGTTATTGAGATTGTAGAAAAAAGCAACTTTTACCGTGATTTGAAGGAAGCATTATTCACACTTGAAAAAATCCAGAAAGGCATTGACCAGTATTTAGAAACAATTCGCGTTAGATTTCCAAGATTATTCTTAGTCTCAGACAAAGAATTAATGCAATTGCTCTCAAGAAACATTTCCGACAATCAATCATTGCTTCAGAAGATTTTTCCAGGAATTTATCAACTACAACTCAGTAACCACAGCGTAAAAGCAGTACTGAGTAGCTGTCAAGAGCAACTGCGATTAAAAAACCCAGTGAAACTTTCAATGAAACTGGAAACTTTCCTTGAAACACTAGATATAGAAGTGCGCAATAGTTTGAAACACAAGCACTCGGAGTGCTTTAAAATCTTCAAGAAAACCCCTCTAAGGGAGCTAATGAAGAAATACCCCCAACAAAGCCTTCAAGTAATGGCTCAAGTCTTCTGGACCGATCAAGTTGAAAATGGATTGAAATTGCCTCATAACATTAAACTATTAATGCTGAAACGCAGACTGGATAATAGGATTGAGGAGAAAATCCTGGAAATAAAACTTCAAGAAACTAATTTCCTACAAAGGAATATAATCCAGAATTTACTGATGGTAGATTTGAACTTAAAGTATTTTCTACAGAGCTTTGTTAAAGATGGATTAGTGATTGATGATCATCATTTTGATTGGCAGAGGCAACTGCGATTTTACTGTCAAAATTCTGTTTGTTTTGTGAGGTTTATGAATCATGTGATGGATTATGGGTATGAGTATCTGGGCAATAATGGGCAAATAATGCTCTCTTCACAGACTGAGCGCTGCTACGTCACACTACTTATCGCATATTTTAATAATTTCTTTGGGTTTCTCAAGGGAGCAGATCAAACTGGAAAGTCTGTTACTGTAAAATATTTAGCAGAAACTCTTGGGAGAGCTTATTATTCATTCAGCTGCATTTCGAAGCTTAAAGTAAATGAAGTGAGGAGGGTTCTCAAGGGGGTTTTTCTCATTAACTCCTGCTGGATTAATATAAAACATATTGAGAAGGTAAAACTTGAAGTACTTAGCAGTATTTCTCAGGAATTAAGGAATATTCTGGACAAAAGACCTATGAAGAATTTTATAGTAATATGTCAATCTTCTGCTTCAGCGCAGCTACCTGAGAATTTTAAGTCAATGTTCAGGGCTTTTAGCTTATCAACGCCTCATTTAGAGATCATTGCAGAGGGGCTTTTTGCATCTCTCGGAGTGTCCAACTTCAAAAATTGTTCAAAGCGTTTGTGTCTTTGTTTACGGCTATTGGAGGATCTCATAGGCACTGAAAAACATTACATTTTTAAGCTAACACAACTCAAGAAAGTTGTGACGAATTTCCAGAAGCTACAAAGCTCTGAGAGTGACAACTTCAAAATTTTAAGTTCCAGCATTAGACAGGTGTTTTTTTCTCAATTATTACCTCATGATATAGTCATATTCCAGAAATTTCTTTCCGACGTTTTTGTCGACATTTCATCCATACCCCAAAATTTGAACAACATCTCAATAAAAGCAGACTATTCTCAAGAGTTCCTAATTAAAACTCAGGAGGTCTTTGATTGTTTAACTCAACCCAGGGCTAGCCTAATCCTGCTGGGAGACTCTGGAACTGGAAAAACTACCTCTCTAAAACTTTGCCATAAATTCAAGTCTAACGTAAAATTACACATCTTCAGTCCCAGTTGCATTGACTATGAAACCTTCATTGGAGAACCCTCTAAAAATGCCCACGTTAAATGGAGAGATGGAATATTACTGTCTGTTTTAAAGAGTTCGGAACAGGACAATTGGATTTTGTTCGATGGGAAAATGGAACAGGATTGTATCAGTGATATGTTGGAGGTTCTAGATGAAAGGCAGCTGTTTCTGGAGTCTCTAGAACAAGTTAGGATTGTGGACAACGTGGCGTTTGTGTTTGAAACCACGAAATTGGTGTCTTGGAGTCCGGCAATGGTAAGTATTTGTTGAATAGGGTTTCTGAAAGGTGGTTTAAATTGCTTTACAATTATCTGATTAACAAAAAAAAAGTGTATGCATATGAATAAAATAATGAAAGCTAGGACAGAATTTCTTTAAAAAAATCATTTTTGAATTTTTGAATAACGGCCACATATATTAGGTGTATACCTATGACTCCGCGTTTTTTTACGCATTTTCAACTGCTTGAAACTGTATAAATTTATTACCAATGTTTATTAAAAATAATTTCCATCGTTAATGACAACATTTTCCCAGAGATTAGGCAGTTTATAGATTCCATCGTAAAAAAATTCGTCAGTTTTGAAGCGATCCATTCATCAAGCCATTCTTGGACTTCTTGGCGATTCTGGAAGCGTTGCTCTGGCAAACCGTGAGCCATTGAACGGAAAAGGTGATAATCCGACGGGGCGATATCTGGCGAGTATGGCGGGTGCGGTAAGACTTTCCATTTGAAATCCTTCAAGGTGTTCTTGACTGGTTGAGCGACATGAGGCCTTGCGTTGTCATGAAGCAGTATGACTTTGTCGTGTCGATCCGCCCATTCTGGCCTCTTTACTGCGAGTTGATTACGCAACTGCACTAGTTGTTGGACGTAACGATTGGCAGTGACTGTTTCGCCAGGTTGGAGAAGCTCGTAATAGAGTACGCTGCGCTGGTCCCACCAAATGCAGAGCAATACCTTCTTCCCGTGGATATTTGGCTTTGCGGTTGAAGTTGTTGGCTCACCCGGGCTTACCCATGATTTTTTCCTCTTTGGATTGTCGAAGTAAAGCCATTTTTCATCTCCGGTCACGATACGATGTAGAAAAGACTTTCTTTGAAAACGTTCAAGCAAGATCTCACACGTCGTTTTTCGTTGCTCTTTGTTCCTTTCCGTCAATTCATAAGGCATCCATTTTCCTTCCTTCTGAATTTTTCCCATAGCGTGAAGACGAACCGAAAGCGTTTTCTGCGTGACGTTAAGGGAAGATGCGAGCTGTTCTTGCGTTTGCGCGGCGTCTTCGTCCAACAAAGCCTGCAGTTCTTCGTCTTCAAATTTTTTCGATGGCTTACCATGCTCCTTGTCGTTGAGGTCGAAATCACCTGATTTGAAGCGCTGAAACCATTGTTGGCAAGTTCTTATAGACGCAGCACCATTGCCATAAGCCTCAACGAGCATTTGGTGAGCGGCAGTGGCGTTTTTCTTAAGATGGAAAAGGAAGAGCAAAGCTTCCCGCAAATGATGTTTATTCGGCACAAAATTGGACATATTTAAACCTTAATTGAAAAGTTTTAAAAGGTCATATAGCAATTATCATATATAAATAGAAAGCTGGTAATACGGAGTAAAAAATGAAATAAAATTCCTTAAATAAAAAAATATTTTTTCAAAGAAAATAGAACTAGAAATAAAAACGCGGAGTCATAGGTATACACCTAATAATAACAAATGAAGTTGGAAGGGTGGGCAACTGTCTTTCCTTACCATTTCCTCCCTCAATGCACTCTTGCGTATCCAGAGGGTAGAGGGAAAACAAAAGAGCTGAAAATTGAGCTTATCGATTCAACTATTTGTAATATTTAGTAATTTGCTATTTTTCACAATGTTGTTAAGGTGACTACTGCAGGAAAATAACTGGAAATTGCTTGAAACTAATATTTTTTAAATCATTGCAATTAATTTTCGCTAAAAATGCAGAAATCCTTTCGTATGTCAAAAAGTGAAACCTTTATAAGTGACAGATACCGTCCATGTGTCATTCATACATTAATGCGGGTTATTAATGAATGATTTTGTGTACATTAAAAAACTTGTTAGTACACACTCGACGAAAAACGTTCAAAATCAATTTTTTTTTTCCACAGATATCAAGATGCACAGTCATTTACTTCCCGCCTCAAACTGTCCCCTACTTGAGCCTCGTTGATTCCTGGTTGAAAACCTGCAAGTCCTTGTGGCTCCAGGATCACAAATCCCAAATAGAAGCTCTGATCAAATGGTTCTTACCCCCCTCTCTGGAAATCCTTCTCACTTTAAGCTCCTATATTATGCTTAGCCAGAACACTTTAGTCAGTAATGTATTAACGTACTTCCAGCTGATCCTTGATGAAGCATATTCTCAAAATGGCAAAAGAGATGAAGATTTAAAGAACATTTCCGCTTGGATACATGCCACGTTAATCCAGGCGGGAGCTTTAGGACTTTCCAGCTGTATGTCTTGGGAAGAACGGAAGAAGTTTGATGAGTTTTATAAGCAGCTTTGGAAAGGTATTTATGGGTATCCTTCATGTTTGGAAAAATTAGAAGTTGGGGTGCCTGCAGAGGGAATTGTGCTAGATTATTGTTACATGTATAAATTGAGGGGTACCTGGAAGCTTTGGACCGATGTGTTGAAGAATGAGAAGATGGTGGATATGACAGTGCCCACTGTTGATACGATTAGAGTCAACTTTATTCTGGATTTGCACTTGAAGTATAATAAAAAATTGTTGATAGTTGGGCCGAGAAATACTGGAAAATCTTTAGCTTTGAAGAATTGTATTAGGAAGTTGGATGAAAATGATTTTGATCAGGCATTTTTCTGCTGTGGCAATTTTCTAAGTGCAAATAATTTATTCAAAGAATTATTGCAATACAAGTTAAATCAGCGCAGTAAGCGCTTAGTGTGTTTCTTGGACGACTTAAATTGTTCCCGCAAAGATTCAAATGTTCTGGAACTATTGAGGCTCCTTATAGATCACAATTTATCCCCAAATTTCCATGAGAAACTGGAAAAAACTAACTTTATAGCCTCAGCACTTAATGAAGTTTTACCTAGGAGGCTCCTCAAGAACTTCAATGTTTTTGGAATTAGCGAATTTACTAATGAAAGTTATTGTAAGATTTTTAGTCAAAGTCTGTTTTATTCCTGGAAAAAATCTGGATTTCCTGGAGATATACTGAATTCTGTTGAAACATTAATTGGAGCTTCAATGAAAATTTATCTGCAGTTAAAGGAGTCGTTGAAATGCTATTTGAGGAGTTTTTTCGATATAAAGGGATTAGCGAGGATTCTTAAGGGTTGTACGTTTCTGAAGAAGGAGACTTTTGATGGAAACAAGAAAATTTATCTCAAATTGTGGGTGCATGAATTAGTGAAAGAGTTTTTGGATTGTTTGGATAATTTGGATGACTTCAAAAAGGGTCTAAATCTCATCAAAGTTGCATTATACGAGAACTTCGAAGAGGATGCATCAGAAATCTTTGGAGAAAATTATGAAAACTGGATTTTAGACAAGATTTATTTTGGCTTCAAATCAAATGGCTGCTATGAAGAAATAAATTTCAAAGATAACTGCAAGCAGTTGCTGCAAGATTACAACAACAAATTTCCTAATTTGAACCTACTATTCTTTGATTATGCTCTAGAAAAGATGGCAATTTTATGCAGGCTTTTATCAATTTCTAATGAAACAATTTTGCATTTGGGCCTCACAGGTCGTGGCAGAAAGTCTTTGACTAAATTCTGTAGCTTTATTTGTGATCAAAATTATTTCCAATCCAGTTTCGTTCGTGATAATAAAAGCTTGTTAAAGGACTTCAAAATGGTGCTTAAAGAGTGCGGATATATGGCAAAGAAGACTGTTTTCTTTGTCTCTGAAGAGTTACTAAACGAGGAGTTTTTGACGGTAGTTGATCATTATTTGAGAGATGGAGATGTTACTGATTTTTATAATCCAAAAGAGAAACTGGAGATTTTGGAGGTTACAAGACTAGGGGCCCAAGGAGGGAATAAGAATTTAGATATAAGTCTCCAAAAGGTTTTTAAATTCTTTAACAAGCAATGTAGAGAAAATTTGCACTTAACGTTATCCTTTAATATTGGAGATCAGCTTAAAAGAAAAATTTCCTCTTACCATTCATTAACTACTCGATGTAGCACAGTTTTCTGGCATTTATGGCCAGAAGAAGCTTTGCACTTCATCGCAAATCACTACATTGAAAATTCCCTTATTGACAAATCAATTTCTAAACAAATTTCTGCAGCTGTAGTTTTCATGTTTAAAACCTCCGAAACAACTTCAAAATCTTTCATTCACTTCAATAACCTCTTCATTGACTTAGTAGTTAAAAAGCGGAAATCTCTCATAGCAAAAAAAGCCAGATTTCAACAGGGTTTGGCCAAATTGTCTTATGCGTCATCTCAGATTTGCAACATGCAAAAAGCCTTAGCAGAATATCAGCCTCAACTTGAGGAAATGACTAGAAATGCTGTGGAGATGACTGAACAAATCGCCTTGGAAAGTGAGGAGGTGGAGAAGGCCTCAAATTTAGTAAGGGAGGATGAGAAAACTGCAAGTCGACAAGCAATTGTGGCTCAAGAGTTGAAGTCTGAGTGTGAGTCAGAGTTGGCGCAGGCCATTCCAATTTTAGAAGATGCTATTTCCGCCCTAAACACTCTTAAACCTTCAGATATTACTTTGGTAAAATCAATGAAAAATCCCCCGGACGCAGTAAAATTGGTTATGGCCTCAGTTTGCGTAATCAAAGAAGTGAAACCTGATAAAATCCCTGATGCTAGCACTGGTCGTAAGACTTATGACTATTGGGGTCCCTCAAAGAGAATTTTAGGCGACATGAACTTCCTTCAAACCCTCAAAGACTTCGACAAAGACCACATCAAACTCGAAATCATAAATAAAATTCGAAAAGAATTCCTCCCTCATAAAGATTTCAAGCCCCATGTGGTTGCTAAAGCTTCAAGCGCAGCTGAAGGCCTCTGCAAGTGGATTATTGCCATGGATATGTATGATAAAGTGGCGAAAGAGGTGGCCCCGAAGAAAGTTAAACTTGATAAAGCAGAGAAGGAGTATGCGCAGACTATGCGAGTTTTGAATGAGAAGAAGGAGGAGGTGGTGAGGATTGAAGAGAAATTGGCACAGCTAAATTTGCTTCTGGATGAGGCCGTTAAGAAGCAAGTGAAACTGCAAAGTGAAGTTGATTTGTGCAACAGGAAATTGAGCAGTGCGCAGAAACTTATTGGAGGACTTGGAGGAGAGAGACAACGCTGGAGTGAGGCTGCTGAGAGGCTACAACGGCATCTTGATGATTTGCCTGGAGATGCTCTTTTAAGCTGCGCATTAGTTGCATATTTACCACAATTGTCCCAGCAAAAAAGGAATGAGAAACTTCTAGTTTTTAGAAACTTTATTGAAAATCTTCAAATTCCTATAACCAAGAGAGAATATTTTAAGTTTTCCGCACTTTTAGCAAATACTTCCAAAGTAGAAACTTGGATAGAAAACGGATTATTGCCCTCAGAATTCTTCATAGAAAACGCCCTCATTCTATACAATTCAAAGTTTCACTGTCTTATTATAGATCCAGAGTTTCAAGCCCAGCAGTGGATCATCAAAACTGAGGCCGGAAACAACCTCTTACAAACCAAACTCACCTTCAATGATTTTCTGCCTCAGTTGAAATACTCTCTCACTCAAGGACTGAGAATCCTTATTAAAGATCCTCAGGGATTTATCCCATTATATCTCACAGAGTTTTTGTCGCAAGAAAAAAGCCCCGTCATTATAGATTTAGAGGAAGTGGAGGTGCATAGTGACGCAAAAACGTATTTAATTGGGTGTAAGAGTAATGCGAAATACAGTGAGGAGATTTGTAGTAAAATTACTGTTATAAACTTTCAGTTAACAGAGGAAATTTTAACCGAAAATCTGCTGACGGCTGTAATAGAGATTGAGAGGCCGGAATATAGGAAGATGAATGAGGAACTTTGGGAAATGACCAAGAGCTCTAGAGAGGAGCTTAAAAATCTGGATTCAAAGATACTCGACACTCTCTGTGAGAGTAAAGCGGATATTCTAGAGGATGAGGCAAGTATTTATATCCTGGATCAATCAAAGCAACTGAGCCAAGAAGTTAAATTGAAACAAGCTCAGACTCAGAAAATTGCTGAAATCATCAGTGGATTCAAGCAAAATTATCGGGATGTGGCCAAATATGTTTCCAGACAATTCTTCTCCATTAATAATCTCCAAAAGCTCCATCACAGCTACCAATTCTCTCTTAAATGGTTTAAAAACATCTATTTTATGTCCATATTAAACGCAGGCAAATCTAAGGATATTCAAACTCGCTGCAGGAATATTTGCCAAACTTTTACCCTGGATTTATTTCAGTCCATCAACAAAGGGCTGTTTGAAAGGCACAAATTACCGTTTGCCTTTTGGCTCTCTTTAAGTGCAGCCGAAACTGAAATTAATAAGGAAATAAAACTTTTGAAACCTCATTTTATGAGGCAAAAGATCTGTAAATTTATAAAACAGACTTTAGGTCCTAAATTCTTAAAACCCTCATTCATGGATATGCAACAAATCTACAATGAATCTCATAGTTTAATGCCAATTATCTTCCTCTTAACTCCAGGTTTAAATATTCTCAAGCACCTGCGCAGATTCGCCCAATTAAAGCTGGTTCTCCACAAGTTCCAGCATTTCAGCCTAGATGGCTCCAATTGCACTGAAGCCGAAGATTTGATTCAGAAATCTCGGATTGAAGCTTCTTGGGTACTCCTGGAGAATTGCCATCTTGCTCCCAATTGGTTGTGGGAGTTGGAGAGGGTGTTGGAAGGGATGGACTTTGAGAACACTCATGAAAATTTTCGTCTCTTTCTTTCTATAGATTCAAGTGTAGAAGTGCCCTTGGAGATGATCCAGAATTGCGTGAAGGTTGTTTGGGAGAATCAAAGAGGGGTAAAAAATGGATTATTGGAGGCTTATCATAGATATCCAATAAATGTAGATGATTATTATTATGGATGTCCTGGACGACAGGAAATGTTCTCAAAGTTGTTATATGGTTTAAGCAGATTTCATTTTGTTCTATTGAGGCGTTGCATGAATTGGAACTTGAGTTACAAATTTGAGGAGGCAAATTTGGAGCTTTCTCAATGCTTTTTGAGGCAATTTGTCAATGAGGAAAGCTGTTTATTCGAGAAGCTTTACTATGTCATTGGAGAGTGTATTTATGGGGGAAGCTTAGAAGTTATTGAAGAGAGAAGATGGATAGAGGAGGTTTTAAAGAGCTGCTTAAATGATACAGAAAAGAAACTCTCAAAATATGATAGAAGGGATTATATACAGCTGATTCAAAATTTGCCAGATGAGGCTGCCGAAGACCTGTTTTTGAGTCACTATCAATTTATTGAAGAGGAAGCAAAAGAGGATCTTTTAGAAAACCTTGCCATTTTAACACGTTCTCCTGAGGAGACTTGCCTAATTCCAAATTCCAACTTCCTTATACTAATAATTGAAGATTTACTCAATATTTTCCCAGAAAATATATCTCAACAAAACTCATCAAAACTTGCATTGAAAGAATTAAAACTATATGAAAAACTATTGCTGCGCATTCGAAGTAATCTTGAAGACTTAAAGGCCTCATTGCTGGGCTTCAAGATTTTGGATCATGATCTTGAAGCGGTGGCTTCAGATTTATCGCAAAACAGAATCCCCAAAAGTTGGTTAAAGCTTTGTTACCCCACTTTGCAAAATCTTGGAAATTTTGCTAGAAATTTCCGGGAAAATGTGATGTTCTTCGAGAATTTTAATCAAAAAGAGGTTTTAGTACGTGCCTGGTTTTTTCCCAGGGTTTTAATTGCTGCTTTGAAGATTAATTTTGCCAAAAATTTTGGAGTGAAAATTGAGGAAGTAGGACTAAAGTATGAAGTTGTTGAGAAAAATTTTGAAGAAGGGACTATAGTCCTTAGAGGATTGTCTCTTTTGGGTGCAGGATATGATTCTGCACATGGAGGATTGATAGAGCTTTTGCCAGATATTTCCTACAGCCCTTTAAACGCTCTCATTCTTAAACCTATAGTGCTTTCAGGGTTAACGCCTCAAAAGGAGGTGTCAAAGTGCAGATTAAGCGTTTTTAAAACCCAAATAAACGCCGATGGGGTAGTTTTTCTGTCTGGCAATCGGGTAATTTCAGTGGAGTTAAATTGTAGTAAAACTTGTAATTTTTGGATCAAAAGAGGGGTGTATCTTCTTTCTGAAATAATTCATAATTGAAGTGATTGGGAGAAAACCCTGTTTATTTATTTCTGGTTGATTTTGCTCTATGTACTTATATCTAAAATATTTACTTATAATAATCTCAATAGATAAACCAAAATATTGCCGATGAAATGTTCAACGTGCCTAGTTCGGAAGTAGCTTTTGGTAAGTTTTATAACCAAAAAATTATAAATAAAAGGGGAATTAAATTCTAATGCATTCGTTAAAATTTAACTTTAACCCAAGAACAGACAGTTGATGAACTCTTTGAAAAATCCGATGCGGGCGAGATGCGAGGCGATTATCAGATATTTTCTAGATCTCAATATATTCAAGAAATCCAGGAACAACAAGCTAAAAGAACCCATTCAGGTTAATTTTCAACCATGATTTCGAATCCTAGTGACTAATCTCCATTTATAACCTTAATTTTCAAATGCATTTTTTCCTATAAAACCCCTAAGGGATGGAGCCAGTTTTGCAGCAAACTTTTAATGAAAGAAGATTGAAACATGATAAGGTGGATGAAAGAGGGGTGAAAAATTTGGCTGTTTGTGAAATGGATGAAGAAGGAAAGAAGGGAGCTAAAATGACCATTAACATGAAGCAATTGTAGGTTTTTATAATAAAAAATCTAAGATTTTTTAAAGTGTTCTTTATATAGAGATCCAGACTATGAGACTCTGAGTTACCTTTCTTCTCCCAAAGAGGTTGTCCATGAAGTAATAAAGGTGAGAAAGTAAAAGAGCCATTTTTGTTGCCATTCATGAGCTTAGAATTCCATAAAATCTCATATTTTGATTTTCTATCAATCTTGGTTTTTCAAAATTTATTTATATATACAGGTCACAGAAACGTTAAAAACCGTCTAAATTCCTTGTTTTGTCTCCCTCTCTGGTTTAGAATTTCTAATTTATATGTTAAGCACTTAAAACTCACATTTGAAGCGTGTTAGAAGTAGTGTTACTCATGACTTTAAAAACCCATAAATCCATTTAATTCGTATCTTACCAATTTTCTATCAACAAGCAACTAAAACTGACCACTTTTAAAGCCCAAATTACATATCGACTCCCACGAATTGGCCAAAATGGTAAAAGAGGAGACCCAAGACGTGGAGAATATCCTCAAAATAGCCCCTCTTGATTTACCCTTACGTGAGGACCGCTATGCATTGAAAAAGCGGGTGCAGAGACTGCGATTGAACACTGAATCTGTGATGCTCCTAGAAGAAGTTTGCAGTTTTTAACTCTATGGAGTACTCTTACAGTAAAATTTTTTAGTCAATTGTAAACCATACTCCCACAGCCGATGAAGCAATGATAGAAACCCCTCCAGAGGCTCTAGTCCGTATAATGCACACAGTAGAAAGTGGTGTGACCCCCGAGTGTCCCCCTGATCAGATATTTCACACCTTATTTGAGGAGACAACCACTGAACACTCGGTTGTTTTGAGGTTAAATAATTGAAGTTTTGTCTCTAGATTGAGTTCAAATTGAGGAGTTTTTCAGTTCCATAGCTCCAGGTCCGTTGCAAGACGTCCTGGTACCTCAACAACTAGCCAAAGAGATTCATAAGGAATCCGTGACTCCGGGTTTAATAAACTTGATCAATATTTATAAAAACGTTAGCAATGCCAAAGATTGGCCTACAGTAGACATTTTCGATTTTGTAATGGATGATACGGCAAGAAAACCTAGCAAAAAACAACCTACAATACCTTTTAAGTCTCTTCAGAGCGAGGAAATGCCTTGGGCAGACGAAGGTGCATTTTATTGCCTCGTTGTTTTAGTCTCTATTGTGTGTTTATCTAGATTTGAAGCCGATGGTAAATATTGTGGGAGCAGAGCCTGCAGTAGTATTGGAGCCAGCTTATGTACCAGATTTGGAAAGTTCTGGAAATTTAGAGAATGCGATGAGTCATGGAATTGAATATTTTGTCGAGGCCAATCCTGTGCAGTATCTATCCAGAGTGCAATTGAGAGGCACTCAGCCTCCTTCTTGGTTTCCAGGTGAAAGCAATATTTTTTAAAATTGTATATCTTTCAGCTATGTTTTTATTAGGCTACATTCTCGCCCTGCCAGAATTTCCAGATGTAGTTAAAATGGTAAAAAACCCCGACGAGGTATTTAATTCCAGCTGGAAATCCTGCCATCCCAAACTAATTCCTCATGGGTCTATATCAGTGTTGCATTGAATTAACTGGTAAAGAAGGGAAATAAAATGCTTGTGAATGGCTTTTACTAAAATTATTTAGTAAAATTTAACATTGCTTAACATTATTGTCATGTTGAACGAAAGATTTAAAGAAAGTTTTTCAACGGAAATGTATGCTTTAATCTCCTGAAAGCGGAAAAAACTTACAGACCCTTGTTGAAAAACACCCGTTCAATTTTGTCATCATATCTCTTGCAGACTTCCACCTGAAACCAAAGAAGTCCTTGAAAGTAGATTATATTAAAACACAATATACAAAGAGGACAAGTTATTGTCATAAAACACGTATCTCTAAAGGCTGTAAAAGACGGTAAATGTGTTTTTTTACCTTGAGATCGTTCTCTAAACGCGCGAAGGGTAGGCTGGCCTTTTGATTGAAAAATGCACATGCCAAGGGTGTGGCAAAGGTTAGACACAACCCTAAAACTCCCAGGGAAGTGGGGAGAGCTAGCCAAGGGTATCTGCACAAAGTCCCTCTTTTTTCCAGGTAGTCCAGAACCACAGGGGTTAGAACTGCGTTAAGAAACATTTTCAAGAATTATTTTCTAATAAAGTAAATTTCATACCCATTCCCGGTAAAGCCATAGCGATCCTACTAAGTATCACCTGGCTAATGCCGTACTGCGCAGCCACTTTTGAGTATCCAAGTTTATTGCCGTTCGCATCAAAAATAGGAGTGCCATGTTTAAGTTCCCTGGAAACGATTTAAACGGTACATTTTTCATCTTGTTGAAACACTTACAGTGGCATAAGGTGTTCCCTGCGGCCATTTTGAAGTTGTAATTGAATGGAGGTTGTTGTTAAATTACAACTTTATTGTAAACTTCACAATATTCGCGCTAACTTTCGATTTTTGTCTATGAAGGTTCTTTAACTAACTAAATTATATAAAGACATTTTTATAATTGAGATAAATAAAAAAAGAACAACATAAGAAATTAGTGTGAAGTAAGAATTGTTATATTAAGTTTTTTACAGTGCCGCTATCATGAATTTTCCTCTTTCCTCTGTATATTCTATATATTCAGTCTATGTATATTTGTTTTATTATTTAAAATCGATAATAATTCAATGATATACGAACACAGGTGCCTGCAAAATTGTGCACTCAGTGCGGTAATATGGCCGACTATTTCGACTATCCTTGTTTACTTGTGATATTTGGTAATATATTAGACAGACACAGCTTTCGCCAGCTGTATTACTGCACTGGTGTGGGTGACTTAAATTGAAAAGCAATTATTTTAGCGCTTGTACTGATAGTAACAGATAGTCCTCAGCGACCATCTTGAATTGTAACTAAACGTTGTTGCCAGATTACAACTTCCATGCAAAAATGCGCGCTAAATTCGAATTTTCGTAAAATGTGAACTTACTGGGCTCTCATCATTGGAATGTTGATACAATTGGCGGCCGCCACCGCTGCGAAGGGCACCAAGCGTCCCACCAAGGGCGGCATCTTCTGCGGTACAAAAATCATTCATTTGGCTTCGGGTACCTCTAAGAAGACCGCGTGTTCAATGACACCGCTTTGTATTCCAACCAATCGCCGAAAAAGAACAGTTTGAGACATGCGTACACTTACTTTAACCAGGGCATTCAGTCCTAAAGCTGTGGACACGGCCCCCGTGGTTGCAAACGCATATGACGTCAGGATTTGCCTAAAATTTTGAGATTACGTATATAGGCTCATTGCGTAACTTTCGAAAATTTTAGTTTTACTTATCGGTCTGGACTACATCTCCACTCCTGTTGGTGTAATTCACAATGGCATTGAACGACTGATTAATCCATTGCCAGAATATCACAGCGGGAGTTGACTTGTAGAACGTGATCATTCCTCCGGTAATCAGCATATTCATGGGTACCTAATGAGTCGTCATGAACTTTAACTATGAAAAAAGTATTTCTTCATACTTGGGCAGACATTCTTCCGATCAGCATCATCTTCTCTCCTGTGTCTGGATGGAACGCCGAATCATATAACACTTTAGACTTCCACAGGTCATTTTCGGTTGTATCTTCAGGCAGTTGCGTCCCACATCTATATAGAAATTACATTTTATGACAATTCAGACATTAAATCGAATAAACTTCTTACTTGTAAGATTGTATTAAGCATTTGGCATCGTCTAATTTGCGACTGCTGACGAAAAGGTTCAAGGGGTTAGTGGTTTGAATAAAATGTTTAGCTCTTCCCATATAAGTATTTTGGTCATAACGCGACTCATCTAGATTAATTTTTTTTGCTTCTTCCTCGCAATCCTGTTTTTCCCTGAATATCATTTCGTTAGAGATATGCTGAGACTAATCTGGAAAAGAGCATTAATATCAGTAGAAGAGGAATGTTCACAAAATTTGTGAAAATCACCTATCACATAGGGTTGTTATGCAGCTACTTACGTCTTGTGGCTTACGCTTTAGGTTTTGCGCAAAATGCATACAAAAATGAAAGATTTCCTTATTGAAATACAATCGTAATCTATGTTACATGACCTGGGTTAACATCGACACCATGTTAGTTAATATTGAATTGCAAATTATTCAATAGAAATTTTCGGTCTCCATTAAAGCAATGATGGTAGATAATAATGACGCATTTGCTTAGATGCTTCTTCAGCTCGAAAACTTACCTTTAATTAATTTATTGCACTGTTAAGATGACTATTTCGGAATCGAACATAAAATTGGCTTAATTAAAACGTTAGAATTTCGCATTCAAATGAGTACAAACTTTCACTCTGATTGATGCGTGTTAATGACAAAAAGAGTGAGCACCAGACGTCTGTGGAAATAATGGGCCACAGCACGGTAAATAACTCGTGAACGACCGATGTTCTTATCTGTAGCTTATCAAAAGGTCACGAAAATATTCTAAAATAATCAAATTTTCCTAATAATTTCGTCTTATATGAAATCTTTAGATTTAGAAACCGATTTAGTTTTATTACGTTTGGAAAGCGCGGAAAGCGCCTGCACAGGAATATTGATTTACGCGTTTATTGATGGCGGCGAATGGTAACAGAAACAGTTAGAAATATTCAAATTTAATAACGGCATATTTTTTTTAGCTCTTAAGGATCATGGTAAAATCGACGTAAAAAATCAATTCCACATTAACTCAAAACGACTATATTATTTTATTTACGTTGCCTGCGACAAGAATTCTGGTTTCCATTGACTTTCTTTGCCACCCAATTAATCTAAAAGATGTTTAACTATAAACCTAAAAAGCATAATACATTTATACCCTAAATAAACACTTCGCAATAAAAAAGTATCAATCGCTTTGGAGACACCCTGTATAACATTCTATATCAGGAAATCCAATATCGATATCGAGATTTGACTAACATTCAACTCCGCTCTAGCAGTTTGAATCCTCGTCACATTAAAGTCTGTCACTCAATCAGCTGATAGAGGCTATTTTAGGGGTTGTGTTCCTGCCAACGTATCATGGCTGACCCAAAAAGGGGCAAAGAAATTTTAAGCATTGTATTGCTGTGTTTAGCATGGTACGTTGTCAGCTCCACAAACAATGTGATCGGGAAGACTGTTCTCAACGAATTTCCGTACCCCATGACCATGACAATGGTTCAATTGCTCACAATTACTATCCTCAGTGGGCCTTTTTTCAACCTATGGGGCATCAGGAAATACGTGGATATAGACTGGAAATATTACTGCAAACTGATCATCCCCCTTGCCTTTGGAAAGTTTATTGCAAGCGTTTTTAGTCATGTCAGTATTTGGAAAGTTCCAGTATCTTATGCCCATACAGGTATGTAATTATCGCAAGTGCCATATGTTTATGTTAGAGACCTAATTGAAAACCTCAAACTACATTTGGCACTAATATTGTTTCAGTCAAAGCTACAATGCCTCTTTTCACGGTACTCCTATCAAGACTTATCATGGGTGAAAAGCAGACCTTTAAAGTGTACATTAGCCTTATTCCGATAATTGGAGGAGTCGCCATTGCCACTTTAACTGAGATCAGTTTTGACATGATTGGATTGATCAGTGCTTTAGTGGCTACTGCTGGTTTTTCTCTTCAACATATATTTTCCAAGAAAGTGAGTTTTAATTTTCATGTTTATACTACATGAGACAATATTCTGGTATTTGACAGGTATTAAAAGACACCAAGATTCATCACCTAAGACTGCTGCATCTACTAGGTAGACTTGCTTTATTAATGTTCCTTCCTGTATGGTTATATGCAGACTTTCTAAGTTTAATACATGACAAGACTAAGGTAAATTTGCCTTTTATGAAAAATAGATAATTCTTAATTTCTCTCTATAGACCTATCAGGACTATAGGGTAATTACCCTGCTTTTCACCGATGGCCTCCTAAACTGGCTGCAAAACATTATAGCGTTTAGTCTTTTGAATTTAGTCACTCCTCTGACATATGCAGTGGCCAATTGCAGCAAAAGAATTTTCGTCATTGGGTTATCTTTGTTCGTGTTGGGTAATCCAGTGACTTCAATGAACATTGTGGGTATGCTAATGGCGATTTTTGGAGTGCTTCATTATAATAAGGTAAATGGTTGTTTTGATCTGAGAGAAAATTGAGAATAAGACAAGTTTTTCTTAGGCAAAATATGATCAGAAGCAAAGTGAGCAGAAGGAAACACTTCTACCTTATGTGCATAGTTGGCAGGACAAAATCACCTACCCAGTATTTCAAAATGGGGTTAAAGATTTGAATGGTTTTGCTGGTGGTGATATGAATAGTTTAAACAATAATTTTAGTTATAATTCAAGGACTATACGATCAAAAGGCAACCTGCTTTTCTCATAGTTTTAGGTAGGGAAATTGTCAGGTACTTAAGGCTTTGAGAGGTAAGCCAAAGAGTTAGATAATTGAATGTTGATGATGTGACAATCTCAGTGGGAAAGTGAGATGATGATAATTGTTATTTAGGTTTAATTTGCTAGTATTGTTGCTCAATTTAAATTTTCTCTGCTACTTTTAAGATTTAATTTTTTGGCTAGTGTAGTCAGTGGTTTATAAGTCTTTGCCTCGAATCATATTTCGACATTTTGAAATCCTCTTATAACCTTGTAAGATATTTTTCCAATAATAAATTTTGTGTATATAGTTAGGTAAAATATAAGAGTCCTTCATTTAAGCGAGTGTGAGAAAATGCGTGGATTTTGTTGTATGTTTAAGTATTTATTGAGAATCCAATGTTGTGTAGCTATGAAAAAAAACTTCCAATAGTAATATCAAACTGTATTTATATAACAGAATTTGTTTTAGTAACCATACTAAATTGTAAATGGTGATATAATGTCAACTAAGATAAAAATAAATATTTTATTTTATTATAAACTTGGAATTATTTATTTGATAATAAATAATAATCTATAAAGTCTTTGTTATAGTGCTGTGGCTCGAGGAGAACGACATCTTCGTTACGCCATGAATAGCCTGCAAGAAAATTTTATTCCACCAAAGACTCATTATCTATTAATATTTATTTACTCATACTTTTTCTATAGGTAACAAGTTTGGGTTCCTAGTGACGATTAGCTCCAGCCTATCTCCAGCTGAGGCTATCAAGGGCACTGTTAAACAACAGTCAAAATCCGTGGTTTTCGTGTCGTTCACCTACAAAAAATCGTGATACGGTAAAAAAATATAACCCAGGAGCTACTAACTTGAATTATCCTATCGTATGGCCTTAGCAGACCCACTATATCAGCAGGACCGCCTTTTCGTATCCGGTTAATATAAACGCCTTTAACGTAGAGACCATCACTAACGCTGAAGCCATAATCATCATAAATTGAATCCTTATAAAGGGTCACATGATACACCTCTTTTTCCACCATATTTTCAGAGCTACAGGAACTTGTGAGACGTTCAATGGTACCAGCATGATGATTATAGTGTCTGAGCAACGCGAAAGAGAAATTGGTGTGGGAATATTATAGTACTGTATATTCTCACCCCATGGTGTTCCCGAAATTGTAATTGGGCAGTGGTAAGGGGCTGGGACAAAACATCTCCTCAGTATCCGAGTAGTACTGCAGCTCCGAATTTCTTTTTCGGTTTTTTGTTAGCGTCAGCTCTTTGTCATGATGATGATCGGAGAATTGGTGTTCTTGGTAGGATAACGGTTCGCTCAGCACGCTCTCTATATCTTTGAATTCTTGAATTTCCAGTTTAAATGTACATTATTTTTTTACTTATTATAGGTTTTACCATAAGTGTTTTCGATCTGAGGATCTCCAGGGTTGCTGCTGTCCCAGCTGTGAATGGCACTATCCACACTCATGAGGCCTGGACTGGAATAGCTGCACCGAGGCTCTTCCAATCCTAAAGGGTCTAAATTTGCGTTTAGAATGTAAAATAATGTTATGTTTAGCACCGTTTTTGATATTTCTGGCTATTTTTAGCTGAACGCGATCCCCGGAAGTTTGCAGTAACCGAATGGCATCGGAGAGAGGCCTTTGTTCCAGGCTATCTCCATTAATTGCCAAAATTCTATCACCCACATGGAGAGCTCCAGTTTTTTCCGCCAAACCTCCTTAAAGAAGAAAATAACATATAGAAAATATAGGTGAACGGTATAATACATCTACCTTCAGTTAACCTGGACAACACGATGGGTTCTCCGCTATCTTCACTTCCGGATATGGTGATTCCTAGAGGACCCCCATACCTGCAAAGTAGACTGACTATTGCATTGAAATCGCGCACAATGGTGATTTAATAAAAGCCTCATTAACGCATGAGGGTCTAAATGGCGGATATTCCCCAATACTATGGAGATTGAATGAAAACGCGGGATTAATATCGCGGATAATTACGGTCGACTTCATGTTTCGCCCTTAATATCATCGGGAAGCCTCCCAATTAACGATGAGATCTACATTCTGCAGCCAGAAGTGGATGGCAATAAATTATAGCTGAGGCTTCTTAATAGGAAAATCCATAAAATCGCTTAATTATTAGTAGTAATAGAGAGTGAGGAATAATCAAAGTGGAGTTTGAGGTTTCAGCATTAGTTTCATATTATTCTTCAATAATTAAATCTTTCGCTTTTTAATAGCAGGTACTTTAACAACGTTATTCGAGCCAAATTCCAGACACGTTCAGCAGAAGGCTTAAGGGACGATTAGCTTTTGGTTTTTCACCGCCATTTCCTCAATATAAAATTAAACTAAGAATTTTCTTATTTATTAGTTAATTTTCCATATTTTTTTAGGTAAAATCTGTTTCTAAATCAATTCTGCTCTATCTTTATGTTCACTTCTACTCCTTGAGCCTATTCCCCCACCAATCAAAGTGAAGGGATAGTTAAGGGTTGAAGAGGGTAGCCAATGACTCCCGTTGTCCTCAGTTCTCGTCTCAGCTATCTTTGGGTAGAATTAAAGTTTTCTTCCTTGTTCTCCCTAGACTCTAGATCTTGCCCTTCGGGACTTACGACGGACAGAAATACCCTTAAAATTATGTTAGTTCAAGTTAATTCGGGTTTTCTCTGGGGATCAAAAACTTATCCGTACCTCCACGTGGTGACTCCTGGATGCCTTTTCTCCCGAGTCCGGGGAACTAACGCCGGAGAAGGGAGAAAGGTAACAGACGCGGAACGCAATAGTATGAATGTGAAATCGGAAAAATCTGAGAGCAAAAAGAAATACAACATGACCGAATTGGTTCAGAAAGACAGTAAGCAGTAATGCTCTGCAATTACATCAGACGAGGAGACCGCAGAAGAGGACGAGTTGACTAGAACGTTGCAACTTGCAGTCCTCTTCGACCTACACATATCCTTCAGGGCTAGTTTTGGAGTCTAAGAAGGTTCTTTTAAGGTTTTTAGTGGGTAAGTGCTTTGGTGAATCCCACATTACTCGGCCGTCAGAACACCAGGCCAAGAGTCTTTTTGAATACAGTTGGCCTGGAGTTTTTCGTGGCAAAACAAAGAAAAAAGTCCAAAAATACAAAATTTAAGATTTTATTTTCATTTACTTCTACTAACCTATACACCACCCAAACGCATTAGAACCCACACCCCCAGATTTTACCCATTGACCAAGCTTCAACACGTTAATAAGCCATGGCGTCAAGGTGTCGAGCACATGGGGACGCCACTGCTCTGGCCTCCTTTACCCAACCGTCCTCGAAGGGGTCGTGTTGGAAACCCCTAATATTTCTCTTTAAGCGCCCTTCAGCCCCAAATAGTCCACTAGCAACTGTCCGTTCTCCACTGCCGGGTGCATTGTGCCATATTTGCAATTCTCGTCTACATAGGACCATATTCCTTTTTTTCCAAAAAAATGGCACATATGCCTTGGACTAGTGGTGCAAGTATGAGCTGGCTTGTGAATTTGTATCTTAACATACTAAATTTGAACAACATAAGAGGTATATCTTTCTCAGCGGGTATTAGATACGCCTCGGGTTACCTAACAAAACAAGATCGTTGAGATATTAAAATCTAACATAGTGAGTTAATTTTAGGGGACCACCAAGAGCTAAATATGGGGAAAAGTGAAATTCCTGTTCAATATTTCTCGAGATGAGTTTATAAATCCTTAGGGAATCTCTTAGATGTTCCCAATTTACATCATTTGCCACATTTGAAGGATTCTTACAGGAAGAACTTATGAACTTCAATGGATTATTTTATTAAAAGTAAAGAAAAAATATTAATTAAAAAAACGAGATTAGTCACCGCATTCCAGTGGCAACACAAAATTCTTATAACTCAATGTTTAAAATTTGACAAATTTTAAAAACCCTGAGGCAAAATTTATATTTTTCATGGCTCCTCTTAGCCCCGTTAAATGAGTACGTAAATACTCGTGTATGTAAGTAGAAGAAATTTCTACATCTATGCTATTAGTATTCCAACAATGTCAAATACAAGGGCTATTTTTTCCAAGTTCCAGTTAATTAGCGAAACCAAATGAAGTCGGCAAAACATGTTTTTATATACAGATTGCGGCGACGATTAGTGTATATATCTATATATATTGTGACGTTTAATGTTTATCAACGCGCATCTACGTCGCGCATCTGGTACGATCTGTGGTGCAGCGGCGACGGGAACTGAATTTAGTAAACCTAAAACTTTCGAAGAAGGTGTGTTATGGCTCGCCAAATAATGCAATAAATTTTGAGTTGCGCTATTAACAATTTGCGTATAGACAACATCGTTTATTTTTATATAGAAAATAAACAAAAATACTAATTTACCAACTAAAATTACTAATACCCCATAGATTCGATTAGAAAACGTCTGGTTCCAACAGGACGATTGTTCTGCCTACAATAATCGAGTGGTACGGGAATTTCTTCAGAGCGATTGTACCGGATGCGTATTCATAGACATGAAACGTCACAATATATATAGATATAAACACTAATCGTCGCCGCAATCTGTATAAAAGTTACTTATACATCCAAACTACTTTTCGACATAGTTACCAAGCGCTTTAAGGCATTTGTCGTAATGGACAACAAGTTTTTCAACCCCCTCTTCATACCTTGCCGTTTGTGCGCTAGCTTATCTTGCACACACCGTTTTAATTCCTCATTTGTGTTGAATTGCTGTTTTCCCACCCACACTTCCATCCTATGACCAGGTGAAAGTCACTTGGTGCCAAGTCAGGACTGTACGGTGAATGGTTAAATACTTCCCATCCGAAATTCTTAAGTAGCTCTTTAGTCTCTATTGCTGCATGCGGGAGTGCATTGTCATGAAGTAGGACTACTCTTGATGACAGTAAGCCTCTATTTTTGCTTTGTATGGTCTTTTTAGACATTTAAGAGTTTCATAATGCGATGCTGTAATAATTGTGGTGTGAACCAATCACTAAACAAATTTCATAACTGGCGGGAGCTTGAATTGCAGGTCTCATAATCAAAATAAACTCAGATTAAAATTGTGGCATCTAATAGTTTACTTGATATGATCTGACAGAGAGCTGAATAAATGACACTACATAAAAACTGCATCTATGTGGCAACTGAGTATCCACAGTTAACCATACGGAATTTGAAAGAAATCCTTCGTAGTCTAGTTACTGAATAACGAAAGCGAATTTTTATATTAAGCGGCGCAGTACTACGTTTTTTTTCTTAAGTTCTTTTTCAATACCCGAAGCTGTAATATTTTCTACACAGCGCTATTAAATCAGCACTAACGCCGAATTCCATGGCACAAAACTACTCATTGTAACTCAACTACTTTAGCCAATTTGACACAGCTCGATAGCAAATTTCTAAAGGTTTCCAATTAACACACACACGAACGGGTAATATGAGAGATATCGGGGTAAAATCGCTAGGGTTTGTTTACTCCTCACTCTTCAACCACTGACGAACCTTGTTTATTGTTGGAACTCGACATAATGGAGCACGGATTGGAGCACGGTGTTCTCCATGAGAACAATATAAACACCCGCAATGTTTGAGAGTATAATTTATGTTGTAACCGGACAACTCTGGCAAATCTAAAGCATTTCGAGTGGCTGTTACGTTCCGGGTCATTAGTGTTTGGATTGTGTGCTGCCGCACAATCAAGATAATGCCCGCTGCAACGGCAGAAGAAAGGCCCTTCAGTTCTTTTTTTTGTTTTTGTTTGGACTAGTACAACAGTTCATGTGCAAAGATTTGCGTTTGTTTTAACGATTTTGGTGGAAAACTCGTGACCTTTATCAGCCTACACACGTACGGGATATCATAGAAAATCAAAATTAGAAAACTCGCGTCCTGTATCGCTTTATAAGGGGGTTTGAAGTCTTGTGATTTTGTTTGTTTTAAGGGGCGATTAGCACGTCAGAAGAGTGAAAATTTACAGGTTTAATCTCTTTTAGTCACCTCCTGAGGTGGTTAATGCTCCCTTAAAAATAAAACCACAATACTTCAAATACCCTGTTTCAATACCCCTGTTTTATAACGAATCCCATATTATAAGGAGTGAAAATATTTCCAGGTTTTAAGCTGGGATGCAAGTAATGCATCAGTTGATTACATTTGCTAATAATCCATCCATGCTCCAACTAAATAAAATTCTGGATATTCTGCAAACTCACCTATGAAGTTCTACGGTGTAAACCACGCTATCCAGGAACAAGTTGGAGTTCTCAGTTTCAGTTTTCTCTACTTTAAGGGTGACGATTTCGTTGTTTGACGATTGGAAGAGGTCAAATGCCGATTCCAAACTGAAAAAAACGCAAAAAACATATTTAAACTTTGCAGTAGTAGAACTTATTTAATCTAAATCTGTATATGTAAATTTCAATATGCCGGGCAGGGCCCTAAGGGCTTGCATAAAGCAATTCCCCAGCTTTCATGTATATGTATTTGGATATATATTAAATACCATGGAATAACATGTTTTTACTCGTTTTCGTTTACTTTTAGATACACGTGTGATGGAAATATCAAAAAAGCAAATTCGGAGTGTGATTGGATTGCGCATTGGCCGATCCGCCGTAATATCATCAAACTGAGTAAATTAAAAGAGCAATTTGTACGATTTTAAAAAGCTCAAGTAAATTGCTCTTCCTTGGAACCACTCAAGTTAAAAGTAAGCCCATTAAAGTGGTATTGTTTTGTTGTGGAAACTCGGTAAAGGGGGCGATCGATAAACAAATCTAAATGGGGACGAAACACTGAGCGCGTTATTTTCCGCTAAAAAGCGCAATTAACAATTAAACGTACCTCAAATGATCCAAAGGGCGTCCATCGATGGAAAGCAGCCGGTCGCCTGCATGCAAAGTCCCAGTACGATGCGCAATCGACCCCCGTCGGATTTCAGATATCAAAAAGGGCTCCTCAGGCTGGTGCTTAGAGGCTATAACAATTTTGCTTTTGCTGAAGTAAGTGCGAAAAAAATCTCTTCTCGTGAAGCCTCAAAGGCCACTTGAAAAATGCCTAGTAAACGTATTCCGAGCCGTGTAAAACTGCTTAACGGGGCGACAAATCTGCCACCCATCGAGGTTTCGTGATTAAGTGTCTTTTAACAACGGCTCGAGCTATAGAAAGTGAGTACTTGGCTGATTATCGGCTTTTCTTTTTCGCTTTTCAAGCAACTTATTACGGAATGTGGAGGTTTAAGAACAAAATCCAGGGCAATACGCTCTTGAAAGGGTTTAGCAAAGGATTTTATATAAGGATGTGTGTAGAGCGTTTCGTTCTTCATTACATAGGAAACCGGATGTGAGAAGTTTGAAAATGAGTGTCAAAAGGGCCCCGTAGCTCGAAGACCGACACAGACATTCGAACCCAGCTTCTGTAGGTTTATCGAGCGGATGCAGATGATTATTTAGAGATATTTATTAAAGTTATTGCTCTACTAACTTTCGAGATATCGTCGCTCAATATTTGAAAATTAAAAAAAAGTTTGCGACAAAGTTTTAAATCTCGTACCCCTCATCGTTCTATATTTTATCACAGTCTTTACCCGTTATGGTGATTCCTAAATTGGGCCCCCTCCTGGCCATTCGAACCGTAAACACGCCACTGGAGGGCACAATGGTGTCCGCGACGTCGAATTCCGTGGTCAAAGTAACGGTCCGGCCCCCAGTGGCGTCGGCCCCCATTTCCAATATGGACGTAATCTCTTGCAACGTGAGATTTGATTGGTGGTTGACCGAGACGATTCTGTCTCCCACTTGAAGACAGCTGCATCTGGAATTCATAAGTTCCTTTTATCGACTTGAAACTTCATATCAAATCAAAATAATAAGATTCGTTAGATCCGAAGCAAAAGCACTTTTCCTGAGGGGAAACGTTCTTATGGCGCTCATTCAAACGCTTACATGTGCTGTATTTAAAATTTCTCCCGCAGTGCGACCAGATAATCCACGAAGTCTGACAACAATGTTGGTTCTGCACCTAACTTTGTAGCCCGATGTTCAACCATGGTAAATTTGAAACAAAAGAACGCTGCAATGTTGCCATTCATCGTGCTATTTAATTGTGCCTGATTACTAGGGGTTTTTGCTCAATTCTCCTAATAATTAGCAGATAGTAATTACACGCGGAGTTGGAGAGATGATTTAAATTCAATGAACGGTCAATTTATGCTGCTGTCGACCACAAAGGGTTAATATGAAATACAGACAGGTAGAGGGAATAATAATTTATGGGGAATTGTTGAGGTATTCAATTAATTGCGTCCGCTAATGCCAGCTCAAACAATGGATCGGTTAATGTGCCCGGCGGCTATCGGTTTTATTTGCAACTATTTTTACAAACGGATTGCAGTGCTAAAAGTGAAAAATTAGATGTAAAGAGTTTTTTGCAATTATCTCATGCCAGCTATGGTATAAAAATATTCCTGAGAGCGAAGAAACCTAGAGATGTCATTTTGACAACTGACCATGGACTGACTAGACAATATAGTGACGTCATCTATGAATCATTGGACAGCTTTCAAAGCATCTCTGTACTTATACCTAATATGGTGCACTCAAAAAGTTTGTAATTCCGAAGAACAAACTAAATGAAGCAAATTCGATAACCTCTCAAAGCAGAGGCGGATGTTCGTCAAAAGTTATATAGTTTGCAACATCCCTAGTTGGCTTCTATTATATTACGGCAAAATAGTTAGAGTCTCATTACCCCCTTTAGTAATTACGAGATACAACGACTTACAGCTCGTGCAGCGGTTCTCAAATTGGGAGGAAAATTGGAGCAAACTTTGTAATTATGCGATTAGCTAGTGCAGGTATCTTACCTACGCCTCTGGAGAAGTCTCAAGAGGGCGTCAATTTGCTATTTGTTAAGGGAACATAAAGTATATAAGGCGCTTATATTGACTAGCATTCGTATAACTAAACGCGGCTTCAGGCGAGCAAAACGCAAACATAAAAAGGCGTGTAATTCTGATGATATTATGAGTAATAAATAAAACCCGAGCAAATGGCGTTACAAGCCTGTAAACTACTCAAAATGGCGTCTGGGGGGTTTTTATTTATTTTTGTCAAATAACACGCAGAAAAATAGCGCCATAAAAGTTGTTGTAAATTATCCAAAATGGCGTCCGTAATCGTCATTTTGAATAATTTACAGTCTTAGTGGCAACCGTTAGTCACACAAGATGGCGCTAGCTGAGATTTGTCAATCATCTGCAGCCATTTTGATTATTATTAAGGGCTTGATCACAGTACATGAGTATTTGTGCGGGGTTCCATTTCACACATGGGTGGAGGAGTAATACAATCAAAAGCTTATTAAATCCTCTCCTTGAGGTTATCTCTCTCTGGCATCGTATACACGCGGGGGAAGCAAAAATTACCCGTCAAAATAGCTCTCAGGCGAAATATAAATTCAACTAACCGGGTGATGTAGAGGCGGCCTCAAACAGGGAAATTATTCCTCATAGAGTTGGCTATTTATTATTATGGTTTTCAGGGACGCGTTTAAGATTCGTCGAATTGTTCCTGGAATAAGCGGGGTTGTTAAGCAAATGTTTCCCGGGGCTACAGCCGCGTTTGCGAGCATAATAGGCTAATAAACTGGAACAGTCTGGAAACAAACATGAGGAAATTTATAAATCCGATTGCTCTCTGGAGCACGCTCTCGTGAAAAAGTATCGACAGCCAGAAAAGAGCGATCGAGGATTGGAAATTTTCCTGGATGCAGCCTCGTATCATATTTTGTATGTAGCGAGATCCAGACTCAGTCATACAATATGGAAGCTTACCAGAATTGTTGAGGGCGTAAATTGAATTTATGCTGAAGAAAATTTTCTTACCTATACGCAGGAGAATTTGGAGTAATCCTAGTGATCAGCACCTCAGCTGATCGGTTATCAGTAGGATCTCCAACTGAGACAGTGAGTCCATAACCAATTCCACGATCGGCGGTCAAAGTAACGGTCAAAGTTTCAGGATGAGAAACTCCTGCAGATCCTGGACAGCCACAGTAATTGCTCCCTGCAATACAAAGAAATTGTTTCTCTCTACCAAATCATCTCCAAAACGAGTTTCGAACAAATCTCCATTTGAATTTATCTCATGGCGGTATTTCCTCCTAAGTAGTATAGGAGTTATTTATGTCTTTCTCGACGTTTTTGAGCGGCTCTAAACAAACAAATTGGCCCATTACAACTCGAACGTGCCCATATCGGTGATAAATCTGGACATTTCGTTTCAAATAAGAAGCATTTCGCCGACACAAATGTTTACGTAACAGCAGAAAGAAGAACAGTACTAAATTTCACGTCCCAATTTGCAAAACGCTTCTCCCACTAATCGTTAATTGGTCAGAACGTCGGATTTAAATAATCAGCATCAGTCAAGAGGGCGGTACCGTGAATACCAATATCTAGAGGCCCCGCCCCTAGTTATACAAATTCCTAGTAATATAGAAATTTAATGGATGTGTTACATTGATATGAAGCTCAAAATACCGTGCTAGATAATAGCTTTGGGGTGTTATTAGCCGAAAGTTTGTCACATGGCGGAAAGTTGGGAAATTAGTTGGGGATAAGCATATCCCTTCCGATTAGGTGTTGTGTCGGAAATCTCAACTTTAGCTTTGAGCATTGCGGCACCATTCAATTATTAAACAACTCGGAATCAAACGTAATCAGTTAATAGGAGAAACTTGGGGGGTGAGTTGCACGTGCCTCCCTGAATACTTACTGAACAAAATGTCAACGATAATTCTGCACAGCAACTGAATCTTTTGGATTTAAACCTGGGTTTAAAGCCACTAAAACTAGTAGATAATGGCTGTATGTGCGCTTTTGTAATAAGTAATAAAAGTTGAGAATGGGCAATTTCGTGTCTGATTCGTGCCGTTAAATGGATAAATGCTTCCAACGCGAGCTTTAGAAATGAATATATTATGAGTCAAATACATAGCGTGAAGCATATGAAATTGGCCATTATCAAGAACGGGAGAGGTGCATTTATAAGTCACCATTAATAAAACTGCCTCCATTTTAGAGGTTAGAATTGACCCGGGAGCGTAGCCACTTTCGTTTGTCCTGGTCGTGGGTGTGGTTTGTTTCTAACACTATGACCTTTCTAGGGGGGATCCTTGTTCAATTGCTTGTAGCAGGCGTGGCTTAGTTTTCACCTCATGACCAAGAAAATGCTCTGGGAACCTCAATAGAAGGTTTTTTCTAATTCTATTTAGCAGTTATTCTTCATCAGCTTCTTGACGTTCATTGATGGAGTGTCAAATAAATGTCAAATAAAAAGCTGCCTTGATGGTCGCGGGCGTGGTTTCTAATATTACGATAAAAATGGGTCTAGAGAATCGACCAATAAAAATGACAGAATTGTCACCGGTTTAAAGTAAAAACATATGATTGGGCCGCTGTTTTTGGTTTCGCGGCTCCTATGAAACATAATGTTCTGAGACGGCATAGTTTTCGAATTGTGTGCTGAATTTTATGGATGTTTTATTATTTTGGTTCGTCAATCAAACTCTTATCATTTAAAATATTAAATTTTAATTTGATATATTTAATGTCTTTGATTGATGAACTTTGTGTTTCTGAATTTGATCTTTTATGACGACTTCTTAATAGACGTCATCGATTAATTTAGCACTAGTATACTCACAATATATATTATATTTAATTACTGACCTTAAAGACATCCCATTACGTATAGTTCGCTTACGCAACGACCAATAGAAAGCTTAGAGGAACGAATCTCGTTTAATTTTTAACACTGAAGAATGTTGAGCTTCGAATTCCATTGCTAATTGTAGATATATTTTCTGTCTGATAGGCGTGTTCAATTAGTTTTAGTTATAATTTAATTATTTTTGTCCGATAGAAATCTTTATCGGGACATAAGTGTTTTTTTTTAAATTAAGACAATGGCGATGCCAATTTGGTCGTGCTTATCAATTATACAGGGTGTTTCAAAATTGCACAGCACTATTTCAGGTACATATTCTCTAGTGTAAAATAAAGAAAAAGTTCATATGCACATGGGTCCTATCTCGATCAGTGGTGGAGTTACAGGGTGTCAAAGTGTAAGAAAATATTAGGTTTTTTTATTGTGCTTGACCTATTGCAGGTAGAGCTTTTAGATTTTATATGCGTACTAGGTAATGGGTGCTGCTTAACACGAGTCTAAATTGCCTTCAACTACTCTACAGGGTATTGCATTTTCTAGGGTCTTGCTCCATAAAATCCTTTAGAAAAACTTGCTAGTACCCCACTGATATATTCTAATATTTTTCTTTAATTCTCCAATCTATTATCTAAATTTTATCTCTCTTGAATTTTGATCGAATTCTGTTCAGTTTCCTCATAAATTAATTATTTATTGAATTCAGTCACATTTTTCAGACATCAAGAAGCTTATAATATTTTGATATTTTTTATTAAAAAGACTGATACACAAAATTGTAATTTTAAAGAATAAATTTAAAACGAGGCAGAATTTAAAGGAACTCCGTTTTTTTGAATACAGCATTGAGCACGACGATCCATGAATCTTGGGCACTTCGTATAGCATTAGGACAACGCCTGAATATGTAACTGAATTCAATAAATCATTAATGTATGAGGAAACTGAACAGAATTCGACCAAAATTCAAGAGAGATAAAATTTAGGTAATAGATTGGAGAATGAAAGAAAAATATTAGAATACGTCAGAGGCGTACTAACAAGTTTTCCTAAAGAATTTTATGGAGCAAGACCTTAGAAAAAGCAATACCCTGCATAGTAGTTGAACGTAATTTAGTCTCGTGTTAAGCAGCACCCATTACCTAGTATGTGTATAAAATTTAAAAGCTCTATCTGCAATAGGTCAAGCACAATTAAAAAAACCTAATATTTTCTTACACTTTGACACCCTGTAACTCCACCACTGATCGAGATAGGACCCATGTTCATATGAACTTTTTCTTTATTTTACACTAGAGAATATGTACCGGAAATAGTGCCGTGCAGTTTTGAAACACCCTATATAGATATATTCTAAGAAATTCTAACTTTCTGAGGTTTCAATATTTCTCCAGGCATAAGGCACTTGTTCCAAAAAATTTTTTCCAACTAAGACAGTTGAGGCGTACCTGCAAGCTACGACCTTCATACGTTAGCTAATAGAACGCCCTAGGGGAGGAGTCTCTTTTGATTGTTCGTAGAATGTGTAATTGGATTATAATAACTAGGCGTAACTTGATATCAATATGTTACGCCCAAATATATATTCATCTCAACAAACACTGGTTTATCTGCTGCCCCAGTGAGTCGATATATTTGAATTTTTAATCTTTTATACCGAATGTCCGAGCATGATTTATTCAGCTTCATATGTTTCAATCAGCAAAACATACACTCGATTAATAGTCGGGCATTAATCCCCCTTTAATTTTTCAACATCCAGAGGCAGGTAAATAGTGCCGGAATTATATACCCGACATATTCTCGTACGGTAGCCGAGGCAATAACTCATTATTTGCAAATATCAGCTTTGTTTATGTATTTTAGTCTCTGGTTTTTTGGCTTAAAACATACCACAGTCGCTATCGAAAGACTTGTTGATTGTGCTTTGCCTGTTATTCCTATTTACCCTGCTGGACCTGGATTTCCTGCTATTGATAGTGCTGTAACCGGTCACGCTGGCACTGCTCCCGGAAAATTGACCTGAAACATCAAATTGAAAATTGTCACAGATAAATAAACTAGAAAGCTTTCGAATATAAACTTCTCTCCCTTACGTAACGTCTTCAAACAAATTTACACAGAATTTCCCCATTTTTCGCTGACATTCAGGTAAATATTGAACAGACGATGGCTGAGACAACACTGCAGTGTTGTTTTGCCGGATGTGCTCCCCTTTTCCGACAGCCTTTGTCGTTTTCAATCGACAGAGGGAGAAAAGGGCGGCTTTGTTTTATTCGCTTTTGATTTATTGGAAATCAAAAATTTTTTAGTAATAAGATATTCGTGGCTTTTAGACAGTGCAATGAGGAAATGTGTGAAATTTTCGCTTCTGATGCCTTCGTTAGTACGCGGCAGTATTGGGAGGCGTGGTTCACCGGCAGATAGGCGTCTTTGGGGCGTGGCTTAGTGACAAGCGGTACGATTATAGAAGTGTAATCTCATATATAAGTTATTTTTCTGATGAATTTAATATTAAGAGCTCCTTTCCCTCGTTACTTATTGACAGATGCGAAGGTAAGGGGGTGTGAATTACTGAAGTCTCCACCTCTGTCTGATACCTTAATTAGTGGGTTATTGCAATTGAGACGTAGGTGATTGATACACAGTGTTTTTTGGCTTATGGAACTCTCCCTCTTTGTATCATTCATTGACAGGAGTGGTAGGCGTTCATGCGCAAAGGCACGGCGTATTCACAAGCAAAGTGGCTTTAAAATTGGTATGATTAATTGCAAAATTGATATTCCAATACATGGAGAAAGGAAATGCTAGTAATCATATTATTCTGAATTTATCGGTTATGGGTCTTCATTTGTATTCATTCCAGATCTATGCAGATCTAAAGGGACGTGTGATGTAGCATTTTAAGTTAATCTAAATGTTATAAATATTTTTTCTAACGGCGATTCAATTAATTCTCGTGTCAACCAGCTAATTAGCGAACTTTAAGAGTTTTCGAACCGCAAGTTAATTACAGAATATCGTTGTCTTGGAAGTTCCAAAAGAAAACCAATGATTTACCTATTAACTACTTATTAAGTAGTCTCAGCCGGTTTGGAAACTTCATTAACCGGAGCTCCCGGTCACCCGTGGAGCAATAAGATTTCCCCTAAAACGTTATTTCGTGTCTGGAGTTTTACTTTGTTTTAGTTGCGAACTAACAGGGAAAGTTTCACCGAGTTTTTAGATATTAATTTGCAAAGTTTCACCGTTCGTTTTTAAGAATTTGCGCCGTTATCGTTGAAAAACAGCATTAAGGAAACTCTAATGGTAGGATCGGTTAGTTAGCGACAAAAATTTCCAAATGGTGGATCCCGATCGATTGCATCTGGCGTAACGCAACTTGTTTGGCGAAACATGTCTATTAAAAACGTTTTCTAAACCAATGAAACGGTCCACTTTCTGTTAAAATGACAGTTACGCTGTCAATGAAAGTTGCCAGATGACATTGACAGATGCTTACCAGTAATTCCATACTGACTTCGACTCTGCGCTCTCTGGACAGCTCCAAATGGAAGAACTTGAAGCTTGGTGGCTCTCCTCAGAAGCTTTTCCGCTTCAGCCGGGTTTCCACTAAAGTTATCCAGATTCAAGTTATCGATAGCTAGAATTTGGTCGCCTGCAATAAGAAAAAATAAATAAAATTTTGCATTTTTAGGCCAATAACATACCTATACTGAGAGCCCCGCATCGATCTGCAGTACTAGCAGGCAGCACCCGCTCTACGTAGTACCCAGCAGCCATTATGTCATTTTGAGATGCTTTCAGATCGAGAATCGGATTGCAGTTGGATAAAACCAGACCGAAATCTTCTTCAGTTTGTCTGGAAATTTATTTTTGAATCTCTTTATAAACTCTTTATGGACACATTTACCTGTCAATTTCCACTAGAAGTGGGCCGTTAGCATATTTCACCGACTCCATAACGCTGATGTCGTATTCGATGGTTAGAGCTGAAACGGCGTGGCCGTGGGGATTTCCGCCGTCGGTATCTCGGAGGATTTGTTGCGCCTCCATCAGGGTTTTGTTGACAAGCGAGCAACGATCTACTTTCAGCAGCCGGTCGCCCACTCGGATTAGGCCGCTCCTGCATGAAAACGTTAATTGTCACAGGTTTATTAGAATGGAGCAAATACAGGGCCGTTTCAGGTTGAAATTCAGTTTTGAATTATTCTCTCCGCTAGGCACACTTTATGTTAATAAGTTCAGGTTCTGAATTTTTGATATTCGAATGGACCGATTTGGGAGGACGTTTGTGATTCTTCGTCGTTTTAATTTTGGGCTGGATGGCCGAAACTGGATCGAACACGCACAAATGAGACTGATCCAGGGAAGGGGAGAACATTTTGAAATTTTCAAAAATGAAGGAATGTTTAGATCTACGACGTGATTATCTTAAAAACTGTTGAGCTTCGGCTCTTTACAGGGCGCTCTCATAGGGGAGGCTCGTAGGGCGCAAAGGTTAAAGGTACATTTAATTTATTAAGGAGGTACCTTTAAAACAAATAGAATTTTAGTGTGTTAGATCATTTACAGCCCTGACACATTCCTACAATCTTTCTATTTCCGCTTTTTATGAATTTCTAAGAGATTCTCAGATATTTGTTTACACACCTTGTATGTTGGACATATCATGTCTGCTTTTACAGCAGCTATAAAACTGTTACTTGCGTCATTAGAAAGAGCCATATAAGAGCTGCAAGAACGTTTTATGGTGGTGTTTTCCTGTAGTGCGCCCACATTGAAATGGCCGTATATGAAATTGTAAGTTGTATGGAAATTGTGAAGCGTTTGCTGGAGTCAGCAGCGTCTTTTGGTATTGGGATGGATGCACGAAAACGAAGAGTAATATGCGAACATCAATCATAAAAGTGGCCTTAAAAATAGACATGTCAAGCTACAGATCTCTGTTTTTTGGTGTTCGTTTTGTATCAGCATGCCAGTCGTGTAATTTATTTTCCTCAGGGGGGCGAAGAAGCATTTTGCCGATGCTCGGTTTATTCCCCCCTTCGAAGGGCATTATGTATGATGGGGAAAACGAACATGTATCGCTATTAAGTTATATTACATTTTGTTGTTTGGGGATTTTTTTCTGAGAGAGTAATATTCCTGAGTACGAAATTCCATAATAGCTGAAAGCAGAGGAACCGTTGACAAAAACGCAGCAGCCCTATAAGCCAAAAGCAAATTAAAAAAGTTTCCCTCACAGTATAGACCTCGCAAGGAAACAAATAAACTTCCCCTATGTTCCCTTTAATGTGGCAGTAACTTCCTAACTAATAAAAATACCAAAACTAAGCCCCATGTAAGTTTATCGAGTTTAGGCCAACTTTACTCTAAACCTGTGGGAGTTTGATTAACATCAGAGAAGTTTTGATTTGATGTTTTAATAGACTTATTTACCTGTGAGCTGGCCCATTAGGCCTGACATGCGTAATAACCAAAGGGCGGCTCAAGTGGGGGTGCTCAGGCACATATCCCCCTCTCAAGGTAATCCCTAGGGAACCGTCTACTCGTCCTACTGGGACTTCAGTGATTTGAGAGGTCATACAGAGGGAATTTTGAGAGGCTAAAAAAATGTTTAATTTTTTTTAACGTTTTTAGAAGACTTTGTAGGGTTCTAACCATAGCTTGGAAGCGAATATTCTAGCTCCATTACAGCATTTCCGTCTATGCTGTCCAGTATGCTGGACACTTCGTCGGGGCGCATGCGCGCCGTTGATATGCCATTGACGCTGAGTAAACGATCGCAGGGCGCCAATTGGTCGGAGCTCATGGCGCAGCTGTCTGGGCGCAGGCCTGCTATCACGGGACATGGGTCAGCCTCCGATATCCCTGAAACAATCAGTTTATGATGAAGTTTCTGTTCCAAGTTCTCGTCATCCCACGAAGTCTTTTGTCGGCGAAAAACGTGGAAAGTTCTTCAAATGATCGAACGATAGAGAAATCAAACGTCACGAAACACTGCAATTATTGTAACTTTTGTCCGACGCTGGACGCCTTTACGTCCGATTAATATTGTGATTACTTTGCAGCTTAGGTTAGTGTAGGTCTTTCAAGCAATAAAAGTATTTTCGGATCGTCATATTGTAGAATAACAGATACATGTTAAAGCTTTTCTCTCGTCTATCCGTCATTTAAGCAAATTTCGAATGATCGCATAGTGGATGACAGACGCATTAAAAGGGTCCTTAAGTGAAATTAAACATCGTTTATTTCAGTGCATGTAGCGCATTGAAGCCTGCCTACACAAGCGGGCACCGATGGAAACTCAAACCTAATTACTTAAGTTAACGGACTTTATATTTAACCGCCCACTAACGAGGAAAGTTGTCTTAACTCTGGTAGCACATGTATTTGCAATTAACATTTTTAGTTTGTAACTGTTGATATAATTTGATTCAATTGGTTTTATAATTACAATAGCCGAAAGCATCTTCATAATCATAATTTATTTCATTGATGGGGATCTTCGAGAGGGTGGCGACATCTTTTGTTGAAGTCTTAAGGAAGTTACTTGAGCGGAGCAACGATGAGGGCGTTGCGCAACGTGAACCGATTACAACTGATACCGGCCTAAAAGGATCAAAAGAAGGTGCCTCTCTTTGAGTTTTCGGATCTGAATTCAACCGAAATCGAAAAGAGGACGAACTAGATTAAACGAGAACTAATATTTGTTTCTATCATTTTTTTAGATCCGGATTAAATTGGAACCGACCGAGAAGAACTAGAGTAAAGTGGAATTCACGTTCAGAGAAGAGAAAGGCAAGAACCTTCTGTTTCTTTTTAAATTTTGGGACTGGATAAATCAGGAATTGACCCAGATTCAGAAGAGCAAAATTCTTCGGCTTCTTTTAGGGTTTTAAGTCGAGATTAAACTAGATCTGACGTGAATAGAGACAAAGAGAAGATACTTCTTTTCGCCTTGATTTTTGAATTGTAGGCTACATTGGCCTCGATGGAACAAAATGGATTAACCCGAGTTAAACTTTTTGGGAAGTACAGACCAAAGTGTCGAACAGGAAAAAACGCGGAATTAATATGACATCAGCTGGTGACAATGACGTCAAAATAACGTCAGCTGATGACAATAACGTCAAAATAACGTCAGCTAATGACAATAACGTCAAAATAACGTCAGCTAATGACAGTGACATAGATTCGAGAATGTCATTGATGTAATTTTCGATTGAAATAGTTTTCGTGACTGATTCACGTTATTATCATGTGGCCAGCTTTATAGTTTAGAGCGTCCAATCAGAGACGTCGCCGCTCTTCGCCAGGCAGCCAACCGTCTGCCATCGTCTCAGCAGAAATTGCTTCATTAAAAGCGAAGTAAACAAGCAGTAATTGTATACTGTTAAAAGTGTCTCTGAGGACTCCCCATTCTCGCGTTTCAGCACTATCCAGGGACACCAGAACCCGCAAGATTACGACATAGCAGCAGTGGGTTTAATACAAAAATGTCTAGATCACTTGGAACGATGAGGGTCATTCAAACGCCCGCTAACTTCTTACATTCCGAGGTCGTTTCCTGCGGATTTGCGCCCCATTAGACGTTCGCCGGCTTTGTTTTCCTTTAGGGTTTGAGCCTTTAAAAGACCCTTTCAGATAACCGACGCTTATTTTTTATATTTAGTGACTGAGGTAAAATCCCTATAGTAGTCCAAAGGACGTAAAGGACTTTTCCTTTGGGAAGCAGATGTTCTTTTAAGGTGCTCTGGAGATGAGTTGACAATGGAAGAAAATGTCGAGTTTTGTATTTAATTTGTAGGTTTTTATTGAAGCTTAGTGATTTCCTGTTGCGAGATCTCTACATCCGGATAGAGATTCTAAACCACTACCGATTGAAATAGAGCCGTTCTCCAAATAAACTTTTATTGGCTCTCCCGTTGTTCCCCGGAAACGAATACCGGAAATAAACTTGTCTTTGTCATCCACCGGAGGCAGCTGACCCGTATGCAAAATGACCGCATAAATCCCTATCAGAAAACGATATTGCTAAAACACAATTGGTTCCAACAGATATATCATCCCCCTACTCCCTTTAAAGGGAGGTAGATTGGCCTACTTTTAAGGTCTTATGTTGTACTGGATTAAATTCATTGCAAACGTATCGAGTCGGTGAAATACTCCTTTTTTTTGTAATGCTTATCTGGGAAAATTTCCTTCGTTACAAAGGATTATTTTTCATACACAATATCCCTTAATAGGAAATTTTGATTAAGGCGAGCAATTATTATCCGATAAGAGCCTTTATGCGGAGAATCTTATCGAATAGGAGGGTTATTAATTAAATCTATGCCTCTAACAAATTAGAATTTTCCCGGAAGACAATTCGGTTAGTGGATAATAAATAACGAGGGCTGAATCATTTCCACGCAATCTTTCCCTGAGGCTCTTCACAAAGGCCAGAACAAAGTGAAAAACGTCGAATCGTTTAGGGGCGAAACTGAACCTCCGGAATGGGAGGACCGTGTTAATTTTGTTTTTCTTTTCTGGGGGATTTATAATCAGGGACGTAGAAAAGAATTGCACAAAGACAAACCATTTTTTGGCATAGTGTAGTTTCTTAGACATCAGGCAGAGCTATTAGTCAAAAAATCATTATTGTCTGAACAGATTGCAGTTTCGCAGATTTCTATCTGGCACGCCTCTGTTTTATCCCGAATTTATTTGAAAATTTTAAGAACTGAAGAAAGAATTTTTCCCCAAAGACACGTAAAAATCAGTGGCGTAACGTGGGCACAAAGTTTATGAGGATTTTTTTCAAAGATAATGTAATAAGATAATTGAAAAAAATACATGGTATTTTATATAGATTTAACTTCTGTAAACTCATATCTGGCATGCCTTTGCTTATGCTTGAATTAGTTTGCAAACGTCAAGATTCAATAACGAAAATTGCACTATTGAACTACGAGAAAGTCAGAGGGTTAAATGCAGTGAGATTTTTCAAAAATTCTTCTTTACCATCTGGCACGTCTCTGTTTTTTTTCTGAAAAAATGAGAAAGAGTCGAGTTTTCATAAATTCACAATTTTGAGCCACGGAACCACACATAAGCTATTGGCGTGGTAAAGTTGCAGAGATAATTACGATTTGTTCTAAAATTTCTGTAGCTCCTGTCATAGATTTAATTTTTTCAGCTTTCTGTTTAGCACACTTCTGTTCATTCCAGAATTGAAAGGATTAAAAGCAGTAGGAATTTTTTTATGACCCTAATTCCTTCAATAAATTTTAAGTCGGTAGACGTTCCTGTTTGACGCGCCTCTGTTTATTTCAAAATTAATTTGAAAACGTACTGCGAATTAAGATCTATAAAACTACATGAAATTGATTAGTATAGTGCAATTCCAAAGTTAGTTTCAAATTTTTTTTTTCATCGTTTAGTTTCTTTGATATTTGTCATCGCTAGAATCCTATTAGATGGTTTTTTTTAACGATTAACACGTGAAAAATACATCTTTTAAACTCATAGGAGTGCGTCACGTAAACGCATAGGCAAGAAACCCATTGTACCAATAACTTGTTTTAAACAATATCAATCTTTGGGCTTTAATTGATCAACTCTTTGATAATTGGGAGCAATTAAACTAGTCACTGTTTTCATTGGAAACTCCCATTTATTCAGAGAGCGGAAACCGGGAATCGCTTTTGCGCCTTCCTCAGTTCGGAAGCGCGTGTTAAAGGTGAACCCCCCGGCCGTTTATAAGGGATGAAAATGGCCAAATGGCCAGATAGGAAATGCTAGCCGGACTTTGTTTTATTATTGGGATCCGATCAGTTTTTGCACTAACTTCCGCTCTAAAAATTTGATAAAACACTGTTAGTAAAATGTTTGTTTTAGTATAATTTTAGATGCGAAACTCCTGAAGAAGTGTCTGGAAACTTAGGCGTTAGCGCCATAAATCTTGCAAGAGGCAAGATAGCAGGGCTGTAGAGGAAATGCTCCTAAAACTCCCGAACGTCGGTCCTATGCAGAATTTATAAGTCTAGTTTGCATATAGGGTCACTCTTTATTTCTCTATTAGATCCTGGCAGGCTTTCGAAGAATTCAGCATATTCAGGAAATTAGATGGGATCTCCCGTTACTTGCAGATGTAGGGCCATTTTCACGGAGAGGCTCTCCATGCGATGATATTAGATATTGGAAAAAGAAGTTCGGTTAGTGTCATTTTCCTTTAAAGCCAATGGTCAACAAGTCCGTTAGCAGCATAAACATTGTTGATGTGGCTCTATTTAGCGTCAAATGTAGGCAACACACAATACATGTAAAAAAAATTTATTCACGCGTTTTCTAACAGGTTCAATTATATTTTTGATACGAAATTGATTATTCAAGTTTAAGGAGAATGTTGAAATTTAAAATATTACCCAGGTACTGAAATCCAAAAGGGTCCGAAATGAGCTTTATATTGAACAATAAATCAGTAAGTGGACTATAAAACGTGAAATATGGTCTACTTGCATGTGAAAATGCAATTTTATTAAATGGGTACTCAAAATCTGCAGTTTTGACGGGAGTTGCAAATGTTAGACTTTGATTAAATTCTCTCTTTAGTCGAAATTTTAAATCCCCATAGAAACAGAGTTGAAGTAATGAAATTGCTGAACTACAGGCTGTAAACATCTATTATTTTTCATTTTATGTAAGAAGTTTTTGAAATAGCTTTGGGGCAAGTGTGTCAAAAAGTGAAGAAGCACAAATCATCACAGGGTAACTATCAACTAACTTAAGTGTTTTTCAAAATTTTTAAAAAAATCTAAATCTTTGAAATGAGAGTATCTAGATGGCTCACTCTTGGTCAAAACGGGTGTCTACGTAACAAATAAATTGTTGAAAATTATATATAAATGTGTTATTTCCTCTTAAGGAAATGGGCAAGAGATTGGGATCATTACAGATTGGCTATAAGCAAACGTAAGTGTTTACCGAAACTTACAAAATTTTGGAATTTTAAAAGCGAGGATTTAGGAAGTTCATTTTAATTCAAAACTTGTGTCCATGTAAGGACTTCAATTGTTAAAAAGATTAGAGCAATGCGCTGGTTCTTCTTGGTGTACCCGACAAGAGATTGAGGTCATTACAGAGTGGTTTTGACCAAGCTTAAGTACTTATCATTGTCATATCATTAAATATTTACGGAAAATATGTCGATCAGATCAGTGCCCTATATCTACACCAGAATTTGAAGCCATATTCATTACAGTTCCTTAGAGAGCGACATAAAGCGACAAAGTTAATAAATACTACTCTAAATAATATCCAGAGCCGGAAAGGATCTACCGGGTGGCATTTTAAAACCTCCTATTTTACCCCATTATTAAAACAGTCATCTGAATGGACAAAGTTCAATAAATTAGGTTCTCTCTCTTACCCCCCGGAGATGATAAATCGGTCGGGCCGTTATTGCCAACAAGAAAATTTCATCGCTGGTAATATTAATTTCAGCTTTCCATTTATCACTCCATCGGGGCGAATTTTTCCATTACCATTTGCGTTTCTTCATATAAAAATCGTTTTATTTTAACAGTAAAAATCTTCACCCTCGGATTGTCATTAATTTGAGTAACTCAGACGTGTAATTACAAAGCCTGAAAAAATTCCCCCAAAAAAATTGTAATACGTACGTCGTTGCCGCTCTTTAGCTTTGGGAGAGGAATTGGGGGTCTTGGGGGGTTTCCCCATCAGCTTGTTGGAGTGGTCCCCTCCGGATTTTGGAGGCAGTCCAGAAAAGCTCCTCGCTCGAGGTCTAAGCTTCAAATTTTGGAACATTTTTGGCACCACACTTGGGCTTTTACAATTGTTGCCAGTCTTGTTGCATTTCATATTGTCGCGGGTTTTTCTATTCATCAAAAAAGGCGGCCAATCAGCTTGGTTTCATGGACGAGTTGGATTAGATCGTTTGGAAACAGTATTTTATTTCAGAGTGAGAAAAAGGTATCGATGTTGCAACATCGCGCTTGGCTTTTATTTTCTTAAAGCTGGACAGTCAACGTTGCCAAACGTGTTTAATCACAGATTTTTATTCTTTTTAGTCTATTTGGATTCAATCAGCCACCTAACGTCCAGACGTTAAAAATGTTATAATTTGTGTCGAAATACCTGACCTTAATGTGACAATATTCATTTTAAAAAAATAAGAGTAGTCTGACAATGTTGCGTTTCCCTTCTTCTCTTCTTGCTGGAAGTTAACAAAGTAATTTGAAGACAGCGACGTTAAGTCAATATTTAAGGAGATTTAACTGTCTTTGGATTTTTTTCCAATTTAAAAAATAGGAAAAGTGCAATATGCAATTTGAGGTACTCTGTATACATATACGCTTTGAAAATTCCAAAATTGGTATGTAATAATAGTGGCAACACAGCTTTAATAATCGGACGAACAGTTCTGTCGTTGTTAATAAATGACAACGTTGCCTCTTTCTTTTGTTTGGACGTTATTGCGATAATTTAAAAATTGAATATGCCCTTTATGGAAAGAGGTGTGAAAACACAAGGGATGTAAATTTAAAACGGTTTAGGATAGAGGAAAACTGTTTGTTCTTCTTCGTCTTAATTATGAAAAATGTAAAAATAACATTAGTTCTTAAATTTTCAAAAATTGTTAAAGTTTTGGAAATTTTGTAGCAAGCAAACCAAAGCAAATATTGTCAAATTTTATCTCTCAGAACATCAAAAATTTCAAGTTCATTTCCCTCAGTAAGAGACTAGCTCGATGGCAGTCAATTTGGTTATAATTAGCTCCCGAAACCAAACAATGAAAACTGCTCCCGAAAGAGTTCTGTTTATTATTTGGGCCCGAATGGATTACACTTTTTAAACGTTTTAAATGCCACCGAGTAGTCTCGGTTCGGAAATAGAACTCGAATTGGTCGGATGAAGTTGTTAAAACGCATAAACACAACGTTTTACAACCAGACGCCACTGAAAACTGTATATCAAACATGCCACAACATGTAGTGATTAGTTCGCCATTACGCAAAGAATTCCTTTTCCTTCTCCTGGTTCCTGCACCATGAGTCAAGAATCCTACAATAGAGCAAATGATTTTGTCAAGCGGAGGTTTAGGGTACTCGAAATGACGCCACCACGTCACATTTAACACCTTCGAAACCAAAGATGTCCAACATGTGCGAGTATATGAGTATAATGCTTTGTATAACTGACATACAAAAACTTTGTGGTTTGTCGATGATTTTCGATAAATATTTTGCCCCAAAATTTCTTAATAGATGGAATAATATTAGCTCTCCAGCCATAAAAGGCAGGAGCGAGCTGGACATTTTTATTGCTTTTATAACGATACTCTGAATCGCCAATGATTTTCTGGAAACCTTTTAGTATGAGTGATCTTTATAAATGGAAAAAGGCTCGCTACCTTCTACTGTTTTGTATATGTGTATTTTAATTTCCAAGCACCTTCGCCATTATGTCAGTAATACTACAAAGAGCTCATAATGTTGTCAAACGAAGGCTTAAATTTAAAGATTGTTTTGGACGTAAAGAGAGATAAATGCATCATTCCTTGAAGTGCCTTCTTGATTTAAAATCAATGGCTTTCAAAGAAGGGAGCGAAATTGAATTCTAATCATGTCCTTTTTGTGTTTTTTTTGGTTGTTTTAGGGCATCATTTTACGAGCCAAACGAGTCCTCCCCTCAACAACAAAATGTGTTTATTTACCAACTCTAATTCGTGACGACAAATGAGCTTCGAAAGGTCCCCGGTAGGTACGCTGCTATCGCTCTTAATTTCTTTTCTCCATTATCGGTTCCATTGTGCAATAACTTCATTCTGAGCCTCGCTTCCTTCGCTCGATGAGATATTGGAATTTGCTTCATTAAATCTTAGTGAATTGGGACATCTCGATGGAGGAACCGAATCGATTTTCATCAAGGACCCTATAAAATTTGGATGATTATCCTGACCACTGTCCAAACTCTTCAAGGGCCATTAGCAGGTGAGGGTAGTCTAGGCACTAAATTACACCGAAGTTCATTAGGACTAATTTATTGGATCGACAATGCTCTAGAACTGTTTGATTTAGGGTCACATTTGAAATTCGGATTCCGAAGCCGGAGCCATTAGATTTTGCCGGGGTTGATAAATAGTCTCGAATCGGACAAGGTGACTGTTAAGTCCTGTAAAGTCGCCCTTAATTCTGAGGCGAAAGAGAGAAACTTTCAAATTTAATTTACATTCCTTGATTTTCTGGAAGGGAAGTGTATTATGCATTTCGTACACACGGAAGTATGTGTGTACTTCATGTTACCTGGAAATGCCTTAATTAGATGCAAATGGAAGCTGCAAATCGGGGAGGAAACTTTGCAATAATGGCCTGAGATTGGAGGGTGGTTTAGTTGCCTTTTCAGTAAAATTTGCATTTCCTGTTTCAGGTAACTCTAAATTATTTATTATTACCCGAATTAAACCTTGCTACTAAAGCATTATACTTTGTCTATAAAGCTTTAAGTATGGCACAAAAAGAGCATGTAATATAGCTCTATTACAGCCACATTTAGCTGGCAGCTACTTTAAACAGTGCGTAACTTATTTATAGCAAATGGACGTGCAATCGAAGGTGCTGTGAGCTTTCACGAAACCCATTAGCTCCAATCTACAAAGTAATTATTTACAGATTTTTACAACAGGTCGTTGTCTCCCATTAGGTTCGATTAAAAACGAGAGCGAAGCTACTTTGATGCATATTTAGACCAGCCCTCTCTTTGTCGAAGGCCCGTGATAAATTCCTAAACACGCAAAATACGTAAGAATAGGTGGCAACATGGCATTTTTCACTTTTGCTTTGTTTCGTGTAATTATTTGCTACTCTACATGCCACGAATAGCACCATCGTACTCTTTGCATGTTGGGGTCATACAGAAGCCGATCTCGTTCGCATCTATCATAAAGTGTTTGGTTTTGAAGCTGTCAGCTGCAGTAAGCAGAGGCGCCATCTAATAATGACTTCCTCAACTATAGAAATGCGGGACGTTTAAATGAGCTCATTAAAAAATCACACTAGTCGCAGTATACTTTCGGAAATCAACAAAATTTCTTATTTAAGGCATAAGAATTTCCAAATCGGCACTCCCCCCTATTAGAAGTGGAAGCAGAGCGAGCATTTTATATTTATTCAGAACACTTAGGGCAATATGTTTTCAGATCATCATTGGCGTATCACAGCCGCAATGTTGGTTTAACTAATGTGAAATTTAGTTTAAAAAGATACAGCTTTACCCTACTGTCGTGACCTCAAAGCGATATCGAAATGAAGCTTTTCAGATACCGTTTTGGTAGATATTGATGTTATGGCCAGACCGAAATGCCAAACCAAATATCATGAACTTCTTGTTTAAAAGCCGTAGAAACGGCCAATAGGGAACCTGTTGAAACAATTAAAACGGGGCGTTTATAACGGGACACTCTGTACTGTCCATCTTCCAGCCCCTACAGGACGGCCCTGTCTTCCATGAAAGCAGAGCTCATATTTTCCCATTCATAGAGAACGTATATCGAAAAATATTTTTCAAACATCATTGGCGCACAAATCTTCTTAGTACACGCCTGTCTTCGACAGAAAGAGAAGGAACTGTTTTCCGTTTACGAAGAACATTTAGTGTTAAATATTTCCCTAAAATCAGTGACGTAATTAACTTTAAAAATGTTTAAAAGGCCAGTAAAATAATTTTTTCCCTGTTACACACTTATGGACTCATTTATGCCATAGCTAACTCCATTTCACTCATCTACTCACCACATGTGCTAAAGTTATAGCGGTGGATTTTACATCCATAAAATTATTATATCGTTGGTTTTGCAGCTGGCGAAGAACGCAGAGGTGCCACTTAACAACGTTTTTTTTAACCACCGAATACGGGACATTTAAACGGCATAAAGGAGAGTTCTCGTATTATTGATAAAGTAAAATAAATTTCCATTCATTACAGCTTGATTAGAGATGAATAATAGATCATTTCGATTAATTAAAATTTACTAATTTTCGAAAACCCACAGTCGGTTCGTTTAATTAGCCGAATACAAGTTCATTAGTTAATTGGCCTAAATTATTACTGAACTAATTTACGAATAGAGCAAAAATTGAATAAACCTGATGTATCGTAACTGCTGGGTCTGCCCACACGCCCATCATTTATTCTAAAGAAGGATTTAAGCAACTTCAAAAAGCCTCCATTTGTTTTCTATGAGAATTCTCTCTAAGTTTCTAAGAAAAGTTTCAACTTGTTCTCCGGATATTTTACCGAGAGAAGTTTTAGTTTTGGAATTGAGACCGAACTTAAATATATATAGGAAAACATTGGAGGGTTCAATCAATAGAAAAATACTGATGTTGTGGCAAGAAATAGTCGCTGGGCTAGTATTGGGGGGTTGCCTGAATTTAATTAGCTATAGGTGGTGACATCTACACAATAATCGACAAATTAGGTTTTCTATTAGTGCTTCCTTCAAGAAGTTTCCGTTCATGGTAGAAGTTGATGAAAGAAACTTAAAAAGTTCATATTTATGCTCAGTAGAACTTTATAAGGAAACTTTCAGCCCTGTCGAGGTATCGGAGTCCAAAAAGGAGGAAATTCTGCCGCTTTTAAAGAAATATGGAGTGTGTTGGAAAGTTGGAAGCGTGATTATGGCTCATTATGCAAATGTTTTCGACTTCGTGGAAAAGCTTCCGTCCTGATTGGCCGCCTTTACTTTTTAAGTAGAAAAATCCTCATTCAACCATTGTCCACTGCACTCAAACCCACTCACTAATAAATCCAGAAAAACGGGCACTTTTCGAGTATTTTAAGTATTCCGAGAGTTTGAAACGTCGACCCGAAGTGCGGAAGATCCGAAAGTGTTTGGCCAGTGTTGTAGCTCATAGACGCTGGCGCGTGTTTATTTTTGGCCTCCTGAATAAACCGAACTTTCGAGTCAAACATGTGCGCTATCCAGTTATTTTTATTTTACTCGAAGCCAGGTAAATATGCCAGGAAGTTGGTCCACACCGAAAAAAAAAAACAAGACGGCCCAGTGGGGTGGACATGGTGCCCTTTACAGAGTATATTAATCAGATATTTGAGCTTCATTAAAATTCAGCAACCTCTTGCCTGCATAATGAACGGGCCATATCTGGGATGGCTCCATGGCTGAACGGCTCGTTAACAGTTTTAATGGAAGTTGGAAGGTTCGCTTCGTTCTGGAAATTTGTCACAGTTATTAAAATTTCTTAATTTATCGTCTTCGGTTATAATACTGAATAGGGATTGCAAACATTGATAACGCTCGGGTCAGTTTGTTAAAGTCCATTTCGCATCACTAATGCAGATGCAGAATCAGTTTCATTTCCATGTTAGACACAAGCACTTCTGTTATTAAGATTTCCATTTCCGCTTCCTTGATTGAACGCGCTAATTCCAGATTGCTGACGCTCGGCCCCGCTATGTAACATTTTGGACCATGACTGACCAATCGAGAGTTTGTCTTTTCGCCGACGAATTTATTAATGACCGACGAAAGCTAACTTGTCCGGTGTAACATTTTCGAGCTGGACTTGCAGATTTCCTGAACCTCAATTGAGGTATGTGGAGTTAATGCGGGTCCCAGGGATTAGATGAAAAAAAGTTCAAAATTCACACCACCGTGAAATTTGAACTTTTTTGAATTCTCAGCTGATGCATCAGGAAGCAGACTTGAATGCTACTCTAAAAACCAGCGGCGTCTCAAGAAATTGATAAATTGGCACAATTGCTTTTAGCATTGATTTGTGTGCATTATTGAATACCAGTGGCGCCCATTCAATGATCCGTGAATTGAAACTTTATGGTCGTTATTTACAGACGTTTCAGGAGTTTTAAGATTCGCAAAATGTGTTTCCTTCTGTACGTACAACACTGATGACCTCGAGTTTAAACTAGAAAATCGTTTAACTTTAGCCCTGATCCTGGGTTTTATGATGAACGAAAAAAAAGGATGATGGTACGCGCCTGAATTTAATTTCAAGCTAAATCTTACGACTTGATTCCAGCTAAAAACAAAAAATCAAGAGTGTTTTTTAAAGGGTCGAATTCATTGAAAATTCGCGTCACTCCGCTGGTTATGCGATTTATTATTGCAACTTCTTGAATTCTTGATACCCCACTCAGGACTTAAATTTTCGTGAAACATTACGAAATATTGAAAATTTAATGTAGACATAAAATATCAAGGGCGTTTTCTAAAGGTAAATTGTTAACTCCATTGAAGACTTTGGTTTTGTGCTGAATACTTTACAACATAATTTTAAATATCGTAAACTTTATTCAACATAAAAACCTCTCCCGTGCAGCATCTACCATTTTTAAAATCGACTTTCGAGACCCAAATAAAATAATTCATAATTTTTCAATAGTTTCACAGTGGCGTAGTTGCAGCAGTGACGTGTCAATTCGAATTGAATTGCGATTTCACCTGATTTTGTCGATAAATTCAGAACCGACTTTCGAAGCCCAAATTTGAAGAAAAACGTGCGACTTTTAAAAATTTACGTCGGAATTTCAAAAACGATGACTTTGTGTCCCCAGAAGTGGCGACGCTTTTTGCCCACCTTTGCTTAATCAATGCTATTATTGGTTACTTAATAGGCCATTTTAGAGAAAAAGTTGATTCTGACACGATTCGCCACTTTCCCAAACATCCCAATAACGATTACACGCTCGTTTTTCTGGGGAAAGAAAGGCGAATACCGAAAAATAGAGAGGAAGGCAATAAGGGAGTACATACTTTTATTTCTAGCTGGTTGAGCCAACTTTACAAATGGAGAGCTATTCATCACGGGTCCACATCAGCGCAGTACTTTCCATCAACGTCAACCTCCCATGAAAGTGTTTACTCTAACACAAATGAAGAAATTATGGCTATTAATTGGATATTCAGTGTTATTTTTACCCCTATCAGCTTCATCTCACTCACACACATATGCAGGACTTAGATAGACGCCATCTATAAATATCATAATGTCTTTGGTCGTGTCACTGTCAAAGCGATAGTGCTGCCACTTATCAACGCCGACTTCAACCATGAGAAAGACCGGCGGTTTAAACAAATTGAAACGATTATGTCCAGTGTTTTTTAAATTAGTTGGTTTATTTGTGTCAATTGAGGGAGCGATTACTGGAAAACGGAAGTTTCTAGCAGTGGTGGTAAAAGCGACTGCGGAAAAATAGAAGGGAATAAGGCAATAAAGGAGTACTTTTATTTCTGGCTGGTTCAGTCAACTTTACAAATGGACTGCGATCTATCTAGCGAGACACTTTCCATTACTGTCACTCAAATTGGCTCGGAGCACACTCGAACTGCTCTTATTGCTCCGTTTCATTTTTGTGTCGAGCTAATTACCGCCACGCTGCGCGGCTTAAGTTTTGTGCGAAAACAGTCTCCGTATTTTGTCCCTTTTTCCTTCTATTTTTGGACGATCGTGCTGAAATTGTTAAAAGGAAATACGAAGGCTTAAAACGGTGTCTTCGTCTTCCAGGGCTATGTCATTAAACACTTGAAATGTTTACTCTAGAGGGTTTAATGCTTTCTTAGTTCTACCTCAGATTTATATTCCGATTTTTGTGTCAAATGTTATGGCAATAACTGCGGAATTATTAACTGCTTTCCATTGCAAAAAGGACGAAACAAACTTACACTGGAGGGAAATGAAATGAGAGATAATGAAAGCCATTTGTTCGGTTTAATCTAACTTGCTGCGAAATGTGTTTTATTATCTATGACGAAGATCTCCGCACTTTTGCTTCGAGATTCAGTTTCAATGAAGCTACTTAGCAGAAATTATATTAATGTATGAGTGTAAAGACAAAATCGATACATAAAGGAAATTCGATAGTTGCGAGCAATCCATTAACACTATCCAGATGAGAGAATGAGAAGCCAGAAACGGGCTCATTATGTGGAAAGATTTATTGACCTTCCTGAAGTTTTTCTACAAATCCAATTTGCGCAAAAAATTGTTTTCGTTGTCCAGTACCGCCGTGTTAACCGCACATTAAAACGGTTTTAAGTAGTCGATTGTGTGATTATTAGCGTGAAGCCGTTCACAGACAATGTTGAAATGCAGCTGGAAAGTTGCCATGTTTACTTTGTCATTCATAATATTGGTCAAAAAACTGGATATTTTTGTTAACTTATTTATTCCTGGACATCGACTATCTATATCCAGATTGTCGCCGCTAATCCTATAAAACAAATACATCTGCCAGACCATGAAAATTGATATTTGATCGCGAGAGGTCGCTGATGCTCTGCTCGATCCAGACTGGATGTATACACAACTAAAACATAAGATATAAAGGAAAAATAACTCCAAATTAGAAACGAACCGAGTAAACGAAAGCGCAATGTTGATGTTTGCCATACATTATTCTTTTATTTTGGAGTGGAATATATTGGGAATAAATGCATAAATTTGCATCAAAAGAGTTAGTCAGTTTTGCAATAATCTTGCTTTCTAATGATTAAAACGTCACTTCAAACTTGCTCCAATCCTTGAGTAAAACTTTTGAGGCTCGATGATCCCTGTTATACTGCTGCACATAATTTCTGGCTAGAGTGGCGAGGTGAGCTCATATTTTCAGCATTTTAAGGGTATATATTGTGTCATGTCTATATCAAAAAGAAACTTTCTAAAACCTTTCACTTTGAGGTTATAAATTTTGAAACTTGCTTGAACCCTCAAGTAGGCATTATAAATCTTGGTGATGCCCTATTACTCGTGTTCATAACTTTCAACAAAAGTTGAGCTCATATTTTCGGCATCTTTTTCTTTGCAAAAAATCGTCTTTCTAGTACCCTTCTGGCTAGAATTATATATTTTTAATTCTTCTTAAACCATAAAAAAACATTTAAGTTTTGGCAATGTCCCCTAAAATTGGGATCTTTTGTTAATAATATCAAAAATTGTCATTTGTCAACAATTGTTAACAATGTTAAACGCCATCTACGCCCCTGCCGTGTTTGTTGGTAAATGATAGCGCACTTCCGATTTGGACCCTCATAACCCGTACTACTAGAATATCAGCTAACCACATGCTTTTATCAGCAAATATGTAGTTACCGCAATGTGGGAGGTTAATTTTAAATTAGCTTCTTTTTACCCCACTTTTTTTAGGCCACCGCCCTCACAACTCACCTATTCAATTGCAGCTTTGATTCCTTTCTCATTCTCTCCAATCTCTTTTCATTAATATATCAATAATCAATAATAATCAATATATCAAATAATAATCAATGATGCACCTGCGGGTAAGGAACTGGAAAGTGGTTTATTTTATTACCGACAAGTTATTGTCTATTGACTGATAGCATCTGACTAATGTCCGTGCTGTTGACAAATGACGTTGACACTGTTGACATTTATCGGGAAGTGACAGTCCACTTCTGGTCTGGCACTCTCGTGACTAGTGAGATAAAAATGTTTTAAAGCTTCGTTGATTATTTTGAGAAATTTAAACTAATAATGTGCTCCGGACCCCGGATATGTGACCCCTTGCAAATGGGTCATAAAGAGGCAACATGTATACGCTGAAGTGACAAAGCTGTGATAGCAACGACTCGAAACGTATCACTGACTGGAACTATTTCAGCTTCAGCGACATCGTCCATTAATAACGTGCAATGCACGCTGCCATGGCTGTAGGTGTTTACACTACACTAAAACCAAGCTCGTATTATTGCGACCGTGTCGAGTTTGGATGCAAAAGAGCTGCCATCTTGATAAATTGACCCTTTTTCACCCACCCCCACAGTTGGTTGTCGTAACGAACTTCTTCAGTAAACTATGAAAAATCTACTAAAATCCTTTTAGAAAACACTGCAGAATGGGCAATAAAAACTACTAACCCGGACCTGCCTAAGGTGCAAACATAACATCTGTGAATATGACTCAATAAAATATACAGAAGTCCATTTATAAATATAACGGAGGTCGTTAAAACTCATAATATACTATCTATATTTACACGCAACACACCGAAGAAGGCTTTCGTTCTCCCCTTAAAACACGTTTCTGGATATTCGCTGGAGGTGTCACGTTCCAGAGGCGTTCCGTAAATTATTCCCCATAATCCTCCAATTTCTGTCTGAAAATTTACCGGAAAATACTGGGAAATATTCTTATAGGGGATCTTTCAATACATAAACATAATGCTTTTAAAAATCTGCTAGAAGTTAAGTTATTTTCTTAAGACACTCCCTAAAGATCGAAACTTAGTCGAGAATCTCAAAAAAAGATTATTTGGAATTTCAACGAAAAATGGCTAAAATATGAATTAATTAGTTAGACGAGTATTTCCTAACATGGCGCTAACATGATCTTTGTGGTTCATGTCATCTCTACTGAATTTTTGTCTATTTTGCTGAATTGTCAACTAAAACTCAGTAGCCGGAACCACGGCCGAGAGGGACAAAAAGGCAAAATTCTAATGAGAACCTCTTTTTCCCTAAGAAATTAAAAGACTGAAAAATGAATCATTAAAGATTGAAAAGTCAAGTCGGAAAGCATGCCGAAGCTACGACCTTTAAATTGAACTTTCTTTATCTTTCAATATTTACCCGAAAACTCTCTTTTTCAAACTTCAAATTTAGGCTGATTATACTTGAATCGGGACTGGAGAAAGCTGAAAAAGCGCCATGTCAGGCATGAAAATTGAAAGAGAAAAATTCCTTAAAAGTTTGAAGAATACTACGCCAAATGAGATTGACTTAAACCAAGTACATTTTTTCATACGAAAAATTGGAAAAAATAGTTGGAATTCCCTTAGAAATTTTTTTACATTTGAGAAAAACTCCACCGAGTTTTCAGGAAAACGTTAGCCAAGCGAGGAAAAATGTCAAAGTGGGATTTTGACAAATTTCTTTTATTTTGTCTCGTGCTACTCCACTGTTTTTCCAGTTTTCTCCCTTTACGGCTTTGTGGATCCAGGAGTGCTGGCACCGGATGCGTTTGTATGGCCCGCGTGACTGCAAAGCCGTCAACGACGTCGTTAAGTGTGTGCAAGCTTAAGAATTTATAAACAGACACCCTCCCTGGATTCCTGGATAAAGGGAGGTGTCGGGTATTCGAGCTTACGCCTTTAAAGTTGAAACTTTTACGTGCCAGATTTTCCAGGCCCCCTTTTGGTCTGTTAGTTAAGTGTTTGGTTGCCAGCCCTCTGTATTTTTAGGACTGAATAAACGTTGGGCAAAGTGAGCAAACACATTATCCGATTTCTCTTTGTTGGGAACTGACAACAATGGAGAGACAGTAATGGATAGTTTCATCTGCTAAAGATGCATCATCAACACATCAAAATGGACCTTAAATTGCTAATTTCATATTTCAGGCATCTATATCTGGTCCGTGCCAGACGTCTGGAAATAGCTTCCAAAGTCGGATATTTATTCCCGGATTCTGCACTTCCTTTTGATCTCTATTTATTATTTGGATCAGGCTCGTATTTCTGGAAATGGGACATAAATAAGGACCATAAAATCCCCGCTGCGTAGCTGAGTGTCGCTGGAATCGTCATGTAGATAGAATCCCCTTATATCCCATATTTTTCGCTTATTGAAATTTTACGGCGAATTTATTTTACATCCAGCACCGAAAACAGTGATTGTAAATTCACAAACTTTTTACGAGAAAAAATGGTAATTTTCACCAGACATTTTCGGCGAAACCCATATTAGGTAGTTGCCCATCAGTAAACACGAACCGTAAGTCGTTTTTAAATTTTTGCCAAAAAGTCCGTTTTTTGTAAAAGACTACAATAGTACAACGTAGTTTCACAAAATTTCTTTTCAATTTTTTCCAGAATTGATGTGATACTCAGAATAAACATGTAAATATATGTTTTTTTAATTTTAGAAATTTTTTGGAAATTACAACAAATTTACCGGCCACTTTGGGAAGTAAATGTCTTGGAAAATCTTGAAATACTTTTATGAGTGGGGAATAGTTGCTACCACCCAATCTCAGACAGCCAAACAATGGAAACTTACCAGCTGACAAGATGATTCCCAGGTTCTCTCCAGCCCTTTTCCTGATTTGCACCGTCGTCGTAAATGGGCCCTGCCTGTTTTCCTGGCAAGTGCTCGATGGTTTTCCAGAATCCTCAGAGAACGTCGGCGACATCGATTTCAGCTCTGGAAAGGAGGAGGAATACCGTTAAGTTTTATGTTTCCACAACAACACCGTATAAAATCTTTCATTAAGTGCGATATATGTTGATGCGCCAAGTATATACATGTACTTGTGAGAGCATCATCGTGTAAGAGGGAAGTTTTTATTGAAATTTAACAGAGGTCTCGGAAAAAGAAATCTGGATAATCCAGGTTTCCCCGGAGGCAAGAAAGTCCGAAAATTTCGTATTTTCGTGGCGTTTTACATGGAGTAATTACCAAATTACTTGTTAGTTTTAATTGGAAGTTAGCGAATTTTTGATATTCTGAAGTATTTATTACCTACATTTTAAATTTAAAGTTGAGGTTTTCAGTGGCGAAGCAAGATTTAAAAAATGTGTCAATATTTTAAAACTCCGAAATGAGGCTAAGGAGCAATGTCTCATTTTACCCCCATTACAGAAGCGCCCCTGGCTTCTGATCGAATTTGACAAGATTTGAAAATTTTGAGTTAAGTTTTCCACTTTAAACTTAGGTCCGCAGTAACGAAACCAAGACGGCCAAATTATTTTTAAAATCTTAAAATAAAACATATAATAAATAACATACTTCTTATAGAGACGACTCCGGTTTGTATTATTCTAATTCAAGTAAATTCCAGACATTTTCAATAGCTTGGCAAATTGTTATTTTTCAGTGGAGGTTTTAGTGGCGCCCGGAAGTCTACCAAATTTTGCCAAAAATCAAAAAACGACGAGATAAAGTAAATTTACAATGCCTCATTTCACCCCTCACAGTTTTATTTCAAAAATAGATCCTTAATTCTTGAATTTTCTAAAACTGGAATGCGGCAATTCCGCATTCGAGTGACGTCAAAATTGACAATAGCCTCATTTATTAAATGTTAAGAGTGCAACCAAATGTGTCATCTTGACGTCATTTGATTATAGAATTGCTCCAACGATTTCGAGAATATATCCCCGGCCTTTGCTTTTCAAATAAATTCAATTTAAGTCTGGAACAAGAATTCCAGACGTTGCTACAAAGAAAGATGTGACCGTGACGTATGCTTTCCTAATTACCTTCCAGGGCGTGTGCATTTGACTCATAAACTAAAAAAGGCATTTTAAACAAAAATGGATTTAATTAGCAAGCACTTCAAAAATAGCCTTTAACGAATATTTGAATCGGATTTTAATTATTCGCGTTAATTAGGGCTGTCGACCGGCGGAAATTCCTGCTGATTAAATTTAATTGACAGGGGCGATAACAGAAATTGAAAAACATGGCTGATTTATTAAGTTTATTGCGGAACGGACGAGTCAGATAATTGGGGTTACAGCGGCGGATATTTCCCTCCTTCATCCGTTTTTTCTGGGTCATTTTCCTGCAGAATTTACGATTTAGCGGCCGGAAATTAACCGTCATGTGTAACACGAAACTTGCACATGAAAAGCGGGAACTTCAAATGCAAAAACAGACGGCTCATTAATGGAAACTTCCACACTTTTATCGCCGAACACATCCAATATGCGTGCCTTTTCCCTGATTTCCCTTCCAGCCCCGGTTCCGACAGCAACAAAAGGTTCTCATATCACCCCCATACATAACACATCCCCGGGCCTGATTTACCCTTAAAAACTGGAAAAAGGCTGCTCGAAAATGCCATTTAAATTTACATACCATTGTGACGATGATGGAGGGAACGATTACTTCGACTGTGTCTTGCGTATATGAATTATAGTTTTTAAGGGTAAATGTATGCGGTTAGAAGGGTTATTTTGTTTAATCCCCGGCAGGAAACTCTTCGTCTCTTTAAACACGACAGCAAAACTCACAAATTGGCCGTTTAAAGCGGTGGCGCTAATTCCGGCACTAAATTCACCTTAAGCTTGGAGGAACGATTGTCAACAAAACTCCGATAAATAACCGCTTCAGCCCTTTTCCACTACACCTGCCCGCAGCCGGCAAAAGTGCGGGGCTACTTATCCGGACCCTTTCGAGGGCCATCGGGTTAAAAAGGGGCTACATAGCAAGTTCATAACTGTATTTGGACCCTAATTTAATCGTTTATGGGCCGGGCCCTTCAGGGGGTGAATTTGCTGGTTTAAGGACTCTTTTTTGGTCAGGAAATATCTGGCAGACCACAAAGAGTTACCAAAAAAATTGGCTAATTTACCTGCAGTTTAATCCGCCCTCTTTGTAGGCGAAATGGCCGCTTGGTTAGAATATTCTTAGACGGGTTCCTGAATTGGCATTTGTATATAGATTTTTGCAATTATTGGTACTACTTTTAACTATCTGCACGTGATAAATCAACTACGATCGCTTGAAAAATAATTTAGGCGCACGTAAAAAAAACTATAGACATGGATAGGTAAACTACGGACGCGTAGACATAAACTACGGACACGTGAAAAATAGTCTGGGAGCATGTAAAAAATAAATTACGGTTAAGTGATCAATAAACTAAGGGAAGCAAAAATAAACTACGAGCACGTAAAAAGAAATCAGGAATACGTGAAAAATAATCTGAGGGTTAATTAAAAAAAGGCTTATTTCCTTGCAGTTTAATCTACACCCTTGGTAGGTGAAATTCTCGCTTGGTTAGAATCTTCTTAGATAGACTCCCAACTTGCCACGTACATACGTATATAGAAGGTAACATATTGTCATGGAGATGTTTTAGAAGACGCTAACATTTTGCAAAATAAGAGAAAATGCTATTAGACCTATGGTCAAAAACGCGCCATTTTCGATATATAAAGTGGCAAATTTTCACATTGTTTCTGATACCTTGCATTTTTCTCATGTATGTCTTGACCTAAATTTTTGAAATTTCGTACATCTATTTTCTTAAGACTCCCAAAAACAAAATGTCAAAATCGTCGATAGCGGTATACAGGACGTTATGTTTTTTTGGATCATGTACTATTTTATGTTTTGCATCTGTTTTTAAAACACCCTATATAAATTCTGATACGAAATTTAAATTCCTTGTTTAACTTTTTAGCGTTTTAGTCTCCTGTGGTATTTTTGTATCTTTCACCGTTTTCGTAGAATTTGCAAAAATATCTATCAATGCAAATTAAGAATGTATAGGAAGCAAGGGAAAAAATCATCTAGCTCAGTTATCAACTCTCTGAAGCAATTCGTAACATTTAATCAAATTTCTTAAAATAAAAATAGATCTAAACGAAAACAAAATTATAAAAACTATAAAAAAATGTTCTTCTGCGATGTGAAAAAAAATGAAACTGCCACCCTGTATATCGAAAATTAAGCGTTTTTGACTATGGCTCTATAAGCATTTTTTATTATTTTGCAAAGTGCTGTTGTTCCTTGAAATATGTCCGTGATAATGTTTTACGCCCTCAAAATTTTTGCAATTATTGGTCACATTCAGCAGAGGCTACAGTTGTGCAGTACTTCAACAACTGGTTGAAGTTCGGAGCAAAAAGTTGCACAACTGTGGATTCTGCTAAATGAGATCATTGCTCCAAGGTTGCTTTTAGCCCCTAAAAATATCTTCTTTGTCAGATTATTTTTTTATGTAATATATATAATTATACAGGGTATTTCAAATTCGACCCTCACCATTGGGATCTCGGAAACTAGAGGAGATACGAAAAAGTTTAAATGGGGGCAAAGTTGCGCAATCTAGTGCTTGATCGAATACCGTTTTCAAAATTTTAATTTTCCGAGCACTTCCGAAGATATCCGACAAAAACTAAAAATTGGAGAATATATTTTTATTTTTTTTTAGCGTTATTTGACAAGAAAGGTTAAATCCGTAAGCACATTTTCATTGTCACTTTTTCTCAGCTACACAATGACATATTCAAATTTGCGATCCGACGTTTCGTCTTTCGGCTACCATCATCAACTTTATTTTTTCTTATGGGCGCCATATTGGATTTTTCGACAAAAAAATAGTGCGTTTCATTCTGATTTCATTGATATAGAACTTCTTATAATTTACTTTTTTAAAAGCCGAAATATTTAAACAAAAAGAAATATTACATAGTTGGCCTTGACTCCATCGAAAGACTTTCTTTTGTTCGCGTTATATGACAGAACTTCTCAAACGAATTTAGAGCGTGTGCAGATTTCCAATGAAAATGAGTTTCCGAAGTGAAGAAAAACGAGATATGTTAAGACTTTATTACAAATTTGATAGGAACAGTACGAAAACAGCTCAAATGTATTTTGAGTTATATCCGGAAAGACAACAGCCGCATAGAACATTATTTAAAACTTTGGACGAACATTTAGCTGAGTTTGGTGCTTTTGAAAAATCTAGGATGAAGTATGGAAGCAGAAGGAAAGAAGATACTAGAAATAACCTACTGGCAGAGACAAAACTAAATTATTATTAAATGTTACAACAAGTGCTCAAATTGACGACTTTTTTGTGGGGCACTTTGAAAAATAGAATATATGAGAATCGAGATTATAACACAATAGAAGAACTTAGAGAAAACATCATTACACAATGTAGAGTAATCAGAAGGAGAAATATTATTAGGGCTGTCACTAATTTAAATAGACGTGTTCGTTTATGTATGCAGGAGGAAGGTCGTCAATCTGAACACTTGTTGTATCATTTAATAATAATTTAGTTTTGTCTTTGCCAGTAGGTTATTTCTAGTATCTTCTTTCCTTCTGCTTCCATACTTCATCCTAGATTTTTCAAAAGCACCAAACTCAGCTAAATGTTCGTCCAAAGTTTTAAATAATGTTCTATGCGGCTGTTGTCTTTCCGGATATAACTCAAAATACATTTGAGCTGTTTTCGTACTGTTCCTATCAAATTTGTAGTAAAGTCTTAACATATCTCGTTTTTCTTCACTTCGGAAACTCATTTTCATTGGAAATCTGCACACGCTCTAAATTCGTTTGAGAAGTTCTGTCATATAACGCGAACAAAAGAAAGTCTTTCGATGGAGTCAAGGCCAACTATGTAATATTTCTTTTTATTTAAATATTTCGGCTTTTAAAAAAGTAAATTATAAGAAGTTCTATATCAATGAATTCAGAATGAAACGCACTATTTTTTTGTCGAAAAATCCAATATGGCGCCCATAAGAAAAAATAAAGTTGATGATGGTAGCCGAAAGACGAAACGTCGGATCGCAAATTTGAATATGTCATTGTGTAGCTGAGAAAAAGTGACAATGAAAATGTGCTTACGGATTTAACCTTTCTTGTCAAATAACGCTAAAAAAAAATAAAAATGGATTCTCCAATTTTTAGTTTTTCTCGGATATCTTCGGAAGTGCTCGGAAAATTAAAATTTTGAAAACGGTATTCGATCAAGCACTAGATTGCGCAACTTTGCCCCCATTTAAACTTTTTCGTATCTCCTCTAGTTTCCGAGATCCCAATGGTGAGGGTCGAATTTGAAATACCCTGTATAATATATTAGGTGTACAACTTTGCTTCCGCCGTTTTTGAATAGATGTATGTAGCGGTAAGTAATGATCGAAATAAATAACCCCATGTGGGCATGCAGGAGCCTTGGGCACCTGTTAACATAACCTCATAAAAATATTAGTCTATTTGTGTCTTCATCATAAAGTTATTCGCAATTGAAAATGTCAGTGTACGAGCCAAATTCTCGTCATTTGCGGGAGGTTTTACTTTTCTGCTTCAATATGAAGAAATCTGCTGCTGAGGCTCATCGAATGCTCTCAGATACTTATGGGGAAGCCACTATTAGTGAAAGGACATGTCGTGAGTGGTTTCAGCGCTTCAAGAACGGTGATTTTCACGTCGAAGACCAACATAGCGGTGGAAGAAAGAAGGTTTTCCAAGATGCGAACTTGGAAGCATTACTTGACGAAGACTCGTGTCAAAGTCAACAAGAATTGGCACAATCATTGGGAGTGACTCAACAAACAATCTCAAAACGCCTCAAAGACATGGGAATGATTCAGAAGCAAGGATATTGGGTGCCGTACGAGTTGAAACCAAGAGATATTGACAGGCGTCTGTTCGCTTGTGAACAGTTGCTTGCAAGGCAAAGACGGAAGGGATTTCTGCATCGTATTGTGACTGGGGACGAGAAATGGGTTCATTACGATAATCCCAAACGCAAAAAGACTTGGGGATATCCCGGCCATGCTTCCACGTCGACGGCCAAACCGTCTATTCATGGTTCCAAAATCATGCTCTGTATTTGGTGGGATCAACTCGGCGTAATATATTATGAGCTGTTACAACCAACTGAAACAATCACAGGTGCTCTTTATCGAACCCAATTAATGCGTTTGAGCCGAGCATTGAAAAAGAAACGGCTGCAATACAACGAGAGACATGATAAAGTGATTTTGCAGCACGATAATGCTCGACCCCATGTTGCGCAAGTGGTCAAGAAATACTTGGAAACATTGAAATGGGAAGTCCTACCCCACCCGCCATATTCTCCTGACCTAGCTCCTTCTGATTATCACTTGTTTCGATCCATGGCACATGGGCTAGCTGACCAACACTTCCGGTCTTATGAAGAAGTAAGAAATTGGATAGAATCGTGGATCGCTTCAAAAGATGTCCAATTTTTTCAACACGGGATTCGTATGCTGCCCGAAAGATGGGAGAAAGTAGTGGCCAGCGATGGACAATACTTTGGATCCTAAAGGTATAATTAGTTTTTTACAATAAAATCGCGAAATTCGGAAAAAAAACGGCGGAAGCAAAGTTGTACACCTAATATATACAGGGTGTCCCAGATCAAAGTGCAAATATTTTAACCATAGATTCTACTAATGAAATTAACAAATACGTATTTTTTGTTTTTGTCCAAAAGTCTGTCGTTTCAGCTCGAAGGCTCTTTGAATATGGGGCCTTATTTGGATAAAATAATTTATTTTGGAAATACCCTTTAACGGATTATTATGAAATTTGGTGTACCAACATTTTTTGATCGTACTAATTCAAAAATAAAAAAATTAAAATTACAACTTTGGCATAACATAGGTATAAGGGCCGGAGTATGAATATAGGGGCCCCTATTTATTTAACAGTTAAATGTTTTAATCAAGCGGATACATTACTTGGATTTACCTTTCATTTAGAACCTTTTTTGTCTCTTGGTGATTTTTCGTAGAATGTGTCGCTTTCTCGTAGTAGTTACTTTAATGTATTTATTACATATCTTACTCGAGTTACATTGTGTCTGTCTAAAGTTATTTATTTTCATTATTTAAAACAAAATACCATAGAAACGAAGAATGAAATTGTACACTATAAAAATTGTTCAAAGTGACCACCCTGTTGTTCAATACATTGATGAAGACGTATCTCCAAGTGATTAACAGCTGCACGTAAAACATGGGGTAAAGTTTTTAACTCTTGTGCAGTTATAAATATTCTTTCTCGGAGTTCCTCCGCTGAATTCATTGATGTTGCATACACTTAATAACACTTAACAACTTAACCTACTTAATAACAACAAATTCTTGTAATAAAAAGTCATAAAATTTGGAATCGCTACTACGAGAAAGCGATACATTCTACGAAAAATCACCAAGAGACAAAAAAGGTTCTAAATGAAAGGTAAAACCAAGTAATGTATCCGCTTGCTTAAAACATTTAACTGTTAAATAAGTAGGGGCCCCTATATTCATACTCCGGCCCTTATACCTATGTTATGCCAAAGCTGTAATTTTAATTTTTTTATTTTTGAATTAGTACGATCAAAAAATGTTGGTACACCAAATTTCATAATAATCCGTTAAAGGGTATTTCCAAAATAAATTATTTTATCCAAATAAGGCCCCATATTCAAAGAGCCTTCGAGCGGAAACGACAGACTTTTGGACAAAAACAAAAAATACGTATTTGTTAATTTCATTAGTAGAATCTATGGTTAAAGTATTTGCACTTTGATCTGGGACACCCTGTATATCGAATTTATTTCTATCTGTTTCCCCTTGTTATATGTCTGTTGATCTTTGCTGTCGCCCCAGTGTTTCCTTTGTTACGAACATATCGACAATTTTTACAACGTTTTCATTAGACAAGACGTTGAATTTACTGATGTGAATAACACTTTGACCGTGTAACCTTCTTGTTTCCGCTTTCATGATTAAGACCACATCTTTGTGCTTGAGGGACATATTTCATTGCGAACACCCGGCAAAACGATGGGAACATTACATCTAGTCTCTCTTTTTCTTCTATATTCTACATTTAGTCCCTCAATATTGCTTCCATGACGACGGATCTCACCCATAGTCTATCTGACGGCTTTATTGGTCACATCTTTCCAAGCCACCGTCCAGCTTTGTTGTCCTGGCCCCCTCAGGAAGGGCGGCCTTGCCTAAATAAATTGGAGCTGCTCGATGAGCATTTTGTGGCATTCCTGGGCGGCCAAAATTGGTCTGAGGACAATTTCTGTGGCTTCTGTCCAAGGATTTTTGTTTTGATTCATATAGCGAAATTGCGACAATAAAAAAACCAAACATATTTAGATCCTCCGCTATCTTTGGTTTTATGGGGGAATTTACAAGCGTGTCTCGTATGGCAACAATTGGACCAAAATTCCCCCAATAAATATCTCACTTGTCCCCATGGTAGTTCGGTGGTTCCAAAACACATTAATTCTCCCCATTGAATTGGGACTCGTCTGTGTAATACTTTGCGGAACAATTTTACTGCCGGGCATAAATCTTGTTAACGCGTTAACGTTATTCCATTACTATAAAAGGGCCATAATTCTACTTATTAGCCAAAATGCTACATTCCAAACGCCAGATATATTCCCAGAGATATCACCAAGATAAAACAGTAATAAAACGGATTTATGTCCCGAAAAAACCCTTTACATGGCCCGCGTAACGTCAAGAATAAGGGATGATATTTAAGAATGATAAATCTAATCTATTTAAAGTTGGGCCCCATGCAGATTCCGGTCCCTAAAAAGCCTCTATGAGAGAATTATTGGGGGTTTGTTGCCCTCGAAGTCGCAAAATGAATACTTTAACCTGCATTCTGCAGTCTCGTATAATATCCTTTCAACCTTTGCATTTTACTTCCTCGAATTTAATGGCTTTTAAAGTTGCTTCTCACCTGTCAAGTGCCATGAAATATTTCCGCCAGTTTTCTTATGATCCGCCCACAGGCGCAGCTAAAACGCATTAAGCTCCATCTCCCCGTCATGAGTGATGTCCTTAAATTATTTTTACACTAATATTTTATACGCATAACTGTATTAAGAAATGTTTGTCATACATACCGCAAGTCGGGGTAGATTTCTCCCCGTTGCGGGTGGTTGCACTTGCCATTTAAATGTACGAGAAAATGAAATGGAATTTAATCCTTCGGGTATTATAGCGCCGGCTCTCGAGGCTATAAGCCAGGATTAAATAATTTTATATATATGAAAATTAAATTTGGTTTTGGAGGCGCCCAAGCCCTGGATTAGCCACTAGGATATTGGAAATTCAAAGTGACCCTTTCAGGAAATTAGTGTAATTGGATTTTTGTGTGTGTGTGTGTGTGCCACAGGGGTTGTCAAAATGTGAACAAAAAACCTGGGCCTTTCGAAAATCATAATTTACGAGTGAACAGCTTGAGTGAATTCTACGAAAGTAGGCAATTCTATATTACCGACAACTGCCAATCGAATGGCGTTCTCAGAATTTTCCCACGCTTTCTAGATTTTTGAGTAATTTTATTCAACTTGATTTTTTCTTACGGCCGCCATATTGGATTTTGGTGACGTCGAGTTGGCAACAAAAGAAGCTTTTCAACCATATCCGACAAAGATGCCTCGGACCTACCCAAGTAGAAAAAACAAACAAAAGTATCATTTCACCTGAGTAGGCTCAGAAATAAGTGCTTTGTTTTATTATCACAAAGCACCACAAGACTTTAGTATTGCTATAGATACTATTGTTCTATTTAATGTCAATTTTTATTCCTTCAAATTTAAAACATTATTTTAAACATTTTCGACTGGCAGAAATTTTAAAATAATAAAAAATGTGGAATGGTTTTCAAATCGAGAAAATTAAAGAATGTCCGTTTGTTAAGAGTTGTAGAATTTGTGATAACCAAAACGAAGAAATATTGTAATATTTCGTGTAGTTATTAGCATTAGTAGTTCCTATTCCTTCATTCCTATTCCCTCATGGTGAGTAGTAGGTACGTATTTCTTCATTGTGTTCCTTTGTTATTTTTGGTAAATTTGATGGAATTATCACTTTCGTTTATATTAAAAAGATATACTAAATTTTTATTGTCTTATTAAATAAAACATGCAGAACATTAGTGCTATATAAGTAATATGAAACAAAGCACTTTTTTCTCAGCTTATTTAGGTTAAATTATGCTTTTGGTTTTTTTTTACTTTGGTAAGTCCAAGGCATCTTTATGGTAAATGGTTGGAAAGCTTTTTTTATTGACCATGCGACGCCACCAAAATCCAATATGGCGACCATAATAAATAAGAAAGTTGGATGTAGTTGCTCGAAATCTAAAGAGCATGGAAAAATTCCGTGACTGCCATTCGATTGGCAGTTATTGATAATAGCGAAATAATAAATTTCGTAGAATTCACTCAGACGGTTTACGCATAATTTATGATTTTCGAAAATCACAGTTTTCAGTTTTTTTGCTCAAATTTGTCAACTCTTGTACATATTTTTAATTTTAGAACTTTTTCTGAACGAGCGCAAAAATTCGTATTTTTTTGTCTAATTTAAGTCACTTTGTATCTCTTACCGTTTTCATGATCGCCACGGAAGTCACTTTGCTTACACCACTCCGTATAACTATGTTGTAATTTTATGAATGAATACCCTCTTGTATGCCGTTTTTTTCCATTTTGCTGGTATCTGCGAAATTTGGAGTCCCTGCCAACCTTTTACGGTACTCTCCAAGGGGAAATAAATGAGAAATGTACATTGTTTTTTTCTTTTTCTCCTCCAGGACTGATAATAAATAATACATTTAATTACACTTCAAATTAAGCCTCTCCTTTTTAGGAACCATAAATTTCCTCCCTTTTACGAGCTTTTAAGCCATGTAAGCTCCTTTTATAATATGTACAATAATAATTTTCTTGTTGCCCTTAATAAGAATATGCTATTAATTTACATACAAAACTCAGTATACAGGGTCTTCGTTTTACATAAAAGATACAAGGTTGATTAAATGAGGGTAAAGTTGCGCAAGTTGGAGTGCAAGAATATGTCGTTTGAAAATGTAACTTTGGGTAATCTTCGAAGGTGTTCGTCGAAAACCAAAATTTTTAGAAATAAGTTTTTATTTTTCCCTCAGCCTATTTAGCGAGATAATTCAAAATGATTGGCACTTCATCGCTGCAATTTTTTCTCTTCTACAACGTGGAGATGTCATATGTAAAATCCGACGTTTCGATTTTCAGCAACCCTCATCAACTTTGTTTTTTCTTACGAGGGTTATATTAAATTTTTACATTTTCTAATTCAAATTTTTTTCTGATTTCGAAGTTTTTTTTTGTTACGAGGAAAATCTTCTTAAGACACCCAGCATGATTTTCTGGCAACCGGGTAGGGTGAGATTCACTGGGGTGCCTACCCGCTAAAAACTTCGGGATTACTCAAAGCCAATTCTCTGACAACCCGGATCCGTTTCTGGGGGATAAAACGTTGGAGTCGAAGGGACGCATTTAGTGGTCTAATATATCTTGGATATCTTGTTATTCGTTTTGGTCCTTTGTGGTCTTTCTAGTTTTTCCAATACTGGATTATTAGGCATCTAGCACAGTGCGTTCCACGCGCTCTTTTTCCTCGACAATTGCACAAATGACGTTGCTGCAGGTGCCTCACGTGTTTTGGTTCTCCATCATTTTATCCATTAGGAGTGCCGGAGTCGGTGTTCCCACCAGGATGTCCCTTTCTCTTTGTAATTCCTGACAGTAGAAGAAGAAGTGTGCTGCGGTGTCAACAACTTCGCAGGATTTACAATTCGGACCGGTTTTTTCTGTCTACTTTGTATATTTCTTAAAACTCTCCTGCCCCCTTAGTGTAGTAATAGTAGATTAAGTAATAATTTAGGCATCTGCGCTTGCAGGAGGTCTGGATACCTAGCTCCGGGACCAGTTTCTTTGTCCTCAGTCCCTTGCTATGTAGACTTGCCCATTGTTGTCCGCTTCCGTGATTCGTAGTAATTTGCTTAGCGTGGAGCGTTCTTCCAGGAGGAGGTCAATCGGTGGGATGCCGAAAATGATTATGATGATTTATCACATATTAACCCGCGCCCGCCAGTCGCAACAATACCATAAAATATTCTAAAACTCTTTTGAGTCACAAGTCTTTAGAAATTAATCAAAAACAAACGCAAAAGGGACTTTCTGACTCAGAAAATGTACTGAAACTTTAAAAATACTGGAAGTACGTAGTCAGGTTTCAGAACGTTAGCAAACATTTCGTTTTAGCTAAAGACGACTCACCGACAAAACTCTACCTGGTAAGTCATACTTCGCCTTAAGTCCAGTAGATCCAAAAATAGGAATTTGACCAACATTCTTTCTGTCTGAGCTACGAAGTACCGCGGGGGTTCATGCGAAAGAAAAATGTTTGGTCTTTCTGGTAAATCTTCCCAAAACTTCATTTCAGCAGGTCATTTCTACAAGTCGCAAACATTAGTTAATTGTGATGAAACTCGCAGAGACGAGAAACCTCAGGAGCTTTCATTACTGTATATATATGTAGCTGAGCATTGAAGTCGGTCGGACAGGGAAATTATGCGAAGCTCCCCAAGCTTCCAAACGAGCTTGCGAAATTTTTGCTGGTGCAGAACTCCCCGTCCTAGTCGGAAAAGCCCTGTTATTTGAAATGCCTCGGCCATTTTGCATGGCGTTACCGTAAAGGGTACGTCTGAATCATTTCCAGCACTAGACGCAATCCCAGAGGTCGCAGTATAAAGTGGTGAAAACTGACAGTCTGCAAGTTGGGAAAATCTCAGAAATTTGACTTTAAGGCCACATCGTGACCACTTTTAACTTCATAAAAATGTTTAGGGTTTTCTCTATCCATTATCTATCACATTTCCTCTAGAATTGGCACTAAAGTGGGATCGCATTTCTCTAAAGTATCCCGAAGCGGTAAAACGTTCGCCTTTCTCAGGTGTTATTTGTGTTCTCTGTTGAAATTTCGATATGTTTGTGCTGGATTAAAAAAAGAAAAGGTCTAATCAAAACTCGGAGTACGCGATGTTTCTTTGCAAAACCTTCAAAACATGCAACTCTACCCGCAAATTTAACTACACTGTGTTTTAGAAAGGAAAAATACTTAGAATAGTGGACTGATAGCTTTAGTTAGAGTTTTCAAACGAATTCTTAATAAGCCGTATTCCAATTACTCCAGCACAATTTGATAATCAATAATAACCATTATAATTATGGCCTATATGATAGGCAAAGATTGAGTGATTGATTGATAAACGTTAGGACTTCGCGATTCGCGGTTGAGGCCTGTATTAATAATACAAGATAGATTAATCGGAATAACAGTTTTGACGTAGTTGACGTTTGACGTTTCTAATACAATATAATACAGGGTGTTCCGAAAACGCATGTGAAAGACGGTATCTTAAGATGATTTAAATCGGTATGTTAGGATTTGATTCAAAAATGATTTGAAAAAAGTATCTCGTTTAGACGCTGTTGACGGTCAAAGCCCTTCAAAAATAAAAAAAAAACATGTATTTTGTTATATCTAGCGAATGCTTTAATGGATTTTAATAAAGCCCATTGTGCATTTATTCATTAGTACAGGGATTATTTTCATGTAATATTCATGTCTGTTCGCAATGTGCAAGTGGTAAGTTCTTAGCCATCTTCGTACAAAAAGACCAGAACTTTTCACTGAATAGCTACATCGTATTAACTTTTTTCTGACGATACATTAGCCCTTTGTCCAACTTTTCTATCTTTTGGAAAATTTTCGTACGGTTAACATTTCACGTTGAAATCATTTTCTTTTCACACACAAAACACCAATTTTCCATCAATTCGAAAATTATCGATACTTGTCGATGTGAACGCTCGTGTCACTTATGGAAAATCTCATAAAGTTTCATCGAAATTTTTTGAAGTTTCTTTTGAGTTGTTTCTTTTGAGATCAATAATGGCGTTCTCTAATGAAGAAATGCCTGAGAGAGTTAAAATTATGGGTTTTTGTAAAAATAATCTAACATCCTGTGTTACGGTTATTTTGTTACTTCATTTCCCTTAAGTGACATCAGCGTCCGTAGCGATAAATATCAATAATTATTGAAGTGATGGCAAATTGGTGTTCTGTATGAGAAAAAAAAAATTTTTTTTCGACGTGAAATGTTAACCGTACGAGAAATTTCCAAGAGATAGAAAAGTTGCAAAAAGGACTAATGTATCATAAAAAAAAACAGTACGATGCAGCTATCCAGTGAAAAGTTCCAGTTGTTTTTGTGCGAAGATAACTAAGAACTTACTACTTGCACCCTGCCAATGGACATGAATGTTACATGAAAATAATCCCTGTACTAATTTCATTGAAAAAAAATCATTGAAATACATTCAAGTACTTTCCAGATATAGCAAAAAACATGTTTTTTTTTCAGGAACTTTGACCATCAGTAGCGTCAAGACGAAATACTTTTTTCAAATAATTTTTAATAATAAATATTAAACTATCGACTCAAATAATCTCACGATACCATTTTTGACATGCATTTTCGGAACACCCTGTATAAGGAGCACGCAACGAAAGAGATCATACGTATATAGAGATAATGACGGCAATGAGATTTACATATGACACCGATGGGTCGAAAAATTCGACGAATGGTTCGAACTTGGCCCAAAGTATTCCAAACTTATTTTCCACCCTGTTTTACTGATGGCGATAGAGTGTGCAAATGTGGCGTACATATAACTGGATCAACTCCCGTTACACGTACTGCTGGATGCATTCCCTCCCCAGTCTTGCTATAACGTGATGTAACATTGAAAGTTGGACAATAAAGTGTCCGAGGATTATTATTATTATCATTGCTATTTATTAGCCCCAGGAAGTTATTAAATCACGGTCCTGACAACAGTTGTAAATTAGACTTCCTAGTTTAGAGCAACGTTAAATAGACTGAGACGTGGGAGATGCGCTAACTTTGGTGATATTTTGGGAATTAATAATGGAAGTTTGTTTTCCTTATTGTTTGCCGAGAACCGATTCCATAACTAATTAAAGTTGAGCGAATTTCGTGCGGTGACTCCACGGAATTAAATCAGACGTTTTAGTTGCGTTGTTGTATTTTCTAGCGAAAACTCTCCCTTTAATTGAGTTCGCGGAATTATTATTTTAGGTTTTAAAAGCTTCCACAAATCCATTATTATCTTTCAGATCTATATACAATTTATCCCGCAAACCGCAAAGTTCTACAATGGGAATCCGAGATGTTTGATTAACTCTTTAGATCCCCCTTTTGTCCGCCTAAATTGGATCCCTATTTGGCGCTAATTAAACAGCCGGGGTTTGTTTAAGTTTTTATGACTATCAAGTAGAACAACATTTCGAGGGTTAGATATAATTTATCACCCAAAATTCGGGTCTTTTATTTTCATACATATAACAGGGAAAAAACGCGAGTTTCGCGTAAAAAGTGAAAATTTTCCAGCCCAGAGGAGACTTACATTCTTGTTTTTGCGTCAGCTGTTGGCAGGGCGGAAAGTGCTTGATTGATGCGAATAAGGGCAAAAAGGGTGCTATCAGTTCCTTGATGAAACATCACATCAACCAAATTTGCCCATCGTTTCAAAGGAAAAATTTAGTTGGCAGAGCCTTAGAAATAAAATAATCCTCTTTCACTTCGACGAGGGGTCGCAAATAATAAACGACCAAATTACCATTTATATAAAATAATTAATTCGCTTCGGACCCCTTTTTCGACCTAATAATCTTCAAAAGAGGGTCCTGACCCCCTTGGCGGTCGCGTGCGATTTTTCTTACCCCGAGTTTATGCCCGGGAAATTTACGCCTTTCGGTCGGGCCAGAAACCCCAGGAATTTGTTCTAAATTAGTCAACTAAATTAATGTTATTTACTTGAGGAAATAACTAAGTATTATATATCGTGAATATTTCAAAGGACGATTGAATTTCCCTTTACGAGAAACTTATGCGAAAATCCTTTACCTTTTAGATCATAATCTTTACTTCAAACGTGAAGCATATCATCAAGGAGATTTTCAAGAGGCCACAGTACTCTGCAAAATAATTTGAAAAACCCCTAATAGACCTATGGCCAAAAACACACCATTTACCATATACAGGGTGGCAAAGTTTCACATTTTTTCTCATATTTTGTGTTTTCTCACATATGCCTTGAGTTAAAATTTTAAAATTTCGTACACTTATTTTCTTTAAGACCTATAACAAAATATCAAAATCGTCGGTAGACATCTAAAGAATGTTATGTTTTAGGGTCATGTACTATTTTATGATTTATACCTTCTGTTTGAATTCTGATACCAAATTTTAATTCCCTCTTCAATTCTTTAGTTTTTAGTCTCTTGCAGTATTTTTGTATCTTTTATCGTAGAATTTGCAAAAACATCTATCGATATATATGAAAAATGTAAAGTAGGGAAAAATTATTCATGACGTTCAATTATCAACTATGCGAACTAATTCATAACATTTAATCAAATTGCTTAAAATAAAAATAAATGTAAATAAAATTATAAAAACTTTAGAAAATGTCCCTCTCTGTTTATCGAAAATGGTGTGTTTTTGTCTATCGATTCATTACCTTTTTTTTGTTATTTTACAAAGTATTATCGTTCCTTGAAATATTTTTTTAATGATATGTTACACCTTGTATAATTCAAAAGAGCAAACTTTTCTTGAAAAGCTAGGGAAGGTTGAAGGCAGAAAACACAGTAACATGCCTAGGGGGGATTTAAAGGGATGGATAGGTAGATCAATTTTTTCAATTTAACTTTTAGTTACATTTTTCAAAATAATTCGAGCTACCTTTTTTTTTCAATTTTTTTGAAGCAAGTTGATTTACTATTTTTAACACAATTCAGGTTTTCAAAAATTTCTTTTCTTAAGCAAAAAAACTTTGAAACTTTCCAGCAGTGAACAGTATTATACCGTGTCGGCATATTAAAGAAGAGATGAAAATTCAACCCTCAAGTTACTTCAAAAACAAAATAGCCCTTAATTATCAAGCTATGCCACTTTAAGCTGCAATTAAAAGCTTAAAGTGTGCTTGACAAACGCAAAAAATTAATCGATTCACATCACGGAGCAGAGTCGTATCATGTAGGGATTTACAAGTGTTATTTAATTACTAACTGATTAATTTATTTTTAACATTCAATTATTTTGGAAATAATATACTACTTTTTCATTAAGTTAGATCAGTGATTTTGGTATAACTAATAAAAGCTTAAAATATTCTTTGTACATACAAAACTTGATCTGGTTTTGAAAATAGATCAGGTGCGCACCATGGTTGCTTCAAAAGGTAAATTATTGGGTTTCTTTGAAAATGAAACGTTTTTTATGAAGTTCGATTACTGATATAACCATAATGAAAAGTCTTCTTTCGGCAAATTAGGCCACTAATTTTGAAATAATTGAAAACTTAAAATGGCCTGTACAAACCCAAAAATTTAATAGGTTTTTAGTAACGGTATACTACACGGAACAGGGTGGTTCCATGTCGAGTTCAAGTCATAAATACGTCATTATTCTGCATAATTCACCATTCAATTACGTGGTAAACACTGCCATACCATGCCAAATGGAAAAAATCTAATTTATTTTCTCCCAAATGAACAGATATATTATATCTTAAACAGCTGTGACATAGAGCAAATTGCTCTGTCCTGCTGTTCTTCAATTTGGATGTCCGAAAACTTCTCCGATACTCATGAATGTTTAGTGGTGGTTTTTGAGATTTTTTCCATTAAAAGGATAATATTTACCTATAAATTTCGATCGTAAACAGTAAATGGACCTATGGTGCGTGCTGAACTGGCATTTTCTAGCAATTTGTAGGTGTTTTTCCTGTGAAATATGAGACAGAAAGTGGATATGAGATAAATATCTTCTATACGTTTAAGGCAGATTGTTAATTTTTTTATCTTTATTTCGTTCGTAAAGGCGTTATTCTCAACGAAAATAAAAGTAACAATGGAAGATGTATATTCCGGGTTACGCAAAAATTAGCTTAATCCTCTTGACGAAATGGTGAAAACTAATGAGGTCTTGAATCCTTCATTTATATACAATTTTAGTGCACCCTATCTCCAATCCATCATGGCAAGACGTAACACTTTTTCACAGTTCAGTTTCAGTTTGTGAGAAGGTATTATTGCAATAGATTTTGTTGTGTGCACTGAATTTGATAACGGTTTGTTATAATTATCATTCACAGAGTATAACTGTGGTTTTATAGAGCTAAAATAATAATTTTTAACCACATCGAGAGGATTCTATCCTGAGCCTTTAAATAAATCAATTGGCGTGCAGGGTTGTTTCCAAGAAATATGATTTTTTAAGATTTGCTAAAAACTGTATTTGAAATTTTTCTGCTGCCGCCTCATGCCTCAGTACGCCTCTGCGTCTTGTACACTCACAATTCTTGACCTCCTAAACAACACTGTATATTATGTCTAATATTAGAATCATTGGCGGACCGCAAGTACTTACATCTGGTGTTACCATATTTTTGTATTTTTATTTTAATTTAATTGTTGAAACTGAATCAGGTTTCGGTACGCCTGTGTTTTGCACTATCGGATTCGCAAATTTTTTACCAACTAAAGGGTATTTTAGAGTTCATTTGCCGCAAAATTTATCGGCGTGCCGAACATGTGTATTTTTGAAGCTACAAATATTTTAATTATGTTAAAAACCGGAACAATTTTAATTATTTACACTGAATTGTGCCTCAGTACGCCTCTGCGTTTTGTACAATCGCACTTTTTTCCGATTCCTGGCAATTTGAAAAACATTGTGTAATCTCTCAGTGGAGAAAATCCATGGGGCATCGATGGTGTATCGATGGTACTTCTGGGGTTACAATTTTTCTTACCTTGCTAATTTGTTAAGAACTGTGTTGTACAATGAAGAAGTTTGACTAGACAGGAAATCATTGACGTGCTGAATGTATTTCTGAAGTAATAGCTTTTTAATCGTCACTTACCATGCAGCTCGATGATGGGAACTTTATGCGCCTTGACCACGGGCACCTCCTGCCCTACTCCATTGGTGTACACGTGACTATTCCTGGCGAGCACTTTCCAAAGTTTCATTGTCACCGCCAGCGTGACCGAATTTCCAGTTTTTCTACACGGAGATAAAGTCTTTAACACGCACCATTTCACTCACAGCCACCTGAAAAATAAATTCGCAATTACTTTATGTTGGAACCATCCATCGGTATGTGCATCTTTGATATTATTGAATCCTATTTGCATAGTTTTCTCATGCAACGCTGGGTCAAGAATGTTATTAGATGTAGTTAGGGAGTTTGCAGATCTTATCAAACTTAATTGCCGAAAAAGGTATGCCCATGTCTTGCGGCGGCTCCCCGCATGGGGCTCTTAAGGGAATGGAATGCCGGACCACTTTGAGCTCTCGTATTAAACGGTTTCCTTTAGAAAACTGCAGGAACACCTCCATACAGTGAAAAGGGGAAATTCTCTCGGAGAAGAGAGCTTTCGTTTTAATTTTAAAAAGAAACGAGTGTTCGACAGGGAAGATTCGAGCCAAGTGAACAGCACCCGGGCTTTGCATTTAAACTGCTCTTAATACCGTAAAAAAAAACTAGAGTTTCAGCTAAATAAGTACAAGATTAAAATCGGTTTTATCTACTTGTCGTGCACCTCGTTAACATTCAGCTACAAGACTAATATCTGTCAATGGTTAAAGTCAGCAAGTTTAGCCCTAATGGGCTTGGAAGGATTCCGATAACTCGGTTAAAGTTTGCTACAAAGCCCGTGTTAACCTTGTTGTTCCTACTCTAACCCGGAGTTTAATAAATTATGAAAGTTGCTAGTTTCAAGTTGAAAACAAACAGTTCTTTCCCGTGCAGTGCGGCCGGAATTTCAATTAGCCTTGTAAAATGAATTTATTTGATTTAAGTGGAAAGTTTCGGGCTAATTGAATATAATTTCCAAGAAAGAGGAAGGCCTTTTAAGGTATATATTCTCAACATCTTTAAGAAAGGAACTACCAAGAGAATTGTACTGCATTTGTTAAAAACGTTAGGCATTGGGTCAGAATAAGGACGCTCCAAGCATCCACTTTGCATGTGGAATTTCTACTAAACGAAACAAGCATTTGCTTCAGTTACGTGGAGCATCCATTACCATCTCTTCGGTGACGTACAAAACAGTTAAGAATTTTCACAAAATTCAAATTTTTGGATTAATATTTGTGCGGTTTGCATCAGTTTTCCATCCCTCTACATACGCCATTGTCCCTTCATATTTGAATCTAACATGAGGTTTCAAGGTTTCAAAGCATTTCTAGTGAAAATTAACCAACGTTAATGGCCCACAAAGCGGTAAATCATTTTCATAAAACTGACAATCCGGGATCAATATTAAGTGTGGCTTATCTCAGCTTTTGGCCCCTTTCGAGACGCCACTGTTTTATGTTTGGAACGGATCTCTGAGCTTTCAAGATTTCAAAATATGTTCAGCGGAAATTTGCGGTCTTCGGTGATGTACAAAGCAATTTACAATTTTCATAAAATTGTAATTCCCAATTGAGCATTAGTATGGCTTGTTTGGGTTTTCAACTCCTCTAGAGACGCTACTGGCATCAGCTATATATCAGAAACTATAAAGGGTTCGAAGAAGAAAATTTTTCTTAATGAATATGGTGAGAAAAAAGGGTTTAAAAATAGCTCCACTCGAAATTTGTCAGATCGTGGGAATTTTGGAGGACAGCCCCTGATCTGAGGCAACTTTTGGATACAGCTTTGATCCCTGATGAGTGCATTCTCATCCGAGACACCCTTGTGATAGCCTCTGTTGATGAGGGTTAATAAATAAACCTCTGTGTTGGAACATAAAACTGCATTGCTGGCAACAACAATTGCACAGTCAAGCCTATAAATTAAAATCAAAAATCTGCCACAAATTAGAGCGTTGTTGGCAATAGAACAAACCCTCACTCGTTACCAACAGCAATTCGGTCCATTAATACCGGTATTTCGAATTATCTACTAAATATCTGCGAATCGAGCGGTATAGAGGATTTAATGAATACAATTTTATTACAATGATACAAAGTTTATGCCAACCAAGTTTAAGCTATACAGGGCGAATTTTAAGTGTGAGTTTTCCGCTTAACACGTCTAGACGTCGAAAAACTAAGCAAAATCCTTATGTAACATTTTTTCGAAATCTCAAAAAGAATCAAAATATGCACGTATGAAAGTTTTAACAAATAACAAAGCACTTTAATTATTATTTATTTCAGGAATGGCTACGAGCGGCGTTTAAAATTGTCGTCAGTGTTTTCATTTACACAAATTATTACTTGCCTTATTCACGATTCCGTATATGCTGTTAAAACTATCTCCTCGAATTATTTCTGTGGTGTTTTCTATTCATTTACGTAACTCTGCAACAGTATTAATTTCATTCGTAAACACCAAACTTTTCATGCAACCCCACAAATAAAAGTTACATGGATTTAGGTCTGGTAATCTCGCGGGACATGTTATTGGTTCATTGCGACCTATTCATCTGTTAGAAAATCGGTTATTTAAAATGTCACGTACATTTCTTTACTTTTTTTCATATGCGCACATTTCAGTTGTTTTTGAAATTTTTAAAGAATGTCACATAAAGATTTTGCTTAATTTTTTGAGGTCTACATCGTGTTAAAAGGAAAATCTCTACTTAAGACTCACCCTGTGTAGGCTAAGCAGAAAAGTCAAGTTTAGTACATAATTTACTCGTATGTGACTGGCATTTCTTCCAGATCATCAATAATGTATTCCAACTTGTTCTTCGTCGTTTGAAAATATATTGTTGAGGCGTGCAGAAAGGGGTTCATTAATAAACATTTAAATGAGTAATCGTGTTATTTCCGTCGAGTTGCTACTTGAAGTTTCCCGGCAGTGCCATTATCGTAATATTTCTTTATAATTGGCAACCATTTCCGGGAAAGTTTGAGAAGTATATTCATCCCAAGGTAGCTCTGATAGTTCACCTTGAAACTCAAAAATATAAAACGTGGTACTGAAAGGCAATCAACTGAACCTTTTTTCAATTTACCTTGAATTTTGTGTGGGCTGAAAGTACAGATAGATAAGCGACGTGTGCATAATTCGCTCCACTTTTATTGAGAAAGAAGGGAAAATCCATAGACAGTCCCTTAAGCCTCACGGCACTTGAGAGAGTCATGGAAAGTTTCATGAGGAGAGCGAAACCTGCTCTTTTGGGGAAAAGGAGCGCTTCGCCATTAATTTTAGTCCTTAAAATATATTCGAAATACAAAAACGAGCACTAATTATCAACGAAAGGGAAAAGTCAATTGCTAATTTTCCAGACGCCAGCAATTAATCAGCCTATGACACACCATTTGTTTAATCTAAGCCGAAAAGATTGAGACTTTTTTATAATCCTAAACAACGATTTATAATAAAATGCCCTGGTGGCAATTAATCTTGCTTAGGAGGACGCCCAAATTGCTGGAATGCTAAAAAACGCTAGGTTGGCTCTTTGGAAGAGCCATTCGAGGCGGGTTTCAATGACAAAGGAGCGCTGTTTTGTATTCAAGATGCTTTTTGGTGGCACCAAATCAATAAATAAGCTCTCTCACACCATTTTGCTTAGGAAGAGTATTGCAAAAATCTATAATCCATTGGGCGAGAAGAAGGGCAAATATTTACACAAATCGCTGCTCGGTGCAGTCGATAATATAAAATAACCTCAACCCGCTAAAACGTGAGAACGAGGGCGTGAGAGGCATTCAAAAGCATTATTTTTGTAATCAATCGCACTCTTGATGACATAGCAAAATTTGATTTCGTGATTATTCTTATGATTCACATTCAAAGTGCAAAGTAACGTATAACTAATCAAATTACTTTCATAAAATTAATAAACTAATAAATAAAAAAATAATTTGCTAGGAGTTTGCAAAATATGGAGTTGCAAGCGGTGATTGTTTTTGATGCTATGGACATCGTGCGCGGAGTTAATGATCGGGTGGAACGTGGAAACACGGCTTACACGTTCAGGTTAGAGTCAGTGTCGGTTTTATGGAGAACGAGGTTGGGCGATGGCCCAGGATGGCAGACCAGGAAGAGCGGCGAACTGTTTTGGAGGTGATAGTTAAAAATTTCGCTCAGGGCACCAGACTTGCTAAGGCCGGCCCTGGTTAGATTAGTTGATGTTTGGACTTTGACTTGAATGGTTCGATTTTTGGTACCTCGAGCTACGATCTGGAGATTTTGGTTTAAGACTTGCGAATGTCCTTCAATATTTTTGTAATATTCCTGGAAGCTCTAAATGTGAGAGATCCACCTCCGATTCCTATATGGGAATTGATTTGAGGTCCTCCTAGAAGCTGTATCAGAAAGTCACGGTCCTACCAGCGTAAAATTAAAAGAGGGATTGAATCCGCCGAACAATGCTTCTTTAATATTTTTGAAAAAGTCCTAGAGCCTCCTCAGTAAACTGGACAGAAAATAGGAGCGTAACAAACCTTGTCTCTCATATTCTCTTTATTTATTTCTTTAATTGAACTTAATTAAATGGACGTGAAAATTCGGATGGGTGAACATTCCAGAGCAGGGCCACCTTCATTCCCTTCCGGTTAATTGAGTTATATAGAGATATGCCAATTTAGGGAATTTTCACCGTCTTGGGCGCAAATTCATGTAAATAGGTCCGCTATTAAATTTGCCCGAAGACCCCCCAGATTTCGCTCCCCCTTAAAAAATGCATCCCTGATTTTTGAATTAAAATTAAATTCAGCATTTCAGAAATTTTGCCAGAGAAAAAAATTGCAAATTGCCGTCGAGGCCAATTAGAGGGGCGATAATTTCTTCGTCTATTGTCAAATAATGTCAAAAACTAATTAAATCGCTGTCTTGGACGGGTGCCAGACTAACGTCTGGATCCTGCTTTGATTGAGGAGCGCGATATGAAAACAAATGGTAACCAGGCCTGGAGCGAGACCCGTTTAACCTCAGTCAACTCGGAAAGCCACGAAAGCGGAGGGCCTTTGTGCCCAACTTCTGGAATTTCATCCCGCAATTTGGTTACGTTTTAAACTTCATCCAGGATATCTGGCACACGCTGTTTGGAGCAGCTAACTGCTGCTTTGGATGCAGAGGAACACTTTAATTCCAAGAACGTTAAATGGAAAACGACGTAATTAGAACTTGCTAATGGGACTCCCTCGAGGAGTTGTTTTTCTATGACGAAGTGCATATTTTTGGGGCAGCAATTCTTGCATATTTTTTAAAATTAAATCCCTCTTTTTCCTCAAGACTAAGTGGACTTAAATGGCTCATTAATCACGCAAACTGGGAGCTTAAGTCGTAAATTTTAAGTTTTAAAAAATTTCATAATTCTTCACTGTGAAGTTTCGACACTTTAATTGCCTTAAGTGCACCATGAATCGATGCCTTTTTAATTATTGCCTTAATAAGAGGCCCAGATTTGCATTAACTTTGTTCCAAACAACTTATGGGCTTTGTAGCGGCTATAGCATTTCACAATAGAAACTTTCTGCCCTAAACTTGATGCTTCGAAACTTTCACAAAAGTTCCTCTGATAGGGATTTTAGGGTTAGTCACAAGACTGTTTGTGTTTTGAGTGTAGCTGCGCAATCATTAATTAATTTAAAGTTCACTTTATATCGCAGCATTTTTATTCATTTGCGGAAATTGGCCCCGTTTCAGCCAACTGACACAACAAAAGTTTTGAAGTATATTTAATATTCTCCGAGAAAACTCCTTTTAAATCTCGAAGTTTACCCATTGAATACAAAAAGCCGGAGAGATGAAATTGTCTCCTAAACGATGTCTCCGGCTTTAAACAGACATTACATTAAAATAGTAAGTTTTCACTTTAGTTTTTCTGGGTGATTCCGGTTTAATCGAGCTCTAAGCGCAGTTTTTGCTGGATTAGGAAACATTGAGGTTTTTCTGATTCGAGGCGCTCAATGAAAGACTAAATGGACAAATCCCAATGAAAATAGGTTTAAAGGTTTACTACAAATATAAACGAATAAACCTAGGACAGTTTACACGCGGCCATGGTGCTGATAACACTCCACGAGCTTCGTAGCTATTGGAAAAAAAATGAAATAAAATACTCTTGCTACGCCACAGTTTCCACATTTTTTCTGCAATTTGAAATGTTTAAAAATCAAAAATGAAAATATTCTTGCTACGCCCATGATTTTTTTTATAGTTTAAAATGTTTTTGCACCTGGCTAAAAAAATTTCGCTTTGCATGCATTATAATCGAAATTTTATGAACGCTACAGCGTGCGGGTTTAACATTTTTCCGCAGATTTTTTTCTGTATTTCTTTAATAAAGGGGAAATTAAATTTTTGCTTTGCCTACAGAAGACTTTGTTTTCAGGTCCAAAACCATATAAATATTAAGTTGTTTCTACGCGCAGGTCTTCCTTATTCTTAGTTCGGGGAGATTCGCGTGGTCTGAACCAGATGAGACGAAACCTCCCGACTCTTTTAGCAATTAACATTACGTATTCCTCATCAGAGATTTTCACAAGGCACATGAGAATAAAACCCTGATTATGAAGAACGCGACAGTAAGAAGAAAATTATTGATGACGTTGATTGGTCCGAAAAATTTATTCGCCAATTTGATTGGACAAAAATATCGTATATACGTTTCCACAGAATAGAGTCCCTGATGGTTGATGGCTGATGAAGTGCCTTACTTCATCTGTCATCTGTCAAATAAAGGTCTCTACAGTCGTTTTGTTAAGAAGCATGTGGGATATGGATTTGACGTCATCAAGTGTGCTTATCGTTTCAATATTTTTATAGGCCTGCAATAATATTTATTTAACGCAATTTTTAATCGAATTAGCGCAGGCATTACAATTCCCAAGTTGATTAGCTTGAAGGGCTGCTGGGAGCGGCTATATGTTCGCTAATAATAAATCACTATTTGCCGTTTGGTTTTTGTATTGGAAAAATCTCATATAGACCACGTTACGAAACAATATAATACACAGTTGTTGACCGTTCATTATTTGGCAGGCGATGGGGATTATTGCGAGAATTTAATAAAATGGTTTTCCGGTTGATTGTTAATTGATCGGATATAAAAGTGAGGCAAAAATGTTCATTAAAAATAATTCGTATTGGAGGAAATTATATTTCTGGTAAAGTTACCATCAGGAATAGCGTTTAGGCCTAAAATCCAAACATTTTACTTGAAAACAAAAGTCAGTTTAACGTCTATTCAGTTGTAATTTGTATGTCGTCAAAACGGGCTTTTGTCATTCCACATTTTGTTATGCGCCACGGATAATTTCATCTCAATTTATCCCGCGAACAATTAATAAAACCCAAATGACAAGCAAACTCATTGCTTATGTCGTGTTCCGTTGAAGGAGAACCTTTGCGAGGGATAAATTACTGTATGGGTGTTATTTAGAGCGATTATTTTCCTCAGAATCCTAAACAAACATCATAATAGGGTTAATTAGATTCAAATATTGAAGAGAAAATAGAGAAAGGCCCTTCTTTCGAATTTTCACTTTTCTTGAAATGCCCCGGAAAAAAGCGAAGTTGGAAAACTTTTGGGGAAAAGTTTCTCGCCCATTTAAAAAGTTCGATTGGATCTGCCTATTACTTAACAATTCCGCATTGATTTAAATGAAATCTCCAACTTTTCCTGTTAGTCAGTCTTAATGTTGCCCATTGGGATCCTCGTTAAGAACCGATAAACTTAAAGAATCGATGATTTTCTCCTTTTCAACTGAACGGCAACGTTGCGCCGCTCAATTCTTTACTACATCTATCGAGGATGTTGCCGCACTTTGCAAATTTTCTTCCAAAGACGCATCAAATATAATCTGTCGCTACCCCATCCATCACAATAATGATTATTTGCTTAATTGCTATTGTATTTTCCTTGGCAATAGCGTCGAAAAGTTCAGAAAAGTCAAGTGTAAACATTTTAAGATTCTTGTTTTGACCGTATTACATGCGTTTGTGTATTCTCGGGCTAATGGAAGCTTAATTTATGAGCTCGTATATAGTCTCGAACACGAGGTCCCTGTTTTAAATGTCGACTTATCTTAGTAGAATTTAATTCTGTAAACCACTTAGTAAAGCATTCATTTTATGCTTCAATGTGACTTCTGTGGCGTGGCAAAGGTTTTGGTGCTCTAATAAATTTAAACTTCCTATTTTAAAATTTTACCTAAATACAGCAAAATATGGACGGCACTGGTTTTTGCTCCCTGTATAACGCTATTAGAGAATTTAAATTCGAGAACTAGATATACCACTGACTTTTTATCATATATATATATATATATATATACAACCCTTCTTGGAGGTAGGAAGAAATTCATGTAATTAATACTTTAGCCGAGTGACAAGGAAAAATTGGTCTATCTGGCTACGCCGCGCTTCGTTTTTCTGTCATTTAGACAGTAATGGCATTGTTATCGCTCGTCAATTCTTTTCAGCGTTGTCACATTTGATTTAAATTTCTTATTTCTGTTGTAATAAATTTTTACTCAGGAAACCTCAAAATAAAGATAACACTGGGGAATTTTCCGTAGTATATAGATTCTCAATGGCTGTATTAGCGATTGGAAAATATTGCGGAAATAATGAAAAAATCAGCGGGGAAGCGTGGCCAGGCTAGCTCTTAACAAATTTAAATTTTTAATAAACTGTTTTTGGTCTAAATTTATTGATATGGTTTTTATATCGAACATGAATTGAGGTCCTAAAGCGTTGAAAATTCATTTTTAGGCTTTTTCATTTTAAAACATAATCAAAATGCGGTCCCATTGCTCGAAATCTAAAAATGATTCAACGTCAACGTCAATTGTTCCCTGATTATATATCGGTCTTTATTTATCGGGTCATCTTAGATAAAAACAGAAAATTAGATCTCTCGAGATATTTCAAGGCACGCCTGGATACAGCGGCCAAGTAGTAATATTAATTTGAGATATTCAACAAATGAATACAGTCCTGGTTTGTCAATTGTAGCGTCGGCTTAAAGAGTTTTCGCACGGTTACTGTTAAATTCTTCTGGCACGTAATCTCTAACGCAAAGTCCAATTATTGACGAAAATTCTCAAAATTTCAATTATGTAATAATTCTGCCACGTTAATAATAATATACCTCGAAACAGTAATATTTTTGCCTGTATTTCGTTGAACAATTAGCAATAATGCATATCGTTGTTTACATTAACCATGGACTGCAAATTTCCCTGTTTTACTTTGTGCCCGGCCTTTCCTGCATTATTTTCCGTTAATTGAAAACGCACGTTCCGACCGAAATAAACATTTTCGTTAAATAATTGCGGAAGTAATCCAGTTTGTTTTGCTTATTTTCAATATTGATCAAATAGAAAATTGCGTGTTTCGGTGGCTAAAAACCATCTTTGATGGGGGTTAAATAGCTACAGCGTCTACTCTGTGGCAGACAAAAAGGGAATTGGAAGCCCTCCAAAATAAAATCGTTAAAAGCTTAAGCGAAACTGTTGTTTGTTCAATTTAGGGAGATTGCCTTTTGCCATGATCCGCAGCTGTAATAAAATAGCGTTGCGTTGAGGAAAAATCTCACCTTGGACTTGATTGAACTGCTTCAAAAACGAGTCACTAATTGAATCGTAACTTTTCTGAATCAAAGTGCATTCCAATAACGGACCATGTCCGATCCGTATCCAGTTTCGACGTTGTTAGCCGAAATCGCGATTTAATTTCGTTCGGCCATGATTTATTCCGCACAATTCCTTTGAGTTAAAAAAAACCATTTTTCTTATTCGACCGTGTAATAAAGGGCCTTTGTGCGCTTCGAGACGCGATCCCGATAAAATTGCGTTTAATACAAAGACAGGGAATATATAACCGTAATCTTCTATATACGCCAATATTCTCTTTAAGTCCTGAGGGGGCTCGTTTATTTCCGAAAGGGTTCAGTTTTACATAAGCAATAAAATTTCATGACTTTTGGGGAAAATTTGCCATTTTTGGCAACGCCGTATTGTCCCTCGTACCGGAAACACAAAAGAGCATTGCAATGTTGCCATTATATAATGCGAAACTTTTTATCTTGTTATTTTTTGTGCTTCCAGTAATTATATTAAAATTGCGTTTCTGTTACGATGATCAGAAAATGAGCAGTGCTGCGTTGCCATTTAATATAAAACTTTTAATCCCCTGTTAATTGAACCGGTGAGTTTTGTGATTTTATCCAAATTAGTAGTTTCTAATTCATTTTATGCTCGATGTGTTGCTGATAATTACAGTGAAATTTCGTCTAGTTCTGGTTATTAAACAAATGCAAAAGGGTCATAGATATGCCGCTTTTCATCTGACCCCTATAATTTGTTGTAGCGAATTTTAGGTACATTATTTACTGTGAAGTAGAACACTAAAAAATACTCTTTTGAAGTGGATATACAGGGTGCAATATATCATCATGGAGATATTTTAGGGCGCTATAGTACGCTACAAAATACTTAAAAAATGTTTAAACACAATATTTTTGATATACAAGATAGCAGTTCCACATTTTCTCTCATATTTTGTTTTTTCTCACATATGTCTAGAGTTAAATTTTTGAAATTTCGTTGGCCTATTTTCTTTAAGACCCTCTATAAGAAAATGTCAAAATTGCTGGTAGTCATATAGAGGGTGTTGTTTTTTTGGAGCATGTACTATTTTATATTTTGTACCTTTTTTTGGAACACCTTGTATGGACTCTGGTACCAAATTTAAATTATTTCTTTAATTCTTTAACTTTTAGGTCTCTTGCAGTATTTTTCATCGTTTTCATAGAATTTGCAAAAATATCTATCGATGCAAATTAACAGTGTCTAGTCAAACTATTCCAGTCTGTAATCTAGGATGCCATGGCTGAATTTCAGCCATTTCAACAATTTTGTTTTGATTTTTGACGTTTTGCATTTTGAAAAATTGAACTGAAGGTACACATGGAAAAAATGAAAAATATAAGAAAAAATATGAAATTTTACCACCCTGCATGTCATGCCCCCCCATGCACCCCCACATGCAAATGATGTGTTTTTGACCATAAGCTTAATAGTGTTTTTTTAAATTATTTTGCAGAGTACTATTGCTCCCTAAAATATCTCCATGATGATATGTTACACCCAGTATATATATACATACATACATATAATTAAAAAAAAGGTACAGAAGTTCTAAAACATTTGCTAACGGCCTATATGAATTTGCGTAGCGCCGAGGCCCACTCATCCCTAGAGCCGCCACTGGGAAATTAACGATAAAATACCCCTCTGATTACTACCATATGGCTTAATTTAGTTCTGGATTCTTTGATCTATTGTTTGAAGTCAAAAGCGAAAAATCCAAGCTTTCCTTATGAAATTCCTGAACTCCAGGAGGACGACGAACGGTATTTCCTAATAACTACGACGTGCCTCAACTATAGCATTTTCACCCACTTACGAAACAAGACCAGAAATGAAGGAAAGTTAATATCGCTCGAAATTGAATTAAGAATGTCTCCTTTCAGATTTAATCTGTCTTATATAGCGAGGTGATACACAGAAATTGGCTTTTGTCGGACGTCCCGAGAACTTCCAGATCTCGGTTCGTCTGGAGAAACTCGATCCAGATCCCGCGTCATTTAGAATGGGAGATGTAACTTTGATATAAGATATACGCTTTATCTGTTTCGTGTACTTGTATCCGTACACTTTTCGTATTTTTCCCCCTTCAATATATTTTAGGCCGGTATTAACACGTCGGAAATCTGTAATTTAATCCTTTCTCCGAATAAAAAAAAGCAATTTGGGTCACGTAAAACTGGGGAGGACTGGGTTAATTTGATTAATGCACATAACTACAAAAAATACAAAAATATTCAAAAGGCACAAAAATAAAACGGCAACATTGGTTGAAAGCAAAACTAATAACGTTGCGACGTTGTCATCTACCACTCCCACCTTCACCGTTCAAAAATTTGAAATGCCGCAATTACCTCTTTAGCTACGGTACAGTTGCTTTCCTGGTACATCTAGCCAATTATCTTGAGCTCTTAATTATAGTCTTAAGGCAATTAAGAGTTTTGAAGTATTTAGGCGTTTAATGATAAACGACTTTTTCTAAGTTTTAATCTCGCAGGCTTAAAGTTGCAAACGATGCCCTTTTTCTCTTATAATATAGTTTCGTTTGCTCATTAGGAGATAGCCGACATTAAGACTTAGATTTTTGAAAAAATTGATAAAAAACTGAGAAGAAAATTCCTTTTAAAATGAACAAATTTGCTAGGAGAAAATCCTGAGAAAGGGGCCAGTATGCTGCTGACTTTTCCTTCTGTTGAAATGTCAAAGATCTGCCCGTAAAATCTGGCTCTCGTGGAAAAATAAATTATCAGAAGTGGAAGGATCTAAATCTGTCAGTTTGAAAATTTCTAGAAATGTTAAGAACCATGCTACGCCACTCGCTTTTGTAGGATCTGAAATCTCTTGAAGAATTTGTGTAGAAAATTCTCCTCTTGTAAAATTAGGGCATTCAGAATCGCTCCACGACGGAGACGATCCTGCATGGCGTCCCAAAATTCAAGGGGAAAATCTCAGTTTGCCATTATTGGAAAATTCTTGGAATCTCTTGTAATCTGACTCCTGAAAGTGCAATTCAATAAACCAGTGTGGTGACATCAAAAGAATAAAGAACATTTAAAAAGTCAATTAATAAATCTGAGTGTCTAGTTTTTTTTTTAAATTTCCTAAAGCTGTAAAAACTAAGTTACGCCACTGATTTTTAAAGAATTTGAAAGCCCAAAGATTTTTCGACAAACTGCGATGTTTGGTTATGGAGTAGATATAGCAATGTTACTCCATAAGGAAATTTCAAGAAATTCATGAAAATTAAAAGATGCATAACTCTGTCCCTGAAAGCCTCAAGAAAGCATCTACGCTTCTAGCTTTTGTATATGTAAGAGCTTGAAAATGCGACTGCAAAATCCGACGCGTAAAAGTGCAATTCAATAACCCAGTGTCGTCCTATCAGGGAAAAAAGGAAAGATTGAATAATCAACTGACAAATTTCGGTGTCTCATTTTTTTAAAATTCATTTACATCCCCAAAATGGAGATACTCCAAAGATTTTTTTCGAATTTGAAAGTTTAAAGATTTGTTTGCAGTATCAGTTTTTTAAAGGACTTAATGAAAGGTCTTCCCATGAGGGCTCGAAAAAAATAGTCAAAATCGAAAAATATTGAAATTCCTTAGGAATACTCTAATGATTTTTTAAGGAATTTGAAAGTCTTTGTATCTATAAAATGGTACATTTAATAGCGGAATAAATATAACAGTGTGATAAGATTAGAGGATTTTAAAAAAATCATAAAAATTGGAAGGTGTATTTTTGGCACTTTCTGGAGTTATAACTGAATTATTGCATTGAGCCAAAATTGAAATTAGGAACGATGTCGGTCGAAACAACATCAAAGTGCTGCCTATTTGTATTCAAATGATATGATAGCTACGTTCGAAATTTAAAACTTTCATCTTGAATTATTTTAACGTAAAAATCATGAAAGTGAAATAAGGCATGGGAGGGAAAAGAGGGGGATTCTCGCCTTATATCTATGCAAAACAAGCCCGGATAACCAATTATTATGCTATTTCGTAGCGCCCGGGTTCGACCCGATGCAAATTTCACGGATTAAGATTTAATCTTGATAAATTTGTGTAAACTATTGTTTCATACGTTTGTCGCCTATTTAGATTCCTCGATTTGCATAAAACACAATGGAGAAGGGTGATTATTCAGTGAGCAGTGGCGCTCCCTGACAAGGCCCCTTTGTATTTATCTCAACTCTAATGCATGAAGTTTCAATGGACTTTGTTGCAGATGTTTTGCAAATTTGGAAAAATGCCAGATTAATCTGCCTATTAACCAAAACATCTAAATGAGAATTCTTAGGCTAAAACGGCTAATGCCATACAGAGTTCTCATGTTTGTAGTTAAATCTTGAACTGTTTGTAATATGTGTATACAGACCATAAAAACCATTTAAATAGCGTTTTACAACTGAAAGGCCCGTTAACACCCCATTAACCAATTCCAACATAAAAACCCTGTGTTACTAGATATTTCTCTTTGCTTTCGAACATTTCAGTAAGAAGATCAATTATTTGCCGAGTTTTTAATTAAACAACAAAATCAGTCTTTACTTCGCTTTTTAAATTATTTCCCGACTTCGAAACTAAATGCAAATGGTAAACAACCAGGAAATTAAAAATAAAACTCCAATTCGGAATGAAACCAAATTGTAAATTTAATGCCTCATCGGGAAAAGGCTTTAATTTTATGCATACATACCCTTTAGTTTCATTACTTTTTAAATTGAAATTTTACGGCCTTAAGCTCCATTCTACGATAATGTTTCATTAGAAAACCCAGAAATTACAATAATTCTATTCCCCAAAGAATTACTTCAATCACAAAGCAACTTTTGAAATTTGGAACGTAATCATTTAAAATGACGTCAAAATTATCCTTTTTTTTTCATGCGAAGATGCTGTATTACGTCATTCTAATGTCATACCACCTTTAGAACGCTGCGTTACATAATCAACTGCAGCCGCATCATATTAAAGAAAGAGGTGACGTGGTGTCAAGCACATTACCATTCCTTAGTCCCTAAATTTTCCGTTATCTACTTTGATAACGGAAATTATAAATTTCCGAGCGTTAAGGTTAATTGGTTTCAGACAAAAAAAAATCTTAATTTCAGGGGACGCTACTACACCTCTTTTTCAAACCTAAAAGAAAGGAAAATATTGTAACTAAGATAGTTATTGAGTATTAACTTATATCACAAATCAAAACCAGTGACGTCTGGTTTTCGGTCTGTGATCAAAACAGTACAATAAAGTGAAACACTGCTAAGTAGTGTTTTTAAGTTATTTTTAAAATGATTTAAAACGAAACTTGATTGCTTTTTGAGACGCTATTGGAAACTTCTATTTATACTAAAAATGCATATTAAGTAAGTTATTAAATATCAATTTAGTTCAAAAATCAAATACTAGCGGTGTTTCTAAAATAATTTATAAACGGGAAATAGTGACCTTTAGTCTTTAGAAGTCGTTTTTAAAATTTTAATAACTTCCATTATGTGTATGTACACAGGAAGCATCATGGTGATATTTTAGGGAGCCGTAATACTCCGCAAAATAATCTAAAAAATGCTAATAAATCCATGGCCAAAAACGCTCCATTTTTGATATACACGGTGGCAAAATTTCATATTTTTTCTCATAATTCTCGTTTATATCACCTATGTCTTAAGTGTTTGAAAATGACAAACGTCAAAAATCAAAACAAAATTATTAAAAATTACAGAATATGTAGATTCGACCTTCTCAATTTGCATTCGTAGATATTTTTGCGAATTCTACGAAAACGGTGAAAAATATGAAAATACGGTAAGAGATCAAAACGCTAAAGAATTGAAGAAGAAATTAAAGTTTTGCATTAGAATTCAAACAGGGAGTTCCAAAAAAAAGTACAAATCATAAAATAGTACATGACCCAAAAAAATATAACACCCTGTATAAGGCTAGCGACGATTTTAACATTTTGTGGTAAAGGGTCTTGAAGAAAATACATGGACAAAATTAAAAAAATATAACTCGGGGCACATGTGAAAAAAAGTACAAAATATGATGAAAAATATGCAACTTTGCCACCTTATACAAGATGGTCATTTAGTGCGGTCTCGGAAGATTACGGCTAAACTATTTAATATTTTGAATTTTTTTTTTTGCGTTGTATAGAACTCGATTATGACCATCGGTCTATTATCATTTTTGTATTACTTTGCAGAGCACTATCGCTCCCTGAAATATCTTCACGATGACATGTTACACCCTATATACGAGTATGTACGTATGTACGTGGCATGTCGGGAGTTTATCTAAGATTCTAATCAAGTGAGAATTTCGCTTACAAAGGATGCAAATAAAAATGCAAGTAAACTAGGAATTTTAAAAAAAATGAACCCTCAACTTATTTGCACGTTCCCCTTGTTTCTTTCTACGTGCCCGTAGTTTATTTCTGCGTCCCTTTCTGCGAAAGATAAACGATGATGATATTTTACACTCCATATATTAAAAAAAGAGATAAAACTGAGTTATTATTTAAAAAATCGGGTATTACGTGTGTTTGTAAAATTATTACTAAATGAAATAATGATGTTCAGTGCAGTTTGGTAATTTTTTTGGGGAGTTACTGAACACCTCATCTTACTTTATCTTAGAAATTGGAAGACACGCAAGGGAGTTATCGAATATCAATTGATTTGAAAGCCCAAGTGGCAGTCAACAAATATTTTTTAAATGAGCATAAAACAATTTGTTCATCAGGCTTGACCACTTTGGACGTTGCTACGTCTCTTCTTGGAGGGGATCTCATGGAATACGCTCCGGATATTTTAAAAACTGCCTAAAATGCTAAAACATGATTGCCTCCTTGAAAGGAAGGAGCTCCAGCTGGAGGCCGTTTCAAGGAAAAATAAACATTTTCCTCGATTGTCATTCACGGATGACAGCAGATCAAAGGTCTTTTGTATACTTAATGTATCTTTAAAGCCGACAACAGAGAGATTAAAGAATGTTAAGTTAGACAAAAGAAGTGTAGAGATGGGAAAAATGTCCCTTGTTTTTTTTAGTAAGATCAAAAACAAAGGTGATATATTCCGGGAGCCTTATAGGCAATCGCTTTTTAACAACAGATTTAATTTTTTTTATTTTACCTTTCTTGAGACTTACCAATAAGATTATCAATCAGCAAAAATCCTCCTCTTTTCCAGCACAAAATTAAGTTTTATCAACAATCTTCAACAACACTAATAATTCGCAATTGAACAACTCTTTAATGCCATGAAAAACAGGACAGTTTTCAAGAAAAGAAATTTCGTTTTCCGATTTCCAGATTGGGATTGGTCGCGTATTCGCGCCGGCACCAATCCATTGTCTGGGTAGATCCAGTCAGCACCACGGTCGTTTCCAGACTGGAAATACTGAAGTTTCGCCGCATTTCGGGCGTTTCGGGGATGCTGAAAGCGCCAACGGACTCTTCTTTGTCGGGAATCGGTATCGGGTTGGACCCCCAGAAGAACAAGATCCAAGGCCTATGGATATGAGGTCATTACCTCCGGTATGGATTTTTGTGACGTTTAATTAAACGTTGCGCGCAATTAACACGCTTTCAATTAAGCCGGTTAATCTTTCGTGAAACGTTTGAGAAGTGGCTGCGAATCATGAGATAACATCGCAATTCCAAAGGATTTTTCTGTGAAGGATAATGTAATAATTTCCATATGCCTGAACTTGGTTTGAGCAGCTCTTTTTCCCACCGAATATCCAGATATTTGTGTGTATTTTTGGGTTAATAATTGCAGTTCAGTGCTAAAAGCTCGGCTTAATTACCGGTTTAAAAAGTTTCGAACGTTTGTTTCCTCGCCTCGCATTATCTCGGTTGGTAAAACAGAAAACAAAGCGCCCTCACTTACTGAGATTTATAAATTTTGGGGGAAATTAAAAGCGACTCATAACAGGACTTAATGGCCAAAATACGGAATGTTTTATGCAAATTGATCCAGCTATGCCCCAGTTAATTACGATGCAACAGTCGGCACGGCACGACCGAATATTTTACCACTCCAATCCTTACTATCCGTAAAACTTACAGTTCTTTTATTATAAACATAGACCTCAAAATCGCGTGACTAAAAAGTGGCACCACTTGGGCGAGCCGGTCGTAGTTATCGTCAATGATGGGACATGAATGAAAGAGATCAATTGAAGAAGAAAGGTGTAAAATTGAAAACAGTTTAAATTGCATAAGAATGCCTCTGGTGAGGATTAGGGACTTTAAAACTCTACTTAATTAGGCATTTTTCCAAAACATCAGATGTCTACGCTTCCGTTTTACCTCTACAGGTGTTGAAATTTTTTTTTTTTTGGCGAAAAACTGAAATTAAAAAAAAAACATTTTTTTAAAATTTTGTATTTCCGCATTTACTAATAGTATTAGAAGTAGCCTACGCCTCTGAGGTTTATTTGGGCGAGGGCGCCAATGAAAGTGGCTCTAAAACCACTGAAATTGGCATAGACACTCAATGATTGTCTAAAGTCACAAACGCAGCAAAAGGCAATTTACAGCGATGAAGCGAAACATTGAAAAGAACGTTAATTGCAAAATCTCGGAAACAGCAGAAAAGGGCCAGTTTCGTCTCGGGTCATGTTGTGTCGTGACCGCGATCATCAAGAAGCATGTCCTAAAAAAAATGTTCGTATGTCCCTAAGCCAAAGGGCCGCCCTTATTTCTCCATCTAAAGGCAACCCCATAAAACTTTTCCTTTTCAGGAATGTTTTTGTTGAAAGCATAACGGCCTACCAAAAGATTTTCTGTTACGATCGGCCATCCGTTTGTCATTGCTAAATGAGGGCCATCAGCTTTCTACTGTAAAGGGTGTAAACTTTTATATGGTCCATAGATCTTTCCATGTAATACCTCCTGGCCCCAGGATTGCCTTATGCATTAAGTCCTCTCATTTTGGATGAATTTGTGGATCTATCTATAAAGCTGTTTGATCTTGATGGGAAATTGTTTCGGTTTTTATACTCCTTTGGTTTTATTGCCAAACATCTTCTAGTTTTAATAGGCTATTAGCTCTAGATCGTAAGGACAAAATTGAGTCTTCTTGCCGTTAGAATGAGTTACTGTCAACATTAGTGCCGATGGACGTAAAATTTTATTTTTGTCGCTATCCAGAGTTTATTTGATGCGCAAGTTGAAACATGTGTATAAATTTTGTAACAGCTTTCCAGCAAGTTTTGGTCCCTAAGCATGTCGCGAAGTAATTCGCGCTGTTAACTTTGTAGGGCTGCTTCTTACAGCTCTGAGAAACTCATCGAAAAGTTTATACAAAGAAAATACATGATAAGAACTATGCTATTTCATTTACGTTACAATTCAATTAGGTCTAGTCAAATTAAATAATTTTAATTATGGAGTGTTTGTCTACTAAAACGTAATGTTTCAGTTATTAAAGCATACAAATCTGGCCGTTTTTGAAATAATGACAATTCAAAACTAATTAATGGAAATTTGCAATTAATATCAAATTTATTAAGCACCTAAAAAACGATTTATATCGATGATTAGTTTTTACCAATGTAATTTTAACATTTATTTACAAGGCTCGAATTATGTCAAAGCGAAAGAACTGAGAAATCGCGGCGGGGTTAATGGGGCGACAATTAAACCCTCGAAGGACCCAAAAAAGGAAAGGGAAGACGTCCCTCCTCGATGACAACCAATTATCCGCATGGCGGTTTGATTGCGGACATTTTACGACCCCGACAGACCACTTTTCCTTTTGTTTTCACGTCTTTTTTCTCGGCATATGAGCCCTAGATTAGGCGGAATAATGCGTCTATTGATACCACCATGTGAGTGAAAAACAGGGTTCCTAATCCTGGGGGATTAGATTTAACGCAGGGCTAGATCATGTAAAGTCTGTGAAGGAAGTATTGACCACTAAATAAGCAATGTATTACATGGCGATGATTCCTATTTTCCAGGACCATGTAAGTGAAAAGAAACTGTATTGCCTGTCGAAATTTGTAATTACTACCACTGTGCCACTGTCATCCACAACTCAAGACAAAATAAGTGTCAGCTGATCCTAGATCGTTTGGCCGTCTTCGTTCATAACGTGTGATTAGGCAAGGAGGGAAAACAAAATCCTCCTGTTACTCGGTAGTTTGGCAAATCCAAAGCCCGACTTGACAGTCGTCAATACAGCCAGTATGCGTCAGTATAGTTCTAATTCTCGTTACCAAAAGGGTGTCAAATTCAATATAATTGAGCGATTGCAGCCTAGACATGTAAGTATTTTCGCACACGTACTTCATTGTTTAATTTATAAAAGAAAAACAGGCTCCCTAATACCAGGGAATTGGGTCAACACAAGACCGGGTAATGGCAATTAACAGTTAATATTCAATTTCGCCGCAGTCCTCTCCGAGCTAATTACAGTCGAAATCTAATAATGCCCCGGAATTGTCTTAATATAATCCTGACCCTAATTGCATACCATTCCGATCTAATTGTCCTCAACACTACTCTTGATTTGTTACACTGGATGCTCCTCCTCCATCTTTATCGGATTTCCGAGAGAGGAGATTGCAGGAAAACGTGTTTGCCACAGACATTTAGAGTGTTTGCAAGCATTTCAAGGGTTTGTTCATTCTCGCAATGGTTTATGACATCACGAGGGAGCTAACTCTTAAATAAACCCGAAAATTTGCAATCCAGGAAGTCCCATTTAGGGAGAGCACCACTCGCGGTGCTCTTCCTCGTAGCACGAGCAAAAGCTCTCATTCTTTCCCTATTTTTGAAATAATTTTCAATCGATATCTGCTTTTCAAAGTTTAATTGCCGCACTATACATATCAATATCTTGCACGCCATTGCCTGTTGACAACAGGACATTTTCTATGAATTGTTATGGGGAATCCATAGAAGTACACAAATTCAGCGCCACTGACTTTCTGCTAAAAGTTATACTCTGAACATCCCAAAAACTAAAATAAAACCGCTGGTTGAAAATTTTTGAAAATTTAGAATCTTTAAACTCCAAATTCTATGTCACTGAATTTTTACTGAAATTTCGATAATTAGAACCTCTTTGGAATACGGGAATCGTTCCATTCTTGGATCGTTCCCACTGAAAACGGAGCAGCATTTAATTCTCATTAACTCACACAATTCCATCAATAAAAAAAAAGGGGAATGCTAATCGCAGACCTCTCAAGCGGTGACAAAACACCCATCCCAATCTGAATTGGGGGCTACGAAATCCCAGACTTTCCTTCGTCTGGAAAGCGTTTTTAACACGAAGCACATGTGCAGCGGTGACACGCGGAGATAAGATTGTGTCCCCGAAGAAGAAAAAACGAAGGGAAAGGGCCAAAGGGTGCTGCATGCGGGCCGATATTGGGCGGATATTGAGTGTCGATCGAGAGCTAAAAGGGCAAAACGCCTGCCAGAAAAATGGATTCCTGGCAGATGGTGCCAAGGACGCTCTGTATGATTAAATTTGCCTTAAATATTCGTATATATAGTCGTTTTTTTGTTGTTGAAGTCGATATGGGTGGGCCTGATTGCTGCTCCAGATGTGCCACGTCTAGCCCCTTTTACACGCACTTACACACGCACTAATTTTTTACTGTCAGTGGGAAGAGGCCGACCCAGGGTATTTTTAGATGCTTATTAATAATTTTCTAATGTGGTGTTTGCTCTGATTTTATCAGTAGCGTTGTAGAGCCAACAAATTGAGCTAAGGGCACAGACAAAAACAATATCATAGAACGTCACTGGTTTTTATCAATTTTCACTTAATATATAAATTTCGTAAAATACTGAAACTGAAAACTCAAAGAATTCTCTACTCTATCTCTCTCTATCTCTCTCTCTCTCGCACTTGAAAGTGTTGAATTGAGGAAGATTTTGAGTACTTTGAGGTCCTGTGAGGAAAGGAGAAACCATTGTTTTTAACTTTATATTTAAAAAATTCCTGACAATTCTGATACTCCACTGCCTTTTCCAGAATTTGAGAGGCGTCAAAAATTTAAGGCTCTGATAGGAGATTATTTAAAATAGACAATTTAAACCTCTATAATTGACTAAAAATTAAAATTGAATTTTGTCCATATAAATTGGTAATTACCATCACTGTCGCCGTAGCTTAAATCAAAAACAGTGTCGGCTGATCAGAGATCGTATAGCTATCATTGTTTATCGTGTGCGGTTAGACAAGGACGAAAAATAAAGACCAGGTCCTCTCATTCTGTACGAATTAATTCAAGACACGCCTTGAGACAATCGACCACGGCCAATATTGACTCATGATTTATGAAACAAAAAAGTGATATTTAGTTGAGTGATTCTAGCCTGGAAGTTTGAGAGTTTTCGAATGTGTATTTTAAAATTTAGTCCTTGGATGAAGCCCCGAATTTTAGGATCTCAGCATTTTCTATGTTGATATTAAGAAAATTGGCTATTTTCCACTCAAGTGGGGAGCGGGCGGAAAAAGGAAAGAAAAGGAAATACTTGTGGGTAACCAAGCTCGCTCATTAAAAAAAATTCGTTTCCCAAAAGAAAACGGATGAAACTCCAACAGAGACTGCGTCCATGTTTTAAATAAATTAATTTAGCTGCGAGAAATACGTTATAACATAACTTCAGGGCCGTGCCTCGCAATAATTGGGAATTACGAGCATCGGCAAATAAGGCAAAGGCGAGGAAGGCGAAGTTAGCACTCAAGTTTATCCTCTCGGTAAAGAAAAGCAGGTACAACTCTTCCATTTTCACGTGATTTAATGCCTCGAACTGGAAAATTATATTGAATCTCAATACCCCCTTCTAACAGCAAATGAAGCAGTCCATATCGTAAAAGTTTTATTGGACGTTTCGAATTTAACGCTCCTGTAAAGTTCATTTTGCAGTTTAAAGGGAACTTAATAAAACTTTGCATATTTGAAAACAAGCGTTTCGTTGATTCTGAATGGAAGCTTGAAGCAACTCTTTTTTTTCGATTTATAATCCAATATCCCTCAATCTTTGTTTTATCACCAAGAAGGGGCGAATTTATTTACATCCATCTTAAGTGCGGGCCGATAAATAAGGCAAATGGGCTTTCACGCCCTTTGGAGTGACCTTAAGGCATCTATTTTTTAAGAGAGCGAAGCGCATAAAGATAATGTTGATCGAGTGAAACGGGAGATCATAGAAGATAATGGGGGTCGGTCCTTTTTTACCCTTCCCCCCCCCCCCCCTGAATGGGGTGAATATATCACTCGTACTCATTGGAAATTTTCGAGAACCTTAGAAGAAGAATCTCTCTCTTTTGGAAGTATTTCACGTGAGATTTATGGGCTTTAAAAGATCCCAAATCAATTTCCACGAGCCGTTCAGTTTTGACCTTTCAAGTATGCACATGAAATTCCATTAAAAATATAAAGCATAAGGGAGCACTGTTTAGCTTTCTCCATCACGACGTGAGATATAAAAGATATGGTGCATTGTAAGGAATATGGGTCAAGAGAGTTGTTTGTCCATACTCCCAATTTATGACCAGAGGGAAAAGTTTGTAGTGGACAAATGCGACATGAGTGCGATTAAAAAGCTTTTTTCATGGTTTTGTTAAATGATTGATGGAAGAGACAAAAAGCAGTCGCAGTTAGAACGCGACTAATTTAATAAAACACCATTGCGAGAGAGGAATAAAAGTTGGTGGAAGTTTGCGGATTTTTGTAATAAAGTTTGAGCGCATTTCCATAAAACTAAAACTTCCCGGGGACAGGAGAACAATCGGAAGCCGAAACAGTTTCGCAAGTAAAATATGGATATGGTTGGTTATGCTGAAAGCAAGCTGCCTGGATGACTGTATTTATTGGAGATTATGCCTAGATTGAGATTTGCGATATCCTCGATAGATCTTAGAAAGCCCAAATTCCCTAGAAACCCTATCCCTTTTTGTAGCAGATATCGAACTACACACATATTTCTAAAGAATCCTCCAAGAAACACAAGCGAAGACCGCGCTTTTATCAGATAGAAAAATTCATTTAATTCCTCAACAGAATCTCATTGGCGCACTCTCATTATCAAGGAAGTAGAAATTTTTCAAAAATATTATCACTTTTTGAATTTCAATTAGTGACAGGTTTTTGTCAAATTTTGTTCATTACTTATCTGGATTTTGTTTAATTAAAATTCAAATTTCGTGGATCATGGTTGGCTGTTAGAAGAATGCCGTTGAGAAGGGCACATGGGTCCGGAAAGCTCACGACAGTAAACCTACTTCTTCGCTGAGTAAAACGCATAATTTTTTCTCAGTTTAGTATCGATTGATTTGTTTTTCTCCGACGGTGAAAAATAAGTTGACTAAAGTTTTTTTTTCTCAAACATCATGCTGTAAAGTGTCATTATTAATGCGAAAGCATTAAAAGTGTTGGTTAAAAGTGACACTTTACGGTCAGTTTTGCGCCATCTATCCCCGCCACTCCATCGAATAGACAGGATTAGCGCTGAGGGGTTTGTGTGACTCGATAATAATACAAAGACTACCTTTTTCCAAGTTTCGGCGAACCAGCAAAAACAAACAAGGTCAGCAAAACATGTTTTATGATACATAAAAGTTAATTATGTATCCAAACTGCTTTTTGACATAGTTACCAAGGACCTTAAGACATTTGTTGACGTTTATTGACAACAAGTTTTTTTATACCCTCTTTATACCAAGTTGCCGCCTGTGCGCTAGCCGATCTTGCACACACCATTTTAATTTTTCGTTTGTGTTGAATCGCTGTTTCCCATTCACACTTCCATTCTATGACCAAGTGAAAGTCACATGGTGTCAAGTCAGGACTGTACAGTGGATTGTCAAACACTTTCCATCCAAAATTTTTAAGCAGCTGTTTAGTCTTTACTGCTGCATGGGAGAGTGCATTATCATAAAGTAGAACTACACCTGATGACAACATGCCTCTTCTTTTGTTTTGTATGTCTCTTTTTAGATGTTTAAAAGTTTCACGCTAAGATGTTGCGATAATTGTAGTGTAAACAAATCACTGAACGAATCTCACATCTGGCGGGAGTTTGGATTGCAGTTGCCGTAATCAAAATGCATTGAGATCAAAACTGCGATATCAAATAGTTTACTCGCTTGATACGATCTGACGGAGAGCTGTATAAATAATATCAAAGAAACGCATCTGTATGGCAACTGACTATCCACACCTAACTAAACGGAACTTGGAAATATAGCCCTTATATATTTTTGAGAAGCAACCTTTTAATTATTATTTATCTATGTAATCTACTTCAATTCACCATATTCTACCAAAATTTTGATGTAAATTAATTTAGTAATATTCCCCTATAATGGCACTAAAGTTCGCAATTTTTCTCATGATTTCTCGATTTCCAATTACTCACTTTTATCCGTAAAAGAAGAGTCTTTTGCAGGAATATAGATTAATCTAAAAATGTGTAAATTGCAGTGAATGTTCTTTTTTTCTAACTTGGTTCATTCCGGTTTTAAATTAATTTTTTCTGGCGTTTATTAATGGTTCACAGTAAGGCGCACAGAGTGAATTTCCGTTTGCTTTCGTTATTAGACCAGACGGAGTCGGAATTTGCGCTTTTCATAATTTTATGTCTCGTTAGAGTGAGGAAAAGCGTTTTTATTAAAATTCAAGAACATATTTTTGTACTGTTAATAAAATAACATGACCTCGGAAATTTTAAGAAGTTGAGAAATAGAGAACATCAATAGAAAATCCACTGAGGATATCAATCAGACGAATTTTTGAAGATGAAAATCTCTGAAATTCTGTTTAAACACCCTGAAGCAAATATTCTGAGCCTCAATATTGCCCTTGTACCCCTGTCCGTAACTTTCAACTAAAAATATAGTGTAATACTAGATATCCTATCAAGATCGGTTATTTTAAAAATTGAAAAAGACACAGTGCTTACTTGAAAAGTTCAGATTTTTTTTATTGTCATTTATCGGATATTGTCATGGAACACAATGTCCGATAAATGGTCCCCTTGTGGCTGGTGGCGTTCCTTGAGCCTTTTGATGAAATTTTCTATGGCATTTTGTCATAATGATAGTTCAATTTTATCAATGGCGCATTGAATCTGGCCTTTCAGCTCAAGAATGGTTCTTGGATTATTGGTATATACCTTCCCCTTCAAAAACTCCTAAAGAATAAAATCCAACGACGTCAAATCGCGTGATCGTGATGGTTACATCACATCGCCGCGGCGCGAAATAATTCTCACTTGAAATTTCGTCAACAATTCCATTGTTTCGCATGCTGTGTGGCAGGCTGCGCCGTTCTATTGAAACCATATATCCGTGAAATCCATTACATCAATTTGAGTCCAGAAGAAGATGTTTATCATCTGATGGTAACGATCACCGTTGACGGTGACCGCATTGCCAGCCGCATTCTCGAAGAACGGTTTAACCACTTCGCCAATCCGAAATGAGTGACACATAGATCTCAGATAGTGGCTCGTGGTGAATACATGAGACGTTGAAGGATCACTCTTGGATTTTCAGCTCCCCAAATTCGACAGTTTTGTTTGTTGACATAGCCATCAAGTTAAAAATGCGTTTTATCAGAGTAAATTATTTTCTTCGACAAATCACCATTTACTTGATGTTGCTCTAACATCTATCATTCTGTTAGCGTTCGGTTTTGTGCATGGTCTGTTGGCTTTACATGTTGTCTCAATCGAATCTTGTAAGCTTGCAAATGAAAATCAAACCCACAATTGCATACGACGATGGCGAATCGAGGTAGAAGGATTCTGGTCAACACTGGTCACTAACTGCTGGAATATTTTCATCAGATCGAGCTGGACGATCACGACAGATCTCTTCTGGATTTGATCTCTCTGACCCAATCGCCTCAAATTTCTCGATGGATCGGACCACCGTACTGAGAGAAGGTGCGTTATGATGACCGAAAAATCCACGACACGTTCGAACCGTCTCCGCAAAACTCTCTACATTTCGGTAGTGAATTTTCACAATTTCTATAACTAAACCTCAATATTTACACTTCACAGCTGTACGAATGACACAAGAAAAATATCATTCAAAATAGCCTGTCTTAATGGGACACCGTATACAGGGTATTCCAAAAAGGTTGTGCCGAACTTATGGAGGTTATAGGGGATGGACAATTCTTGCATAGAAATCTCTAGTGACAAGTTAGCCGTTTTGGCTCCGGAGTCATTTTTGCTCAAAAGACTTCGACACTCAACTTACGTGAATAGAATAAATGCAGCAACAACAAATAATAAATACAAACAAAATAAACACTTTTTTGCCTTCTGATATAAGTTTATCAATTACATTTCTAAATTCGATGTTGGAAATTGATTTTAACCGTAATCGCAGCAACATTCGTTTAACTGGCGACAAATTTTTGCGTTTGAACTGTGGAAACGGTCCAATTTCCGTTTGAAGAGTATGCAAACATACATCTGATTTATAGCGAAACAAGATGCGACACTAGAGAAGCTGAGCGCCATTATACTGAGCGTTTTCCGAATCGTCGATTACTAGAAACAGGCAGTTTTAAACCAAATGGAAAAACCGGACATCCACGAACTGGACGAACAGTGTTCTTTGAGGAAGAAGTTTTGCATCGAATTCATGAACAATCTGCCACCAGCACGCGTGCGACAGCGAATCAAATGAATTCTGAGTGGCGGGTACTTCACGAACAGCTCTTGCACCATTATCACCTTCAAAAACTGCAAGCACCAAGTCTGCAAAATTATCGGCCACGGATACATTTTTGGTTTTTGTAATATATCGCAAATCAACCATGTTGGGACCGTTACTGAGCGTGGATCTTGCGCTCTCTCGTTCACGGTACACTCGCCACTCGGACGGTCTCTCTCTCCATCACCATCTAGACCTTCCCGCGTTCTCCGGCAAAGTCTGGAACGTACCTTTCTAGAAGGACTGCCGAGAGATATAAAAGGTCGTCGTATTATTATATATATATTATATTATGATATATATATTACATAATATATAATATATATTATTATAGGAGTATTATTCAGTAGCGTACGTCGAGGCAAAACATAGTGAAAGACAGTGAAAGAGTTCTAGTGCAGTGTAGTGTTGTTTAGTATTTAGTGTATTTTTGTATTGTAGCGTTTGTATCCATTAAAGCTTTATATTTGTTAAGTTCCCAGACCCAACAAACCAGATTTTGCTTCGATAAGTCTATTCGCCGATGAGGCTTGTTTCTCTAAGGACAGGTGCTTCAATAGGCGCAACAGCCACATATGCATCCCAATCCTCAAGCCGTCGGATCAGAGTTCATCAAAACCAATTTGCGACTAATATCCAAAATTGTTGGCGAATTTTTAATTTACTCATTCCAACTTCCACCTCAGCTAACTGGTAACATCTATCTAAATTTTTTGCAAGTCGCACTTCCTGAGATATTGGACAATGCACACGTTCCTGTGGGCACACGGGACAGAATGTGGTTCCAACACGACAGTGCACCTGTACATTTTACCTGTGTGGTGCAGGTTCACCTGAACCAGAATTTTTACGGACGATCGGTCGGAAAAGGCCGAGTTATCAGGTAGCCAGTGAGAAATCCCATTTTAGCATGTTGGATTTTTCTCTGTGTGTAAAACTTCTGTAGCGACCAAAGAAGAACTGTTGGAAACAGTGATAGCAGCCTCTTTTTTCGTACAGCAAAATACGCATATCTTGCAACGTGTGCGCGATTCGATGATTCAAAGAACAAATTTATGTAACCAGGTTGGGGTCGACATTTCATTAACATATTACACGTAAGTGATTTGTCAAGCATTTCTACGACATATAAAGAAAATTACTAAGGTTTAACCGCGTAAGAGGCTGCAATAGAGTAAGTTAGAGTTTGAGCAAAATGAAAATAATCAGGTTGGGGGAGATTAAAAAATGTACATGGTGTTCTAAAAGGGTTGTGTCAAACTTAAGGTGATCATAAGGAACATTACGATGAACAATTGTTGCACAGAAACCTCTAGATAAAAATGAGCCGTTTTGGCTTCAGAGCCATTTTTGTTAAAAAAAATAAAACGTTTAGCTCTTTTACATCAAAAGATTTCGATATTTCATTCATTTTTATTAAAGGCAATATAAAAAAAATATAATACAGGTTCAAAATGACGACATCCAACCTGATTACGTAAATTTATTCTTTTAATCATTAAATAGCGTACCATCGTAAGATTGTGCGGATCTTGCCGCACGAAAAGAAAGCTAGCTATCACTCTTCCCAACAGTTCCTTTTGGGTGGCTACAGGAGTTTCATACTCCAGTGACTTGACGTAGCCCCAGAGAAAAAATCCAACGGGCTTAAATCGGGACTTCGCACTAGCCACCTAATAAGTTTTCCTCTTCTGATCCATCATTTTATGAAAATGTCGGTTTAGATAATCCTGCACACGGACGAAATATATAGGTGTACCACCATGTTGGGACCACATTTTATTCTGTACCTCCATAGGAGCGTTTTAATAAAAGTCTTTCATAAAACAGATGAGACAAAGAAGTGTTTATTTTGTTTGTTTTTATTCCATTCACTAATTAAATACCGAAGTTTTGAATAAAAATGATTCTAGAGCCAACAGGCTCATCTTTCACTAGAGGTTTCCGTGCAAAAATTATTCACCACAATGTTCCCTATAACTTCCTTCAATTTGGCACAAACTTTTTAAAACACTCTGTATAATAACCTTGATATAGCGGCAACAATAATAATTATCACTGAAATATAGATAAACCCCAATTTTCATGCACCATTAGATGTATGAATGTTGATAGGAAACCCTATAATAGTACGTGGTCAAAAACCAGCTATTCTCAATTACTTTCCCCAATTACTCGCAGCTTCAAATCATCTTCAAAATTTTCAAATTTTAACGCTACTTTTATTGACTGTTTTAATGAGTGTTTTCATGCATTTTTCTGAGGTTTATTTAATATTCAGTAAACATCGACTCTGGCACTATAAACAATTCCAGGCAAATAGCCAGACACAGGTATATGAGTAAATGGAGTAGTATACAAAAGGCCAATCATGATTCTCGTGCACAAAGTTGAATTGCATGTGTGTATAGGACTAGTTTAATATTTTCAACTGATATTCCAGACTTAAATATTGAAGCCATGACAAAGAAGAGGCCTTTTCTGGCAAAAGTCAAGAAAAGCTATGGCTACTTGAAGACCAGCTACGAAGTGCAAACGAAAGAGTTCTTCGAAAACTCCACTTTGCATGGAGTCAAGTACATCGCCCAATCTAACCGGCCCTTTATCGAAAGGTAACCTTCCCATGCATAAATAACACATCCAGTCCAGAATATGAAAGTCTAATGTGTCACATTTAGCCGGGGCGCAAAGTTAATGTCCATACATTAAAGTATATGGAGAGAGCCCAAGGCAGGACCCCATCAAGTATTTAAATGCCCTAACTCGCGCAATTCCATTGTGAGAGGGCTTGGATATTTTTACATGTTGCTCTTTTATTGTTTATTGCAGCCGCAATGTGCGGCAATTTAAACCAAAAGTGTAGCATTAATTCACTGGATTTTATGTGCGGGCTCATGTTGACGTCATCAAAGTGCTAGATATACCAAACAGAGATTGTGCGGCACTGAGAGGACATTTTACGCGAGTGTGACTCATTTCAATCGTCAGAGTTGCTATATTGCTTTTTAATTGGTAAAGTTTTCATTAAACAAAAACCGATGATGTGCCGACGGACGTCGAGAGAGGCGTTGATAATATTTGGTTTGAAATTTCGCAATTGCTCGAAAAAAATCCTTTTTCCAAAACGTTGGGAAGACGCCGCTAATGGCATTATAAATACTGGGTAACAACCCTGTTTATAATTTGAGTGTCACAATATATCTTGCGAAACACGGTTAGAGCTGTCCTTGTTTAGCTTTATAGAAATAGCAATTGTTTACACCCTTTCTTTACTCCTTGAAAGAGACCTGGAAGTTTTAGTGCAGCCCTGTTAAACATTTGCTTTCAAGGGGCTGGATTTGGATCGAAAACTTGTTTAGTTATACATATTTGAAGGGGTTATTAAATATTCAAACATTCAGTTTTCAAACTCCACGCAAAATCACCTTAATTTTATTTTCACTGTAAGTTATTATGCCTTTTAGGATTTGGTACATTATCGGCCCCCATTAATATTTTAATACTGTTCCGTTTCCTGGTCTCCCCACTCGACATGTATCTTCTATCACATCGATACGTTTCGAGATATATATTTCAAAGTTACGTCAAGAAGTTGGTAGCCATGAAAACTTTTAAAACTTGGACCCGTATTTCATGGATCATATTTTTTCCAACGAAAACTCCCGGTATTATGAATAATGCATCACTTTTGGGGAGGCCGAAACTTCGACCGGTCTTTATCGTATTATACGAGTAGAATGCTATTTCGATCCTTTAACAGGAAATTCTCCCATTATTTGCTATTTAAACTTCCATCTTAGGTCCATGTGGTTCACCTGCGTGACGATGGGTACTGTCGCCACCTGCGTAGTTATTTTCAGCTTATGGGACAAATTCCAGAACAACCCCACCATTACGGGCCTGGACACTGATTTCCACAATTGGCTGGTACCATTTCCTGCTGTCACTTTGTGTCCAACGCAGCCGGCGAGTTTGAGCCGCATTGCCGCATATTTGAAAATATCGTGAGTTGCTTTAACAACTTGATCTAAACAATAGAACTTAAATCTATCCATTTTCCATTAAAATCAATGGGGCTTGTTTAATTGGGTTTTCCGCTTCATATATACACGTGTATTGTCTTTAATAAGGGTGTTACGCCCAATAAAGTTCCAATGTTAGCCTTGAAGTGAAATGGATATTTTCCAGGGAGAATGAGACCAAAAACTTGGAGATTTTTGACCTGTATGCAGGATTTAGTAAACTGTCCCTTGCAACAATTCCAGAATTTTCCGATAAGTATGAAAAAAAATGGAGGGATATGTTGCCGAAAGAGCCAGATGATCTTGCCAAATTAATACTACACGTAAGAGCTTTGTTAAGCATTTTCGCGACATATAAAGAAAACTCCAAAAGCTTAAAAGTTGAAGAAATTGCATTATATTAAGTAAGAATTTGAACAAAATGAAAATAATCAAGTTAGGAGTGATTAAAAAATATACAGGGTATTACAAAAATATTATGAAAAATTTAAGAAGATAAAAAAGATACTGCGAAAAAAATTTTTCACATTGAAACCTCTACTCAAAAATTATCCGTTTTGGCTCCAGTCATTTTTGTTCAAAAACGTAATGTTAACTCGTTAACCCCAAAAGACTTTGGTATTTAAATCATTTTTATTAAAGTTAACGTAAAATAAAATTATAATAAAGGGTCAAAGTATCAACTCACGACTTGGTTACAAAAATTTGTTTTTTGAATCATTGAATCGTGTACCCGCTGTAAGATGTGTGGATCTTACTGCACGAACAGCGAGGCTACCATCATTTTTCACAACAGTTTCTCTTGAATGGCTACAGGAGTTTCATACACTAATGACTTGATGTAATCCCAGAGGAAAAAATTCAACAGGCTTAAATCGGGATTTCGCCCTGGCCACCTGATAGGTCCGCCTTTTCCGATCGATCGCCCATAAAAATGTTGGTTTATATGAGGAAAATATGCAGGTGCGCCGTCATGTTGGAACCACATTCTATCCCATACACTCATAGGAACGTGTGCATTCTCCCATAGCTCAGGAAGTGCGCCTTGCAGAAAATTTAGGAATCTGTTTACTTTGCTCGTTGTTATTCTATCCACATAAGTTGAATATCGAAGCCTTTTGAACAAAAATGACTCTGTAGCCAAAACGACTCATCTTTGACCAGAGGTTTCTTTATAAAAATTGTTCACTGAAATCTCCCCTTTAACCTCCTCAATCTGGCCTCAATCTTTCTAAAATACTTTATACATATGTATAAAAAATTATTTTTCCTTTTCCGTTCACTAAAAAATGAAAAAAGAAACAAATTAAGGTTAATAATTGAAGTTACCCCAATGTATTTTTTTGATATTTTGTTTATTAAATTTCGTCATAAATTTTAATAATGGAAATGTCCTGGAACGTTCCAGATTGCTGACAAATGCGAGGACATATTTGACCAGTGCAAATTCAAAAACGACCCAATCACGTGCTGCCGCAAGGGCAGCCCCAGTTTCCATCCAGTTTTAACGGAAAATGGCTTCTGCTACAGTTTCAATTCCATGCATTTCCAGGAATCCAGGTATGATACAAAGTTTATTTACCAAATTTATAATCTACAGGAGAAAAATATTATACTAATAGAATTTTTTGCTCATTTCCTGGAATTACCAATGGACGTTTCTGTTTTCTTCTAACTTGACAGTTACATTTCGTACTACTGTTTCTGTAGGCGACGTGCCGTTTTAATTAAAGCAGGAAACCGAAGTCGTGCTTTAACTTAAAGTTTTTTAATTATAATAAATATTTTCTGCTTTCTGTAGCTATAATTAAAAGCTTGATTAAGCCTGGTGGACCATAACGAGACTGAGCAAGTTATGATCGATTCATAGCTGAAAAGGTATATTGAAATGGAGAGTAGGAAATGATTCTGAATACATCCATCTGCCCGAAATGCATAGAACAAATATCCTTGGGGAAAAGGGGAATGGGGAAGTAAGAATGGGGAATTTCCGTGTGTGCATATTAAGGTATTCCTCCTAGGAAATTCAAAAGTGAATCCAATTTTCTCGTGGAGTTTAACAGCTAAAGCTCTATTTTTGAGACGATATCATAGAGTTAGGACCTAGGGAGCAAATTATAGTTAGTTTTATCAGGAACATCCATGTTAGTTGGAAACACATGTGCGAAAACTCTCCCGGTTCAAGCTACAATCGCCCATCTCAAACAACGCGACATTTTGGCGATTTCGCCTAATATCTCAATAAAATAATTATTCTGGGCAACGGTAATCAGGCAGGCACAGCAGCCTCGCACAGAGCGACAAAAGTCGAATTGTATTATGCGTTCTTGTCTGATGTCACGTAGTAAACAAAGATACCTAGTCCAGAAGCAATTGACACTTGCCTCAAAGGATGACAGCAGTGCACAGTGGTGATAATTACTAACTTCGATCGCCAGAATTGCTTTTTAATTTTTGGCCTATCTCAAGATCTCAAGATCTTGGCTACATCAAGGTCCCATAACCCCCATAGGGGCCTTGAGAGAATATTTTCAGTATTTTTAAGGGTGGTCATAGGAGTTTTAGCCATGTTTACCCTAATGAAATTCATATTAAAGCATTTATTGGTGTAATATTCTGTCTGGTAATCGAAAGAATTGTTCACTAAATGTGAAAGTTTTTCCCAATATTCTCCCAATATAATTTAAAGCCAATAGATTCTGGTAACTTTACCATGAAGATATTCGCGGGAACGTTGAAATAAAGATAGAGTATTGATCAGTTTCGTGGTTTCCATGCAAATGATCTTTTAGGTAAAATTGGCAGTACATTGATGTAGTGGCCCAAAAGGAGATAGTTTTGTATGTTTTTTATTGAGATTTTGTTCAATTTGTAGAGATCAAATATTGAGGAACGCCACTTCGATTGTTCTGAAAGTTTTTTTTTTATTGTGGCGTGTGGGTTTGTTTAATTTTTAATAAATTTGTATGATTTCTCCTATCTCTTATATTTCTACCAGTCGCCTCTTGTTCAGCACTTCGTGGGACCTGTGTTTTATTATCTTTAGATTTAATATAAATCGATTACTATACTTTGGGAAGTAAATTAGAAAAATATATGCAAAAATTTAAAAACTTTTAAAAACAAAGTTATTTTCGAAAGTCTGGAAGAACAAACACGATTATAGATTATTTTCTTATAATGAATATATTGACTAAAGTTTTGCTTAATTAGGCAAGAAATGCGATGGTTGGCAAGTTGTAGACTCTGGAAAAGTTTATGGAAAAAAGGGGGACTGAGATAAGAAATTACTTATCGTCCAGCACATTTTTTAGCGCCATTTGAGAAGGGGAATTCGAAAATATCTTAAAAAAACTACACGCTGTAACAAGAAACGTATTGCACGAGAACGAAATATTCGTTTTTAGATAAATAATGAGTGATCATTAAAAACACTTGTCTACTAGAGGTTTTTTTAATAGTCACCTTTTGTAATTCATACCTTTAAATCCCCCTTTACTCCTAAACCCAATAAGAATTAAAAACTTCTTTTGTTTGGTGAAATTTGTAAGGGCCCCCAATGTTCAATGCTGCTGTGTACCATTACAGTATATACCCCAATTGTCCCCCGAATTATGTCAATTTATCAAGTGAGGTTAAACAAAGATAGAAATTAAGTTCCTTGAACGTTACGTCATCAAGAGACATGGTCGGCCATTTTCCCTGTGTTTTTGCATAGAATTTTCAAATTAAAGTATTTTACTGTTATTTATTGTTCCCTTTATTATAGTTTCTGAAAAAATAATCCAAAGCAGGATGTTAACAGATGGCGCAATAACGAAACCCATAAGTTCCCTGCCCGTTTTAATTATTATACAAAATCCGAACCTCGTTTCGCGGTTCCTCATTTTCCTTTTCGGAGCCGGAAAATTTATTGGACTGAGCGGGTTTTTCGCCGGCGCAGATACACAACAGCGGTATTCCTTGTAGGTTTTTATTATGATGAATGGCCGGGAATATTAGAGAGAAAAGGCGGAGAACACGGCGAAAATTGAGATAGCACAACGACGCCTTTATCGTGTCATATTTTATTGCGCCAAATCTACTCGAGATAGCTGAGAAAAAATGTTTTTATTTTCCATTAGAGGCAACATGTTCTACTCGATAGGGCTCCAACTTTAATAATTTACAAATTAGCTTAACCTCATCGTGTATCATAATAAACTTGAAATTCTATTTCAGTGAGGAGAAGTTTCATAAGCAATATATTAAGGAAACGGACATTAAATGGTCGCTGGAGTTCTCAGCGAAGTCTCCAACAGTTTCTATGTTGGTAAGAATTTCTTTCTTTTTCGGTAGTAACTGATAAAGTTCAAACCAATATAGATTTAAAATGAGCAAAAAAGGCATCGCTGACGGAAATATTCATCTCTCGATTTTCAGCGAGGAACACCAATTAAGGATAAGAGAATGGCAAGATTCGAATCAAAGAATGCCCTTTTACCAATTTTTTTGTCAGTAGTAAGCTGAAATTTTTCACTTACTTCTCTATTAAACTCATAAAGTTTCACTCATTCTGTAACGTAACACTGCAACAAGAGTTAACAAATCGTCTCCATTAATTTAACCCGTATTTCCTCGTTTTGTGTGGAAAGTTCAAGCTGGAAGAGTCATATTAAACCTCCGACATTAATTGGGGGATAAAGTTGTTCCACGTTAAATGATCATCCGAGGCTTTGAGTCGGGTTTTTTCCGTTGACCGAGATAGGGAATGTTTAAATCAAACTCCGGAATAAAAAAAATCGCTTTGATGCCTTCAAACAGTTTAAAAAACTTGAATATTTTGTGTTGTTTGTATTTTTGGTGTCGCTCTGCTCGAAATTCGGTACAATTTTTAAAATATTTATTTGAAAATGCTTCAAAAGTTATACAAAAAAACATTGATTTTAATCCTGTTTGAGGTTTAAAATATTGAGATGGAACTCATAACACTTTGATGCATCTCCAGTGACTTTCCAAGCCTTCACGATCCCCAAATATCCCTCAATGCGTTCAAAATGTTATCTGGAATTTCCCTTTACAGCTTATTAATATATGACCTAGAAAGTATCCAAAACCGCCTTATTTGAATAGACGATTTCTGCAAGAAATAGTTGAAATGCGCAATTTTTAGCGTTTATGGAGAAGTAGATGCAATGAATATCGAAGCGAAAAATCGACTTTGCGATCATTCCATTGACCCTCAATACGAGATATAAAATAAATAAATAAATAAATAAAACCACTTTAGTATTTATTAGCAATTTGCTTTGTAAATAACGGTGTAAGGGCTTAAAGGTAGAAATATTAGGGAGAGATGAACAAACACTAACGATCAGACTCTCGAGGTTGCCATGCCGCAGATTATCATGTCATAATCACGTTGATCCTTTTCTTCCCCCTTATTACGGAGAGTCATGAATTTTTTGGCAATTCAAGATTATGACGCCACAGATTTATATTGCTCCACTTTTTTTTCGCGTAAACCTTTATTATTTTTTGCCCAGCTCTACATTATCAATTCGGACGAAATGATCGGCATAGACGTGCAACCGCAACTCTACTGGGACTCCAAAATTGACAGAATCCAGTTCTCATTCAAGGAGACGTACACCACTGAAGACACGAGACAGCTAACTATTAAACAAAGGCGTTGCATCTTCGAGGATGAAATCAAACTTAAAAGTACGCAATTCAGTACTTTCGTCATTATGTTGAGAAAAAGTGGTTGGCGAAGGCGTACATGTTGCTATACCATTTTGCCCATATTCCTGACTGATTGACGAAGGGCCCTTTGATTTTTGGTTCAACTTTTGTTTTTGTTGCAGTTGATAATACCTACACATTCACAGCATGCACGATTCAATGCAGAATGGACTCGGCAAAATTCTATTGCGGTTGCGTTCCATTTTTCTACCCAAAAGTATCGGGATTTCCCCATTGCAACGTGTCGTCGTTTCAATGCATTTCGACGCACATGCAGGAAATTAAGGACGTCAGCAAATGTGACTGTCAATTAGGTTGCAGGAACACGGTTTACGAGGTGGAAACGCAGAAAATTAAATCGTAAAAGCGTTGATTTTTGCGTTAATTCATTAGTCATTTAAATGGTTTTCAGGGAGTCAGCACTGGATGAGAATAAAATCGAAATCGGTTTCGTCTCCTGGCCCATGGTGCGGTATAAACGCGAAGTGCTTTTCGGCTGGGTGGATTTATTGGGTAAGTCGTCGATAAATTACTTACTTTAACCGTACGTTTTCCTTGAATCGCTTCAGTATCCTTCGGAGGCATCGCGGGCTTGTTCCTGGGCTTCAGCCTTCTATCTGGAGTCGAAATAATTTACTACTTTACTATAAGGGCCTTTATAGCAGCTTTTCGAGAACGGAAGTATTTAAATAGGTACTGCGATTGTTGCCCCGTACGCTTTCTATTGATTTATACGTGATAAACCCACTTTTAGGATCCGGAAAGAAAAGGGCGAAAAAGCGCAACCCGCTCATGACTTAAGCATGACTCCATATTTCATAGCTGAGCCCCTGCCAGGTCGCGGTATCGACATTGTCGTTAAGCGATTTCGGAACAACTCGAACCCCGATTTTCAATATGGCCGAAATTTTAAGGGCAGGAATAATGTGAGTATTCCTGTGTGTAGACAAATGTATGGCAAGTTTTCTTTAAAGTAATGATTCCCAGTGCTCAAATTCCACGAATGTGATAAATTTAGAGATAAATAAGAAGAATTAAGAAAAATATGTCTAACATATGGCTTGAATTATCGACTTCCAAATGCATTAAAGAAATCGTCTACAATATTGGTCTATTAACTGAAATAAACCCAGAAATAAGGATGTAGTGTACCAATTTCAATTACGTATCTTTCTGTTTCAGAACGGTATGGTAGTGGAAATGGTGCCTCCCTTTGGGATCGAGTTCGTTAATTAGGGCCAGTCAGAGCTGAAGTGGAGGAGTTGTGAAGTGTAAGTTTTATTTCATATTTTCTACATATAAATACCTCAATTCTTCCTGAAAAAAGGATCCTTGAAATCCTATGTTTCATTTATATATTCCTGGCTTTCTACGAAACAAATATTGTAAAGTTCTCGTAATTTTTCATAACGTTTTGACTACGATTGCCACTTTGTTAATTTGTGAAACTTTTAAAGTAGTGGGAATCGTGACCCAAAGATTGTACAAATTATTTTTGATGAATTTTTCATAATCTTTGGGTCACGATTGCCACTTCTTCAAAAGTTTTAAAAAATAACAAAGTGGCAATCGTGACCATAAGATTGTGCAAATATTTTTTGCTGAACTTTTCACAATCTACAGTCACAATTAATTCTATATTATTTCTTTGATTTTTGAAATAAAACTGCATCGTTAATTAAACTTTCAATATAATATTCCACTTTTCCAAATGTACAAATCTATGTGTAATAAAATGTGCATTACAATACAACGCACCATTCATCGCATCTATATTTATCGACAACACAAAAATCTAGACAGGTTTAAGCCGAAATAAAGGCCGCTGCGAATAATGCGTTTTATTTGCATTTACCCGCTGTTTATCCAATCACAGAGAAAATAAATCTATATTTATATTCTATTATACGCGACATATATTACATCTAAAATATAAATAAATAATAGTCATATTGCTAAGTTAATATAAACGTTAAAAACATCAATACGGATTAATTAAAATTCGTATGAGACTAAAGAGATTACATTTGACATTGACCCTATGTATATGAGCTTATATAAGAAATTTTTTGGCTTTACATTCAAGTTTGATATAAATAAAAATATGTATGTGTTTTTTAGAGAAATGTACATCCTTTAAACAGTAGAACAACCAATTTAAAATAGGAACAATTTTTTAATTGTATTTTTTGGTACACTGTATACATCTGTCTTCTTTTTCTTTCCATCTTATGTGAAACTCAGCGAGAAGACACATCAGAACATCAATCTGATTAACATGATTGTGTCCAACACTCGAGGCTTGATCAGAAACAAAATTCAACATCTCATGTAGTTAAGTATAATTAGGCAAAGTCGGGTAATTATAACGAAGTAACATTAACGTCACAACAAGTGAGTTGGAGCAAATTTTGTACTATTTCTTCTTTCAAAAATTTAAGTTAAGCTGTTCTTCCCCTATTTACAATTTCCAATTCCAAGGGCAACAATATCTTCACCTGCCCTAAAAGAGAATAGGAACAATTTACAAGTACAACCAAGTTTTTCCACGAATTTTCATTTATCAGTGGCGTTCGGATTGGTGTAGCTGAAGCCCTGAAACTGGGTTTGGTCCATGGACTGCAAAATTCCGGTTTCAATGGGTGTGAGTTTCGCCTTTTCGGTAGTGAAGGTCTTGTCAAAGTATTGCGTGTCTAGGGGATGTTGCTGGGAAAATAATTTTAGTTATTTTTCTGCTAAGAATTGATTGAGAAACACTTGAATGAACGAATGTATGGAATGGCAGCACCTCGAATTTCATTTATTAAAAGAAATTCATTACAAATTAATTAAAAATGTATTAAATCCTTTAAAAAATCAAATAACATCACTTTTTGGTGTTAGTTTAGCTTCAGAGAATCCACCTAAAACTGCGGTTTTTGACATCAAAACAAAAATTGGGTCATCCTTCGCTGCAAAGCAATTTACCCCTAAATTGTTCCACTCTCGAACAATCTCGTTGAACGGTATAATAAGAAGTTATCGTTTCATCTTGCGCAAAATGTCCGGTGAAATATTCATACGGCGTTAATCAAAGAGCTATTTGACGCCCGTCTAAAGGTCAAATCTGACGGATAAAGTACTCTATAGGTGAATTCTTGCCCTCAGTCCTAAGGGGATTTATTAAGCCAATCCATCAGCGTCTTATCTGGAGACCGAACAGCTGTAGCAAATATGGCAGTCGGAAAAAACTAATCTCTGAGGTGATAAATTGGCCTTAAGTCCGGTTTTTCCGAGTTAATTGACTATTGATTTCCACGATATAAATCGTCTCCAGGCATAATTTTAATACCTCAGAAAAATCGTATTAAATTATTTAAGAAACATCATTTGACAAAAGTATTCAATACAGTTGACCCGCATATGAAAACATTAATCACCGTTCGCAAATATTTGACTTTATGCCGATTTCGCAGCGCCATTTCCTATTGCCATGTAAATCATTCGGTTACATGAGAGCAGTAAATTTTATTGACAAACAATCTTCAAAATAACGAACCGAAATGGAAGAGGAAACCCCGAGCTGAAAATGATTTACTGCCGAAATTCCAGAGAACTTATCTCGGCTCTCGCCGTGTCAACGAGACGATATTATTTAAGAGTTTGCTACCAAGAAAAAATTATATTCATATAGATTTCTTGAGAGTACCTCGTATATTTTGTTTTGGACCTACTCCATTAGATGGCGCCATTACAAGGGAGACAACCGTAGACTTAACCTTCTTTAAAAATTGATTACATCATAAATATTAACATCGGCACAAACTTCCATCCACATGACCCACTTCAGTTTTAATCCATGTACGGTAAACTGGAAACGAATAATGGACGGATAGACAACTTATATATGCAATAAAAACTCTCGACGTTGATTGGGGTAATTTTAATCAACATACACGCAGTCATAAATATTAATGAATCTCGTATAATACAGCCTCATAGAGAGGAAATGTGGATAATGGCGAACCGCTCCGGTATAAAACTTTCAAACGCGCAGCATATTTGTTTTCCGAATTTCCTTCCGAGTGCAATTATCATTATCCAGGTTATAATAATTATAATTATTTATACCACACCGAGACGTAATAGCATAGAGATATGGCAGTCGTACAATTGCTGCATATCCGTCTATGATAAGTATATTTAATCTGTCGTCACACCATTTGCGATAGTGCCATCTAATGGAGCCGTTACGAGGTCCTTTCAAAAAACAACGTTAAGTTAAGTTAACTTTTTATTGTAAGGAAATTTCAAAATTCAGTTAAAAATTACCGACACGTTCACAATTTTCTCATGCACCGTAATCGAATAATTATCACGCCAAATATGTGCGGGTAGGTCAACAAATTGGTAATGGTAATAAGTTATGTTATGCATCGATGAACGAATTAATAGGCACTACGTTGACTGCGCTGTATAATTGGAAGAAATTCCTTTTATGAACATATTTTGAAACCGAACAAAATTTCATACTTAGGACCTTATGATGATTTTTAAACAGCGATAATTCACATCTAAATATAATATATTTTTAAAAATTTTGTCGCTCAGTCCTCGTATATATTTATGATAATGTCTCGTATTTTATCTGGCTATCAGCATTGACCCTCTTTTCCACGAGATGGAGTTAATGTACACACGCAGTACTCTGAGAGGAGATGTCGAGAAAATGGAGCAAAACTAATTTTTCTTTGGTAATTTCGTAATTAAATAGCTAATTTGAAATGTTACACCTCTGTGGATTTGAGAATCGTACTGAAAGATTCTAGAAATTAATGCATATCTATATCAACCATCTACCGTAGTATGCAGAGCGAAACAAGTTCTTTTGTTTTGTGTGTGTTTTTGAAAATTGATTGTAATAATCAGCTGAATGAACCGACTACGCCTTTGTTTTATTTAATTGAATTGCTAACTTTCAATAATTAAATACACATCCATGACACTGATCTGTCGTGATAAACAGTGGCGGAAGACTGTTCAACAAGAAAATTTTGCTTCTATAAAATATTGAAAATTAGTTTGCAATAAAAAAAAATTACTGCTACACTATTGTTATCCCAAACTAAATTTCCACTATGCACTGAAATTTCTCAACATGCCTTGAAAAGTATTAAAAATCAGTTTCTACTAATTAACCCATTTGCATTGCTCGCCACTGTTTTGCTTGGGAATAAAAATTTACAATTTGTCTGCTTTCTATACATATTGATTCAACTGATCTGTTATGACAGGCAGTAGCGGAATAAGTTCCTTTAATAATACATTGAAACACAGTTTTTTGTTGTCAATTAATTCCTGTTACGCCCCTGTTCTTTTGAGAGATAAATTTGACAATTTTACTGAATTTTACAGATGTAATACCAAATACGATCCAGAATTTCAAAGTATGTTTTACGACTTTACGATTTACGAACGAAATTAACTTGAAGAATATCCATCATCTGTACTCAACTGCGACTGAATTAAAACAAATTAAAACAGGTCTAAGACGACGAGGAGACGACGAAAAGTTGTATTTTGTAGTTAATTAAATCCTGACTAGTTTTAATGAAAGCCGTCAATTTGCCCAAAATCCCGAAAATTATTCTCGATCTTGAGGCGGATCCCTAATTAAGTCTCCGGCCATTCAATTCGTCCAAATGAATCCTAAGTTCTACGTGCGAATCACTGCTGAAATATGATAATAAATCTCGGGACTTTTTGCCGACATTAAGCCGGCTTCACGACTCACGAGACCGTTAACTTTTTTCATTAATTTCCGTCCACAAAAGTGCAAAACACTCTCTTGTCCGGGAAACGCTATTGATGGAACTATCAAGTCAGGCTAGATGTAAAAACAAAGACTGAAATATTACTTTATCTTTTTCTATTGTTCTTCCGAACGTTAAAACCTTAAGAGGATTTACGCTTCGAGATATCTGGGAAAGGAGAATCTGTTTAAACATCATGCAAAATATATTGCACTTTATGTTCTTTTACGCGACTCTACACGATTTCTCCCCGTAAGAAAAGTTTTGTTCGACTATTTTTAAGATTTAAGACCACTGCGCCGCGTCACTTGCACTGGCGCAGTCTGGCTTGCTCCAATACTAAAATACGAGGTCCATTCAATAAATATACACGTACATATTTGAGTAGGTTTTAAAAATGGTTCTTCCCAAATATAATTTGAAACTTGCTTTAGGAAAAAGTGGCAACTTTGCCACCTTTTACTTCTTGTCAAACGTGGAATGCTGTGAAATTTGGAAAATAATTTTTCCATTTTTAATTTTTCACCGAAAATTGTGTTAAATTTAAAATTACTGTCACAAAATTGCCACTTTCATTTATTTTCTGTCAGACACAGACACATATCTAAAACGAATTCTTACCAGGTTGGGTTTAAAGGGAGATTCCAGCTGCCTTGCCTCCAACGCTGCCCAGTCTATCGGTTTGAAGAAAGGATGATCCTGTATGTCTCCGTGAGGCGAAAATCGATTCCCAAGTCTTTTGTTTGCGTCTTTTTCCAGGAACTGTAATCAAATTTAATATGACAATTGAGCAAAAATAAAACAAATTTGACACTTGCCTGTAATAAAACAGAACCGGCCTCCGCACTCAGGAACCGAGGAATGACCGGTTTTTCGTTGCAAATTGACCAAAATAGTTCATCCTCGTCGCCACCACTGAACGGAGACTGCCCCAACAGCATTTCGTACAAAAGTACTCCAAATGACCACCAGTCCACACACTGGTTGTAATGCTGTCCTTTAATTATCTGGATATAAATTTAAAAAAGTTCAAAAATAATAACATTGAAAATCGTAAATATTCATACTTCGGGGGCCATATAATCGGGGGTGCCACAGAACGTGTCAGCCATGCGATCCAGGAAAATCTGCAGTTTGCACATGCCGAAATCAGCTATCCGCACGTGGCCGTCAAAATCGAGGAGAATGTTATCCAGTTTTAGGTCTCTGGAAAATCCCAAAATCAATAGAAAAAACTTAGAAATAGGCAACACTGATATATTCAAAGAAATTAATTTGTTTTGGAATGGAAACAGATTAATTTCTTCTTAAATTGAAAACTGATTGCAAATTATATTATAAAAGAACAAATATTATCGAAAAAATGAGTGCGTAGTCAATGGGAATAGCGTTAAAATCGTAGTGCATATTCCTATTAATTATCTTGATAAATCATAGGCTACAAAGTGCGCCTTACTAAAGTAATTCTCAACATAAGTAAAATAATCAAAAAGCTGCGTTTGTTTAGCATATTCCACCTCCACATGTAATAATTATTACCTTCTCATTAACTTTGTAGCATATTTGGCAAATAAATATAAATCCCTGCCGCGCTCTGGCTGGTTACACGTCCAATTAGGGCAGATAGAGGCGAATTATTTAGCTAATCCTATCGCTTTATTATTTTGGCACTGAGTGAGGTTTTTAGCCAGTTTATTCGTTAAAATTAATCACCTTTCGATGACAATATTGCGCTTACATAAATGATAAATAGCCACAGAGAACAATTAACCGAGTAATTATGACTCATAACCTATGGTTTCTGAACTAAATGGCGAAGGCGCCGTTATTTATTTCTCTATCTAAAAATGTCAGAACAATGTCACCATAAGGATTATCATACAAACGTTATATCCTTAACCAAATGATGATGACTCAATTAATTTACTATTCTACTTAACATAATCTGCAAAGAAATAATGACACACCGCCTTGGGAAATATCGTGGCATAAACATTGTATTCTCGACTAAATGGTGAAAGCACTCGGTATAAAATCTATAAACTCGTGTAAATTTATGCCAGCCAGTCGCGAAAATGGAAATGCACTAGATAGTTTGTTCCTGCAAGCGGGATAGTTTATGGCCTTTCGGGTAAACGAAATAAATCTGAGGTTTTTGACGGGAAAATGTATTGTTTGGGCGCAACTTTACACCGAGACAGATAGGAAATTTAACGGGGAAAGACAGCTCAGTTTAGCAACCGGAAAACCGCTTCCTTTGAGATGATAGGCGTCAAAACGTTCTGCTTGTCAATATAACCTTCCAAATTCGATATCATTAATGCGAATAAAAAGCATTAAAATCAAAGGCATTAAAATTGAGAAAGGCAGCGCTTCCACCTCGAGTTGAAAATCGAGTTTACGAATTACAGAGAACTCTCGAAGCTACTTCCAGCAAGTTTCGAAATATTTATCTCTACCGTTCGACGCAAACAAAACAAACATTAATATAGTGATAACTCAATTATATTTTAGTCCCTCGAGTTATTGTCAACATCAGAAACTTCTTGCTAATTGACACACCGTAACGTCCTAATTCAAATCTTCAGATACGCGGAAAACTATACGTTTTAAACTATAAACATCTAATACGCCCATTTCAGAGTTTTATGAGTTATAGCTAACGTAAAGTTCAATGAAATTTTATATTCCAACTTCTTTTATTGGCCTTGTTTACCGTAGTTTCACCGTAAAACAAGTATGCAAATAGCCGCTGCAAGTTGCGGTAAAAGTCCCATTGTCTGTGCGGATTCTTAGGCGGAGAATTCGTCAAATTGCTGCGTGCATGCACGGAACTTACCTATAAACAATCCCTTTATTGTGCAGGAATTTCAGGCCCGACACTATTTCCGCCCCATAAAACCTCGCTCTTGCTTCGGAGAACCGCCTCTCAGCTTGAATGTGGAACATCAGGTCTCCGCCATTTAAATACTCCATAACGAAGAAGAGATGTGACTAAAATGACAAGAAACGTAAATAAATTATGTAGCAATAGACAATCAAACTCTGGCTGCTACAGATCTCTCGACGTTATGGCGGATGTGCTGCTATTTAGTTGGAGATCAAAAATTGTCTTATTAGAGAATAACGTAATACTTGATAATAATTTAGTACGTGTTAGTGGTCTTATTAATTGTCCACATTTATCTCTCGAAAGTTTAATAATTTCCCGGATAAAATTTTATTTTTTCTTCAAAATGCTGCAAAATATATGAATTAGAGCAGTTCCGCGTGGTGCAATTAGTCGTGATTTTGAAAAACTAAAAGTTTATGAATTCCTAGCTACGATCACGATGCATAATAATATGATAATATTTGTCAGAACATCGATGGGAGTTTCTTAGTATTTCACAGATTTATCGCTCTACAATTGAGAACGTCGATGGTGGTTTGTTATTGAAATCTGAAAATGGCAATAAAATGTGATTATACCGAACCGTTGTCCACAATGCAAAAAATTTATAAATTACACTAATTTTCCATTCATGGATTGGGCTCCGGTGGTTTAAACCGAATTTTAGTTAAAATTTGTATTACCAACTGGAGGTATTTTTTGGCTCGGACGCAAAATGCTGGCGAAATACCTTCCAATTCCCATAAACCCTAGATTCCTACGCGTGTGTGCTGATGTCACCTTCATCATTGGATTAAGGTAAGTGAGATATTTTGGTTCAAAATTCAGCGACTTGAAATATTACTAAATATCTGAATTTCACACATTTCTGCACCTAAAGTCTGAAGGCTTACCTATCATGATTTAAAAAACTCGTAATGACTTAGCTTACTTTTGCCTCTTGTCTTGCTATACCCTTAAGGGTAGGCAACACACTTTATTAAGTTAGTATTGTGGATTGCGATGGAGACTGAAGAGAAAATGTTAATAACAGGTGATCATTAAAAAACACGCAGTAGACGTGGATTGTAAACATGGGGCGTTATTAAGAAATTTACTATTTATCGTCAAACATTTGCCTAATAGATGAATTGATTCCGAACATATTTCTGATATTTCAACGTCTAATTGGGACTGTTTCAATGGTCATCCTTTATTTGTACGCCTCACACCTCAAAAGAACTCTTTGCAGGTGATCTCATTAATTTAAATTTATCTTGTTATCAAAACCCATTGAAATTCTCGTTATCCCATATATACGTATCGAGTTGATTCACAACCTAACACGTATCATATAGTATTTCTCTCTATGGTCAAAGAATTAAAGCAAGAAGAAACGACTACTACCAATATTTCTTTTCACTTTAAACGCTTCAAAACAGAAATAAACAGAAATCAGACAGGAGGCTAAACCACAATTCTCACACATTCGAGTGTATGTACAGTGTGTACCAAAAAACTATGTTGATTTATTTCGCTTTTATTATGATCATATCATTTTTCAAATTGCCATTTGATCTTCAATCGTTTTACGATCCCGTTAACAAAACTTCCCGGATGTTCCGACTTCAATATCGTCGAGAGAAATCGACTTTTTCCATCGTCTGCATGGAGATTTCTCAACTTTAATGCTGTTCGCAGGAAAAAGCCGTGAAAACTACTGACTTGTGAAAATGTTCGAAGCGTTCGCTTTATTGTCTCTTCTTGCACCTCGAACTTTTAACTTATCCGAAAACTCCTAAAAAGAAGGGAAATTATAATTTATGTTCCCGGTTATAAAGTCACGGCAGATTAGCTGATTTATGGCATATTTGCTGTGCCGGGTTTTTGCTTACTTAAATACGAATATATGGGATTTTAATGAAAAGACAATATGTTCTAGAGGCTGATACAATGATAAGAAAACATCCTGGAGCAACGTAGATATAAAAATGAGGTTCATTTCAAACATTTTGCTGCATGTCTAATAGCAGACTGTTGTCGGCCTGAACACTGAATTCAACTTTAGGCTAATATTTAACGCAGTCAAAAATGTCCTAGTTAATTGAACGGGACGTAAATAGGTCATTTTTAATAGGTAATTTCGAATTAGGCCGTGTGAACTTGTTACAGGAGGATGCACGAAACGTGAAATTAGATTAGCGACAAACTCGATTTTATGCAGAGATTGTTGAATTTCATCGACACAAACAACTTTAATTTATTTTTTACAACGTAATATCGAATAAAAATTAAGCGAATCTGAATTTCAAGAAATTTCAGAACGTAAATCAAATTGTCATTGATTACTCCTGAAACTAGCCTTAAAATGGCCGACTCTGTGTTACGTTTTCGTCTCAATATGGCGTCCCTAATATGTCAAACAAACGTTTGACCGCCATTTTGTCGCACTGGACGTCACAGTTAATTCAAATTCGAAATATCCTTAATGTGTCATGTGTCAAGTCGCGTTGATTTTAAATCAAATGTAATTTATCTCCGTCGTCCCTCGGCAGTCAATTCGAGCTTTGTTCGCATACAGTGCAGGTACAATTTCCTCCTTCGAGATGATAATCATATCTAGAACAAGCGTCTCAACTGCGCCATCTAAATGAGATTTGCTCCGTCGCACACATCACTAAAACTAGAGCCGAAGCAACGGGAACACGTCAAAACCGATAGAGCTATCCAAGAGAACCTCAAAACTGTCTATTGCATTGCGGGAATATTAACGTCACTCCAAGGCTAAATAATAACAACCCAATGGTGCAATGTATAAATAGCTCGGGCAATTTGTCAATACAGTTATTAAGGTTTCGTGACACTCGAAATTCCGCGGCAGCGATGCGTAAATGGTCTGACGTAGGGACGGGATCAAAATTTTATTTATTGGGTGAGTATCGAGTTTATTCTGCAGTTGAGGCAACAATAATGGTCAAAGAATTATGTAGGAATGATCCTAGAAGACGACACAAAAGTTACCGATGAAGTCACATGCTTAATTTAATCTGGACAAAATGGAGAAATTTTTTCGATGAAAAAAAGAGTAGGCAACTTTTTAGGAGAACAATAACGCCATGAAAAATACTTAATTTATCCACAAAACGCTTATCAAATTTGAGGTCGATTTTTTAGTTATGTTTTAGAGCCGCATTTGCTTTAAATTCTAAATTAAGGGCATTAACCTAGATGATGACACAGGCGCTACGTTAGAGACAGCAATTAAAAGCATATTCGTCACTTCAACGTTACGTTTAAAAAGAAATCAAACAGTTTCTTGAATCAAGGGGGTGCAAAAACTATCTAAAAGAAACTATAAAAGATCACTTAGCTCCATTCTCGTAATTATAGTAAATCAATGTCCTAAAAATGAAATGAATTCTTACCTCTGTTTGAAAGGTGCAGAGTAAATGACACAAATAGGGATGTTTCGTCCCCAAAGCCAGCACTTTTCGTTCAATAAGGGTGCATTCAACGTCATCGTCTTCCAGCACCACATCTTTTTTCAAACACTTAATGGCGTAATAATATTCAGTACCTTTCAGCTCGGCCAGCAAAACCTAAAACCAATAAAAACTCTCCTAAAATTTCGTCAATATCTAGGTCAATAGTTTCCGAGAAAAAAAAAGAGTTTTTATTTTTACCTCTGCCAATTTTGAGATTCTTAAATCGAATCCTACATAAACATATCCGACCTAATTAGAGAGCTATACAGTGATTCATTACCTTTCCAAAACTACCTTTTCCTAACACCTTCAAGAAGTTAAAGTCATCCACGCAGTATTTCCTAAATCGGGGGATGGTTGTGGCCGGAGGAGTGATCCTGCCACTTTTCTGGAAACTCTGGTAGGTACTGCTCTGGCACACCTCTTCAGGTAGGTCATTGAAGTCTAGAGCGAAAGCCGGATTGGTAGCCGGATTTAAGGTATTTCCAGGAGAATCTCGACTGTCTACTGAACCTAGAAATTAAGGTTTTTTTTTATTTAGTATTCAGGGAAATGCTCTGTTAAATCGCGGACACGGCTTAGACAAAATTTTACTTCCTCGTTATTTATTGCCAGTTACTTGGCATCATTTCAACGTCGCTAATGCACTAAATTATATTCGATTTTTCAAAATAGCATTCGTGTAACGATCAAAATATGTGCTTTCTAACATCACACACCGAAAAAAAAACAAAACAGGTCGGTCCAATCCGTCAACGTCCGCACCCGCACATAACCATTGAAAACCAATCAAATTGCTTGTTTGACGGAGTGCGACAAACTCCCCCAAAAGTACTCGCTTATGGCTTAAGACGATTAAAACCTAAACTAATTTACAAGGGGAATTTAGGCACCGACGATTGAAATATTTCTCAAAACATTTGCTGAACGAACGTCCAATTTACGGCCCAAGAAACTACCGAGAGAAACAAAAGAGAGAATCCGTGATAAATGATATTCGGAAACTTCCGAAAGTTCCGCTCTTTGGCGTATTTAATACCGAATTTCAGCGAAGAAATTTATGAATAAGTCTCAAATGATTTATCTCTTAGCTCTGAAAGTGCGTAATTAAAAGAGTACTTAATCAGGATTTTTAGTTTACCGGCATGGAAAAATTAATTTTCCAATAGTAATATTCGTGCAACTAGAAATGTAATGGGAAAGAAATGAAAAAGTGTTTTTTATCATCGACTATTGAATTATCTGGAAAGATATAAACTTTGTTCAACTCTTAACGTGGTCTCGCCCTAACCGCTCAACACAATCAGTTATACACAGGGTGATTCACAACTTATCTATAAAATTTTAGAGATAGGTTTGTCATGAAAAACTAAGTCGATTTTGTAAGAAAAATTTTTGAAAAATCTTTAAAAAATTTTCGGAAAAAATTGTTAAAGGTTAACCATTGTATAACTGGACGACTGTAATGTTCTCCTTTTTCTGCAGAATCTCTTTTAGATTCATCAACCTTACGTATAATTTACAGTTGGGTCTCCCACGTGTCAATGGTTGGGAGCTGAAGACATGGGTGATCCAACTTAAGGGTACTTTTGTTTCATTCGAAATAAAAGAAGAGAGCTTACATGTGTAAGCAATTTTGGCATCATAAATTGTTACCCTTAAATTGGATCACCCATGTCTTCAACTCCCAACCATTGACACGTGAGAGACCTAACTATAAATTATACGTAAGGTCGATGAACTTAAAAGGGATTCTGCAGAAAAACGGGAACATTACAGTCGTTCAGTTATACAATGATTAAACTTTAACAATTTTTTCCGCGGAAATTATAAGGATTTTCCAAAAAATGTTCTCACAAAATCGACTTAATTTTTCATGACACACCTACCCCTAAAATTTTATAGATAAATCGTGAATCAGCCTGTGTATATTCACGACGCCTTAAACAAGAAAAGTGTCACCTTTTTTCATTGGCATGCCGAAGGATTTTGATACGTTAAGCCATAACTTAATTCTGGGGAAACTGCTAATTGTTGATATAGGTGAAGTTCTATCCGATGCGAGAAACGTAACGTTGAGTAGACCTCAAGGATCTAGTCTTTCTTCCACTCCGTTACCAAATGGCTTAGCATCACAAGGAAAATCAATATTATGCGTGGATGACAGCAATTTAATCATAACAGCTTCCAACACCATGGAAATTCTAACAAAAGCAAACACAGCTGTCGAATTAATGTCGGATTGGTGCGAAGAGAATGAAGTCAATCTGAGCACAAAAGAAAGACAGGAGGTGCAATTTGCAAGTAAAAACAAATTTACTCAATTACAGTCAACTTATAAAAACACTATAAAAGTCATAGAAAATGCTGAAATAATTAGATCTGGGGCATGTACTTAGACCAGAATCTATCGTGGACGTCTCATATTGAAAAAATGCTATCTAGGCTAAGCTCCTGTTTTTTTCTGATAAAAAAATGTATTCGAAATGGAGCATCGAAGAAGTTTTAAACTTGTCGTGTTCCGGCCTGGGCCAGTCCATATTGGCTTAAGGCATAATCCACTGGCGTAAACAACAGAATATAATCGGATCTATGTCTGATGTTGTCAATAGGACTTCATGTACAAGTGAGTTGCAATCACTGAATGTAATGACGTTTCCTTCGTTACGCTTATCTTCATTGATGTCTGCATGACCGTAATACCGGGTTTAAAAATCACATCAATTTAGAATTCTCAAGACTGGCGATCGGACAGAGTAAGCCGAACAGTATCGGTGGAAAGCGATTTACCAAACTTAAGGGAATGACTCATGACTTCAACCCACTAAATCTTATTTCTCATCTTCAACAAAACGTTTTTTCATAAGTTAATTCTACTACTCTGTCAACGATATTCAGCTTCCAGGCTTGTATTTTACTATTTATTATATGATTATAAATTTGATTTTTTGGTTTATATACATATTTTTATCTATGAATGACTTATGTATTGTATTATAATTGTATGTGCCAAACATTATTGACGATCCCATGATGCACTACTAAGTGGAATGGTCAGTTTTGTCATTGTTGTTATTTCAAAGCCTTTAATCATTTTGGGCCCATATCACTTTAAGCCACTAGAGATTTAAGGCTTTTTTTTTAAATGACTTATTTGATGTTGTAACACGTGATTTTTTTACAAAAAAATGAGGATTTTAGATTTTTATTGCAAAAAAAATTTCTTTTGCTATTTTGTGCTATTTTTCGAGTTTAGCATTTATTTCCAATAGGTAAAGTGTCCTTCGGGACCGTGGAGTGAATTGGGGGGTTGGGTGGGGTAAGGTAAGGCTAGGTAGTGTAAGGTAGGGTAACGGTCTATTCTTGGTCCCACTGAATCCTCTCTCTACACCATTGTAAGCGGTTAGATCGATGTTCGCGAGTGAGAGGCAGCACCCAATGCGGACGATAGGGCAAAAGGCCAAAACTTCGTATTCGGCGATATACTGTACGCATACCAACCCTATTCCCATGTTCTTCAAACCACTGATTTGTAATAGCTCGACTGCTGCTAAATCGGTCTCTAAGAGCCAAAAATCGCAATCGACGATCTTCGCGCTCTGTGGTTCCTCTGAGTCGCCCAGTGCCTCTGGCTCTGTGCCCACGGCCTTCCTGAGTCCACGCCTGGTAACACCGAACTATGGTTCCTAAGGATCTGTTAGTTCTTCTAGACACTTCTCTGATCGACAAATCTGCTTCGCGCAACCCAACAATCCGCCCCCTCTCAAAGTCACTAAGCTGACGGATCTGTTCAATTCTACGCACTCTAGGCATGATGAGTAAAAATTATGACCGATTGCAACACACTTCACAAAAGTTGCGATGCAAATGTGAACAAAAATGTTTAAACAAAATTTTATTTTTTTAAGGAACGACCCATGGAAACTAAAAAAAAAATTAACAGATAAACTTGAAATTTTGATCATTTCTTTCTTTTTTTAAGATAAGTCAACATGCAAAAAATTATCAAAATAAAATGGTTTTTAATGGGTGTTCACCTTCCTTTGTCACGTAGGATATATATCTTAAAACCCCAAAACGTAGCTAAATATTGGATTATTTCAATTTAAAATCTCTTTCGGGAGCGCCACTGGTTTATGAGTTTGCTGTATGTTTAAGTGTTTAATAATCCTTTGAAGGACGCCCCTAGTTTAAAATATTCATAATGAAATGGATTTTCTAATATTTTGATGGGTTTGGTTACTTTTTATTAGCCTAATACCTCCACTGGTGTACTTTGGTCATGAATTCATAAAAGGTATATACTCGTACAATCTGACCACACAAAAACATTGCGAAAACTGGGCTGATTCAATTTATATACCCTTTGAAGAACGCCCCTGGTTTATGAATTTATAAATAAATACATTTCACGATATTTTTAAGCGTTTTTTTAATAATTTCGTTCACCTAAATCCTAAACTTTTAGTGGCGTGCAGAGAAGCTAAAAAATTCATAAAACTTTGCAATATGAGTGTAACGTGGATTAATTTACCCGTTTAAGGAAGCTTCTGATTTATGGTATCCAGAATTAAACTAATTGTCCCAGATTTCGTTCATAGACGTGCATAAAGGTCTAGAAATTTGAAAATATATATCTTAAAGCTCCAAAACATGACAAAAACACAGAAGTTTCGTTTTATAAACTCTTTAAGAAAAACTTTTTGTTTATGAAACTCATAAAGAAATTAATTTTACAACATTTTTTAGTTTTTGTTGTGTAGTGATTTTATTCGCATAAACTTTAAACTTTCAGTAGCGTGCAAAAAAAGACAAACATTTATGAAGGAACTAAAATCTTTAGACCGTAGGTACCCAAGGTTTTAATTTATAAGCCCTTAAATAGCACCACTGGTTTATGATATTCACAGTCAAATTCATTTTTCGACGTTTTGAAAAAGTTAATAATATTTTAATGGTATCAGTTCTAGGCTTCTAGCCAATATGTCAAAACCACAAAATGTAGCCTAAAATGGTTTTCATCTCAACTTATAAACTCAGTAAAAAGACACCCCTGTTTTAAAGAGTGACAATTCAAAGTGGCCATTCGAACATTGATCTTAGCGGGCATTTTAAATCAGTGTTGCTTCGACATGCTCCATAATGTGACAGTTGACAGATGTCAATTGAAGCCTCTTGCTTAACAAAACTAAATAATAAACTTTAATTATAGTCTAATTAAAAAACCAGTAATTTTTTTCCAAAAAATACGCTTCGCAATTGAAAATAGTGACAATTGCGGGGCACCTCCTCCAGCATTAACATGTTGTGTACCACCTGTCCAAAAATAAACAACTACTAGACAAGCGATAAGTCACACGCTTGATCCGAACGTGACGCGTACTGGCTATTATTAGCCTGAGGAGATCTGAGGCCAAAAATATGTAACAACAAAACTGTGGCCGCGTCAATATACGTCACGAAAGGGTTTTCTGCAAAAAAAGAACTCAAAAAATACGTCTGTTTGTGTGAGCGATGTTGCTTCTAGCGGTCCTATTAATTTAGCATTTTGACGTTTTGCGAGAAGACCAATTTGTCAACGTCCAACACCGCGGCAATACCCTCATCGACGCTTGCGGCCAATAGAAATACTTCTCTGATGGACCACAACAAACTGGCATTGTATTTTCTGGTTAATTTATAAGTTTCGCGATGATGGCTTTTAATTAATGTTTTTGGGTGCCATTTATAAATAACTTTCAAGCGGATCATAATCAATTTACATTAGGGGGAAATCGAGCAATAAAACTCTAAACGCACCTAATTGAATGGGGCCCAGTGCCAAGAAACATACGCACAAGACTGTTATCGATCAAATTTAAACTGTTTTTCACCTTCAGGAAAGGTTCGATTTTCATTACTTACCTTTTCTTACTTTTTCTATGGTCTCCGCCACCAGTTTCTGATTGATGCCGCACAGGTTCGCCATGAGTTTCTGGCATTTTTTGTGGCAGTTTACGTCGCATTCTACATAGAAGCGAAAGCTTTTTAAAGCTTTTTGTTCGTATTTACATAAAAAACCCTCAATATTTTGCCCGTGAATAATAAATGCTAAATAGATACTTTAATATCCCTTTGCAGACATGTTTATGTACAGCGAGATTCGTTTCTTACTACACGTCTATTCTGGCAGAAGTAGCAGGCAATTTGCATAATATATTACGTTCCACGTTCGCCGTTTCTGGCAATATTATAAATTATAATATGCCAGAGAGAAACTGGAGTCGATGTATGCCTCCAAAATTCTAAAATTAAAATGTCGTATACCAAAATTTTTTCGCTTTTTTTTTTTAAATTTCCATCAATCAGAGCTAAATGAAAAGTGCTGAGTTCAGAGTGCAATGGAAGGTGCGTGACTCACCGCATTTCGTTATATGTAAATATAAATCGTTCGTAATCCCATGCGAGGCAAATGGTAAATTAGCGAAATGTCAAAAACAACCGCACGTTGAAAGATACGCGCTTAAAAATAGTCAGTTTCGAAAATCGGGAACGAAAAGCGGCCTTTTCTCACGAGATTTACGAGTCGATAAATTAAAATCCCTGTCGCAGTATTCGATCCTGCTTGAAAGCAACGTTGCAACTGAATAATGGCGTATTCATCTCCATTTGATGCTGTCTATTTATCTTTGCCATATCCGAAGAAATAAATACATAGTAAGTCGTCTCTTTATACTTGTAATTTTATGAAAAGTTGAAAAAAAAAACTGCTAAAACTCTATCAGAATTAAAAAAAAAACGTAATTCGTGCGCCACTGGTAACCAAAGAAAATTAGAGAAAAATGTGCTTAACAGACACATAATTATAAAAAAAAATCAGCTGCGTCTCAACCCATAAATAATTGAAAGCTACTTGCTTTGGTAGCATTAAATTTGGAAACAGTTCTTGTACGCCACTGAAGCTGTACCACTGCATGCCAGACCAATTTGAGGAAAAAAACATTAAACGGTCCATAAATTAAATACCCCGAAAATGGATTTAATTCCAATATTACAACTCAGTGGCGTGTATAAAAAGGTTGAAGTAACGAAACAACAGTATTAGATATAGGTTTGCTTCGCGCATGTCAGTTTAAATTTGAAAACGAATCTTGGTACACCACTGGTGGTCTCTGAGACGCGCTCAATATTTTATAATTACTCATTGAATTTCACTGTAAACGCATTTCAATTTAAATCGTTCAAATCAGAAGCATCTCAACACCGGCTTATTTAATTAATTTCAGGATTTTTATTATTTTATTCTTGTGGGGAATAATGCATCACACACAAGTGGGGAAGGAAAATGTGCTCTTTTCTCAGTTAAAACTAATTCAAAATAACATTTACCCTCTACTGAGGCCTCGGACGAAACTGTCACCGCTTTCGAAACCTGAGAACTAAAGTTATATGAAAAACAAAAATTAACAATTAACTAAAATGTAATTGAATATGTAATGTGTGAAATCTAATCACTCTGAATCTCCTCTTTTCAATCACTGAAGAAACACATTTCCAAAAGGTTGATTTAAGTTAAGTGGTTGGTAATTTATTATTGTACGTAATTTAACCCGTATTTTTTTATTTCCTTTTCTGTGTTGGTGATTACTCTAAGTGATACTTGTTTAATTTCTTTTTACGTGTTGGAGTTCTATTTCAAGCCTAAGTAACCAAGTGTTCTCCATGCCTACTAAACTAGAGGCCATACTTCGGTTGTAGTTAAATAAAATATATGCACAATCTTTGATTTTACGCTTCTTTGGTAATGATTTGTTTGTTGGTTTCAAATTGATGAAATGTTCATTTATATGTACGCCTCTGGTTTTCTCAACAAATAATGTAAATATTTCCAAATCTCAATAGTGCAGTAACTCCAAAAATCAGCAAAGGGATTTTCTGCTTTTATCAAATTTCATATGGCATAAGCCAGTATACTCTGATTATGTACACAATCCGCCAACATTGGCAGTAGCTCCATTCGATTAAAGTTAAAATCTCCATTTCAAAAACAAATATAGTCAGCAACATTGCCATTTCTCTAATTTTAACAAGATACCTGATCTTATGGAAGTTTCAGTTAATCTAACGTCACATCTGAAGTTTAACATAAAGTTGGTACCTGACAAATGTTAATTAAACACGAGTCTAAATTCAAATGTTTGTAGTCAAAAAATCAATTTTCTTGCTCCATATGTTACAAATCCAGATAGCTGTACACTTTTGTCTTAGCAAAAGTACACAACCATCTCTCAAAAAAAAAAACAAAAGCTACAAGCAGCGTTGCCAGTTTCTGCTTAATAAAAATTTAGGGATATTTATTCAACAAAAAACCTAATTGATAAATTCAGTATTTTTTTACACTGTATTACCCGAACCAAAACCGCCCGAACTAACTATGTTCCCTATTTTTCCTCTTTATTTTCACAACTCATATGTATCTTTCCAACAGTTAATATAGAGCAACATGTGAATTATTTACTATAAATAAAACGAGCGATATTTTCCCAAAACGTCCGAAAATACCTGCCTGTTAGTCCTAGAATCAAATAAATCCACAAGTCTTTGGGCTAAAAAGCAACATCTGCCTGTCATTTTGGATATTATTAAAACTGTTAAATTTTACCGTAAATCCTGGGGTTAAACGAAAATTTACTGCCTCAATTGTTGAGTTGAAGCCGACGTTTCAATTTTTTAATTTTGGCTCCTGGTCAATGTCGCCATATAAAAATAGCCGATTCGAATAAATAATAACAACGTTAAAGTTCATGGTAAATTCAAAATAAACCCCTCGGCGATGACAAATAAGAATTTTGCACCTACTATAAGGGCCAAATTATTAATGTGCAGCTAACTTTAACTTTTCATAGAACCTAAGATTAACTTGAAGCTAATAAAATACAACAATAGAATTCTGACCTTTCGCTTTGGCCCTTCCAGAATCGAAGCCGGAATCGTCGCTGGACATGCTGGCTCCTGCTTTATTCTGCTCATCCACTTCCTGCTCTTCCTCTTCCTCACTTTCACTCTCCTCCTCGTCCTCACTCTCATCCTCCTCACTCTCGCTGGTAGTGGTACTGGCCTCACTTTCACTCACATTCTTACGCCACCGCCGTGGAATATGACGAGCCCGAATGAACTTTGGCTTCGCGTATATTTCTACAGGACAATCCTCCTGTTGCTGAGGTTTTTTCCAAGGATTCATCCACTGGGAGAGTCGGTTGGACTGCAAAGGAACAAAAGAGGGTTCAAGGGAGAGCTCTTTCTCCGGCTCAGGAGGCGGAGGGGTGGGAGGTTCGAATATGCACAGATCCGGATCGGTTTTGTTCGCTTTTTGAATCAAGGACCGCTTTGAGATAATCCTCCTCTCGTACTCTTCAGGAGTTTCCGGCTCATCTGATTCATGGTTAATCATTGAATTTGCCTTCTGGATCTCCAAGAGCAAAGTTCTGGGATCTTTTAACTCTAAGTTTAAAGTTCCTAATTGCGGAGCCTCGTATTGTTCCTCTTGATTAAAGAAGTCTTTTGTCAACTCTTCACTCAATTCCGACTTAGCAGGTTCTTTATTGAATTCAGCCTTTGGTGAAGCTTCTCTAAAGTCCCCCAAATCACTTTTACACAAAAATGTACCAGCCCTCAAGCTTTTCTTGGTGGAGCGCAACAGCTGTTCAGTTTCAGCAGTCTCCTTCTCAACTCCAGGAATGTCGTCATTGTCAGTCTTCAAACCTGAGTCTTCAATGCAAACAATCTTCAGCTTGCCGCTGCCCTCAGGGCTGCCAACATACCGTACATCGTCATCAGAATGATTTACTGTGACTCTGAAATTGCTATGAACACTCTCCAGTTTGTCAACGTTATTATTATCATTTTTCATTTCAGGCTTTGGCAGAAACACCAGACCATCACCAGAGAGCTCCACAATACACTTAGGTTGACGCTTTTTCAAAATACTGGTGATCACAGGTTTTTGAGTTAAAGGGATTTGCGAAGTTCCAAAATCGCTCTCACGAATCTTGAACTTCGGGACGGTGATTATCTTTTTCACTGGAAATTCCTGGACTGTCACATTGAATCTGAATTTCTTCTCTTTCTTTTCAGCTTTGGGGCTTTCGTCCATCTCCAGGTCTTCGACTACAGCTTTTAGGTTAGATTTAACTCTTTCCTCTATCGTGCCCACATACCCCGTGATAATGGGCTTTTGCTTAGTGGGGATCATCTCTATTTCTACCTGAGAAATGTCTTTGATCATGTCCTTAAGGGAGCTTTCTTTTCTGAGTTTACTGAAGCTTACTGGACAATCAAGCACAGATTTCTCACTAGTCGAATGTTTTATAACATCTTGTTCGGGCTTCTTCTTAGCGATTTTCTTTTTTCTAACACTCTTTGGTTCTTCTTTTATAACTGGAGGAACGTCCAATAAACCAACTTCACTTTCTGCCTGGAGGAGGGCGTCGAGCAACTGCACTTCCTCCACACTCAAAGTGGAGGAGGTCCTTTTAATCTCCTTCATGACATCTTCATGTGAAATTTGTCTGCTCTGCCTCCTACGCACCTCCAGAGGTTGCCCAGGGTTCAGGTCTTCAACCTGCTCATCTGAGGTGATTTCTTTGCAGATATCTTTGAAACTCGGACTTTTCTTCACCGAAGATTTCCTTTGAACCTTAGGAGCCGGAAATGAAGGCAAATTATCTTTGCTTTTACTCCTAATCAGGAATTTCTCTTTGAGAACTTCCCCTGGAGACTTTCTCCTGTGTTTCGCTTCGGTGACCAGCTCGTCCGGCTTAAAGTTGTCCCTCCAACTCTTAATCTGTCCAATCCCCTTCTCTAGCTGATCCTGATGGATTGTCTGAAGCCTTATAGTAGCCCTGTCCCTTCGTATTTCTGTATTTGGCTTCGCCTCCTTTTCCACCACCTTTTCAACAACCTTTTCTTCACTCTTCACACTGTGAGAATCCTGCTTAAAACGATTACTGGATACGTCAATGTCTGCAGTGTTAATCTTCACAGGCCTGGGAATGCGCACCTTAGGGGACGTGTGATAGAGCACCTTAGGGGAATTGACCCTTCTCAAAGGGGCAATGTTCGATTCGCTGATGGTGGTCAGGTGGGGCTTGTATCCTCTGAAATTGCCCCGGCCGAACTGCTTGGACGAGGGCGGGAGGAAGTTCGAGGCCAAAATGGATGAATGGGTCGAGTACGGACCTTTCAGTAATGAGGACGAGTAGCTACTGCTCGGCGTGTACACGCCTAGTTCGGAATAGTACGGCATTTCGCACTTAAAAGTCTTGGCAGGGCGGTTAAATGTTGGAGGTGAAGCACACCTGTTTGCAGTATTTTTATCTGCTCTTGCTCAATGATATCGCCCCTTGATGACTGATAACGTGATCTAATAATAATTCGAATCAACGGTGTGCTTATACGAAATTTTATATGCATAACAAAAAAATATATTATGTGAATTTTTAAGGTTTTTTAAGATACTACGTGGTCCTTAAGTTGGTTTTCAAGGTAAAATTTATTCAATATGCTTGCCGCAAGCAGCGGCCACGTTCAGCGGAGATAAAAGTTGTGCAACTGTTATCTCCGCAAAACCGTTTTAAATTCAGAGCAAAATAACGTCATCTCTCATTTAAATGTACTTGAAGGGCATAGTGTCGCTTAACAAAAATTCCAACAGTTACACAATTGTCGACTCTGATGGAACAACATGCCAACTGCAAGACACAACATTGCTCCCGGATGTGTCGAGATATGCTGGAAAACTCTTTGAAATGATGAATTCTCATTAGCGTAAAATTGACAGGCGTCGTCACACCATAGAAATGTCTTGCGTTCAGTTAAAATGACATTTACGCTGTCAGTTTTATGCTCATAAGAATCCACCATAATAACCTACATCGCTGTCAAAATACATCTGTCAAATACATCGAAATGAATCTTTCCGCACCATTGCATTTTTCACTATTCGAAAAACCACATTTTGCTGTATTATTCCCTAAAAATTTATTTGAATCAGTAGCGTTTCACGTGAAGGGCAAAATGATTAAATTTTGAATAAAAATTGTAACTGTGAAAGGAATGTTAATAGGCCATTACACATTTTTTGGCCATTGGAAACACCACAGCCTTACTTTTCAAAAATTCATATGAATCAGTGGCAGTACAAATGAAACGATAAACTGATACTGACCTCAACTGGCTTGAACTAACCTGAAGGAGTTGTGTTTTAAGTAAAAATTAAAACGTGACTATGACAGTACCATTTGAATAGCGTTTTGGGGGACTCCATAATCGCACGGATAGACCAATTACGTCAGAGTTTTGAAAGGAAACAAGCCGTTAATACAGGCCCGACAAAAATTTGATCTCATGACGCCATATTTTCCAGAGTTCTAGTGAAAGCTGCTTAAATAATTTGAAATTTTTGCACAAATAGTTGAATAAATTTGATATTTCTTTGACAGGAAAGGTTCCTGATGACGCTTGTGTTGATGTAAACACTACATATCAAAGCTCGCTGGAAGACAACAACAAATTTAAGCTTAAAATTGATGAAAAGTTTCATACATAAAAAATCCGCAATGATTTCGTATAAACACACCAAAATGTATAGGTACCCCTGATTGCTTGATTGTACTCATCCACGTAAACCCTCAATGACACTCAAAACTTCCCATCACCGTAAACCTAAAAAAAGCACTTTTCCTGCCTCATTCGTTCGATCGCAAGAAAGTTCAAAAATTCGATTTTTTTTCAAGCAAAATTCAGGATATTTTGCTCTCGACCGGGATTGTACCGATACTAAAGGCCCGCGGTAGGAATAGCAGAGATATTTGTGCCAAATGGAACTATTTTTAATGCCTAATTGTGACGTAGAACAGCGGAGTTATTTTAACACCTGTATGTGTGTGTTTTGCCGGAGACTTTTGCTCTTGGAAAAGGTCTACTTTGTTATTAGTCATCTAGGAATTTAAACGGCGCAACGCACTAATTACTTCCCAATAGATTAGTACTTGCAAACGAGCTTAACCGTCGGTCGAATTTAGTTTGCAATGGAAAAAGCTCACCTCAAACTTTAATACCCGAAAGTTTCGACTCCATGTTTGTACGCGTCACGTTGAGTTAAAATAGTTGAAAATGGCCGCATATGGCCCAAATAGAGTCCGAAGTTGGACGGATTTTAGGATCCCTATAACCTCATGCGGACTGATGCGGTTGGGGGAAGTTAATAAGTTGCATTAATAATGCAAAAACCTTCTTTCTCTGATAACCCATGAGAGTACGCGCTCCCAGAATGAGTTAACATTCATGTTAGGATCACTCCCAGGTGTGCATACATTTCTGACTACAAGGAGGAATTGAATTCAGACAAAATTGAAATATATAACAATAAAAAAAAACAGGTAAATAGAGATTGCCCCTGGACTTAGTCCAGCGTTTTCTGCAATAGATTTTATTGGACCTTTGCAGCGAAATAGTTTTATCTTCGCATTGGCATCGATACGGATGGCCAGTCGCATCGTGAACTATGCCCTAAATGCGAAAAACATTGACCCTTATCTACAGACCTTAAATAATTAATCTAATCTAGGCTAGCGTTGGTAAAACTCCTTTGACCCTTGCTTATAGACGTTAAACATTTAGGCTAACATTCGACACACTTCTGCTATGTGGGCTATCGAACGTTATTGGTGTACAGTGTCCTCACAGGACATTAGATATTTAATTTAAATGATTGGGTTATGAAGCAATTTTATCCTAAAACTGACTATTTCCGCTCAAATAAAATTCAATATTTGCATTCATTTTCATTGCGAGCCATAAATAAAATATTTATACCTCCCCTACTGGATAGAGACATAACTGGATATTGTTCCCTCTATCGATATTCGTGCATTTCACTTGAAAACGCGACTATTCTGTGTGGATGGAATAATGAATAACAATCCATTTTCGAAAATTATTAAATTTGTATCTATTACTTTTCATACAAATTTTATTACCTAACCTGTGCGTCCGAGCCCTTAGTAAAGAATAAACTACTAGTATGTGAGGCATTAATTCATTTTTGACATTTGAACTATTTTATAAAAAAAAGTTTATTTTGGAATTTTATAAAGCGCAAAGTTCTGTTGTATGGTCAACGATTGACCCATATTGCTACTGACGCTGAATTTTAACCATTTGGAAAGTCCTATCACTTATTCGTATTAGAAAAAAGTTCTATTATAGTATACAGTGCGGCACTAATCCCCCCTCCCCGTTAACTTTTTAACAATTTTTTTTTTTTAATTTCAAAAGCAGCATCAAATAAGACAAAAAATACTATCATTTGACCCATATTACAATTTTAAAAAATCGACCATTTTACGCTAGCGGTGATGTAAGCAACATTTTAAAAAATTTTAAAATGTCAGAAGATGGTATTTTTTTGTCCTATTTAATGCTGCTTTTGAATTTTTTAGAAATAACAATTTGTTAAAAAGTGAACGGGGTTGGGGTGACAATTTACAGATGCACGATATACAGTCTGTCCCAGATAAGGATGAACCACATGAATATCTCAGAAAGGGTAATAGATATAAAATCCCTTTTTTTTTTATTAGAAAGTTGCGCAATTCAAAGCAAATTAATAATTTGTTTTTAGTTGCTAAATTCCGAATGCTTACAAAGATATCTGGAAAAAAACGAATTTAGAGCTTTTCGTTTTTTGCAAACAACTCTTATAGGGTTACAGTTAGAGGAATGAAAGTTTTACATTATTAAAACACTTCTCTGAGAATTTTTTAGAAACGTTGCCATTTTTCTTGTTAAGTCTTTACTTTCAGAGATAAATTGTTAAACTTTTGATTTTCATAAAGGCGCAATATTGAATATTTACGTTTTCAAAATTTTCATAAAATTCACTTTTCAGTCATCTATTACATTTAGTATTTTTCCCAGAAAAATGCTATGAGTTTTAGCTATTAGAACATTTTTGGATAAGTTGGTTATGATTTTAACTTATAGCAATAGTACACAATAAATAAATAAATAAATGTTATGAAAACGGCGAAAAGAGCATATTTATGTTTGGACAATAATGGTAGTTTATTTAAACATTTGTTATAATTTGAAATTTCTATTCCATCGAAATATAGCCGTATTGTTATTATTAAAAACAATTTAATTTCACCGATTTGTTTCTTATTTATGTTGATTTCAGAAATATGCCTAAGTAAATATAATTATGCGCATATCAAAGAAATTTAAGGATTTCCAACTTTAAAATATTTTTTACGGTTCCATAGCACTTATTTATTTATTTATTGTGTACCATTGCTATAAGTCAATATCATATCCGACTTAACAAAAAAAAATTTAATGGCTATAACTCATGGAGTTTTTGTGAAAAATACTAAATGTAATAGATAGCTGAAAAAGAAATTTTATAACGATTTAAAAAATACAAATATTCGATATTGCACGTATGAAAATAGAAATTTTAACAATATCTCCGAAAATAAGGATTTAACAAGAAAACTCGCAACACTCATCAAAGTTCTCAAAAAAGACTTTTAATAATGTAAAACTTTCATTCCTCTAACCGTAACCGTATAAGTTATTTCCAAAAAAACAAAAACTGCCAAATTCGTTTTTTTTCGGATATCTTCGTAACCATTCGCAATTTAGTCGGTCTAAACACAGATTATTAATTTGTTGTAATTGCGCAACTTTTCCCTGATTTAAACGATTTTGTATCTATTAGTGTCTCCGAGATCCCCACGCCGTTCATCCTTATCTGGAACACACTGTATAGTAGATATGGGAATTGTAAAAGTCATGTGATTTCGACGACTTTTCATGCTTGACATTAATCCGCGTTAGTTTTTCCGAAGAATAATACTCAGAATGTCTAAAGTTTCATAAAAGTATTATTCGCGGTCCTAGCCGGAGTCCGGCCCTGAAGGCATTAGCTCGGTAACCGGTATGCTAGATGTATTCCTTCACAAAGCATACCGCCCAACTGGAATTTGTTAAACCTTATTTCTTTTTGAAATCACACATTTCAACCCTAAACCATGTCCCAGACAAACAACACGCATACACCAGGCAAATAGCAGCTATATTATTCCCTACGTAATCACTTTATGCATATGATCGTTTGCTGTTTGCGTAAATTAATGTTATCTTAGTGTTCGTACCGCATAATCGTACACATAATCAAGACAAGAGAGACATGTACATAAACAGGGGTGCAAAGGGCACAGTTCATCCCGGTTTTGGCAAAATATTTCAGGTTTATATTTTAAGTAAACTTAGGGTAACTTACCTTCGCATTTCAATCCCTGCCTGTAGAGGCCGTAAAGCAAGGAGCCGCAATGATCACAAAATGTAGGGGACATGTAATTGTGCACCCGGAAGCGATGGGGAACATCGATTTTGAAGCGTTCTCTAAGGTACTATAAACAAAAAAAATCCATTTTTTTTCATGTTTACGGCCCTTTAAAAGTGATTTTCTTTGCTGTATCTCTCTAACTTTATCATCAAGGGTCAATAATTAATTTAATTCGCGTTAAAAGAAATATTACTTCACTAAGAGGTATTCCAAAATTAATGAAGCTTCCAAAATGAAGTTTTAGCCATTCTGTCAATAATTATTTTCTTTTTACCTTCTTCGGGGCAGCCTCATTTAATGATCAGAAAAAAAAACGATTGATTGGGTACCTGACGTCACCCGAATTAATCTAAAGTTGACGCAAATGACACACCTTATACACTGATGAATTTTAGACCTTCCCTGTCCAGTCTAAAGGACGCTTCCCTCTTGCAAAATTTCACAAGCTTATTATATTAACTGTACAAATTATGTAATTATAAAGTAATTTCGACCAAATATAGCACTAGTGATGCCCTCATACGGTATACATACTGATAAATTATTAACTTCCTGTCCAGTCTAAATGATACTTTCGTCTTGAGTTATTTCACAAAACCTATTGATTGGGTATAACCAGGTATACACCATATTAGAGGCATCATTTGCGACAACTTTGATTGACTTCGGGTCGCTCTAGAAACCCGATAAATCGGTTTTTTTCTAATCAATAAATTAGAGCTTCCCCTCTTCATCTCATTGAACATCGCCTGACGTTAAGTAAAGACAAAACACTCAGACAAGCCTTCTTAAGGCTGGTTTCTTTTGAGCAAAAATAATATTTTCGCCCCTTTAAAAACAGCCTAGTTGGCTTAAACATCATCATCCTCTCCAAAACAAAGTAAACATTTAAAAGGACATATGAAAAAAAAGAAATAAAATGCAATTTATTTGTTTTTTTGCTACTCATTGGGAAACCGCCCTTAATGCGAAGCCTTTACTGGGAAATCCTTTAAGGTTAAGAGACCCGTAAAAAGCGGGGTTTGCATGTATTAGAAAGAGATGGATTAATGAAGGAATGTCCATGATATGCCGCAACTGGCTGGATTAGCTTAACGTGTCTAAAGCTTAAGTCGTTTCTTCTCAATAGCCGTATTGATCCATGTGTCCAAACTGCATTTAAACTGCGACGTCATTATTCAATTCCACGAAAACAGTTTTGAAAATGACATATTGACAGTTCAATCAATTTTATTCCTACTGGTTCAAACACATGTCTTAAATGCTGTTGAAAACGATTTTAAAACAGTCGTATGCGACGTCAACAGTTAACATAAAAATACACTTTTTTTAAACAATTTCAAACCGTATTAGCAGGGTTAGTCTACGGTCAAATGTGCGTCCACTGGAGATGTGCTGCAAATTTAAATGTATGAGCGTTAAGTTGTCGAAGTTTTCTCAAGTTTACATTTTTTATTAAATTGGACACAGAGGTTTCATTTCCATAGAAACTAGGTTCTAATGAAAGCACTTCAATAATTTAACGCATAGGGCCAAATTATGAATATACTGTTAACTTTAACTCCAAACTATTTTCCGTGGAAACAACGAGTTTAGCCAATGAACTCAATGTTTCTATAGAATATGCTCAGTAGGGAATTTGACACTACATTAATAATTCAGTCCTTTGCGCCACTCGCGCAACGCTTATCACTTAAATCCATTAATTTTAACTAGTCAAAACGTTTATCCATTATTTGAATACATATCCTGGGATGCGCCTTGCCTTAAACCAGAATTGTAAACAGTCCCATATGTGCATTTTACTTTTCAATAAGTATTAGGCGAATGAGCATTAAGTTTCAAAAAAATGTGAAATAAAATTATCATTATTAATGCATCTAAAATGTCGGACATACTGAGTGACACGAATACATAGAACAGTTATTGATATATACAATTGTCCAACTATCATTTCGTCCATTACTATTGAGTGCATCGATGTAAGTCAATGTTTCTATCTAAGGAGCCTACATTGTAGAAATGCGAAAAGTAAAATTTCGTGGTCAGAATCCAGTATCTTGTTGGCTAAAGAGGACTTTGCCAACCCTAAGTAACTTTCTATTCGCTTTATCCCTTTCCGCACGAACCGCTCTGTGACGCGTCTATGTAGTGAAACAAAATCACATACAAGCGACTGAATGGTATTACTCAAGAGCGTAACGAAGTCTGTCTGTGGGACTTTATAGTCTTTACTATTACCAATACTAGTTACTAACCCAAAAGGGATAATCACGATTACGATAAAACGTTCATTCACAATAAGCTTTCCTTCACCATCCTAGCAAGAATCCTTTCTGTCTATTTCATTAAAAATTACCCTGGATCAGACAGAGACGAAATATGTACCTTAAGGGTGATTACCTTTCGAGTCCTAATTATCGAAAAATGCTAAAATTTTCCTTTTCGTCGTCACAGTCGACCTAATTACTTAGATAATAATAGGTCAAACAAAATCAATGACAAATATTAACTATCAAACCAATTCACCTTTTCTTTTCTTATTAACGGAAACGTCACCCTTAATAACGCATTTTAGAAAGAAAATAATGTGTTATTATTAAAAAACCTTGCCTTAGGTGGTGAACTTAAAGTGTTGATTACGCTGCTCACTATTTACTATCAAATATCAACCTAACAGGTACTTTGATTTCAAACATGTCTCTGATATGTGAATGCCTACTTGAGATTTTTTTTTAATGATTACTCTTTATCTGGCAAGGACGCAATACGCCGGTTGAGTGTAATACAAAGAGATGAATAGATGAAGAGATGCTTTACATAAGCGTCCTTTACGAAGCAACTATCTAAATAAGGTGTATTTTTAGTACAAGGGCAAATAGCTTTCAACAGTTTTAATATTTTATTAATTTTAATATTGTTTATTAACCCAGAAAAATTAAGCTAACGCTTTTCTCTCTGGAGAAATAAAATATTCAGAAGTCTGCTGTCATTACGTTTCAGTTAAAATTAATGAGATTTATCCTTAGTTAAGTAGGTCCAAAACTGTAATTATAGTTCTTCATCAAATACTCTCTTAATGAAGAGAAAGCTACTCGAAAACAAACTGATGAAAACGTAATTTCCTCAGTTCTCTTAATGCGGGAAGTTTGGAAGTTTATCTTCGAACAAGCATTGGAAAGTAAAATGCTTTTTGTCTAATTTTCTGATTAAGTTTTTTCTGAGTTTTTATGCATTTAATACCTAAAAAATACTTACTATAGTGCTTTCTGAGTTAATTCCGGAGCCGGAACATTTGCCCAAAAGTTTGTCGTGACACTTTTTGTGTACCGCAGTCTGGCAGCCTAAAAAAAACATTAAAAATTGTTCCAATATGAGAAAACAAAGCGAATCTGACTACCCACTTTGACATTGATATCCCTGCTTGCCGAAACCCCATAAGAAGTCTTTGCAGAAGGCGCAGAAGGTGGGCTGCCGAAAGAATTTCGCAACGAATTTGTGGCCTTTAACCGAATGGACCCTAAGAAATAAAACACTCTTATTAGATTGGAAAGCATGAGACTTCTTTCGCACTTGTACCTTTTGGGAAATATTTTTCTAAATTTGTCAAAGGTATATATATTATTGCACATAACTTTTTACTGTATATCACACAACACTTATGTAGTCCAAAGTAAGTACTCGACTATTCCTAATTTGCGAGCAGTTATTTTTCAGAAATGACTGACTAATTGTAACTTCTAAAATCTGAAGCTAACTGGTTTAATCGGAGTCGTTTTAATTAAAACCACATCCGATCGTATATGAGGATTGATTAAATTGTATTTTGTTTTGGTTATACGAATAATGTGTATCTCTTATATGTATGAAAGCTCTACATATGCATTAGAGCATCGGAAATTTACCTTTGATGTTTAACAGCTCCTCTCCGCCTATTGATGGCCCTTCCGAAAATCTGCGAAAACTCGTCTTCCTCGCTACTCATAGAGGCATTGGACATCAGGGGCCTCACTGAGCTACTCCTTGAGCTGGGAAGTTCTCCACCATCCAGGCTTTGGGATATCATCAGGGGATTGTGACGACGGGGAGGGCGAGATTTATTGCTGCTTACCTGATACAGAAAGACATTAACAATTTCCTCTGTTCTACGCAAACTTTAATGATGTGAAGTAGATGAGAAAACTAACATAAGAATCTTTGGCTTGCGCGATAATGATGGCATAATTTTTATCTAAATGAAGCTAGTGTATACTAAAATCGCACTAATCCTAGATAATAAAGGGATCAGCCTCTACAATGTATTTGCGTATGCATAACATCGAGACGCAAAACATTATCTGTCTGACTTTACTGCTGTCTTAAGAGGAAGCTTTAGCGTACTCTGAAACCCACCTTGGTGGACACCAATTCAGTGTATCCAGCCATTTCAGGACACCTAGGAGAGCGCCCATTATGCCTCTTCCTCTCATGCGGATTCCTCCTGTCCCCACTTTTGCTCTTCCTCTGCCTGTTCACTGATCCCCCAGTGAACATCATCTTGCAATCTCAGATTAGAAGTATTTCCAATAAATCTCTTAAAAACAGAACTTCGTGAGGGAGCTTATCCCAATGCATTTCGCTATTTTCAGGGGCAGTTTGGTGGTAGAAAATCGGGTTTGGTTCTAGTTTTGCGAGGGCGCATTGCGAGGGGGCGACCCGCAGTCATTCTGAAACAATGTTTTCCAATGGAAACAACGAAACGGCTGATAACAATCAACAAATTAAAAAGTGATTTATTTTATTTTGCCTCTCGAAAATAATCGAAATTAATAAAATCGGGGCGGCGTGCCAAAACAAGCAATTTGATGGAGGAGCACGTCGAAAAATAGCTTGTAGAAATGATACAATCACGTTCTGCTGGTTAATGAAATAATTAAAAGATACATTAGATATTCAAGTTATTCAATAGTGAAAATTAAAGGATTTAAATCTCAATAAGATTGATCCTGTTTCAGCAGTTCAGTTGCGTAAGTTTAGAATAAGGTAGTTGCTCAATATTCAGTGTTTTCATGAACTCGAACGAATAAATTTAACCACAAGAATGTAATTCATGAATCTTAAAAATATATCTGTTAATGAATGGTAAAATGGCCAGTCAAGTAATACGCCACTGACTTCTTACGTGATATTTTCAGAAAATGTAGAAGGAAACACGAAAGGTTTGTTGATTAGTACCAGTCATAGTTTTTTAGATTCTATTAGAAATGATTCGTAACGTGTGTAAAATTACCACTCATGTGATACACTCAGTGAAATTCTCAGGAAATAAAAAATAATCTGTTATGTTTAACTAGTTGAGACTACAATAGAGTAGGTGAATACATTTTCGAGTAATAAAATCCTCAAAAAGTTTTTTTTTTTAACTTCAGTTTCAGTGATTCGAAATGTTTATGATACTGCCACTCTTGTGATACGTCACTGGCTTATATGAAATTCTCAGGTAAAATAGATGGAGAATGAGATTGTCGATGGTTAAAATTGCATTGACGTAGGTGAATCCATTTTTAGAAATTAAATTTGAAAGTCGTAATTTTTTTAGTAAACTCAAGATTCCGTTAGAAGTGATTCATATATTTTTTAAAATTGACAATAGTGCGATAAATCTCTAGGTTCTGTGAAATTCGCGGGAAATATGAAAGCCAGTATGGTCATCTCCACGATCAAAACCGCTGTGGTGCAGATAAATGCATTTTCGATTCATATCTGCAATTTCCCAAAAATTAATTTTTATGTACTCCACTTTCGACTAAAAGTGATTCGAAGTGCTTGTGAAATTTCTATTTGTGTGATACGCTCATGACCCTGGCTAATGTGAAATTTTCAGAAAATATAGACGAATAATGACGTTTTCACTGGTTAAGGTAACAGGTAACATATGTAGATGAATGTGTTTTCGAGTAATAAAATTTCCAATAAGAATTTTTTGAAAACTTTGGTTTCTGCGTCAAGTAATTCTTAATGCTTGTCATAGTTCCACGTTTGTATTACACCACTACCTTATATGAAATTCCCAGGAAAAAAAATAGAAAAAAAAGTATAATATTTTCAATGGCAATGGCGTAGATGAAGCCGTTTTCAGTTTTAGTGTCATTTTTTAATAAACTCAAATTTTAATTAGAAATGTTTCGATATATATCTACAAAATTTGAATTTACTGGTTCTCCTTGGGTGCGACTTTTCGAACTTCTATTAACTTCGTAGTAAAATAATTTCTATCGAAATGGAGAGATTATCTTACCGCAAAGTTAATAGAAGTTTAGCAAATTGAGCCTAAAGATACCAAAATTCAACAGATACTTTCTTGTTGGTTGGTGAATTTAAAACAAAAATGGTTGGAAAAAATCTCATTTTGCATCCCAGAAGAGGAATATGTTTTTTAATTAAAAATAAAAAATTTACCACAAAAGAATAGATTTCCCATCATAAAACTAAAGTTTGCGAAACAAACAGCTATTTAAAAACTAACAATTTTTTTCAGGCAACAAGTAGTGGGGAATGTGAACGGCGACGCCAAGATGCATAAATCGATTGGAAACAGAAGTTATTCATTTGTTTTCTGGTGATATTGGGGCTAGGGGTTTTCAATTAACATTTTACTTCATTTGCGCGTTCTTCAACCAAAATATGTAAACATTGTCAACATTTGAAAAATCGGTAAGTGTAAGTTTTTTAATGCATAGATGGAGTAGTGTAACATAAATATGGAAAAATATTTTTAGTATGGTGGGAAAAACACTTTCCTAACTATTTTTAACTAAACCTGACAAATTAAGAGTTAAAAGCAGCGTACGTGTTAAATTATGATTTTCCTATGCATTTAAAAATTCGTGATCTAAATAGAGGGAACCTCTTAAAGCGCTTATTATTAGGTAGGATCTGAAAAAACTATTAATTATTTTAAATCTACACCACCTATATTATACCTACTATTTCCTGATAAACAATGTTCTTCTAAAAGAACACAAAAGTGAGATCAATGAGCGTCTCTCACAATGATAAATCACTGGAAAATGACTGACTAAAGTTCGACAAACGATGTGCAAATCGTCCCCACATTACTACTGATGCACACTCGCGCGCACTTTACACTTCACCTCAATCCAAACGCCTAAAATACCTCTGACAAATCAATACACCACATTATGAGACTTTCCACAAATCCTGAAAGAATAATACTTAGAAGGTCCTTTAAAATGGTTAAAACCCTGAGTAGATATTTACTGTTTCCAGCAAGTTCATTTCGCCAGAGCTGTGTGCCTGTGCGGCCAGTGTTTATATGTCGGATTGGTCTGGTATTTATTTTTAGAAATTTTAGTTGATCCCGAGATCGTTCTCAAACATATTAACGAATATCTCGAAACCATAATTGTCAGGCTATGGAGCACAATTTTTATTTATTTTATTTCATTCTAAAATATTTCTTAAAAAGAATAATGATTATAATAATAATAATAATAATAATAATAATAATAACAATAATAATAATAAAAAATAATTTTTACGTAAAATTGCAAAATGCCCATTGTTTCGTTTTAACGCGCTCTGTAACCAGTAACTATATTTCGTGTTGTAATTGACGGCTAATTTATTAATAAAGCAAATTGATGAAAGTCTAAGCCGTAAAATGAATGTATTAAAATCAACTGAACGAAAGTTTATGTATGCTTTTCTGATTGTCTACATTTTTTACTTACCCTCATCGATATACCAGGCAAAATCTCAAGTTTCAATTCTGAAACGTCATTAGCGTCATATCATTTGACGTTCGCTACTTCTTCTTAAGTTGTACTTTTTGCAAAATGGTGGGTAAATTTCTTTTAGTAAAGATTTCCGTAAATATTTAAAGGATCTTTCAATGAAAAAAGAAAAATATTGCAGAAAATTCCCCAATTGTGGTCCCTTTTCAATACTCACAAGTATTTTTCCTAAAATTTCCCGTTAAATCTCGTACTCCGATGACGCGAAAACATAACCTATAAACAAAATTTTAGTTCACCCACTTTTGGGGCTTTTCTTCGGGAGGAATAGGTCTTTTATCATAGCTGAAAATTTTTCTCTTGTAGACAAAAGGTACGTCCAGTTTTGGTAAACGTCGCAACAAGACCCACACTCTGTGTAGGCGATGTGGAAGGTCCTCCTACCACATCCAGAAGTCGGTATGTGCTCAGTGTGGATATCCGTCGGCAAAAATGCGTTCATGTAAGTGTCCTACTTATTAAACTTAATCATGGAATATTTGATTTTCCAAAACAATGAATAAAGCCAAGATTATAGATTCCCATAACAAAATAATAGTGTAACGTAAGTTAAATCAGTTCCAACATACTCAACAGTTTATCTGTTTATGTAAGCAACATAAAGGTACTGTACGAAAGTTGCACAGCATGTTATATGTTAACATTACTATTTAACTGAAATCCACAAGTTGGGTTTTAAACAATAATATTTATTCTCCAAGTATGAAATTATTTCTTATTCCAGATAATTGGTCAATCAAAGCAAAGAGGAGGAAGACTACTGGAACTGGTCGACTTCGTCACCTGAAAATCATACGTAGACGCTTCAAGAATGGATTCAGGGAAGGTGGCAAGCCAGCACCCAAGAAATCTACATAGTTATTTAGGGTTTTTTCAATAAAAACTATTATTAATTAATATTTGTGTCTTTATAACCCAAACAAAAGTGTGTTTAAATACTGTTGTTGGCCTAACATAAGACGAATTGCTTACCTAAGGTATGTACTAGACTATTGAGTTTATCTTTGGGATCGAAATTTATCTTCATTTAAATAATAAACGGATTTTGCAGCCTATCACCTATATTTTTATAGGATTCAGCTTAGATTTTTAAATAAAATATACTTGAAAACAAATTATTCAAGTTACTATTTTGTCCACTTGAATAACAAATTAGTTAAAAATATAACTTTTCTGTTGATGTTCCTTATAGCCCACCCTCCTTTAACTTTTGGCACATTAGTCCAGACTGATTTCTATATTAGAAGGAAGAATAATTTAAAACAAATTTAATAATTATCCTGAAAAACTTATTTCAGTAGCTTTTTTTGGCAAATCAATCCTCTGCTGTTCGTAGAAACAAAAAACCTCACTTTAGGACGTCTTTGATTTCTTCAAGAAAATAATTAAATCCATGAACTGCAATGTCAAACCTCCACCATTCTATCAGGATCTTTTCGAATCATTGAAGGTAATTCTTTCACACATTTAAATTTTAAATAATAATATACTTTATTATTATGTAAAAAACTAGCAAAAGAGCAACATACCTCCAGAAAAACAAGTATATTAACGAAACTGTACGACAAATGCACAATATAATTTCGTTCTCTTTTTCCTATTATTTTAATGAATTCTCATGCAATCCTTAATACCACGAAAAACGTTGATTTAAATAAATATGGCAGTTCATATGCAATAGAAAGAAATGAGCAGATAAAGAACTGTTCGTAATAAACTACCCTTAAAGTAGGTTTCTCCGAACGTATCTAACTTTAATCCAGGAGCGGTTGGTTTTAGCAATATCTCGTTACATTATCAGACACCACTACTACGAATTTGAATAACCAACTCATAACCGATCATATAAATAGAGATTTGACTCCCAAACTGTATATTTTCAAAAGAATTTAGGGTCGTTTTCACAAATATTTTTCAAGCTTTATTCATTATTCTTCACTAATTACAATGTTTTGATAATTTTTAGGTAATAGAGGTTTTTTAAACTTTTTTCCACTATAAAAATGATGAATTTATTTACTTTTTAATGCAATATATGACAACAACAGTCTTTGGCAGAGGCAAAATTGGATTCACAAAATTGATATACATCAATAATCGACTACTGATCTTTAATCTCACAACCTATTTATTTTTCTTGCTACTAGAAATGCTAAAAAATGATACTTTCTCTTCTTCCTAGGAATGGAATATATCTATCGTGGTTTACACTTCTAAAACCTTAAGGAAAATGAAGTTTTAGGAATATAAATAAAACACATGATTATATATTAAAAAAATACTGTATGATATAATATACCTATAATTTATACAAAATCTGCGCCTTTAAGGCATTACTGAAAAAATCCCCTATTAGAGTATACAATATATACAGGGTCAACGTTGGCTCATTCATGTATTATTCCTCAGGGTGCAGGGATTTAGTATAATAATTTAAGGATTACGTTGTAGAGTGGAAATTCGAAATTAAAAGTTGAATTTGCGCTTAATATTGTGACCAAAATACCTGTTTTATGTATTAAATATTTTTTATTGAAAATACACCGAATACCCTCGGAAACAAGTATCACATTTTTTTTTATTAAGTATTGCGAGAATTAATCTCATACTTACACGTCTAGGTACAGGCTGGCTCAATTCAGTTAATTTCTGATATAAACCAAAAATTCAAAGTTGAGTCTGTGAATAATACATTCTTAAAATTTACGAAATTATTATAGAAGTTATGGAACACGTGATCCTATAGAAGGCCTTAAGGGCACACACCCTTCCACCCAGAAATTCGGCCTCTCCAGCATGCTTTTCCAGAGGTTCAGTTCCTTCCCGGTAGAGTCCATCCAATCCACCGATTTACCATAATGTTTGCCTATAGGAAGGAAGAATTTAAATTTTAAATTGAGGCTTGATTTGCTGTATAAACACATACCGGTTCCTAGGGAAAAGCGAACCATCCCCAAAAATTCGTTACTGGCAAGGCGATCGTGATCCCAGACTGTCAGTTCCAAGCTCCTCTCCGCAAGTTCTTGCAGTGTAACGTCATCATAGACGAAAGTATAGTTCCACACTGGATTTACGTTTTTCTTTATCACTGGAGTTTTCTGCTTGGCGTTGCGCCCCTTGTCGGGAAGAAGGTAACTAAAAACGAATGAAACAAACCTTAAAATGGCAAATTTTTTTAGTCTAAAGAAGAAATTCAGAAAAAAACTAAAAACAGTTATTAGGACGTGACAATAATACCAATCTCCGGAAATTTTAGTTATTCTATAAGAGAAAAAGTTATATGCTTTGCCGATTTGAAAGACTATTTACGTTCCCGATTTTAACTGAACCATCGATCGTTACCTCTTGCAGAACGGATCCGAAGTTCCATTGGCCTTGACAGCACTAAGTGCCTTGGCCTCCTTGACGAGAATATGCAGGGCCCCCCTCGACTTCTTCCCCTTCTTGTGCACCGTCATGTCCGGAGGGACGAACTTCAAACAAACTATTATATCGCCTTTAAACGATAGCATATCGTCGAACGGTTCGCTCTGAAAATCCACATTTTCACACTCAATTCTTATCTAAAATCCTCAACTTACTCTCTCCTGAAGATTGTACCACTTGGGCATCGGGTCATCGAAAACTTTATTTTCTAAAGCCATCGTGACTTCTCCGAGGAAATCGTTCCTTCCGAACATGTCTGAGTGCCAGACTGATATCCAGAGCGTGCGCAGCTCTAATTCATTAATCGACATGTGGAACTTGAGGCACTCATCAAAGACCGGATTCAGTGTATGTTTTTTCACTTTTGTTTTTCGTTTGCCTGACTTGGATTTATCCGGAAGTAAATACACTTTGACGTAAGGGTCCGATCTATTCCGTTTAACATCAACTGGCGCCAAATCTTTGCACTGTTTTATTTGGATTTCCAGCGCTCCCGCTTTGTAGTTGTACTGAAGACCGAACTCCACTTGACCACGAACTGTGACAGACCCATAACGGCCGTCATCCGCTCCAGAATAGACGCTAGCCATGGAATCTGACCTCAGCTGGAAAAAAATTATCATTTTCAAGTAATGGAGAGAAGGTTACACTTACTCCTAGGCTGGACAAACTGCTCCTAGTCTGGTTTAGAGACATTAGCCTATCCCCATCATCTTCATGATTGGACCACTCCTGACTGGAGAGTGAAGCTGTCTTCCTCCTGGATTCCAGAGCCACTGGACTGGGCGTGGTGTTTTTGCTACCACTTCTTGAAGTGAGCATCGGGGAGGAATGGGCTTCTGATAGGCTGATTTCATCTGGAAAGACTGTTTCTGATAAATATTCAATTTTGATGGCTTTGGATTTAAAATTATTGTTATTATGATTTATGAATTATCCCTCCCTGCGAAGATAATCGCAGTTCAGAGCTCCGGCTTAATGGATGACTTAAGTGTGACGTATACATGAATAAGTTCACCTTGATGGGAAGAAAATATCAAATGGTAGAAATGACTGCTGAGTTGGATAATTATTGCTCTGTGCATAAAAACCATTTTCAAGGGCAAACGAGTGCGTTGTACGTGGTGTTGAATTGCTGGGTCGCATGCTAGGCCCACGGTAATTAGAAAAAGCAAATCTAGCACGGATTCGTGGATGTACGTGCATATAAGTCGATCGTACTCAAATTTATCATATACATATGTAAATAAGACAATTCTAATCTTGTTTCTTCTAGTTAGTATGTTCTAGTCAAAAATCCTGACAATTTCTCCCTATATTGCTTAATTTTAATTAATTTAAAATATCAGTAATTAATTTCAAAGTTGCTCAATTCTGGATACATCATATCCAAAGAGGTCAATATGTAAACACCTTTCCTGGCTTACACATCGCTAAATCACAACATACGATTTTCCAATAAACTACCAAACAGAAATTCGACAATTTTATGCTTAAAACGCAGTTAAGCACTCTTAAAATTGATTTTTTTCTATTTTAATCAATGTATAAAATCAATTTCCGAAACATGCAAACATGCTACTCAGAGAACAAGAGACAATCGTACAAGTGTCAGTCCTTCAGATTTGACATTTGCGAGTTGTTTTCTTTTGTTTCGTCATAATTTGATATAAGTGGGAGTGGCATGGATTGAGGCTGTCGTCATATAAACCAATTAAACGAAAGCTTCGCTTGTTTGATCTATCCGCTGTATTCCGCTTTTGATTATTCAAAAAAAAAAAAAATGAAAGCAGGAGAGAGCGGAAATGTCGTATTATGCATTACCCTCATTTGATTAGTCTAAAATCGAATTTTAAGTCATGTTCCGTTCTTAGATATTTTTCATATGTTGACCTCATCAAGCTTAGACGTAGGTAATTTATTTTACTTACGTACGAGTTTTTTTTGTATTTTCTTTAATAAACCGTGTGTTCATTTACCATAGATGAATATAACCCGATTTGCCGATCATTTTAAGCTTCAAATGGCGAAATGCCCAGGCAAAAGTGTTGCAACAAGAAAGCCGAAGGTTAAAGGTTCTTTTCTTCAAACAACAATGGCCAACCAACGTCGAACGGGTTTCCAAATGTCGACCCACCTACATAACATGAACCGTATCGATTCTTACTGATCGGGCAGACATAATAAGAGATCCAGGGACGGCTTAAAAGAGAAAGAATTGCTGTTATCTAATAAACGGCAACTATATTGACCATTTAAGACTGAGACTTGGTAAAAGGGAAATTCTCGAACGGGTTACTTTCACGTTAATTCTTGTTACCCGAACCTTAAACTAGTTCCTTGTACGGATTCCCCTGAAGGCTTAAAAGACACGCAATAAACCGGATACTATACTAAAACGTAAATAAATCGGCTTCCATAGGTCCTGCTAAAGGTGGTCATCATAATTATCTTAACGATTTAATTGATAATTAAACCCAATTAGGCCTAATTACTGGAAGTCTTTTTTTGGCATTATTAGCTAGAAGTTAAAGTTTAGCCCAATATAAACATCGAGTACTTGGACGAATATGTCCCAATCTTGTTCGTAGTTCTCAACGCTTCGCTGATTCATTTGAATGATGTAATAACATGCATAAAACCGTTTAATTCCAGGTAAGTCGGTGCAAATAAATTCCCAATAGTAGAGAAAAGCGGGTAAGCTACCAGGAAAGGCCCCTGCCCTTTTCATAGGCCCATGGTTTCAAATTCCACTTAATTAAACTATAAGTAAATCGCGTTAATGAGCAAAATCGATACGACCTATTTTAGTATAGGGTCCCCTCACACACAAGAATTGCAATATAACAAAATTTTATAATGAAGAAAAATATGTAATGGTACCGACGGTACGAATAGTAATGATGGTACTAAGGCTAATTTCGCAATGTCTTTGTGTAAGTACTCGACGGACCGGTGCGCTTATTAATAACCGTAAGCAAACCATTTTTTGCCGTTGGTGCGTGAGAACTTTATGTTACCATAACAGTTCTTTTTTGCGCCATACGCTGCTTGATATGTTGTCTGATGTATGAATGGTAGGTGCCTCAATGAAAATATAGATAAGAAAATATTTCCAGTTAATTCCGGGTAAAAGGAAAAGGTGATAGGCGAACCATTTGATACTTCAACTGGTACACGACAATTTGAATAATGAGAGCGCTGCACGATGTCAACAAACAAATTTAAAGTCAACTTTTTTCGCTTTGAATTTTTCCATCGAAAAGCCACACTTACATATATTTGGAGTTCTCAACTAAAATTTGTAGTACTAAAGAAGACGTTGAATGACGTCAATAAACCGATAAATGTTAATAACAAATTATAACCTCACATGTCACATAACATTTCAAATTTAATTACTTAGTAGCAATGACACATTATTCCCGAACAAATCATGGCATAACACATATGTCAAATTGAATGTTATAACTCTTCATTTTGTTCACTAGAAGGCGCATTATTTTTTTTATAGCAAGTGCTATACGATTAATAATAGGGCCTTACTGCACAAACAACATTCCACACCACCCAACAACAATAATTACTTTTCTAGCGTTCTTAATAAGAGTTACGCAATTATCATTATTTGCTGCTATTCCCGACAATCGCGGCTGCTTTACATACAAAGCGGTTATGCTCCCATAATTCAACTAATGCGCAGAGCGAAATCCGAAAAGCCACGAAGCCATAAGGAGAGACATCTTACTTTGAAATAACCGTAACTCCAGTTAGATACAAACCACCACCTGATTGAAAATCCAACTCACCGCTGGCGATGTTTGATTGCAGCGACCTCCTGCCTCTCCTCTGATGGCTCGGCTGCAATCCCGGCGCACTGACGGCCCTCTTAGGCTGCGCAGGCGCGTGCTTTGCGAATCCGGGAGGACGGTAACGCGCACTTTTCACATTCTGTGCCAGAAAGTGATGACTCTGCGCCTTTTGCATGGCGGCTGCCAGGGACGTAGTTGGCAGGCGCGGGAGTGAATTTGTGGTCTGAGGCCCGGTTTGAAGGCTACGTGGCAACGTCGCCCGATTGTCCATCTCCTCCTCCTCATCCTCACCCTCGGCCCCCGAGCAGGAAGTGGCGTCGGGAACTGAAGAACGTCTTCTATTTGGTTTAGAGGCCCAAATGCGATCTTCAGAAGTGCTGCCACCTATGCTACCACAGCTGCGCACTCTATCTAGTTGTTCTCGGCTTAAAGAGGTGTGGCTGAAGAGTAAATCTCCTGCGGAGCGGCGCTTTGCTGCTATCGCAGAGGTGGAGCCATCTGTTGAGATTAACGAGAGCCTATTGCGTGAATCGCTGGCTAGTAGAGCAGACTCAAAACTCCCTCTCCAAGAAAATCGCTCACAGTCGCTGGCTTCTCTCTCCTCGGAGATCTCTGAGGCGCCTCCCATTGACTGATTTTTGGCTTCCCCCACTAAGAGATCATGCGACTGGCTTCGAGGCAGCAGTCCCAAATTGTCTGGGAGATTCGTATCTGAGGTGCTGCTGCTGTCCTCATCAGTGGTAGAAGCATTGCTGAGCTTCTGCTGTAGCCTCCGATGGTAAGTTCGCCCTTTGGGGCTATTAGAGGCGTGGCTCTCCCCACTGGACACTTCATGCATCAGCGCCACCAAGCGGCTCCCGATGTGATGCATCACTTTCTCGATTAACGGGGGAGAGTTGGTGGGCTCCGCCCGATTTTCAGTTGTAGCAATTTTTTCAAAACTGGCCATTAACTTTTGATACACAAATGCCGTCTCCTTATTCATCCCTTCAACACCCCCAATTCCCCCATCACCAGCATCTCCCTCCTCGTCTTCGGCACTATTATCGAACTTATTGATGATCTGCTTGCAGCTGTCGGAAATTTGCTGTTGCAAAGCAGATTTGCTGCAAGCCCCCTCTAGATCACTACTCGTATAATCACTGGAATCGTACGAGTCGCTCCAAGTGTCTTCACTGCTTAGATATTCTACTATTTCCCGGACTTGATCATCCCGAATACCCGGCACTGTTTTCATTAGCCTAGTCAGTTCGTTTTCGAAATAGACGAGTTGTGCAGGCTTGCAGCGGTTCCGCATGCGTGGTGATGGTTTCGGAGAGGTTCGATCATTTAAATTGGGCGTTGCTGGTTTCACCATGGTCTTAAAAAACTGTCGCATTTTGCTCATCATTAAATTGGTCTCTTCATCTGAGCTCCAGTTGTTGAAACTGTCTTTCCTCGTGAGGCTGGTATTGGGCGGCAACGATTCTGAAGTTTTTTCAAATCTTTTTTCCTCAATAAAAACAGTTTTCTCCTGTGGATCTTTCAGCAAATCATCGCAGCTGCCCACAAAGCCGCTGTCGCGACTTTGTTGATTAGGATTTGAAGAGGTCAAGTTGGTGCCCACTATCGCAGCATCTTGATGAGGCTGAGGCGTTTTATTCCGATCGTCGTCAACATCTGAATCACTCCTCTCCTCTTGAGTAGTTTCGAGGTTCTTAATATCCGGTTTTTTAGACTTCTTCCTTTTCACTGTATCGAACTGCGCGTCTGACTTATCAAAACCGTTCACTTCATCGAAAGTATCAGAATCGGAACTTGAAGAATCTTCTGAGTCATTCTGTGCCTCCATTTGCTGTGGATCACTAACGGCCAAATCTGGATTTCCCAAGAGATTGTCCAGAGAATTAGAGTGGGACCTCCCTGTCCCTCTAGCACGCACCAGTCTTTTTCTGCGCTGCTCTGGACTGGGCTTCCCTTCACTATCACTGCCCACGCTCCCATCAGAATCTCTTCTCTCAGAGGTGAATCCCATGAATCCGCTCAAAAAGTATTTTTCCAGTCGCGAAGAAGCGAGTTCTTCGGAATTCTCATTGGAGTTCTCTTCATTTCCCCCAAGGGATTCCATGCCCTCCGAATAAATGCTGCTGGTCTCGGAAAATGCATCGTCTCTACTAGCGGCTGCCGGCCCATCTCCCAACCCATAAAAAAAGTATTTTTCCAAATCTGTAGCACTAGCAGGACGGTCTTTTTTGGTTCTGCGAGGCGCCTGTTCGATTTCACTGTCCTCGCAGCTCTCCTCAACGATCGTATGCAGAGTGAAGTCGATAGCGGTTCGATGGTAACCTCTTAGCTCATCCTCCTGGTCCACCACGGCGGAGCACGTGAGAGTAACCTCTTCTCCAGAGGAGGAGTTTTCTTCGGTGGGAAAATCGTCGTCGTCATAACTGAGGTTCTCAACCCACGAATCATCATCTGCTAAGCCCTCTTCGAAAGCGCTTAATGTTTCAGCCGAGGTTATCACAGTTACGTCACCGTCGAGGTTCAACTGGGATGGACCCTCTGAAACAAGAAAAGAAGCTTTGAGTTGTGAACTTAAAGTAAACATTGAGGGTGTCCCTTTAGTATGGGTTCTAATTATGGTGAACAGAAGGCGAATTCGGGCAACCGCACCAGTGCAGCAATATGGACGATTTTATCAAGTGTCCCTGTTATGTTATGACGTTTAATAACATATTAGGCGCAGATAGCTTTCACCTGCCATAATGTCGCCCTGGTGCGGGTGTCCGAATACACCATCTATAACCGTAACCAGAAGCACATGCAAAAGAAAACGGTCATTGAGGATTTTTTTATACCAATAATATATTTAAGTTGGATAATAAACCCATATCGACTGAAGGCGATACAGAACAGGATTACTTTGAAGGAAATGTTAATGTGACAATTTGTTTAAAAACACTTCAAAACTCAACTGAATTTCGATGTTACTGATTTCTTTAATGAATGCTATAACTTAGGAGAACATCTAATAGATGGCTTTCAGTTAGAGTGACCTACTTATTTTTATTTTTATATTTTTTTTGTGTGGGATGATGTTAATTTTGCTGTATTAGATTCCTTCAGATGAGGTTCACGAGAAAAATGGAAATTCCAACATTTCATCTCTTTAAACGACTGGTTAAGTAGGATAAAATTCGAACGTTTGTGCGGATACTGAATCTGACTGCCTAAAAAAGTGAAACCAAGTTCATGAATTGGACGAAATCGGTACAAAAGAGAAAGTCTGCAACGACCGCCTTCTACAATGCAGTAGTTACTTGTCTTAGGTAAGTAGCAAAATTTTTTCTTTATACAAATCTTTCTTCTCCTCACCTTTTGAACTACAGCATTAAATAGTGATTCACAAACAAATAGTCTATAGGTATCTCACTATAATGGTTGCTAGCAAAAAAAGGGAAATCCACCTAACAACTCTTCCCAATATATATACATTTAATTGCCGTTGCATAAACATTAGTAGTAATTAAACTGGTTAACTTTTCGAATGGAATAATTGGCGTTTCTCAAGAGTGCATTTCAGAATTGATTGCAAGAAAATCAAATGCGCAGGGAGTGATTTTTAGAAATGTGAGAAGCCGTAACATGTGATCGGTTTATACTATAGAACGCTTATCAATAAAACCAATTGAAACTGATAAGTACGGAATCCTACACATTTGGGCCTGTGAAATAACAGTGAAGGTTTCGTGGGGCCTGTGTTTGCGGAGCAAACATGCAAATAAATTATGCTAACATTAACAGCAAACAAAGAATTATTGCGTAAAACAAAGTTAAGGAAAGTTTAAGAATTCGCTATTTTGGTATAAATAAGTAGAAGATTTTGTGCATTTCAGAACTCACAAATTTGTGATCAATTATCTATTATGTGTGAAAGTAAAGAGTCATGAACGTTGTTTATAACTTTGCTTGTAGAAGGCCTTACGGTATATGAGGAAGGTATCTATTAGCTGAAATTGTGCATCGAGCAAAAGGTCTATTCCAAAACGTTGTGAAGATATCGAAACTATAAATATTCGATACAGGCGAAGAGAGGAACCTCACTATTATACTTCATTTGAGAATAATACTAATCTAGTAGACTGTGGAAAATGATAGATGAATATACATGCAGTGTGTCCAAGAGAAGAATGTCCAGCATGTATCTCGTAAACGGTAATAGATACAGACTTGGTTAAATGGGAGAACATTTCGATTTTTTCGAAATATTGTAAAACCGAAAATAATCTTTCAGATCTATTTGTATCATAAAACTCCTCCCTTGAATACGCAATTTTTCTCTTAGTTAGCCAAGTCTATACTACAATTTACAAGACATCCTCATCTTAGACACGTTGAATATGATTTAGTGTTGTATACCGTTTTCCTTCATATGACTTATGAGCTGTACCTTCACAAAAGGTTGTAAAGTTTTTTGTGTTTCGCAGCGATATGATATTTCTGATATGATTCAATCTCTTGTTAGAGAAGCATCAAACAATATGTTTCTTATACGGAATAAAATAATTCATTTTAGTTATGGGACAAACTTGTCACCGAAACATTCGTAAAGGTTTTTCGACCGAACTCTTAGTAAAGGGTGAGTTTTATTTTTAGTTGGTTTTAACTGAGAGTAATGTGCAATTTCACCCCTACTTGTGCATGAAGCGTTATTCCCAAATAGAATAAAAGAACAGAAGCAAATCATGTATAAGTCTATTGGGTCGTATGATTTATTGTACAGTCTAAGTATTTCCATCCATAAAATCATACAGTCTTTTTCGCACTTCAATTATCAGAAACTCGAAAAGATCTTTGCCTAATTGGCTTATTACACAATGACTAATTGTTCTCTATATTATTAATGTCGTAATGAATGAATAAGTTGTAGTTTACATGTGAAATAATACATTAATGAAAGTGTTTTTACTATGGCCTTTCATGCAAGCGAATCGCGATTTAAAGGGACTCTTCGTAGATTATTAATCGTTGATCAATTATATACTTTTTATTACTGAAATTCAAAACATGTTTGGGACTTCTTTGCAAACAATAGGCTTTAACTATTAATTACTGACTTTAATTGCCAAAGTTTTTCCTTAATTTACTATACATTCTGTTATTAACTGATTTGAATACTTTAGACTTTAAAGGAAGAGAAGGAATAATCTATAGCTCTAAACTAATTCCAAAACCGTTTGAGACAATTAAGAAACGTCAAACAATAGTCACCATTTGCTTCGAAGACGACTTCTGAATTAATATTTAACTTATGCCAGATGTACAGACAAACATAATTTTCCATTTGGGGTATTAAAAAACCCCTTATTTGCCAGAGATCAGTTAGAATGTCATATTTTCCTTGTCTTTCTCATAATCTCTTTCACCAAACGAAAATTACAGTTATGATTTATATGTATAAATGTTCAATGTAAGCAAAATTTTTGAAACACCGACTTTCTAACATATTTTACTTTATTTTTTGCACGAAAGATTTTAATGGACTCCTATAGTGGAAATTTGTAAGTTTCCACAAAAATTACAACAATAATTCATATTTTCTTAGACTTTTCCATTTTAGTTAGTCACAAAAGGACGTTTCCTTTGCGATTAGGCTAATTGTCCTTTACTTGGAGGAATAGCACTAAGAAAAAAGAAAAATTGCTCTTCAAATACTACAAAAAAAAGGATGAATTGATTACACGTTAACGTAGTTTACTGAGTAATAAAATAAACCTGTATAGATGCGATTCATACCGTTATTTTATTGCCCAGTGGTCATTCAGTACAAAGAAAAACAATTTGCTTTTAAAACGTGCCAATTAAAAATATATTTTTAATTATAGATTGAGTACCGGCCGCTGGCCGGCTACTTAAACAAACAGGCGGTCTTGGCAGCGTGAAATCTTTGCCAAAATATGAAATGATTTGTTTTGATAGTATGTGGCACATAGTCACGCTTATCTACTTAACATGTATTGTTTTTGCAAGGGTTCCTCAAACATTTGCAAATGTGCACGAAATTCCACGATTTAGATCTAAATGGATAATAATCCGTTATTAAACCGCTTGGTTTGTGTATACCTTCCCTTTGAATGTCAGAAAAGCAACAAAAAACAAAAATTTTCTTTAACTAAAAGTAAAAAAACTTCAAAATAAACCACCCCGGGAAAAATTATAAAGGCAACTGAGCAACACGGCCGTTACGCATGCGCATTTCGAAAATTCCTACGTTTTCACATTGTACTTCCCTTCATATTTTGACGTCATAATTCCTAATGATCCTTAAATGGAGAAACTCTTTTAATGACATCTAGTTTGGAAACGGTTGACATAGAACAAGGATGTATCATAATTTATATGTTAGAACATACCTCAAAACTGTATAGGAATATCAATACAAAATCAATAAATGAATATATTGATCTTTCGGTCACAAAGATAAGAATATTTTTATCTAAAAAAACTATCCAAAACCCAAAAAGGCCCTGATGAAAAATGACTGCATATGCCGCCTATCCTAGAATGCCCTATTGCTTCTGGCAGTAATTTTCAATTAACAATTTGATAATGACGCTGTGGCCATATTGGATTAGAATTTACTCGTGTTTGTATTGAGTTTTACAAAGTATTTGAGCGGCTTCTCATGGGCGATAAATTGACAGCCTACCTGTTTGACAGATGTCACTTTTATTCAAAGAGAATTATATGAGTATGTGAATTAAAAATGACAACTACGCTGAAAGCTAGGAGGACCCGCAGTGATGACTATGAAATAATGGTTTCCTTATGACTCAGACCACCACCGAAAAAAGAACCAAAATAAGGTTTATGGCCTTATAAATAAACATGATGTTCCGTGCAAATATGAATATACATGTAATATGCACGCAATATTAATACGAACCCTGCTAATTGTTGAATGCAACCGCTGAAATTAACAACAAAAACACTCGTCTAATCAGCTTATCTCTCATTGTTTTATGGGCATGGATGATTTAATGGCGCCTATTAATAAGTAATAAATCATTGTCGCAAGAAAAGGTGTCTGTTACTCACCGTGATTCTTCTGGCCGTCAGTCCCCGCGCACTCATCCTGCCTGTTGGTGTGACTGACTACCACTTGCCCACCCGGCACCACTCTAGTGGTGTCTGTTGTCACCACGTTCACCTGTTGATAGCTTACATCACTCGTGATCATCACTAAACTCGTGTATTTCGCACCCGCACCATTTCGACCGTCAACGGGCGGCTGTTCATCGATCACTGCCGCCGCTACACCTGTAGGATCATCGCACGCGCCTTCCACTTCTTCCGTCTCGGTTCCCACCATTAGATCGCCGTTAGAACCCGTTTTATCCGTCCTTTTCCATTCTTTGCGCGATCGCGAGGAACTCTCTTTTTCCACGTCGCTGGAGCTCAGCGACTCGGCGCTCACGTCGGACAGGCCCGGACTAGATGAATATAAATATTCCGACTTATACTTGTCACCACCAAGTTCATCCTTCTCTATTTTGATGGTTTCACCTGATTCCAATCCTGTATCAACAGCTTCCGCACATTGTTCTTCATTGTTCAGGTCTTTATCACAGACTTGTTCAGCTTTCAATGAGTCAGCTCTCACGACTTCCGCGCAGCTCTCTTTGGTAAAACTTTCGCTAGGATCTGCATCGTTCTTGCCTCCCTTTTTTCCCTTTTTCTTCACTTTATTAAAACGCCGCGCTTTGCCTTTATTATTATGGTCTTCTCCGATGTATCGAACTCTCAACAAACTGGCTTCACCCTTATCCTCTGCTTCTTCTGCATCATGAATCTCTGCAACGTCACTTTCCTCGCTGCGCAATTGCTTCACATTAACAAGCACCACGCCGCAGTCCAATTCTGTGTCGGTGTCATTGTCAGAACTGTCACTTTCGCCGCTTCCAGAGCTCCCGCTAGCGCTGCTCGAGTCCTGGTGGTTCACCACAAAAACTCGGGAAAATCTCTTAGGTTTTTGATCGGCCACTGTGCCAGTATCGTTGCTATCGGTGTCCGCAGACCCCGAGGACGACTCCTCACCGTCCTCGCGTTCTTTTTCGTCCGCGGACGATTTTCGGTCGACTTCGTCTTCATCAGTGACATCGCTACTTGGCAAAGCGTCATCGCTATCTCTGTCATTACCGGTGACGTTGTACACGTTACTAGTGGGGGGTTTTCCCTCGTCTCCGCTCGAGTCTGAGGAGGTACTACTTTCCGAGGCTGACGAACCGCTGGAAAGAAAAATACAATCATGGATTTCATAGATATACCCGATAATCTAAATCGAATGTATTTAGTCAGAGCTCAGTTATTATTACAGACAGATATTTCAAATTTGAAACACCATTACGACACAATAGAACAAAGACTTTTTTAATGTTAAATGTCCTTTATCATTTTATGTTTCCACCACAAAATTTCCATAAAATTGCTATTTGAGTTTTTGTTGTGTATTCTGTAATAGCCAAGCCATACAGTACTATGACCAAATGGAAGATTTTTCTAAAACGGCATGTATATCAAAACTGAATCAGTTAGCCGTGAAACAATATGACAATTTTTTTCTGCAAAACCAGACCCCAGAACGTGCAATAATAATTCACTTATCTATAATGCTTCGCCAATGTCCCATAAATATATTGCAAGGGCACCACTCTGTACATTAGACTTAAGTTACTTGGTATATCCTCTTAAATTCAATTTACAGGACTACTATACAGGTTAGAAAAGTTTATAAAACACAGAAACGCTTGGAAACTCGTAATCTAAATTAAACTGGCAACGGTTAGAAGAAACTATAGAAAATTGCCCTAATTATTAAAAAACGTTGGAATTTTCTTATTTCTAGATCCACCGCTAACTGTAAGACAGGGTTATCCCAACAATGTAGAGAAACAGACGTGGCATTGTGTTTTATAGTTTTTGTCCGCCCTTTTTGGCAATTAAACACTAATTATTGCGTTAAAAGTTACTTTTTTCCCTCATTGGGTTGTACGGCTCCTAATTTTAACATATTAGAAGTCAATTGCAGATGCAATGCACAGCAATGCTCTAAATAACGTTTTATTCACCAGTGATTTACTAATATTATTGTACACTAAGGCTGTGCAGTACTTTACTATGACCAGAACGTTAAATACGAAAATCTCTGGGTACACAGCACCGTCTAAAACGCGAGAGTCTTAAGTATTTCACGACCATGACGCATATACGATTTTTTCCACTATTAAATCTAATTAATTTAAGTAAAATTACAATAAACTTTCTCAAATTGAGCATAAATTATGTTCGAAACACAAGAAGGCAATGCATCTCGACTCATAACACAATAATCCGTACACAATAATGATGTTTTTTAATCCAAGTAGTGGAAATTAATTCCTATTTTTTAATCACAACATATCAAAAATGAATAAAGCTTTGTATAAAACTCGCGAGACAAACCTGTTTTTATTTACTTGTATAAATAACTCGTATAAAACTCGTGACTGAAACCTGTTTGTTCGTTCGAAAAACTTTGGCTATTGGCTAACGCCTACTTTCCCCAATTTTAGAGTCACGCTGTATGCTCAGTGCCCTGTTTTCTATAATTGCAAATATTATCCTATAGATATAATAAAAGCAAAAGCGTATTGTTCACAATTTTTAATGGAAGAAGAATTAAACACCTGGAAGAAAAAAAAAGAAATCTTACCGATTCTCGCACTCTAAATGGCCCTTCGGCTCATCATCCGCCTGTCCAGGGCCCTCTTTGTTGTCCTCCTTTTTCTCATCTTTTTCCCCCGCGTTCTTTCTCGCATCGATCATCGCTTTCTCCAGCATCGACCATGGGAGCACTTGGGCAAAGTATTGCCACAAATCACCGGGTTGCACATTGGTGTTACCGGGCGCGCAACGTTGCAAATTCGCGAACGTCGACTTATAGAGCGAAAAGGGCAGAGAGGTGCCACCCCAGGGTACCGGAAAGGGCACGGGAATCGGTACCGGTATGTATTGGGCGACAGGTGCTGGATCGCCGAACCCGCCGCAAGATTTACAGGTGTACGTACGCAAAGAGTGGTCGACGGACTGGCCGGCAGTGCTCTGATGGACACATTGCATCGCTTCGGCTGTGGTACCCGTCACGGAGGGGTTAGTGGGGCTCGGGGCTATCGCGGCGTCTTCGTCCGAGGATTCTCTGATGCGTGGACGGCGTTGCAGCAGGGGGGAACCTGCAACGGAGACCAAAAAAACCCCTTTAGATATCACTTTAACTAATTTTTAATTCCAAAAATAAAAAAAACTATGAGTAAAAATATTTAATTTGGATTTTTTTAAAATTTGCTAGCAAATCTGCTTTACGGCAAATTTATCAACTGTATTTGATTATTACAGACAAATAGAAAATGAAATTGTTTATAAATAGTCACAAAATAAAACAAATAATTAAAAAAATTAAGCAAAAATTAAATTTGATTTTGAAATGTGAGCCAAAGTCAACATATCAGGTAAATGGATAAAAAAATCTGCTCCGTTTTTGGACAGAGTAACTGTAAAATTAATGTTTAAAGGTGACTAATAATTTGTACAAAAACAAGTTGCGATTATAAAATTTCGACCGCAGCTTCTCCTTTATTATCGTGACGTCAGAATGTCCTATATCAATCTTAATGAACAACATTTTAACGTCACAACTACCTACTACGTTGCATATACAACATCAATTAGATATTGACTTGCATTTGATGCGAGTTGGGTCAGCATGTAAACCCAAATTACGGGTTTTCGTTTTTGTTTCCGCTCACTGAGCAGAAAGAGTATACTTTGCACGAACCCACCATATGTTACTAATAATTTTCGAGGCCAATACCCTGCTCGACCAGATGTTACAAGAAACTATAAGACATACCTAATGGTGAATCGATGAGCCGCTTTCTGCACCCCCTGGGAGAGCCGAAGGGCGAGCCCCACCCTGCTACCAGCCCCGCCCCTGGTTCGAAATAATCCCAATCACACTCATCAATGGGAAAACTCGAGGCGGAGGAGCTGTCGTTATCGTCCAAGTCCTCCTCTTTCGACGAACTGTCCGAATTCACGAAAACCAGGCGGTAATCTTCTCCATCAGGTAGCAAAATGTCGAAGAAGTCGTTGTCGGGCGTTCGTCTCCAACCTTCAGCAAACAAATCGACTTTTGAGGAAGACGCATTTACGAGTTTCAGTTACACCGGAATCCCCTACGAGACTCACCCTTCAAGAAAGACCAGACAAGCCCATTCACCATAGCCGTCTCGGTTAGTAAGAAGCACTACTTATTAGAAGGATTAGTTCAACAGGGAGCACTTCTTTGCAAGTCCAAATACTGTTCTTTGTCATTGGCTATAAGAGAATAGTATGGGTTGAATTCAAAGAAAATCCTTAGAATCTACCGCGATGCCAGTTTTCTTGAACCTCAAACATTGCTATTTCTCGAAGAGAAGTGAAGTAGTACAATTCAATATGGATTATAAACAAGCAGGCAACAATGCTCGATCGTTTCCTCCAAGTTTAGTAAAGCCGCCCACCATAGTTGGGGCGTTAAATATGGCCAAAACGCGTTAAATTTTTAACAAAGATCATTACTCAAGTCGTCGCTTCGAAAGGTACAATCTTTGTTTTCTTACATTCATTTATTTTCATTTAAGGTACAAATAGGTCTTTCTTCTGCACAACATATTGTGTCTACTCCTCGATATACACAGAGAACATTAACGTTACTCATCTTCCCTTATTGTTGTCTTCAATAAACAAAACTTCATTTTCAGCACCACAATAATCTTGTCACAACCCTCCGATAAGGCCATTTGACCATAAAGAGGAAATATCACCAAGTTATTCAGCTATCAACAAGTTCATATTCTGCGAGCGGAGGGCGCAAACACTATTACAATACTGCTATTATACGCACGTTCTATATTTACAACTTTATTTATTGTATCTTGCAGGAGATAATGAAAAGGGTTTCATAATGGAGCAGCATTGTGTTTAAGTCTTACCTTAGGAACAACTAGAACCAGATTTCAATATGAAATTGAAAGCAAGCACAGCATTAAAATGAATAATTATTTAAATGAAAACGTGAGTTCTGATATCTTGGTGAAGGCGAATTACTCAGTATTGAGTTTTATCATATTTCTCTTCAGTTTAGACAATTTTTAGTTCCTTCTTTGAAAAATAGTTTAAAGTTTGATTTGAAACTGAATGTCGAAAGTTTTAAGGAAGATTAAACGTAATTTAAGGGTATAAAACATTCAATTAAAACCTGTATTATTCTTGTATGCAGATAACCCACAATACACCTTCAGCGTCTATAAATTAGAAGCCATTTTGTGTTAACATAGTTAACAAATAAAAGATGCTTTGTTGCCGCTTACAGACGATTTTATATACAGATTAACGAATAATAACCCTATCAATCGTATTCGCTAGCTATTACCAGGGATCACCCCGATACGGGCCAGCCTCCACCGGGAACGTGGACCACCCTGACACAATCCGATTAGTTTAGAATCAACTGACAGGGATCAATTCGATCCAGATTATTGTTTTCGAAAAGGTCTTATGTTTTAAGAATTGAGGACAATCACAACTTAAAAGTCATTTTAAAAGCCAGTAAAGCCTGGCAAATTGCCTCCCATATTATGTTAGCAAATGAATGATGTCTTCTTGTCACTTACAGGGAGTTTCATGCATATAAATATTAAAATTTTTCCTATTATTCTATCTCATAATTGAAATTATTCACCAACACAACAAATCACAAGACATTAGGGAATTTTTGAAACTAATTTCCACAATTATAAAAATCTAAATTTGACAACATAGAATCGCTACTCAAAGCTGTCAAAAAACAGCCATGTTGTTTGAGCAAATTAACGACACCCTGTTGCCATTTACTAACCTACCCCAAGCAAAACTAGCTAACAGAGAACAAAGAAAGGTTTAGCGACATTATAAGAAACATTTTACCTGAATCCACGGCGTTTATCTTCCTCATATTGTGCTGTCGTCTCCTTCTGACGGTCATTTTCCTGAAAACCGTCCCGCTCAGAGGTTCTATATCGCAAAGCTCCACTGCAGGGTGCGCATTCTCCGAAATCGTCTATTGATAAATCGAGAATTATCAAAAAAAAAAAAATCAAGAAAAAATAATACATTCACCTCTTCATTTTTCTTGCTAACTGGTTCCTCGGGTAGCGATCGGCTACTAAAAGGCATCTTCCCGGCCTCCTCTCTAGATTTGTTATTCGATAAAGACCTGCTTCGGAAATAGGCCAAATCGGCGGTTTTCTGGGCACCATCAAAGCTTACGTGTCTTGGCGAACCTTTTTCTTTTTCATTGGAAGGCTGAAGAGGTGTCTGTGTACGAGTGTCTGTTTCTACCGGTAAAGAAAATATGAGTTGTGTGTAATATTGAAAGAGTAAACTGACCACATTCGAGTTTATTGCTAATTAAGGCGCTTTCAGATTGTAAGGCGGGCTCAGTTTTCCTTCTTACAGCCTTCCTATTGGCTCCCTTGTGGTCGTACAAAGACACCGACATTAATGGGTTCGTACGTGTTTTTCTAGGACTCTTTTCTGGGTTATTTAGGTCATCTGGAAAGAGCACAAAGTTTCGTTAAATATCAAATACTGATCCTATTAAATAAAATTACTACCGCAAGTAGTTATATACTCCTTAAAAATAACATCACAAGACTTAAAACATGTGTAGAATCATAGAATGAGGTCAAGGTACACGAAAAATTGGCATGTGAGTGATATTTACCATTTTTTAATGATTAAACACGTCATATTTTTCTATGTCCAGTACGGTCAACCCTTTTGCTAATTAAACACAAATAATATTGAAGATTAAATCCAAGTGCTGTAAAATCCCGGTCGTAACACGCAATGAAATAAAATTACATATTAACATTAATTAGAGTTACATTGCTTATTGTTCTCGGAAACATGACAAATCGGAGCTTGATGGGAATCCACGGTGGCCGCCTTAAAACTCAACCATTCGCCACCAGTTTCTTCAGTAGCTGAGCACGTTTCGACGCTTCCCCCATCGGCAATCTTCAAATTATTCTGGTGATTCACTAAAGAAGGATAACTGCTGATTTCTTGTCCTCGCGGGAGACTGTTGTACGGCCTCGCTTCCACCGAACTTCTAAGAGCAGGCCACCGTGGAGTTGGATCTGAAACGAGGACTTTAAGGGTAAGTCGAATTTTAATTAGTGAGGGGAAATTACTGGATATAGTCCAAGACCGGCGGATAGTTCTTTTTATAATATCGGCAGCGGGGACGTACACTCGGGCATCTCTTCGTCTACTCGGTTTGCGAACGAACTCGTTCATCCACTCACCGGAAGCGGCCTGGATTTCCCTGAAAACAGTAAACCAGCATAAGGAAATATGATCAAAGACATTTGGATAAATATAGTAGAATTATTACAAAACATAAAACTGCTCAAATTTGTTCGAGACGCACGATTTTGATAAAGCTACCCTCTATAACAGTGGTAGAAAGTACAAGATCAATTTGATTCAATGGTCGGTTCAGACTGTCTTACGTCTGAAAGAAATTCGACATCCCTCTCTTATTGATTTGAGCTAAAGGCTGAATAACGAAATCTACAAAGCCCTTAAAGTGCTGAATTCTTCCAATTTTCCCTTAATCAGAGTATTTTTTTCCTTGCATTCAATCTTTAAATAAATTTATCTTAATGGTCAATCAAAACTTCAAGTATAGATATTACCCTTAGAGTGTTTAATTATTTACATTAAAAATTTCTATTTTATAGAACATAATCTTTTCAATCGTGGTGGAGACCGCTGATAAGACATATATATTTGTCTAAAATATGTAATATGTACAGAGCACTTGCCGACTAAATTCTTCAATTAATATCCCTCTAACGGAGCTTAGTGGCTTACTCTGTAGGGTCAAGTTTATCATAAAAAAAAAAATACGCGTAACAAATATTAAATTTATATCTTAGCATATAGAACCTTTTACTTTTCCATTGATGTCCGACGAGATAAAACCACGATTGTTTTAACATTAGATTATCAAATGTCCGGATCTCTGGATTTTCCACTTGATCATGTCTCGACAGATGAGTAACACTTAAAAATGGTTTGAAGAAACAGAAATAATAAAACAGTTTTGACCACTTTTGGTCAAAAATCGACGTAAAAATTGATTCAAAAAAAGTGTGGAAATATTAGGAAGTATTAGTGAAATATTATATAAAGTGCATCATTATAGCCCTAACATTAATGTTAGTTTAATGTTCAATAATAATAAACACAATTATTCTTTAAAAGAGTGATAAAAACCTGTTGGAGGTAGTTATTTACCGTTCGCTTTAAAAGCTTTGGGCGCATCAATGAAATTGCCGTTAATTACTGTGGCGTTTGCTGAGGTAAAACGTCCATAATCGTTTTTGTGTTACGTTGACTTTCTCATAATCAGCTTAATTCACGATTATATCATCTACAATAATTACGAATAAGGGCTGTAAGGGACAAATTAATCCTAAAGGTATTTTCAAACAGGAATTAGAATAATGTTTAAACACGAGAATAATTTCTACTACGATTTTGGCACACAAAACTATCAATATTTGGCAACAAGACGCCATTCATTTGACTAAACAAATGACCGCTAGTAATTTACCTGACACTTCTATTATTGATTACTTCAAACAACATTTTTCAGATCAATCAGCGAACATGATTACTTCATATTTAGTAACACCGCATCCAAAAGAAAAACTAATTCTAAAGATTCCATAAATTTGCCAAATATGTATATGGCAGATACATATACACAAAGACTTTTCACAATTTAGCAATGTGATTTTTAAACATATTTATGAAAATTATTAAATGCGGTCGCCATCTTGTTCCCACAAACGAATGACGCCTTACTGCCAGTTTTTTTTGTTGACAGTGTTTTTTACGAAATTTAATTATAGCTCTTTTACACTTCTTCCACACACAATCATTCCTACCGAGAATTTAAAAGTATTTGAAAAAATGGGCTACATTATCTCAACTTTTCTTGTGAAGTTTTGCCTACAGAGCACTTTCTTTTCTGACATGAACACGTGATTTTGAATTCGGGGTTCAAGAAAGGAGTCCAACTATCCGAAACTGTACGATAAGTGACCTATTTGAGATGGAATGATTTCTACAAGGTTGATATTTGAGTCTGTACCTTAGGGGGCTATCCCAAGCCAAGAAAAGGTACATACCTGCAGATTTTGTAATGAAGCCTTGCAAGCCATGATTATATCCAGCCCATCGAAGTGCTTCCTTTCATTATGGTCGATATACCCAGAAACAAATGTGACTTTTTTAACGGTACCCGTTGAATTTACCAAAGTATAAATGTCGGAAAATTGGCTATGGTGATATATCTAGCCTAGTCCCTATTTCCTTCCCGCATGAGATGGCACATTGCCCAAAAGGAGCAAACATCGTCAGTAAAATTACTACTAGTACCACCACAACTTTGTACTAAAGTACTGACGAAGGAAATTTTAGAAAGTTAAAGTATGTAAGCAAATCAAGCAATCTGTAGGCATGATCAGACTTACTTTATCGTCCCTCATGTGACGCCAAAATAATATAAATGGCTAAAAACGCGCTTCCATGAATTATATCAGTGGTCTTTTACTGCTGTAAGTATCTCACCATTAGAGCAAAAAAATCACTCAAAACCAATTTATTTTCTTAAGAAACAAGCAAAAAAACCATTGAAACAATGAAAATCGCAGCTATCTTGGTGGCTGTCCTCGTCTGCTCTGAGGCAGTCAGGTTCAACATTAACAACAAGGACGGAGGTCCCATCTGGATCGGAATCCAAGGCAATAACGGAAAAGAACACTTGGCCAATGGAGGATTCAATTTAGCCCAAGGCGAATCAGTGAGTTTCTTTGAGAAAAAAATTAATTAAATATGAATGTTTCTGTTGTGTAGAAAAGTATAGACGCCGCTGACGATTGGGGCGGCAGGTTCTGGTCCAGGACTTGGTGTTCTGAAGACCAAAATCATTGCCAGACCGGAGACTGTGGCAACAAGGTCGAATGCGCCGGCGCTGGTGGCATTCCCCCAGCTACCCTCATCGAATTCACCCTCAGAGGTTACGGAGGAATTGACTACTACGACGTCTCCTTGGTGGACGGATACAACAGCGAGGCTTCAGTAAGTTCTTTAACTTGATCAATTTAATTGTTGCTTACTAATGATTCAGGTCGAACCTGTTGGCGGATCTGGAGACGGAAGTCAATACAGCTGCAAAAAAGCCACTTGTGGAACCCAAATCAACGACATTTGCCCTTCAGAACTGCAAGTGTGGAACGATGACCGCAGCCAAGTGATTGCTTGCAACTCTGCTTGTAACGCTTTCAAAACCGACGAGTATTGTTGCGCTGGATCCCACAATACTCCTGAGACCTGCAAGAGCTCAGACTGGCCCGTTGACTACCCCGCCAAGTTCAAAAGTGCCTGTCCAGATGCCTACAGCTACGCCTATGATGACCATAAGAGTACCTTCACCTGTACTGCTAACGAATACAACCTCAACTTTGGGGCTGCCTAAAGTTCAAAGAAATAAGTATTCTCTGAATTATTTGTTGCAAATAATTAGTTAATAAATGTTTAGTTATTGAAATTTAGCTGCCACTGTTTTGATTATTGATGAAGTTTACGAAGAAGCCAGCAGGAATAGACTTTACAACCCGCAAATCCTTCATTATTCCCTCTGACGCTATATAACCCTCCATTTTAATCAGTGATCAAGAAGAACATTAGTCCAATATTAAGCGGTTGTGAATAAATGTAATAATTATCTAAAAGAATGATAAAAACCTGTTTAGATATTTATTTACGGTCAAAAAGCTTTGGACGCTTTGGAAAGTAAGAAAATTATTAAAATTTGGCAACGACGTGTTTAAATACAGTTAAAATACAGAGGTTTCATTTAAATTTCATATCAAACTAGCTGTGGTATTTTACACAAGAGAAATAGAAGATAAAAAGTAGGTCGTATCATGTGATCATGTATCACAAAATGACGTTTAAATTAATTTTTGATAAAGGAGCCGAGTAAGATATGTTGCTTCATTTACTTTTAATTTTCAAGATTTCAATTAAACATTAAGGCCATTTTTTAACAATACAAGTCTAATTGTATGAAAAATTCACAATAATTGCTGAAAATGTTGTCCACTCATAAATTTAGGTTGTTTTTGAGAATTTTGTGACAGGTATCATAAGATAAGTCGATCTGCTGTGACAATCTCCTCAAAGAAGTATTCGGGTTTTCATGCATTATCTGTCTTATATTTTCTACAGTACAGTTCGTTTTTTTGGTTTTCCGCTGCCTGACTTTCTCTGAATGCTGCCGGTTTCACGGAATAAATTCACAACATACTTCAGTGTATTTACGAAGTACAGTTTATCTGTTACAACTTCAAGGAATTTTTCACGAAATTCTCGAAAACAGGGTGGAACTTCATAAACCCATTCTCCATTAATTTGATGTCCATTACGAAAATAGGCTTCAATCATAAATGTTTTCTGCTCGTCCTTGAACATCATTTTGCAGTAGGTACAGGAAACCGAATTTGAACAATGATACGGCAGTTTTAAAAAAGACCAATTTTTAATAAAACGGATAAAATTAACAAAATAACAAAAAAGAAATGCAAAGGCCGAATGGTAAATAATCAAAATAATAAATAATGAATGGCTAAATGTCTCCAGAAGAAGCATTTTGGCACGAAAAATTAGCAAATGATGTAAGTTACTTAGGTAACCAAATATACCCAAACGATAATCGACATACGTTCTTTTCTTTAACAAATTCCACAGCTTACTAGACATGAAATTTAAATGATCTCTCTGTACAAACTTCATGTCAAATGCGACAGCCGTATTTTTTCAACAAATGAACATCCCCTTGCCCTTTACAACGAATTTAAAACGTTGCATATTTTTACGTATTAGTGCTACATGTATTATTGTCCTTAATTTCCAATATTTTCCTCTTCAATGTGGAGGAAATTAATAAAACATAAAAACTTCGTAACGAGGTACTTAGACGCAAAGATGAATAGAGAAAAATGCGAACAATGTCATGTTATCAACTCTTATTTGTTTTATTTGTTGTTTCTCCATTATTGCGCAATGTATGTTTTTTTTTTTTAATTTATTCTCAAGTACCGCATAAAAAATAATATTTAGTCGAAATTAAACGAGATTTTTCTCCTAAAATCCTGCCTAGAGACGTTATGGAACGCCCCCAAATAATAACCCCATTTTTGTCAAAAAGTAAAAAACAAGGAAAACTATTGGAAATTCAAGAGTTCGAGTTTATAAGTAAACAAAGCACTTTATAGGTATTATCAAGCTTGTTTTATCGTCATTCATATGACTGAAAAAATAGTATAAATATCGTCAAAAGTGCTTCCAATAACCATATCAGTGGTCGTTTCGGTATTGTAAGTATCTCACCGTTCCAGCAAAAAAATTACTTAAAACCATTTTTTTTTTTAGGGAACAAGTATAGAAACTACCATAGCAATGAAAATCGTAGTTTTCTTGGCGGCTGTCCTCGTCTGCTCTGAGGCAGTCAAGTTCAATTTTCACAACAAGGACGGAGGTCCGATCTGGATTGGAATCCAAGGCAATAACGGAAAAGAACACTTGGCCAATGGAGGATTCAAACTAGCCAAAGGCGAATCAGTAAGTTTCTTCGAACAAAAAATAAATTAAAACTGATCCTTTGTGTTGTATAGAAAAGTGTAAACGCCGCTGACGATTGGGGCGGCAGGTTCTGGTCCAGGACTTGGTGTAACGAAGGCAACAACCATTGCCAGACCGGAGACTGTGGCAACAAGGTCGAATGCGCCGGCGCTGGTGGCACTCCCCCAGCTACCCTCATCGAATTCACCCTCAGAGGTTACGGAGGAATTGACTACTACGACGTCTCCTTAGTGGACGGATACAACAGCGAGGCTTCAGTAAGTTCTTTAACTTGATCAATTTAATTGTTGCTTACTAATGATTTAGGTCGAACCTGTTGGCGGATCTGGAGATGGAAGTCAATACAGCTGCAAAAAGGCCACTTGTGGAACCCAAATCAACCAAAACTGTCCTTCAGAACTGCAAGTGTGGAACGATGACCACAGCCAAGTGATTGCTTGCAACTCTGCTTGTAACGCTTTCAAAACCGACGAGTATTGTTGCGCTGGATCCCACAATACTCCTGAGACCTGCAAGAGCTCAGACTGGCCCGTTGACTACCCCGCCAAGTTCAAGAGTGCCTGCCCAGATGCCTACAGCTACGCCTATGATGACCATAAGAGTACCTTTACCTGTACCGCCAACGAATACAACGTCAACTTTGGGGCTCCCTAAAGTTCCAGGGAATAAGTACTGTCTGAATATTTTTTTGCAAATAATTGATTAATAAATGTTTGGTTATTAAAATTTAGCCGTCACTGTTTCAATTCTTGTTGAAGTTTAGGAAGAAATCCGCTACTATATAGGATATAATATATCATGTTGGAGATATTTCAGGGGCCGAAAGTATGATGACAAATATTTAAAAAAACTGATAGGTCCGTGGTCAAAAGCGCACAATTTTCGACAAGCAGGGTGGCAAAGTTTTACAGTTTTTTTCACATCATAGGACATTTTATGAGTATATTGAAAATTATGCGTTTTTCATCATGGATTTATTAACATTTTTTTATTATTTTGCAGAATACTAGTGCTCCCTGAAATATCTCCATGATGATATGTTTCACCCTCTATATTTTTTATTAATCGACTTCATATTTTTTATAATACCGAGATCATCGTGATTGAGCTCTAGAAACCAACATCCTATTTAGATAATGACAAGTACTATCATATCATGACTAAATATTATCAACACCTAGCTTTTTCGAGTTTAGGTGTTTAAAAGTTCTAGAAACATCAAATTCTGAAATATTCCGAACAGAAAATTCTTGAAGTTTACGCCATGCGGGTGTATGTTTAGTCAGAAACAGATACAAAATAGTCACCAATACGGTTAACATTTTTTAGATGAGTAGGAATATCAAATTATGGTCTATAGTGAAGATTCCATTCATCAGGTTTTTTTGGAGTTAGTTTTCATTTTTCTCAATTTATATTGCATATGTATACCTTTTTACACTTATGTCTCAAGATGAATAGTCCTTTACGTTTAAGTACAGATTATAATGATCTAAATTCTTAAAACTCAGATATCTATTGTGAGTATCAGTACACATATTTTTAGTTAATAATGGTACGATTAGCTACCAGAAAAGAAAACTTCGACAATATGACTCACATTCGTTTATGGCAGACGACACACACCCAATCCGTAGCCCTGAAATTGTACTCCCGGCATGCCTTGCACACTCGCAGCCTGCAGGAATGGCAGTAGGCCCCTCTGTTGATCACTAATCCAAGTTCCGCGCGACAACGTCCACAGGTCTTGTCTGGATCCGGAGGTACATCGGCTAATTCCAAACTCACCCTTAAAGCTCCCTTGCGACGAAGGTTTTGGAGCTCGGCTTTCAATTTCCTACAAGAAGAAAACCTCTATTTTTGAGTAGTTTTTTACCAGAAAGACAGTACAATATACTACAGTATCATACTAATATACAGGGTATCTCAGAAATATTAGTACAAACAATTATAGTTTGTTAGTGGATAAAAGAATAGAGCGATTCACCTGAACTTGCCTTTTCCAATTATTATTTGTTTTTCTTCTATAGGGCATTAAAGTAATTTTTATTATGTAAAATGAGAATACATCTCACAATTTTCGATATTCACACTTGAAATTACTCGTAGGGGGTTTTATAACAAAGTCATTTAAAATACCTATTTTAAACTAGCTGCTCCTTACCAAAGCACAAGGAAATATTCCTAACTATGGTATTTTATCAGTGCCGATAACGTGAATATTTTCACGAATTTTAATATTCTGAACTCTTCTACATCAAAAATTGATTTGGAAAATTCATATTCAACAACTTCCTAACATTTATAAGGTAACAATCACATACGCTATCTTGCATAAACTAAAAGAAATGCCGCAAGGCTAGAGGAACATCCTTCAAAACTAAAAGCAGGTCGTTTCTTAAAAAACTCTAGTACCATTACTCATTTAGTTTTTACGGAACTATAAATGGTCTCAAAATTACACCTCCCAAAATCCCACATCATACATTAATTGTTGAATATGATATTCTCTCATTAAATGAGGATTTTCTGTGTTATAAGAATATCTGTTTCTCCAATTAAACGTACCTCTCCTTATAATGTTGCCTTATCAGTGAATAATATTTTAGTAAAGAGCAAAGGGTCATGATGTTGCTTTGAAGTAGCAAATGGCAGAAATCAATTCTGGGTTGAAAATCTCTTGCCAACAAGAGAACAGACGTAAAATAGCATGGAACCAGTTTTCCTTTTCATGGAAATCTAGAAATTGATAATTTGCTAATTTCCGTTCCGTCTGACTCCGTCGCTTCACAGATACGTCTAGTGCCAATTTCTGGATTCTCCAGTGTCAACATAAATTTATCTTTTTTTTTGTCTTTATGCATTCATGATTTATTCATCAGATGTCTGGCTGCTACCAGTATTTTTTCATTGCCTATTATGTCATGTGTTATCGTATATAGTCACTACAATGCTCTAATTTTGTAAATTAATTTAATTAATATTACTAACGAAAGTATAAACGAATGGTTCGTCCCACTGATTCACAGTATGTTCATATATTGTTAGTTAACAAACTGATTGTATGTTGAGTAGACTAACGCCTATTCCACAAGACTACCGCCCTAGTACTGCAAATATACCAAAGGCTTGATGGTAGACCAGGTAGACAACAACGAGGTTTAGATGCGGATGAAGAACTGCTAAACTTTGTTGAAGATACTCTAGCAGCAATACTCAAAAAATATCCCGCCATATAAATGTCTTCAATCAGTTTGTCTGGAAGACACTCCACAAGAACTAGTTGTAGCAAAAGTGTAAGCTTTATAACCTGAAGATCATCCGCTACGTTTAAAACTTTATAGATACTTTCTAGGAAAACATTAGGAAATTTCAAACTTTCCCAATTTTGTACAGTTTAACGATGACGCAATGTTTACATACAATGGCATAAACAACTCTCGTAATACTCGTACCTGGGTGGTCGATAATCCACATTCTGTTCGTCGTAACCATTTCCAGCATAATTTTTCAATAAAAGTTTGGAGCAGACTGATGAACAGACAACTTATTGGTCCTTTTGTACTGCCAAATCGATTAACCAGATATGATTATTTATTTCGTTTTGTGAGGAACTCCGGAAAGAGGTTCCGTTAGATATACGTACAAATTATAGATTTTTCCAAAATAGCACATCCCGTTCCTTTAATTCTGCAGAATTTGGCTGCTGTTTTTGGATATCACTGGGTTGCTCGTATTGGGCGTATTCCATAGTCTTTTTGGTCACTCAATCTGACATCTCTCAATTTTGATTTTATGAGGCCTTATGAACAACACGGCGTAGACAACAAAATACATGATATCGAAGATTTTTATAACCGTGTTGAAGCAGCTGCGATGACGATTCGAAGACGAAGGCTCTGTCTTGCAAGTTATGTCCATTCCTATTGTTACTTGGATAATCATCATTCACTTAAAAATACATTATTAAAAATTATTATTTGATAAATTGTTTTAAAAATTATATCCCTGTTATTGTGCCATTTCTATTATGGCGTGTTTAGCTTAATCAACTTCTTTTAAGATGTTTAATTACCCCTTAAAGACAAAATCACATGATTTCAAACACCCTGTAAAATACGTATTACTAAGTGCATTGTGTGACATTATTAATTTATAATTGACTTTTTACGTATTTTAGAATGCATCTATGTATGTAAAACAATTTTTTCTACAGACACGAGTTAAGAACAAAGAATCTATAAAGACTCTTCTTTTCCACGCAAGACCTGCCAACCTACTTAAAGACGAATTTGTTTAAAGCATTGTGAAACTGGCATTTATTTCCATCTTGTTATTGACCGTTAAGGTTGAATTCAAACTGCCCACAACAAAATTATTTTATCATTTACGATTAATTCTAACTTTGTCATTGTCCATTAGGGAGTCTACATTAAACATTTTCCTAGTTTCTGGCTTTATAGTGGTTTAATGTAAACTAGTCTATTATATTTCACGGTTGAGTATGTTTCAATCAAAGCGTGCATAAATATGAGTAGTACTTTAAAATGGCGTTACGCGACCCCATATTCACCTTGAAATCGAAATTAAGAATACGCCCGCGAGCGATTTCACGTTGAATGATTGCATTATGCAAAGTCAGTTTATCCATTTTCAAGCAGAGTGTTTTTCTTATTTATTAATTAGGCTCACACCTTTGTGTTTTTATATATTAACATGCCTATTCTGTCGGACATATAATATATTACGAGATGAGGTACATGATTTCGGAACGGAACTGAATGTGTTTAAAATCCAACAAAGAGGCAAAAACAGAAGTAAATGAACTAATTAATAGATGGAAAAATATGCATTAGAAAAAAGCAAATGTAAATGCTCCTTACTTACATACGTCAATAGCAATTTTAAGAGCCTCATAAAGGGCAATAATGAAAGCAGTCTTTTACCTTAAAGGCTACCGATTAGCCCCCGCGCGAGTGACTTTCAGGTAGATTAAGGCTGGGAATTTCATAAATAAACAATTAAAAATTAAAAGCTACAAAAAAGTTTATCAAATGTATTTTTTAATGAATATTCCTCAAGAGAATTATTTATTGATACAAGACGCTATTCAGAAAACAAATGAATATCAATGAAGTTTGATTGTCAAACAAAATATGTAAAGCAGAAAAAGGAAAAAACTGGGTTTTCCGTCCGCCAAGGAAGCAACGTCATCGGGTATGCTCTCGATCGATTATTTCAAGACTTTCTTCCATCCATTTCTTTTCGTGGGTGAATGGAACCATGCAGGTTCAAAAGAGTACAAAAGGGGGCCCCATTAAGGTCCGTACAACGGTCATTCACCGGCCATTATTTGTACGTACCGCACTATTTGTACCTGCTTAGAATGCAAATGCTATGAGAGGAAAATGGTAATTTCAAAAGATTATTTTTACGACTCGAAAAAAACAGGAAAAGTCTTGATATAATCGTAGGCCAAAGTAGATGGGTATTGCAAGAGAATAGCCACTTTATTCTGTGTTTCGGAATAAGAGAGTCATAATTAATTTTATTGATAAGATGATATAAAGAGGTTCTAAAGTAATATCTTAACAATAAGTATAATGACATTAGAATAACGAATTTTTACTAGAAATGGAAGTAGTACAGATGAAGCAAAAAAAAAACATGGTAATCAATAGGGTGTTCGGTACTAGAATAATACCAAAGATTACTATTAGTATTTATTTAGTGTTAGTATTACCACATTAGTTCCTCGCCTTTTTAAGATATGGTCAGACCTTGAGTTAGAACAATAGCTAACTGAACTTTTTAGTCGGGACTGGCGTGGTTTAAAGTTCATTGTATGATATTTAAGTCGTGTATAGTAATGCCACATGCAAGGACCTATTAAACCACGAATCCATTGAGTTTTGTTTAATGCGACATTACTAGACATAAACCCACCTCCTTTCGGTTGAAAAATATTGGACTGAAATAACTTTGAAAGCAACCGACAAGCGAACATGCAGGTGCATTCCCAAGGAAATCAGATATATTTTATAGAGAGATATTACTGTTACTACTTACGTACTTAAGTGTGATTCTTCATTTAAGTGATTAACAAAAAATGGTGAAATCCAATTATTGATAATTTTAAATGTCAACGAGTGTGATTTCATGATTATCAGACCAGAACAATGCATCCTGCATGCCGAATTATCATAATTAGTTCTAGATTAACTTTCCCACGTTCCGTTTTTTTGCACAATTATTAGTAACCGAAATATGAACATTTAAAATAATTCACTTTTCGATTTTTGAAGACGAATCGCCATCAAACCCTGTTTTCGCCTATGATTGACCTTCAATACAATCCGAACCGAACCGGAAGAACCGAGATGAAACCGTCTTGGCATCTCCTTATTGAAAAAGTGATTGGCCTTACATACCTTAAACGAAGCTATACCGGGTGAGCCAACTTGCTGAACGCAAGAAAACCTCCCTTGGAACACCCACGCGTTAATTTTGTTATGATTAACATGTGGACTTGTTTCGAAAGGAAAATGATTTGTCGATTGAGCACAACGCCATGCAGAATCGGTTTGGTGTCTATTTTACACCAACGTAAAATCGCTTTCGAGATACAATCAAAATAAACATGGTATTATTTAACTTTCTAATTATGTCGGCATCATACGATGCGTCGAACGTCTGATCTAACAATTCGGAACAACGCTCCATCAAATTTACTATCGACATACGGCACAATAACTGTTGGCGAATTTTTCTCTTCCAGGGCGGAATTGGACTCAACACTGAAAGAAGCATTGGAACCAATGATCGTTCATCAAGTGTCATTTTTCTGGATGGAACACAAAATTAGAAAAAGGGGAATTGGAGAAAAAAGGTTAAAAAAAAGGTGGAAGATTTGATAAAAGAGAGGGGAGGTTGAACAAGGGAAAATTAAAAAAAGAAAAAATTTAAGTGAATGAAACAACGTCTACTAACTTTGTTGCTGGCGCAGTAATTCTGTCAAGTGAAGTGTGAGTAGCAGACACAAAAGAAAAAATGATCTGTGCCAGGACTTCCAGGAAAATGATTCGAAATCGGACAATGGCAACTTCGCTGCCGAACGCCCAACAGCTCGCGTAGCCGTGAGTCGGAAGTTCCAGAGTTGTTTTCCAAACGTTTAAAGCAGGACCCGAGGGTTGGTCTGAACGTGGCGAGCATCAAACGTTCGACACATAAAGTCTGTCGGTTCACGGCCACACGACGTGACAAGTAGCCATATGTCCAACGTTTGAAGGCATTCGACATATCTTGTGGCGCCGGCTTTAGATATCACACTCCGAGCTATTTTTGTCATTATTAGCAATGAAATAATACCGCACTTTCTTTAATGTGATGCGTTTTTATGTCACGCTATTCAATCTATATGGGCAAGTCAAATGGTTATTGACCTGTAACGCTATATGGCAATATTTCATTTAAACGGCGCTCCTCCTCTCTGATTTCTGACACTGAGCATGTATTACTGAGGACTACTTATGTCAAAACTACAATACCTGGGGATGGAAAAAGGGGGAAAATCCTGCACTGATAGGGACACAAATTGACCACCGCACAATATATGGTACTAATTCTTGAGTGTTTATAAAAGCACGAAGCACGGGCAAACAATAGGTACCACGGTTATAGCCGAGCCGGTATCTGCGGATCAACTTTCTTGCGTTGTTTTGCTGGTCTTGGTACCAAAGTTGGTACGGTCTCGAGCCGAGGTACCGTCCGTGGTACTCGCCGTGTTGCCACAGCTTACGAGTCTACCGCAGATATTTCTAATCAAATGGATTTGCACTTGCACCATTATTATCCTCGTGTTACGAAGGTTCGACAATTTTTAAGGCAGATCCCACGAAACCCATTCAAAGGGTTATTAAGAGAATATTTTTCTGATGGTTTGTCAAGTTTGACAACACCCTAAGAAACCGAAAGCGGCAGTTGAAAGCGGACGCAAGCGCCCTTATAATACGGATACAGTTATCGGGAGACTGTGGTTTAACAGGTGATAGGAGAATTCGCTTTTAATTGCAATTAGTCATGGACAGGTCTTCATGGGAAAGAAGCGGAGCAATGAAGTGTGTTCCGAAATCCAAACTAACCAAATCTCAAGGTTTAAAACCAAAATACGTACTCGTTACAGTGTTCTCACTTACATTATCCTCACTTCCTGATGACGCCTCAACTGTTCGTCCTTGGTCAACACTCCAAGAATAATTTCCCGTTCCTTATCCGAAAGCCCTGAAGCCTCCCTAGAAGCGGCCGCAAGAACTTCGTTGGAAGAGGACGAAGAGACAGCTTGAGAGACCCGATCCGCACATGACATTCTTCCCTCGGAAAATTCAACTTAATTCCCCAATAAACCCATTAGAGCCAAAAAACCACCTGCCTGCCAAGGCCACGTGTTGCTCGTATTTACGTTATCCTTGATGAGAGAGCGAGGGAACTTTGGAGCCTCCTCGCACATCGATTCGCGACACGCAGACTGCAGTTCGCGTCCGCGGCTCCCGACACTCCCCCAAGTTCCCCCTTTTTCTGCCCTCTTCCAGAAGTCGGCGATTGTTGCCGGTGCGTTTGCGTTAACGCGTGTTCGGGTGTGTAGTAAACGGTTTTTTTCAACACAAAATTAAATTTCATAAATATATTTTTTAAGACTTTTGAGAAACGATGGGAAGGTGCATGATCTATTTTTCAGAAAATTTCAAAGAATAAGTGTGATCTCAAACTCATAGTAACCACATTTCAAAATGATTACTCCTCAAAAGCGGATCAGACTCTTCTACATTCCTCTTTCATTATTTCTTTCAAGCACTTTGAGAAGAAAAATTGAATAATCCCAAGAACTATTTGAGATGCCCTTGAACTGAGTGTTTGCACAAGATTGTTAACTAGTTTAAAAAATTACTGGTTATGCTTAAATTTTTCTTCTTTACGTGCTGGTTCTATTGGGAAGGAAAGTGAGTAGAATTTCGCGGATATTTTTCAAAATTTATAAAATCATCAATGTGAGAACAGCATATCATCATTGTGCATTTTTACGAGACTCTCACACCATTGACAATTTAGGTGAATAATTCTTTGATGAATTCCCCATAAAAGGAGGGATCATTTCTCTTCAATAATTTCCACGTCATTTACTTGATCCCTGTGGCATTGCTATCATGGCTAAAATAAACTGCCTTACACGCCAATGGCTTTTCGTCGGAAAACTCCCATATAGGATATTTCCTAAACACATAGCTCATCTTTAAAGGGATATTCCTTGGGCCAAAATAAGAAAAAAGGTTCCTATAAGCGTATATCCGGAATCGCGAATGATATTGTACATTTTTTTACATACGAGAGTTAGTACCGAAATTACAGAAGCGTGCCTACGAGGTAGAGCCCATTTTTCAAAAAAAGCCCTGAGTGGTAGATGCTGACCTAAATTTATGTGATTTGGTTGGTTTGAGTCTAACTTTGATATAAGAAGGTATTCACATTTAACCACTGTTTACAGTTGCAGATAGTTCATATAATAAAATGTTTATATAACCAAATGTCCAACGTATTTGTCAAGCAGAAATTCTTATTATGATCACTTAAATATTGTACCTTCTAAAATTCTTGGATTTTGGACTTCTCTAAATTTTCAAAATATATATTGCTACAATAGTGATGATTTCAATGAAATTTTTAAGGATTTTTTAAATCAATAAACCAATTTATATTATATTAATTAAATGATTGAATAATAATTATTAACCATGAAATTCCAACAATTTACTGAATTCATAATTTTTCCCACACTACCCTTATTTGGGACTTTGCACCTGGCGAAAAATGCCACAAAACATGAAGGTTGAAGGGAAATGTCTTCTTAAACCATATATCCTCTGATATTTCTGGCAGGATCGATAGTCTTTATATCCAATTCTGATATGCAATTTAATTCTTAATATAAATAGCGCGACTGACTCTAGTAGAAACATGTGAGGGTGATATACATTGCCTAAAGCTGATTAGATACAGATTAGATAGATTAGATAGATTGATTAGATAGCATTTCAAAAGACCGAAAGTGTCCATTTTTTTATAAAAGTTGAGGCAATGGTCTTTAGATGTTCTTCCATTTCAAGTTACTGTACTCCTAGACTTTTCCAGAGTTATTTCAAGTCTTCATTATCAAATAAATAAATTAGGTGGATTTATAGAATAAATATGTTCGAGATAGAATATAGTTTGATAGAAGTGATGAAAGAGGTAGTTTTAAATTTCAAACCTACTTACCTATTAAAATTCGGTTGATGATGAGGCTTTAAGGCACTGACAATGGATAAAATATGAATATTTAGAAACACAAATTTAAAAAGAAACAGTTTTCACACAAAAACACAATTTTCTTTGGTTAAGTCCATATCGTTATAGGCCTTTTCGGATATGACGATCAGGACTGATTGATCTTTATCAGCTGATTTTCTACCAATGAAATTGATCATCGATGATACTTAGTCTATATCAGTCTAATCCGATCCAGATCATCCTTTTCGAAAAAGCGTATTGTGGTAGTGACATTTTTCACTGTCATTTTATTCTAAGCAGTTCTAAATTTAAATTTGGCGACTTTTTGCTTTTAGCCGCCGCATTCAAATTTATGATTAACAAATTTCATTATTATAAAATATCTGAGTGATAAATATATTTTTTACTTCCAAAAGAATACTGGCATCCTCAAGCCTCTTCCAAATTGCCTAAAGGTTAAGAAATTCAAAAAATAGTCCGTTGTTCCACTCCAAAAACAAACATTTATTTCTCAGTTTATATCTCCATAAATAAACATTAAATGTAGAATATAAAGTATAATAATATTGCAACAATCAAAATTACTTTCTTAAGTTCGAAAACATTCCCAATCAGACTTTTTTACCTACTTAGTACATAGGCAGTTTTGCAAACTGCTCCCTACAGGAAGTATAAAAAGGGCTTCTTCGTACGTCATGAGCTTTGTTACCATAAGAAAAATCCTTTTATAACGTCATATTTCATTCAAGAAAATAGGGAAACATGGCTATAATTTTCTATTTTTTAAAAATTTGATGTATGGAACTGTCATTTTCTATAATAGACCTCCCTTATGGTAGAGATTAGAGTACCTTCAAGCAGGTATTTAGAAAAATAAAGAGATCCGTATCACAATACCTACAGACAGATCAAGGCGAAAATAAGTATATACAAAAATATATAAATAAATAAAAAGTATTATACTAGTTTTTGAGACGACTACTTCACAGAAGTAGGCGAAAATTATTGTAGTCTTATGCGATATTACTATATTGTAAGCATTGGTGGATTTCTGACTTCTCGCATTATTTGCGTCACCTAGTATATTACGATTTGTAACTAAAAAGGCGACAGCCGCAGGCGAGTGGTATTCGTTTGGTACCTCACATTGTATTTAGCGAATTCGGGCATTCAACAATTAGCGACAAAATGGTGAACTGTAATTATTGTTTAATGTACACTTTTTGACAGATGCCAGAATACACTACTGCTTTCTTTGACTTTTTTCCATTTTCTTTCGGTTAAATGAAAACTATTCTTTCAGCTCACAATTCAACACAAAAAAAAACATGCATTTCCCTAAATTCACTCAACTCTTCAACGAAATTGAAAACCCTCTCCAAATTGACGTCACTCTTAATCATTGCATATCTGCTTAGATATTAAAATGCAAAATTACCGAATACCCGTGTATAGGCTCAAAACACTTCGAGTCTCTTTCTGCGACCGGGCTTTGCTAAAAACGTTCCAGAAGCGTAACGTTTCGTCCCCTGCGCCGGTCACTATAGCCTCACCGTCGGGACTGAGTGCCAGATACAGGACTCGGTACGAGTGTCCTGTCAATTTAGCAACCTGGGTTAGGCTCGGGTACTTCCAGACAAGAATTTGGTTCTGTGAATAGCCGTGCGTAGACACCAGTTCTGAGCTGTGCTTGGACCAAGCCAGATTGCACACTTGAGATCCTGAAAAGAAGTTCAAGCTTTATATCTCAAGATTTAAAAAAAAGATGAAAAATCGTAGAAGTTGGCCCGGGAATTTTTGTAAATGTAATTAGTGTCACGAATTCAAAATGTGGCAACGTGGTAGCTATAAGCTGTTTTCTATCGCTTGCCTCGGGGAGCATTTACGATAAAACTAATGCAATTCGACCAAATACTTTTATATACAGAGTATCTGAAACTTCCAAGTGACCATTAGGATTTTTTTGCGCAATTACCACTTCAATCAAATGCAATTTAGGCATTAACAAAATTTTCACTACTTCCTGAGATATCAGGAAAAAAATGTTCATTGAGAGTCATCCAAATCCTAACAAGTTTTGTGTTGATACTTCAGACTTTTCTTTCTCACCTGTATCGACACACTGCATAGGCTGTCCAGTTAAGGTGTTCCAAAAGCGGATACATCGATCGGCAGTACCGCCCCCAGAGGCCAACAAACCGTGGTGGTGGGGCGACCATGCGATCGCCTTTACTGCCGCCAAATGATCCGTATAGGTCTGCACAGGCGACAAAGATTGCATATTCCATACGTACAATCTGTTATCGTTACCCCCTAAAAAAATGCATTAAATAACAAGAAAAAAACTAAATTAAAGGCTTAAAAACTGGGTTTAATAAATGATCTTGTTAAAAGTAATTTACCTGAAGCCAAATACTGATTGTCAGGCGACCATTTGAGGCCACACACCTCCTGTCTATGTCCTATGAGGCGACGCTCAACCACGTTCGCTGAAAAAACAGAAATTAAGAATACAGAAATAGAAAAACTAAAAGTTTTGTTGAAGAAGAAAAAACTAAATCTTTTTTCTTCTTGAACAAAAATGAGATATTTAATAAGAGATTAATCTTACGTGGAGTTCTCGTATCCCTCTGCAATATCATCCTATCTCTGCTTCCTGAACTCAGTACGTCTCCGTTCCACGCGAGGGCCCCTACCCTCGCCGAATGCCCCATTAGCGTGTTTACTTGCTTATTTACCGCCACGTCCCAAACCTAATTGAAGTATTTAATATAAAAAAGACGAAATATAAAAAAAACTGTGTAATGAGCCGCAGATGATGAGCGTCGATATTAAATTCTTTCATTGGTAAACGCATTACTGCCAGAGCCTTTATATTATTATATTTATATTATCAGACTCTTACTTTAAAATCTAAAAAAATAGAGGGAAATAAAATAATACAACACAGCTGTGCACTTAAATCCACATTTTTGAAAGTACCATTAACATGTCATCTTATCTGCACTCACATGTCAGCCAAATGCGTTCACTATGACAGCTAAACAGCTGAACAACGCCATGCTACCATTTAATAGATAATTTTATAATGACATTTTTTGGTAAAAATTTTGACTTCATTTAATGAGTTGTAAAAATATTAAAATTCACTAATTTAGGCAATTACCAATACAATAATTATTCCTTTTTAGAAGGGTTCAGTAGTCATATTTCAAGTCACTTAATCATTCATTTGACACCTTTAGCTCTCATGCATTTTTATAGGTTTTTAACTTACTCACCGTCACGTATCCGTTATGTGTGCCCACCGCTACTAAATTCCCCCTCTCGCTCCATGACACGGATGTAACCACGTTGCCATCACCTGACAGGTCACATAATCTGGTCACTTGACTAGTGCATGCGCTCCATAGGTATACGCAGCTGCCCAGACCAACGCTGAGCACATTTTGAACTGACCAATCGACTAGGTTTAGGTAAAAGTCGTCCTGCAACTCGGGAGCATCTAGAACCTGAAAAAACACGAAAGAGAAATTAATTAACATAAACTATCATATTCTATTATTTTTCTCTTTAATTCCCGTATTTTTCTATTCCTTCTAGTTTACCTCCTATCTCACCCTCTTCAGTTTTATTCGTTCTCTCTTGATGTGTTAAAGTAGCAAATTGATTTTTCGCACTTTTACATCCGTCTTGATTGACAGCAGTTTTAAAATAACATTTTGCCAATATATTGTCAAATACCTATAATCCGGTTTTTGGAACGAACAGATGAACGAGTTTGACGGATTCAACATGATTGTCTTTTGATAGCTAAATTAACCAATACTAATGGCGCATTCGGGCACCAGCTCCTGCGCAGTCGGTGCGACTACATGCCTGACTTTTTTACTGTACTTGTTTTAATATGACCTGAAATAGAACGTTAGGCAGACGCGTGTAGCATTCAACGCCTAGACTTCCGCATTTAGTAAGCACTTTTTGAGTACCTGAATTCGCCATCAGTTGTTTGCCTATTACGCTCGCACACGTGACTGTATTTCCGGCAAACATTTGCTTAACAACCCTGCTTATTCCAGGAATAAATTTACGAATCTTAAATACATGTCTGAAAACTATAGTAATAAATGGCCACTTCTATGGGGGATAATTTTCCTGTCAGAACCAGATAACCTCAAGGAGATAATTTAATAAGCTTTTGATTACATTATTCCTCCGCCCATGTGTGAAATGGAATCCTGCACAAATACCCAGTCTGATCCACATATTGATCATTCTTTGATAACCTTGGTTTGAAAAAGTGGGATAACGTACTCGGTTCAGTACGCGCATGTGCGTGCATTGTTGCCAAATCTTGAACACATTCAGTAATCGTCGAATGTAGGGAATATTTTATATCTGTCCTATATTAAGTCGAGGCGACTCATAGGAGTATAGGCAACATTGATTGGAGCATGCATCCGTGATGTGGTGCTGCTTTCCAACCCAAGTACCCTAAGTTCGCCCGAGTCCAACTGTCGAGTGTATTGAACTGCCAATACAGCTGTGAAATTTTGAAAGCCCACCTAATTTTGGGCATGCGCAGGGCTTGTAAGCATGAATAAGGCCAATATCGATATTCTCATCCCCTCGTTTTGCAATTCAAGGTCACCAATGTAAACCATTAGTCATAAGCCCCGTATTATGGAAGTGTGTAGTTTAATAAAGGTAACATTGATCAAAATAGCTGCATAAGTAGACAGTTGACAAACATCAGGGAGCACCATGCTGTACAACAAACTGTTGGTACTAAAACTGATGGCTTCTTATCAAAATCGCTGTGTAGTTGAACAACTGAAAGCAAATGTAATTTGACGCCATTTTATGAATTGTTTCACTAACTATTTGTGATTTGAAAAACCCACTCGCGCGCTGGTAATAAAAATGTGAACTGGGTTTAAAGCAGTTTCCAATCAATCAATTAACAGAAATTTTACAGGAATACTCGTTGTCCTCCAAGTTTATTCACATTCATCAGCGCCTCTATCGGTAGTTCAGTAATTATACTAATCGATATGGCTGTTAACTGTGAAGTTAAATGGTTAACAAATGTCATGTGTGACGCAACTTTGTAAAACAAACTGCTGTCTCTGCAATTGGGGCTATCTCATCAAAACCATTTTCATGCTATTTTCTCATTAAACAGAACTGATTATCCTATCAGAAGCGTTTGCTTTCTTAAGTCCGCACTATGACCACTAGACGTAGCATTAATTTTTGGAATTCGCAATAATAGTAAATACTCAAAATGGCCGACTGTTGACAAATGTCAGTTGTCACCAATTTCATGGGATTTTTGCGACGCCATTATTCAAATTGGCCCTGAAGGAAGATTGACTATTACATTGACGCCATATCTATACGTCTTTTTCTATAGAGATTTAACAGACCTACAGGTTTATTGTTTATTGGTTTCTTTGGATTTTCTTAAATATTTTTTCCATACATAAAATGGATAGAATTGCAAGTCATATTAAGACGTTTTGATTATAATGAAATATTACCCACCTTGAAAGGTATCCTTGAAATTTTCCTGGTGGCTTTGTGGGGGGACCGCAACAGTCTTTGGCTACTTATACTAAGCGGGGAGAGAGAATAGGGACTGGCTTGGCATTTCATTGGAATCCTATCGTTTTGGTTGTTTTTCTGAAAACCACAGACAACTTATATCAACAATAATAAAATTATAAACCTTGGAATAGATCTACATTGGGATTACAGCTTACAACACTATTACACAGTCTATTTCTAACTAAACTAATTATTACATGGAAATGAAAAACAATTCGAAATTTCAACTGAAAAAACATGCGTAAAAACAATTATCAAGGGCCATTTACATTGCAAATGTGTTGATAAATTATTCGCTTTAAGGCTTTTTTCATGCAGCCGAGGTCCAAAGTACCATAAAATTTGCACTCGAAATATGATAAATGGTATTCAAACATGTCGTAATTCACATAAGTACCATATTTAAGTCATCTATTTATTAATGATATTAATGGGATTTTTGGTTACTATGAGTTCAATATGAGAAACACGGGTATGCAGTTATCTCTGTATGCAATATAGACCTTCAGTGCTATCAAAGCAGGATGGTCAAAATTGGACCTTGAGAGGAGTCGCTTGCCCCTAATCAGAGGAATGCCCTTTTGATTAAAATATTCCGTTAAAATCAGGGGACCGTGTCTAAGACCCGTGGCTCTACCATCCCCGTCACGACACGCCTTAACAGTTATAATGGGGAACATTGAAAAACCGCATCACGCCATGTGTTTTCCATTAGAAGAGCATTCGCAATTAATTTCGCATAATGAGGTTTGCACTGATACTAAAAATAAATACTTTACGTAATATAATATATTGCGTGATGGGCAATTTTTCTTGCCACATACCTTAATAGCGCTTTTATATGCGCTTTCGGTGCAATGGCAATGAGGAAAATACTGCGTTGTTATTATGGGAAATATTGATAAATTCAATAGGTATAGGAAGGTAACGTAGTAAAATACCAAAAATTATAACGGTGCTGCTATAAGACAAAAATCAAAATTCAAATCAGCCTAAATGGTAGATCCGCATTTAACGGAAGTATTCCATATTTAGATTGCAAATCACAAAGTGGTGTGCAATGATATTCAATGCTTTGATGAGTAAGATTTTACGGGTTATTCATCAGGTAACTATAGAAAGGCAAAAATAGCTTGAAGAACGGATCTAATTTATCAGTGTAAATAATGAGAAAAACGATAAAACTTATCTTTACCACTCTCTAAATGAAACATAAAGACTTATTTAACAAAAAATACAACTAAATGACAACACCGCGACATTCAGTTGTTTAGTTGCCATGGCTGTCGTCCTTGGCCGGCATACGAATACGACAAAGACAACACACTAATAGTACTGTCAAAAAGTAAGAGGTGACATGCGTATCCATGTTGCGCGATTGTATTTAATTTTTTATTAGTTTATTGAGTTTTCAACGTGGTCAAAATCGAACAATAAAGATTTTTCGTGTTTGAAGGCATCTAAATAAATTCATATTGTTTATCATAAAAATGAATTTTCTCATTAAAAGCATGAAACCCTTCGGCTAAATCAAAATTAACATTTTCCATCACGAAGTTCATTCCCATTTCTGCAATGATTCAATAAGGATTTGTTGCTTTATTCCTGGATTTCATTGCACACTGAATTCCTGAAGGAAAGAACAAATATTTTGTTTAAATCGGGACTACTCACACGCAACATTGGGGTATTTTTGAAATTATGCTTGAGCTTTTTGCTTAAATCAACATGCAGTTATATCGTCTAGTACAAGGTGCATTATAGGTCGGTTGACTGCATGTGCATATAGAAAAACAGTTTGCACGTTGAGGCATTTAATTGAGCCGTGTTTTCAATGCACCACTGATCAATGTCCTCTGGCGACCCGAGATTAGATCAAATTGTATTTATCGTGAGTAAGGATGCCCTTGCACCGCGACCTAGAAAATCAATTGTGCCTCAATATCGATTACAGTCCACCTAAGAGCCTTAACTTCCTAAGAAAATCAATTATGCAGTTGACTGAAATTTTGTGGAAGTCCAACGTTCAAATTTGTAATTTGCTTGGTTTCTCAATAATATCCAACCGTTTTCTCAACCTCACAGTCTTCATTCAGCATTGTTCGCCAAGTTGTTCTTATACATGGAGTATCGCAGTCGACAAGCCTCAATATATAATCTCATGAAAGCTCACAATTGTCGGTCGAGGTTTAATAGACCTCTTGTCATTCTCAAAGGAAGTTCAAGGCTCAGGCAGTCATTCCAGTAGCGTCCGGTCTGTTTAGTTTCATACTGGATAACCTCCTTTTCTAGCCATTTTTCAAGATATTCCGAAGAATGGCTCTGGTCGACCGCCGCTGCCTCTTCAAGAAAATTGCTCTTTACGGCGCTGTGACCAGGAATCCACACCAAGGTCTCTTTTAGTTTACATTACCCTCTTAGTAGGCCTTTGTTTTCCTGGAAATCAATGACGTGCATGGGTCATGAAACTTTTTACGAATTTCGAACAATATTTTTGCAAATTTTTTCAATTCTCCCCGTTATTTCCCGCTCAGAAGGTCTGTTTTTTCCATGTCTTTGCATGGAGCGAAGAGTGAATGGCTTAAAGTTTTGTTTATGCTTGCAAGATCTACCTATAAAAATCATGGGTGGGTCGAAGGTAAAACTTCTTATAAATTTTGAATGGTAACTGCACAAATTTTTTCAATGTTGCACATTTTCATTTGCCTTTTAGTGCACCCTTGCTTTTTTCTAAAACTTTAGATAGTAATGTGTTGCTTACAACTTTCATTCAGTTTTCAAGACACCTATAGATGTCAGTGACGTTCATTTTTACAAATTTTGAAAATTAACGAGACTTAAAATTTCTGGAATTTTCCATTCGGTTTCTGTCTAAGTACGTCGCTGTTATTTACAAAACTACGAATAAAGAAGTGTTACTTAACATTTTTTTAGTTTCAAAGATCTATGTATAAAAATCAATGACGTGCATCAGTCATGAAATTTTTTACGTTTTTTGAAAAGTAATGGCACGATTCTTAAATTTTCAATTTTTTCATTTCCCTCTCAGTATAGAATGTCCCATTATAAATACTCCAGGTTTTAACTGCCTTAAAACAGCATATTTAGAATATACCCCAAAAAAACGTGTCTGACCAAACTTGTGTGTTTTTTATGGGGCACTCTGTGTATCGTTATTTTGTTTAATGGACTTTACTTTCTGATTTAAAAAATATAGGGTTTTCTATGATATTGGTTCTAGCCGTTATTTGCAAATAAAAAATATCTGCTTCATTAGAATAGTGAATTCGACAAACAACCAATCCAATATCAAAAATGAAGATGGTTGTCTTTAAAGGTAATACTTTAGCCGCAATATTCCGTGTACCATGACGTGAATAACCCTGTATAGTACTCGATTTTTTCCAAAACTTCGGATCGACAAAAGAAGTGCATAAAATATTCTTTAGACCTTCATCCTCTGGGGCCCGTACGATAAAGGAGGGATATATTTTACCCTTAAATATCCCATTAGCTTTTAATCGTATTACTCAGTAATCGTCCTAACTAATAACTTCAACAATTAGTCAGGGAAACTAACGAGTATTTGATAATAATTGAGCAGGTAAACAAATTAAATGTTTTCGCCTTAAACGTGTCTCCGTTTTCCATTAGAAAGTTGGACAAATCCGATGTAATACGCTGATGATGAGTCCTAATGAGTTTTTCAAATAGAGACATTGTGATAAAATTGACCAGACCTAGTCTAGTATTTAAGAACCATCAGACAGACTTATCGAAATCCCATTTATTCGACTATGCCCTGCCGAAAAGACATGACCTCTGAAACCCAAAAAAGATATTTACCATGGAATTTATTACCATACAATCACCATATCTATTTATCCACAATTCAAATTTAATCAATGCTGACTGGGTTAATGCCATTTATATAGTTTTAGTCGGAAACTATGAAATTACTGAAAATTCCTATACAGGGTCTAACATATTATTATGGAAATATTTCAGGGGACGACAGTACTCTATAAAATAATGTTTTTTAATGTCAATGGAGCCATAGTCCAAAATGCACTATTTTTAATATACAGGGTAGCAAAGCTTCACTTTTATGCTCATATTTTGTGTTTTTCTTACTTATACCTTGAGTTAAATTTTTTTAATTTTGTACTCCTATTTTCTTCAAGATACCCCACAAGAAAATGTTAAAATCGTCGGTAGCCATATACATGATGTTATGTTTTTTTGGGTCATGTACTATTTTATGCTTTGTATCTTTTTTAGGGCACCCTGTATAAATTCTAATACCAAATTTAAATTCCTTCTTCAATTCTTTAGCTTTTTGACCCCTTACAGTATTTTCGTGTCTTTCGCTATTATCGTAGAATTTGTAAAAATATCTACCGATGCAAATAAAAAAAGTATAAAAGGAATAAGGAAAAAAATTATTTGGTTTAGTTATCTGCGATCTCAAGTAATTCGTAACATTTAATCAAATTTCTTAAAATTAAAATAAAATTATAAAAACTGGTGAAAATATCCTCCTCAGCCTTTGCCTGATAGACCCCCCGACATGAACAGTCTGGAATTTTTTTTGGGACACCTGAAATCATTAGCATACCAAAGAGACCCCAATTGAAACAGAAGAGGAATTGCAAAATGGAGTAATGGATTTATCCAACATCATTCGTAATACTCCTAGAATACTTGAGAGCCCGTTGGTCTATGAGGCAACGAATGGGGTCAGGCATCTTAGTAGGACGAGGACATTTTCAACAGTTTTTATAATTTTGTTTTCGTTTAGATTTATTTTTATTTCAAGAAATTTGATTAAGTGTTACGAGTTGCTTTAGATAGTGGATAACTGAGCCGGATGATTATTTCTTTCCTTACTTCCTTTACATTCTTAATTTGCATCTATTCATATTTTTGCAAATTCTAGGAAAACAATAAAAAATGCGAAAATACTGCAAGATACCAAAAAAGCTAAAGAATTGACGAAAGAATTTAAATGTGGTGTCAGACTTCATACAGAATGTCTCAAAAAAATATCAAGCATAGAATAGTAGATAACCAAAAAAAAACAGAACACCTTGTATATGGCTACTGACGATTTTGATGTTTTGTTGTATAGGGTCTTAAATAAAATAGATGTGCAAAATTTCAAAAATTGAACGCAAGGTATACGTGAGAAAAATGTGAAACTTTGCCACCCTGTATATCACAAATGGCGCGTTTTTGAACATGGGTCTGTTAGTATTTTTTAATTATTTTGCAGACTACTATCGCTCCCTGAAATATCTCCATGATGATACGTTACACCCCGTATTTACTGGGCATTCTTAAACTTAACGTGCGGATTAAAAATCTTTGACCTTTGAAAAGGAAACGACCCGTATGCCTCGCCATCAGCAAAAATTTTATGCATTATTGCAGACAGTGTTATCATTTCATACAAACTCAAATACTAACATTGGTGAGTATACAACTTGTTTGTAATAGGAACACGAATCGTGTAATCATGCAGCACTCGGAATTTGATTTAAGTCAAACAAAACTAAAAGTTCACACCAGGATTTTCGTTTATTGAGAAATGCGCACCTGACTCAGAAATATATTAAAATCGCGTTTTGTAAGGTAAACACAAGCTCTAAGTTTAACCAAACTTATCAGCTTCAAGGAATTATTTTATAAGTGATAAGATGGGATACCTGCGACTCATAGGAGCCGCTCTCGTTTATTCGGGAAATTCTGAATTACAAGATTAGTTAAGTAGCAAACAAATATTGCACATGTGCTCCGTTAAGCACACAACAAAATTAATGGAGGACAAAACGTAGATTTCGTAGTGGAATTGCCCTATACCGACGTTGAAGTAAGGTTAACGAATTCCGGCTTAAATTGAGTGTAAAAACATTCCACAACTAGAGGAGACGGAGATCGAAACCCCCGAAAACAGCGTTTTTTATCAGGTCGATTAATATTAAAAACATCGTTAATTATACCCATCAAGGCACAATAAACTCAGTACCTCATACATATGCATGTCCCCCGTTGGAACCATTGCTAAGTCGACCATTGTGGCTATTTGGACAATATGGTTTTAATTAATAGCGCGCGTTTGAAGCACCAGGGCTATATGTGTATTTCTAACCAGAAATGGTTTTACCCATGGCTAAACAATGGGACAAAAACGTGTCAAATCAACGTCCTCGTATTGCGACAATGATTGGGCATTGTAATAATATGCATAATGCCTTTACAACTGTGTAATAAGGCCTCAAAAAGGAATGTGAAACTTGATGCCTCATTGTTCATATGTGACTGGAAATTGATACTATAGAAATGCGTTAGGATTATCTTTATGGAGCTTTCGCAAATAATTGCAAAGGTAGAAACTCCATTAGACCAGTCACACTTTGAAGGGAACGAAAATTTTATCTGTAATGAAATTGATAAGAAGCCCGGAATTACTAACATGAATGATAAAACTGGAATGAGGCTTGTCCTGATATATTCAAACCCGTAATGGTGTCTCATGCCAGAGTGATTATTGTTATTTCCCACTGCGTTGTCTATTTACAGCTTATAGCTTAGAAGGAAATACTCTGAAATAGCGCCAGGTTAATGACATTTCAACGCTTTTTGGTTGGGTACTTATATATCATGGACAGAAATAGCTTTTAATATATGCCCCCGCACACAAAAACTGCAATTTATTGAAAAAGATTCTCCTTTACATAAGTACTGCTACTTCAATTATTGCAAATTGCCCATAATGTAAAAATTGGTGGGTAATTGCTTAATTTCTGATAGTAAAGGAAGTGCCATTAGGATTTGATGAATGCACGTACTAGCAAGTTTCTGACAGCTTAATGAGTTTTATTAAAAAGCTTCTCCATGGTGGGAGCTTTGTTAGTGTTTCTGTGCAAGGCTGGTTGCCTAAATTTACCTAAAGTCATAAGAATATACGAGGGCTCAATTAGAAGTTAAAAACTCTCTAAACCACTGCATATTTTCATAATATATTCAAAACTATTTTAAAAAAGGTTTTACTGAAGATTTTTGTTATGTACGCTCACTTTCACATGAAATGCACCACCCAGTAATAATGATAATTAAGTCTTGTAATTTTGGCGAAATAATGCTTCATAATAGAGTATCAAATGATCAGACTTTCAGTTAAAAGATACAACATTTGGTAATGAAAAAATTAATAATGAGTGACATCGCCTCGTACGGCAATGCAAGAACGTACTCTTCGCGGTATGCTTTGCAACAAATGATCAATATCTTCCTGGGGTATTTCATTCCATGCTACCTCAAGATGATGTCGTAGGTCATCCACATTGTTTGGAGGCCTCGGTAAATTTCGAAGACGGCGACTCATCATATCCCAAAGATGTTCGATGGGCGATAGGTCCGGTGACCGTGCAGGCCAAGACAGTATTTCCAATTGTGCTTCTTCCATGTATCGTCGAGTAATGTTCGCACTATGTGGTCTTGCATTATTCTGTTGGAAAATGCCATTTGGTAAAGTTTGCATGAAAGGTACTAATACTGGCCTCAGAACATTGTCAATGTAGCGACGTGCGTTTAGGGTGCCTGGAACGAACACAAGAGAAGATCTTCGGCCAATACATATCGCACCCCAGACCATAACACTAGGTGTTAAAGCTGTGTGGCGCCTTTCAGAAAATTGCAAATTTCTTCTTTCACCTCGGTATCGTCTGACTCTTCTACGACCATCATTGATCCATAAACAAAATCGCGACTCGTCACTGAAGACGATATTGTTCCACTCATGATTCCAATCAATTCGTTCTTGACACCAGGCCAATCTGGAAGCTTGGTGTTGGGCGGTTAGTGGCAGTCGGAGATATGGGCGGTATGAATGCAGGCCAAAAGACGAAATTCTTCTGTAAACTGTTGCCATCGACACCCGACGATTTAGAGTTCCCATCCAATCTACTGCAACAGACATTGTTGTTTGAAATCGATCACCAATGGCCATCCGTCTAAGAAGTCGATCTTCACGTGCGTTGCTGCTACGGGGAAGATGTTCAGCTGGACGATGTCGCTGAACCCTTTCTTCAGACCACGAAGACCATATTCTCGCAATCGTGGTGTGGTTCCGATTAATTCTTCGGGCAATCTCACGAAAAGAAAGTCCACCCTCCTTCATGCCGATAATTCGCCCTCTATCAAAATCCGAAACGTGGGAAAAATTTCAACGCTGTCTCACTGGGGGCATTTTGAGATGTCTTGTTCACAGTTCAACAACAAAATAAACTGATATTTCCATGAAAATATTATTTTATTTATTTACAATTGAATAAAAAATCTAATAGGTCAATGACAAAAAAACCACTAGCATTCTTTCTTTTTTACTGAAAGTCTGATCATTTGATACTCTATTATGAAGCATTATTTTGCCAAAATTACAAGTCTTAATTATTATTATTACTGGGTGGTGCATTTCATGTGAAAGTGAGTGTATTTCACATTTTTTCCTTATTTAATTTTTGAGTTAATACCTCATAATGCTATATTATACAACAAAATTAAGAAGTACATTATAATAATCTGAACGCTAAGGGATCTACGAATTGAAGCTCATAAATATTCATAATCATGGTGTACATACCAGTTTTTCCCCTATTGGATTTCACTATGCTAAAAAAATACTTATACATTTCATCAGGGAGATATTTTAGGGAGTGATGGTACTCTGCAAAATAATTAAAAAATGCTAATGTAAAACTTTACCACCATGTATAACAAAAATGATGGGTTTTTGACCATGAGTCTATTAACATTTTTTTATTATTTTGCAAAGTACTATCGCTCCCAGAAATATCCCCAAGATGACATGTTACACCCTGTATATATACAACCAGAAACAAAAAAGGACCAAGCATTTTAAATCGCAACAACACGCATGAGCTTTCATTTGAAAATCATAAATAAAGCAGTAATGGGGTGATAATCACATCATGGCTCATTTACTCCCTAGATAAACATTGAACCACATGCTGTAACTTTCATGGTTAACCTGTTATTCAACTATTTTTAGAAAAATAGTATAAAAATCTACTTTAGAGTCATTCAACATACTCAATAATGGTGTCTTTTAGGACTAATAGTCCAAAAACATAATTATTGAACACCACTGGTAGTGCTTGGATGGTTGCCACATTCAACTGACGTCATGGACGTTCAAATCTCAGACACAGTGGGAGGAAATAGTCTTGTCTAGCGAGTAGGCCACATCAAATTAATACAAACACAAAAAAATTTATGATAGTTTCCTTAATATTGTTATTATTGTTTAGCCATGAGGATTTTTTGGAAGTGATAATCTGGACTAAATTGACCCCTATCAACTGACCAACCAATTGGAGTAGTTGTCAATTGTAAAAAATCAACTAATTTTTTTAATCAAACCTTCTTCAACTCCAATATAGATATTTGAAACACTCTGTATAGGTCCAACCTCCAAAATATTACACAATTTAGCACTAAAACATTGCTTGCTAGTTGACTTTATTACAACTATAGTCAGTTGAATTTCAATACTTTCGGCACACACTCTCCACCACCAAAGATTAATTTGAAGAGAAATATAAAATCAAAAACACAAACTTACCTTTATTGGAGTTCCATATCGAAACAAATTTCTACTCTTAACAGGTGTTAAAACTTGCCCATCATCACACTGACTTTTAACATCCTCAATCTTCTCTCCCAATATTTCATTCCTTAACAAAATATTATAAACTGAGGAGTCTCTGCTACTTTCCCCACTTTCTCGGCTTGACTTTTTCCCTGACAGAGGGGTCTTATTGGGGTCAGGCATGGAGGCAAAACTAGCCTCCCAATTGTTATTTGTCCGGCACGGTATAAACCGGTCATAGTTCCCTGCAGGGGCTGCTTGCACGTTGAAGAGATTCCTTGACACTCTCAGCTTGGACTGGCGAAGAATGGTATCACTGCTTTCTTCAGACATTTTTATATTCTCCAATGTACAAAGTATGTAGAGTTGAGTATATATGGGGCACTTTATATAAATTTCATGATGCTAACTTGTCTAAATTTGATAGTGACAACTGAGCAGTGTCACTTGGACAATCTAAGAGGCTGTGGGTTTATGCATGGCCCCATACAGAGAGGTTGTTATATGAGGCAGGGATATTATGAAGGGGTATAGGCAGCTTTGAGCAGGGTCCTTTTAGACAATAAATCAAATCTGAGATCACAATAAGAACACTTAACTCCTAATTGACAAGCAATGCTTGAAAATTAAAGTTCCTTTGATCCGCACTTGAAGCCCTACTAAATGCTTCTGATAAGCGTGCACCATTAACATTTCGCTTTGGGCTTTGGCCTTTTAAATAATTTAAATAAATATGGAGTAAACAATATGTCCGTTGAAAATGACAGTTATGGCGTTTGAGGTTTTGACAAAATGTCAAAATGAAACAATGTAGTATTCACAAAGTTTATAGAACTGTACCGAGCTGTAACAACAAGTTCATTTATGTAAAAAATGAACATAATTATATTATTTTTGGAATTTCATTTGACGTTAAATATCTTGGAACGATAAAATTATATTTATTTGCATACAAAACAACTGAATTTAGTGTTCGAAAAGCAACACTCTACATTGCGTGTACGGTAAGTCAAATGAATATACAATATCTACGTCATGTAGCTGCAGAAGTTGTCATTTTGACTATGAATTTTTATATAATTTTTTATTATAACTAATTTTTTAAATATATGATGACTATTAGGTATATTTCCTTTTGGATTTCGCTTTCAAAAATTTTATTTTTTGAAATGAAAATTAAAATATGACAACTCAGCAATTGGTAAAAATACCGCAGTATAATTTATTTTATTTGCCGACCATTAAAGATAACAATTACATCGTATCATGTTAAAGTGAATGATTAATAGTTGAAAGTTATTTTTATCCTCAGTAGAATAGAAATTTGAGTATCAGTATATTTTTATAGCAAAATCGGCAGTTGAAACTGAAAACAAGTGAAACTAATAGCTTCTTGTGACGTCACAGTTTTCTACTTTTTCAAATATTTACCGTTGGTGACAGTTGAAATTATACTTCACTATCAGCTGAGATTGTCTAGACATTCATTGATATTCATACGTCATTTATAGTCTCTTTTCCGTTTTGCCGATAAGCGAACGACAACATGGGTGAGTATCCTGAAGATATTTTTTGCTATTTTTATAGTAAATATGTTTTTTCCATAACTAAATTCACCTAATTTCTGGGAAGAAAACATTACTTACTAGTCTCATTAAAGTGCAAACCTCATATATTTCATTTTACAATGAAAAAACTTTGTTTTAAGTCGGCTCTTCAGCAATCAACTTCCCAACTATTTCCTAAAAGTTTTTTCATCTACATTCATCTTAAACCATCCTTGACGCATGGACTTAAATTTAGGTTTTTTAGTTGCAATGAAGCACCTATTTAAGTTTTTGACCACTATTTTCTGTAGAATGGCAACTTTGTAATTAATTTTTTATCGATTTTTAGGTAAGCCCCGTGGTCTTAGGACTGCCAGAAAGCACGTCAATCATAGAAGAGATCAACGATGGGCCGATAAGGACTACAAGAAGGCCCATTTGGGGACCAGATGGAAGGCAAATCCTTTCGGTGGGGCTTCTCATGCCAAGGGAATTGTACTTGAGAAAGTGTGAGTTGCTGCATAAGTAAAGGGTGATCATTAAGGAAAGAACCTCAAACAAGACTTAAAGTAACAGATGCTTGTCTGAGATCAATTCATATATTAAATTGCTTAATTGTTGCCTTAAGTTTTATAGTTTATCCTCCATTGCCAAAGATTTTTTCATCAATTATTCATAAAAAACCTGTTTCCTATTCTTAGCATGATTCTACTCTATTTGTGATGATTCTAACTATGTTAGAAATGTCCTTAGTGATAGTGCAAAATAAACTGGGCTCTGAACCATTGGGTATTCCTATCAATGGAATAACCACTCTGATATGTGCCTAACATTACCTTGTATTTACACCCTTTGAGTTGCGCAGAATTTCCTTGTGAATGGTGATATTTGAAGCCCAATCACAGGAGAATTCTGTGCGACTCTTAGGGCATAGTCACTTCTCACAATTATTATTGGCTTAAAACTTCCTGCAGACAAAAAATACAACATTAGCATGCTTGCAAAAACTGTACTGTCAGTTTAAAACTCAACTTACAGGATAGTGCTCTCAAATACATTTGTCTGCAAATGATGATTATATACTATGTATACTTACCCTGGAAGCATGTGTGCCTTCTACAGTGAAAATGTTAATATTTCATTTTTATTATTTTTTTTTATGTAGTGGTGTAGAAGCTAAGCAACCTAACTCTGCCATTCGCAAATGTGTCAGAGTGCAGCTAATAAAAAATGGCAAGAAAATCACAGCTTTTGTGCCCAGGGATGGTTGCCTTAATCACATTGAAGAGAATGATGAAGTGCTGGTTGCTGGATTTGGTAGGAAAGGTCATGCTGTTGGTGACATTCCTGGAGTTAGGTTTAAGGTAAGAATATTTTTTATTAAGACTTCTATAATTTATTTTTGAATGATGATAAATGTTCAGAGCCAATCCCATGAGTACTGTGATTTAACTGTCATTTTTCTGATGCCTCTTTTTGTATTTAAAGCTTGGCAAAAGTGGAAATATATGCTCATTCAGAATTTTTGTCTAATTTTCAGGTTGTTAAGGTGGCCAATGTTTCCCTATTGGCGCTGTACAAAGAAAAGAAGGAGCGTCCGCGTTCTTAAAGTAATTTTTTTATAATGTAAGTTTTTTACAAATATCAAGTCTTTTCTTATATATATATAAGAAAAGGCTTGAAATTTATAATAAAAATCAAGTATTAAAAGTATTGGTTTTATTTTTAAACTCCTTTAATTTAACAGAAAAAATCAATATTTTACTGTATCAACTCCATTTAACAAGTCTCAGGCAAAACATTGTAATAAGCCAACTGTCCTCTTATAGTATCGGTCCATTCAGCATGCCAAGACCTCTCTAATTGGTCTTGAATCCTTGTCTTAGTTGCCTTATGGATGTGATCCTCTAAATAAATGAACTTCTCACTAACCATGGCCACATCCAAATAAAACAAACAGCTCTGTATAATTGGCATCTCAAAAGATTTGATTAATTGTGCAGTCTCTGACAGCCAGTTCATTATCGGTACATTCCACCAATCCCAGTCTACAGATTGAATGTTGGTATTTAGTAGTTGTTGGTCCAATTCAGAAGTGTCGTTAGAGGGTCCTTGGGCTTTGATAGATGCCAATAAAATGCTTGCTTTAAAGACTTTGAGGGCGTGAGAGTTCAGAGTGTTATGGCATGTGGGTGGAAGTGATTTGGTGGTGTGATTTACAGCTAAAGTTTCCACTAAAAGAAATTATCACTGTAGAAGGCAGTACTTAATTTTTTGTTGAGTTGATTGCTATCTTGTAATAAGTCTAAAATGGCAACTGAACTTTTTTACTCACCTTTTTGTGTTTGATGTGTAAATGGGAATGTAGCAGAATTGGAAATTCTATTATAGTAAAGACTGGTACCAGGTATTGTACTGGCCAACGCCACTGAACCAACAAGCATTAGGACTGCAGTGGCATATGCAGCTGCCAAAATTGCTGAGAGAGCCAAAATACACTGAGCAACTTCATGGATATCTAAAACATTACTTCTTGAGACTGAGATTGAAACTTATTTGCATTAAGTACCTTTATACAGCAGAACCCCCATTTCTGTGTAGGTAAAATATCCCCTCAAAGTACCTTGTTTGAGTGCCAAAGAGACTTCAATATCATTCAATTTATCCCAAAATGTTCCTTTACTTGAGTATAATTTCCAGTTCTGTAAAGTAGGTCATTAAAATGGTACACTGCTTTATTTTTTTGTTTTTATAATAGGAATGAGTGACAGAAGTGCCAAAATGTGACAATATTAAATCAAGTATTTGAATATTTTTTGTACAATTTGGAATATCATAGTATTAATTATAGGCTTACTATAGCTTTCAAAAAATCCCGCTCCAGCTGGACCAGCTCTTTGCAAGTCAGTCCTGAAGAAGCAGCCCATTCATCCATGAAAACCTCGTCCATTTCCCCATCATCAAAGAGGAATTTCGAAGAAACCATCTAGCATATTATATAACCCTATAATTACCTACTTCAACTATTTTCATAGAAGGGACTTACAAGGGAAACCAAAAAGAGATCTGAGGGCATCGTTTTATCCACATAGTCCATGTTGTACTTTTTCAACCTTTCTAAATATAACATGGCCAGGACCAAAGAACATGGAGAAACACAAGCATTTCTTGATATTTGAGCAGCAGTGCACAGAGTGAGGCAATTCAATGATTTTCCTTTTTGAGCCTCAGAGAAAATTTCGACTGCCAATTCTATGGGGGCAAAATGAACAGTAAGTAGAACAATGATTTTGCATGCTAAACACCAACCTGTGGTAGGGAAACTAAGCATGTCAGTTTTAGGGAGCTTGCCATAGTAGAGGGTTTTGGTGATTCTAGAGAGGTACTTTTGGTGATCGTCTCCACCCTGTGTAAACCAGAGAAATGTAATTTAAGAGCCCAATATTTAAGGACAGGTCATGAGACCTAGTAGGTAGGTTGGAGGATTTCATTGTGTTTAACTTCTAAATGAGTGATTACCTTGCAGTGGGGCGGCTGTTTATAGATTTTAGACATTTGTTAGGACCTTTCTTTGCAACTTTTTTACTTGTAAACGGTTCTCAACGTTACTATTATGAAACTTTAAATTAAGAAGTCACAAAATGATAATAGAAAAGCAACACCAATGTTCACCATTTGTCACTATATTACAATGTTACCAGCATGTCGCGTAAAATTTTTTTTATAACAAAACTAAGTTTTCAATATTGCCTCTGGAAGAGCCCAATCATTTTTAAGATAAAAGCTGCCTGTGTGAAAAAACTCGAGATATAAAATTGTCAATTTGAGAGTATAAAATCGCTTAAGTTCAACTGCATCAACTGGGAATTTGTTATATTTTAATTAGATTTAAAATAAATCCATTGACCCGGCAACGTCGCAATATTTACTTCTTTAGTCATTTGTTATGTTGACATTCTAATCACGTCTTCTATATTATGAGGCATGAGGTTAAATTGGCAATAATGCATCTAGTATCATCATACTAGTTACTACGATCATTATCGCCACACATTTTTTAATAGGGTTGGTGCATAGACTTATGCATAACATTTTTAATAATTAGGGAAAAATCATTTTGAGTATACCTAATTTCGCAAATTTCATGCATAAACTTCAGCACTTGGCTTTAAATAGACACGGAAAGAATATATAAAATGGCTGGGTTGACATCAAGGTTGCCACATTGCTTGTAATTTTGTTAAAAATATCTCCATTTTTGACAATTCTGTGAGCCATAAAGCTGAGTTTCCATAATTTTCACATCATTTTTTATTACTTATTAAAATTAAACTAATTGTATTTTTACTCTACCATTTACGTATTGTCCAGTTACGAAAATGCAGTAAAACCACTTTTTAGATGGATTTATTTGATAGAACTTGTATCACAACATTTAAGGAAGTCAAACTTTGAGTTAACTTTTGATGTTGTTTCGCTAATACATCTTTATTCAGATTTTTTATTTCTCCATAAACTCTAAATTAAGTTAACAGCACAAAACAGAAAGAAATTTAATTTTTAATAATAAAATCGTGATTATTCCTTTACAAACAATGTGTGCAAGAGAGTCAAGTATACTCGATATGCAACGTGTCTATTCTAACATTTAAAAACTACTCTTTTGACATTTGCCTGATTACAAGACAAACTCCAATTTAACCTCAATTTATTGTTTTGGGGCTGAAATTTTTATAAACAAGTTTTTTCATGTATAATTGACTCAATTTCCGCAGTTCCGTATGTATAACCTATATTCCATTCCACACTCATGAAAACCATGAATTCCCTGCAATTCTTGCTCAAAAATGTGCGTCGCGATATTACAGAAAACCTTTTGCAATTAAAAGCCATCATTCAAGTAAGTAGAGTGTTTCATAAGCTCCTCAATGTCTTTACAACTAGGCCCAAATATTAAAGTGTTGTTTCTGACATCTCACAGGACATAAACGCATGTTCAGGCCCTCTTTTTGAGCTGCAAAACTTGAACAATGCTGGTCGATCTAAAATTGCCACCTTACGCAAATTAATTGATGAATTTGGGGACACAGTCAAAGAGCATCGGAATGAGGAATTGCTCAGGGAAGTGATATTGGAAAGAGAACAACTATCTGAGTAAGTGATTTAAAGTGTGTTCTCTAGAAACTCAGTTGAAGGAGATTATATAGATCTATGGATGCCTTTAAAAAAGCCAATTTAAAAGCTATGATGGTAATAGAGCAATATTCAAAGGAGGAATTGTTGAGATGTAGTAAAGACAGTGAAGCACGACAGCGACAGAATAGAGATAAAGAGAGTATGGTTAAAATGAGTGCTAACATCACTGATCAGTTGTTAAATATTAGCAAACAATTAGCTAACACTACTCACCAGGTTAAAATTTGAAACCATCAATGAGGCTTTGAAGTGACAGTTTAAGGTTTTCCAGAGCGCTCAGACATTGGAGACTTTGACTTGCTCATCAAATACAGTGTTTGGTACTCATGAGGAGTTGAAGCTTACTTCAGGGGTAATCAGTCAATCAGGGAAATTATTAGATAAATATGGAAGACGGGATTGTACAGATAAAATTTTAATGTTCTTTGCATTTTTATTTTTTATCTCTTGTGTACTGTATATAATTCAAAAACGGATGTTTTAGGTTTAAAGGACGGTGTAATTGGGCGTAATATAATGTGATATAAAGGGCCTTTTACCAATAGATTTATTGTTTTTACATGTTATTATTTGATATTTACAAAATACTCTATGATGAACTTAAGGACAAACAGGATTTCCGACTTGTCCTGGAAAGGCCAATGTGTTTACTGAATGCACTCGGCAAATTGACCTATATCTGTCTCCATTATCTGAGCCATAATTTCTCCCATAAGACCTAAGCAAAAACGCATAATAGACCTTAATAACCCTTATAAAGTACACTCACCTAGGTCGATTATAGTAATAGTTAGTATTGTCATAACCACTGAATAATCTATCAAATAAGGGAGATCCAGTCACAACCGAATTTCCCACACACAACAAAAAAGCTAAAGCTAAAACGCCAACGAACAGCCTCATCTTAATTATAAACTCTTCTAGACTTAGCTCTTCAGCATTTGCGTCTTCTATTTTATACGTAGTTGTGACTAATTGCTGCATATGTTTATAACAATAAAGATGTGTGGAGGAGAATGGCGCTTAATCACGGTAATTCACTTATCTTCTTCGCAGTCGTAGGGTTAAGGTCATTACCAAGGAAAACGTGCCTGAAATTGATAACTGCCCGATTGGCGTCATTGCTTTTTGTCTTTATGTTAATAATAATTGTCGTTTTTTTGTACTTTTCTAAGGGAATGTGAGGGTAATTACAATCTTCCTCGGTAGGTAATTGTAGTCATTGGAATATTATTTTGTTTTAGAATTAGATATCTTCTTTGCATTATTGACCCAAAAACCATGATCCAATTAAAGTGAAGAAACAACAGACACAGGTTATCAGTATTGGTATTTAGATTTCATAATTTTAGAGAAAGTTGTATTTTTATTTCCGGCAATTTAGGGCTATGGGATCAAACTTCTAGAGATTATTCAGCACAACAACAGAAGACATTTGAGTATAAGAACCGAAAATGTCTTCCTAAGACACTACGACCTTATGATGCTTTAAGACAGTTATGTACAAGCCAAAACTTCTTGAGAACGTCCCATTAAACATTGAACAGCATATGTGGTTGCAACATGATGGTGCGCCTGCACACTTTGTGTTCAAATCCTTTAGTATTTGGAACTTCAATTCGGACAATATTGAATCGACAGAGATAGTCCAGTTCCATAGTCCCCTAAGTCACCTGATCTAGCACCTTTAGATTTATTTCTATGAAGACATATAGTTTCTAGTTATAAAATGGTAGTGGAAAAAGAGCAAGACCCGATTGCACGAATTACTGCGACATTAGAAGTCGTTCAAAACGATTATCAAATAAACATTTGATAACAGTTCTAATCGACTAAACGGTCAAGTCCGCAGAAACCATGTATGTCGTTTAAACAGGCATCATCAAGTTCAAGGACGACGTTTTAAACAGTTACTGTAGTGTTATTTTGTACTGGCAAATTGAAATAAATGTACTAAAACTCAATAAAACACATCTTTGCGCATAACTGCCTTAAAGCATCACAAGGCCACTAGCGTAATGCCTTACGCCACGTTACGAAAGCATTTCTGAACAAAGATTTTTATATTTAAATGCCTTCTATTGTTGCACTGAATAATCCCTAGAAGTTTAATCCCATTGTTCTGAATCCATCATAGTCCCTCATCCTGTATATTTTTTACGTGTAACTATGAAGAAATAGTGAAAATGCAACTTTTCAGTTTTCGTGCATGTTTGATAATAACATTTTCAAATGAATTAATGTATGAATAAACGAGTGGGTGATCACCAAATTCTGGGGCGTGAAATTGAGCAATTCTTCCCATGCTCTCATAGGAGTCGTTCTCACGGATCCGATCATTCCGAAGCACGCCAAGCTCTGAACTTTTTCCAGCTGAACGCCGATGATATGTTGGCTTTTTTCCCACTGGACCACCGGTTAATGGGCCCCTTGGACACAAAATATTGTAAAATAGTTTGACAATATTCTTCCTGGCAACATTCTGCATATTTTAAAACTAAAAAATAAGATAGTGGCTCTTAGGCAGTACCGGCCTTATGGAGAGACGGCGGGCTTTCCCGGTTGGCTATTTTTCTTGGGGCAAGAAGGCGGTAATTCAATATTTCGCCCAAGGTGCTAGACTTATTAAGGCCGACTCTGTAGAGTTCCTTGTCAAAGATCCATTTTTGATGCGTGTATGTAGCGGTTATCTCGTATGAGACGTGACTGGAGATGTCTGTGGACACTATTCATCCTGGTGCAAAAGACTGTCCAAATTATTGTCTATCCGGTTAGTTCGGATTAAATGTTATATTATACGTATATGATTAAGTCTAGAATATGCAGTTTGCTGACAAATTAAAGATTTGGAAACGTCATAAATATAATATACTGGATGATGCTGCAAAAATAGAAGACTTTGAAACTTTAGGTGACAATGACATTGACAACGACAACTAACCTTTTACTAAACAACAATAAACACTACAATCTACTTTTGCGCTTATTTTTCAGTGAAACTTTCTTAATGATTTTAATCAAATTTTCCTCAAAATTCTGACACGATTTTCTCATTTTTTTACTGAAACATAGAGCTAATCATTACAGACCAATAAGTGTTACAATTATCTCAAAGTCTTCGATCTTGGCGTTTCTTTTATGGGCTCCTAAATCAATTACAAACTGGATTTTTGTAGAAAAATCGTTCCCATTATTTACGATTCAATTATAGAATTTACGTAATTGTAATATTTATAACAATAATATTTAGCAAATTGAATGAGTCTTTTTGAGAGACTCCTTCCATCTTCAATCAATAAGTTAATTGCTGATGCAGGCTGAATTTGTAAACCGTTTTCAAAGTAGGTCAAATAATATAAACTCATCAAAAACAGCACTAAACACCAAGCCAGTATACTTGTTATTAATGTAACGTATTGATTCACTGACCTCTATGCATTGACAACTTCTATAAGTACCTAAGTAGATAGCTAAATAGTAAGTAACATTCCATAACTAAACTTCATATTAACCTGTATTGGTTTAGCATTGATTTAACACTATTTTGCCCAGTTTTTGCTTCTCTATTTCTCATCTTAAAGCAGAAGAATAATGAGTGACAATAGGGACTCAGACAGTGAACTAGATCCAAGAATTCAAATTGAGCTTGAGAAACTAAACACCACCACTGATGAAATCAACAAACTTGAGCTCGAATATGACGTAAGTCCTTCATAAATAACTTAAAGGAGGTTTGGTTCATTAACTGCCCACATAAGGAAGCCAATACAACGTTTCGAATGCTGCTCAATGAATCAACCAGGCGGTTAAAGTTACTCACTAAGAAACTGGGCAGCTGCATTGAAAAAGCAAGGCCCTATTACGATTTGTTAGAAATTGCAAAAAAGCAGCAGAAAGAATGCCAGGAGGCAGCTTTACAGTATCAGAAAGCAAGTGGTAAGGACATGCTAATTGAGAATGAAGTTTTTTTCTTAGTAAGATATCTTTTAGGGATTCATGTGGCAGCTAAAGAAACAGTAGCCTTAGCTGAGCAGAGATTTCTGACCAATCAGCATGAGTGGCAATTTGACAATGCTTGGCAGGAAATGCTAAATCATGCCACTATGAAAGTGATGGAAGCAGACTCACAGAAAGCAGAACGGGGAAGGGAGCATCAAGTCAAGGCTTCAATATTCAAAGAAACTGAGGAAAATCTGAAACAACTTGAAGAGAAGCTGCAGAGGTTCATCATCAAATCCAGACCTTACTTTGATGAAAAAACTTTGTGTCAGGTTAGTTTGTGCAATCAAATAGTTTACCAGGTGAATAAGTGGAATTTTAGGAACAATTAAATACACAAAAACAGCGGATTGAGGGCATAAAACAGGAGATATTAAAAACAAAAAACTTTTATGCACAAACACTGAAAAATCTGGAACAAATCTCTAATGAAATCCACATAAAAAGACAAGGTCAGTTAAGTTTGGCAATCACATCATCACTAATTAACTGTCAAATGTATAAACAAAAGACTAATGCAATATTGCCATTAATTCTCCAAGGTAAACAATCTGAGGATGATCTCTTGACCAGGCCTCGAGAGCCAGGAGTGGGAGCTGAACTCAATCAAGCTTTTGACGAAATTCGCTCTCAAAAAGCTAAAAATATGTGTTCCCTGCCCGACATTACTGCCGAATTGGATCGGTGTGAGATATGCAGCGTTGCCACTACTAGTTCTGCAGTCAGCGAAAAAGACATGAGCGAGAATGTTTATGAAGATTTGGAAGAGGTAAAGGCCATCAGTGTGAGAGTCTAATACCAATGAGTATTTGCAGGTCAGAGCAATACTCTCCAGTATGTCTTCACGTCCGGAACAGGCTGACGGTCGGAATGAGGACATTTATGTGTCCGAATTGCATATAGGCGGATTAAATTCCCCAAAGAAATCGGCCATTGACCAGAAATTGAGTTCTACAAGACACTGATTGATGGCCGAGTTTAAAAAACTGAAAGTGTCGTTTAAGGAGCGTTTGTCCGTGTCGGGATTAGGTTTTAGTGAACTCAAATGATTGCAAATAAGTGTTGTTGCTTGAATATGTACAGGGTGTCCCAAATTCGTGCCTTGAGATAGGAACATCGACTCGGTGTATCGTAGAATTTAGTTGTTTGATTAGGAACTTGGGGCACCCAATATTAAGAGATATTGTTGTTATATCACGAATCGTCGTAGAATCTCATCGCTGTGAACATATTATTGCCCAATAATTGCCACCCCCCAGGGGGTCAATTTTGCTGTATATTTTTATGCCAGAAAAGGTGAAATTTACCTAGTAAATTCGTTATTAATGGGAAAGTATTACTATATTTATTGAAACATTGAGAGTAATGTAAAATAAAAATTTAAAAGTTTAAAATTGTTTTTATTTTGCACTCGTAACGTGGTGAATGGAATTTTTTGCTCAATAATTTAAGGAATTATTAACGTTATTTTGTGGTTTATACTTTAATTATTGAACTTTTCTTGAAATTCTGGCGAATAAATCCTCATATGTTCGGCAGTTTTCGAATACTATTAAGAAAAGCTATTTATTAGAGATAATAAATCAGCCACACACTCCTCCACTAAAATAATAGATATAGGCCGAATTTTAATTCCTCTGTGCGTGATCATATTAATAATAATTTTAAAAAATCTACATACTAATTACAAAACTTCTTGCTATGACACATACTGTGGACACAACAAAGCCGGCTTTTATGTCGGAATAGAAGCTATTTCTAAAACCAACCTCGGGATATATAATGGGATGATAAGGAGAATCGTATAGTGTCATCTACGACGCTGACGGCCAACAATCGATCGGTGTGCGCAATCAAATCCCACCCTGTATAATTGTGTGACGCAGTGAGGGCCGTGGATAAACCCTTTTCTGGACTTCTATATTCAAGAATTTATATGACTGAAATGCATCCAATTACGAGAGGTGAGTTAATTGTATCGTAAGCTTCATTTGTGATAGTGGCAAGTCAAAGGTTGATTCCCTATATAATTTAATTGACATCAAGTGGTAAATGAAGATATCTTAATGTTAATAATTTAATAATCGCATTTAATAATACCGTTTCATTCACCTTTAATGTCTAGAGCACCAATATTTGTATCTGATATGGAGTTTTTAGATCACGAAGAATCCTTATCATTTTAGTACAATTGTATGTTTACTCTTATTCTTATTGAATACTATAATAATAATGCTCAATACGCAGTTTAAGTTTACAGTGAAAAATATCATTATTCTGAGAACAGTGAATTCTTGACATTGGTGAAGTTATTAATCCAATATTTTCAGGAAAACGAAAATTCTTAACATCATAGTGATATTACTTCTGCTTCAACTGAACTTGCTCCTCTCAGCACAATGAACGTCCGCCCCAAAGACAAAGTCACTGCGGTATTTCGGCGTCTGTTCAAATCTTCGCACAGCAAAGAAGAGGGCCCCAACAAACCCAGCGGCTCCGCACAAGGCTCGCCTGCACGTCGCCTTTTAAGAAGTATTTCATAATTACTCAAATTTCTTCTCCAATGATGATGTTGGTCTATTTAGGCTACAAAGACACTGTATCTCCTGCAAGCTCAAGCCAAGCTCCCTCTCCAGGGTTCAGCACAAAAACCAAAAAAGAAGAGACTGCGGCTCAAAATAAGTCTGTCCGTGCCAAAAGACTGATGAAAGAATTTCGAGACTTACAAAGGTTTTCTGGTCTTGCCATCAATAATTGTTTGATCAATATCATTAATATTTCAGACTAAAAAACTCTCAGCAAGAGCCGATCTTCACAGTCGAATTAGTCGAAGACAATCTGTTTGAATGGTATGTAAAAGTATATAAAGTTGACGGTGAAAGCGACCTTATGCAAGACATGCTAGAGCTGGGCATTCACTACATTTTATTGCACTTGATCTTCCCTGAAAACTTCCCCTTTGCTCCGCCCTTCATGAGGCTCATTTCTCCCAGGATCGAAAAGGGTTTCATCATGGAAGGTACTTATAACACATTAAATTTCTTCGCTTCAAAATATCAATTCAGGTGGGGCAATTTGCATGGAGCTATTGACTCCTCGAGGCTGGGCCTCCGCCTACACAGTTGAGGCTGTGATAATGCAGTTTGCAGCTAGTGTAGTTAAAGGTCAAGGTAGAGTGCAACGCAAGAACAAAGGACAAAAGGTATTTAATAGGAGGACAGCTGAAGAAAGTTTCCGGTCTTTGGTGAGGACGCATGACAAGTATGGATGGGTCACTCCTAGTTTGTCAGATGGATAGAGGGTATTTTTCAGTTTCAGCTGTAGCGGTAGGTATACTTTCTGTTCTTGATTAATTTTTCTTTCACTCATGTGCCAAAGTTTAATATTAACACAAACTATTGTTTTAAAACGCCATGATCAAAATATACTACAATATATGATTAAGTCGGAACACAATTAAGGGGTGGATTGACCTCACAAACAGTATTATTAAAGCTACTATAATTATTTCCCAAAAACGAAATAACAGTATAAGATAATTTTGTTAAACATTTATATTAGATTTATTAGACGTTTTGTCTTCCAAATGATTTAGCCATTTTTCAAAGGAATAAAGGTTTAGCGAGACAACAGACGCTTCTGTGTTATAAATGTTACATTAAATTTGAGCGTTATTATATTTAAGGTTACATATACTAAGAAAAACTTATGATAGAATTTAAAAAAACACTCAATACATGCCATCCCTTTAAGACATTTATTATTCCTTAGAATGTTAGTTGTAGATGGAAGATTATAAGCTTTCGGTGTTTTCAGTACTGTAAGTATTGGTGTGATAATGTTACTAATTAAAGAATGTTTGTATAAATTAAAACATTTTAACTAAATTCCCTCTCTCAGGTAACAACAATACAAAATGCTTAAGATTCCTTTTATTTCATGATGACTTAATTAAGAAACAACAAACATAAATTAATAGTATCAAGAGGTGGCCTTACAAAACGACACAACTTATTATCTAACAAAACCCTTGACGATCATCATCCTCTTTATTCCCACCACGTAAGGCTAATACCAAATGCAACACTGAACCTCCCTGTACTTTGTAATCTTGGGCAGTTTTCTCATCATTCCTAAAAGACAGGAAAATAATAAAACTTGAAAAATCCTTTGTTGATTAATTTACATTTGTTTCCCTGAGAAAATTAATCTCTGCTGTTGAGGTGGGATGCCTTCTTTTTCTTCTACCCTCTCTTTAATTCTTTCAACTTTGTCTGTAGGCTCGATGTCAATTTCGATTTCTTTACCAGTTAAAGTCTAAATTGAAAGTCTTTTAATCCTAAGGACATGAAGAAGTGGGAGTCAATGACAGAGGTTTAGGAGTCTCCAATTAATTCTTTTTCAGGAATGTAGGTATTGATTGATATGCTTGTGATTATAAGGATAGTTTTATGGAGTTAATAATGTACATTTTCAACAAAATCTATACACTAGTATTATGGATCTTCGAGGCTATGGAACTTGATCATCTTTGGCTTGCCAATATCTTGCAGTTGCATATATTTTGCTTGCATGTAATATATGGGTTATTAAGAATGTAAACTGATGTAATGTAGAGCAGGAAATTGGATATAGAGGATATTAAATTAAAAAATTACCAAAACTTACCTTAACCTTGATGAGCATCTTCAATGGCTTAATCAAATGATAATAATCAAAGATACTTCGTGGAAAATCGCTTAATCGAATCTTTACTTAAATATGGCTGTATAATTTTTTTTTTACAAGATATATTTTATTTTATAGAATTTATATAAAGAATAATAAGAACTAAGTTAAAATGCAAACATACAATTCTTAACCTCAAAATTGTGAAAGTTTAAAAGCATATGATGGAGTAAGAGAGTTAATAAGGTACCCATTTGTGTAAGAGAGATAGAAATAAAAGAGTTTCTGAGGAGTCAGCTTTCGATTTACTATCTCTACCGCGCTCATTGTGACTTAATAATTCCGTCTTTTTCTGCTAGATATGTAGTCCGAGAGTAAGAATTCTGTTAAAACTAACATCTATTTTGCATTCAACCAATAGCACTTGTAAACTTTCATAGCTGTTAATACGTCATCGTGGCGGTTTTTTCAAAATTCTGCTATCTTCTCCACAATTTTTGAACTAAACATAAAATACAAACGAAAAAGATAATTGAGAAGATATTTTTTATTTATATTTTTAACAACATAACATAATTTGAAATACGTATTACTCTCTGAACAATTGACAAGGAAATGACTAGGGGGACAAACGCTACAATCACAGAATGGCAAAAAGATATTATGCAGTCGAAATTACCTACTAAGAATATTAATTATTAAAATAACACTTTTCTCATTCAAAAATAAGAATGTTCATCAATTATTGTAGTTGTCAAAATTCTTCACTCTTCAAAGGAAGCTCTAAACCTGACATATCACTTTAACAGTGTTCTTAAAACATTCTCATAAGAATTGCAATGTCTGTGAAATAATTGTCTAATTAGGTTCTTATTGCTTGACTAAATATGAGCAAAAACTCGTATACTTCTTTAAATCAACAACAGAATTAACCAAAACAATAAATTAGGAATACAGGCCTATTTCAACTGATCAGGAACCCCATCCCAATACGGTTCGATAATCCTCCTGAGCAACACAAATTGCAGATTTGTACTCAAAATGAGCAGTCCGCTTGCCCAAAAGGGTTCTCGATCCGTCCCGAAAGAGTTACTTGAAAAGTTGTAACAAGCCTATGATGGTTACTGGTAGAATCAGGTTCTAATGGGGCAATAATGTGCACTAACTACTAATTTTTTTGAAGTACTCCAATTAAAAATTGGTGTGTATTTATTTTTCCCACTACTGACTTTAAAACACACTATTATTGGGTGTGTTGAATTAATGCAAAGTATGTTTTCTTTCGTTTATATAAAAATAATTGAATAATAGGTTAATAATGAGAAATATGTAACTTATTATTTACCTAGGCAATAAATGGGCTATCACCCCATTGCTGTTCTATTCATGGTTGTCATGGAAATAAATGTCAAATGAAACGTTACCCTTCATATTATGATTAAAGACGCGTTATCTTTTTGTGTTTTGGATTTAATTTATTCTTAGTTTAGATAAGTTTATTGTAATCCTATAAAATCTAGTTAAATCTAGTAGTGGGAAACCAACGTATACAGGTACCACAAGTTCAATTAGAAATATAGGGATTGTGCAAGTAGGAGAAGGACTTCAGAAGATTTAATATGCCTTCGACAAAGACCAACAAAATGCAGAGCGATCAGATCAAAGGTCAAAATAGAGAAACCTATACTAATCTAAACATCGAAGTGGAGACACTAGCCGGACTGACTCGGTCCAATTCGTTAGCCTTTGCCGGAAACATATTAAAACTGATGCAATCCTTCTCCCACTTCGCAATTTCTACGTTTCCATTTGAATTTGTGATACCTGTATACACCACGGGTGTGAAATACTTATGCCTCTCACGTTTTAGATCGCTCTTATTTAAATATGAATTAAGGTTTAAGCTTAACGTTCGCCTCATGACTTAAAATAGTATAAGGACTTAAGATACTTCACAACCTTGGTGTATAATATACCATTTTTAGTTTAGAAATGGGTTCCTATCATACCATTTAACCTAGGGTTTTCTAGGAAGGCGGTGTCCTCATATAGCGACCACTATAAAACGTTCTCCATGTATTCATGTGGTTTCATACGGTTTTTTAGGTACTACGAGGCAAGAATAGATTGGTTGACATTGGAAAGAATTATTGTCGTTCTATTACGACACCGCTTTTCCAAGAAACCATAGCTTTACTGATAGCCATTTTTGTGTATAGGAACCTTGTATATCTATGAAAGAAATGAGAATGACTTCCTTGCCTGTCAAATATCATGATGATACCTAAAATTGTCTTTCTTAGAAACCTATACATGGAAGCTTCAAAATACGCCGATGGAAGCCATTTAGGGACCAAACTATATGTCATAATGTATGCCTATGTATGAACATGCTAACTTTGCTGCTCTTCTTGTAAGTTACACTGCAGGTCTGAAGAAATTTATCCCCACCCGATTTTTCCGTGCAACAACCGCCATTAACGTCCCTGTACAAAATTTCTAAATTGTCGCTATCCTTGGTAATATTGTCACTAGAAACACTCAAACTTTTCTCGCGCATCACATGCACATCTGCGCTCACAACAAAATTCTGCGCATCCACTTTTGAGTCATAAAACTCTTCACAATTTCCATTCGCGAATGTGAAATTATCCCCGCATGTGATTTCGTTGATTACAGTCACCTGAGGATCTTTATGTGGGTGTCTGCATTCTTCGTGGGTCCATTTGACGACCACTCAATCGATCCGATGCGGTCCGAATCGATTGTTGTTGCTGTTACCCCTATATATGTACACCTGGAGCAGAATCAGCATATCGATGGTCACTTGAAGTGAACCGCACACCCAAAACTGCATGGGGGCGTCCCGCAAGATGAAATAGAGGGTTTTGAATATGTCTCCGCAAGTCCAAAGAACCACCATACTCAGACTGGAATTAGTCACTTCTTTAATGAGGATGTGAAAGAAGGAAATTACAAACTAAACCAACCTCATTCCCTCGGTAGATCTGCTCCGGTAATTTTTTATCAGCTGAGGCATCCCGAGCATTGCCTCAGTAAACACAGCCAGGAATCCAATAAGCTCAACGAAAATTATATACTCTATGAACAAGTACATTAACAAGGAAGCTATTATGGTAAATACAAGCATGCAGTCCAGGTAGGACTGAAAATCAGACCAATTCCAGAAATTTTTCGCGTCGAAATCTGAAATACGGGCCTCAGTTTTAGGCAGCTTGCACGTTATTATCAGTCTGTACAGCATGTACACTGGTGAATCACAATAATGTTTTGTTTACTCTATATAATATTTTTTTATGATGATACAGTTTGTTTATTGTGTAGAGTTTTATAGATTGAAAGTTGGAGGGAAACATTGTGGTGAGACACCTTGTGTAATCATAAAGGCCAATTTTTTTCAAATTGAAGTCCAAAAATAATTTAGTCTTAAAGCAACAAAGAAATTAAAATTTATTTACAAAGGCCAAAGTCAGTGTGACTAATCATCATTCAGTGATGCTAGTAAAATTGTGATTGCTTCAATACACAGATGGATATCTTATCCTTTTAAAAATATTCCCATACTATGTAATTACATTTGATTGATAAGCAGTGCCAAAGTTCATATCCAAATATTTGAATTATTGGTCCAGTTCTACAGACAATTATAAGATATGAGTATGAATGTTCTGGGCATTCAGAAAAACATTACCTCGTGCAAATGAACTATAACTGTCAGTAATATGATTCCATGTCATTAATATTGGCATATTATATGAATAAAAAGAATGAAATCCAATGCATTTATCTATTTATAGCTTCCATCACCAATGCAACTTTAATAGCAAACTCAGACTTGCAAGCATATAGTACAAAATTATTAGGTATCCATTTTTTTAAAGCGTAACCCACATTTTCTGGGCCACCTAAAAGTTCCTGAGATAGGTAAAACAAGCATATGCTGTAAAACACACTAATGCACAATCACAAGCAAACAATCATTATAAAGTGTGAGTTAAGAAGCTTAAGCGTGCACGCCTATTACCAATTATTATGCGCTGAGGAGGACGAGGTTTTGCAGAAAGAAGCTTTAGTCTCACTACTTCTTGACTACTGGCTGCCAAACAAAAACACTATATAAGATTACTACTTCAAAATAATACAAAGTAGAAGAAACATAGTCACAAAGCATTATGTACAAATCATTTAACACAAATATCTTAAGGACCGCTCTTTATCACTATGGAAACAACTTACCAGTAAATATTCTCCTTCTTGCTTGCTGCAGTTCGTTTTTATTACGTGTCCGGACACACAAATGAATCATGGCAAACATTGTAGCAGTCATTATTATACTCTGCATTAGCAGGGGATATTCAAAATGCTTTCCAAACCTAAACCTCAGCCCCATTCAATCAAAGTCTGTCAAAGTCCATAACAACTTACCAAAACAATACTCTTAAGGTATTGGCTATGAGTAACGCTAAGCAGACTAAAAGCGAAAAACCTTCTGCGTCTTTGGTTTTCTTTATTTGCCTATATTGGGGTATATAAGGAATTACTCCCCCAATTATCATTGCACCAGCGCTCCCCCATCCTACAACCTGGCCTACAGTCAAGGACAGTTCGTCTGATATAACCCAATCCATGTTTTGGACCCGTTTGTTCTATGGGTTATTCCTTTTTACATAGTTTTTCTTATTTATAAAAAGAAACTTTCGTTTATTTTAATTTAAAGCAAAATTAAACTTTAAACATAAAAAAAGCAGAAACACTAAACAGCAGTTTAAGAGTTATCACATTGGCAGTTACAGGTGACAGTGACCAGTGACATTGAGAGTTTAATAAAAATTTTAATTTTAGTAAAGTACACGGTGTACGAAGTAGCAACGATGCATTTTGAGATAAAATGGTTAAATAATTATTGTTTGCCTTTTATTAAATAGGGGTTGTTACAGCCATGGAATTGCATACTATTCTCATTAGAAAAAAAATGAAAAATTCTCAAACTCTTGAATTTAAGTTATGAGTATGTTATAATGAACATAATACAGCGTTGCCAAATAAATGACTTTCTTTAACTATTCAAGTTGATTAACATAAGTCATATGGGTTTAAGTGCTGCCCCCTTGCGAATGCACACACAAAAGATTGTCATAGCCGCAGTCCTTGTTCTAGTCGCTGTCGTTGTCGCTGTCAGAGTCAGGTCTTGGGGCTCGCCCATTGTTTAATTTTCTACTGATAATTTGTTAATTACTATTATTTAAACTTCCGAAAATTAGTTACCAATTAATTCCAGAATTAAATCACGCGGCGCAAGAGTGATGCAGCAATAGGAATTTCCTCTCACCAAGTTTAAGCCGTACCGGTCGATTTTTAGCGTGGCGCAATGGGTAAGTTTTTGGGTTATCTGTAGCGGAGTAGTAGGTGTGAATAAAATCTATTTGAAAGTACACTTTGCCCTAATTACAGAGCAAATGTTAACATTCCGACCTGTTTCCGTGTCATAAACACATACTGCAAAGTCATAAGTGTGTGTTTTCCATTGATTAACACCTTATTTAATCAAACATTGAACAGGTACAAGATCAGATAGATCAAGCCAATTTCTCCTCATTAATACTCCTTTAGGTGCATTAAGAAACGCTTAATGGGAAACTCTTTAAGTAGATGTTATTTATGTAGGTGGAGTGTATTTGAGGGGCCACAGGAACTCTATTAGGATTTAATACTAAGTACTAATAGCCTCCATTTATTAGTAATGTTTTGGGTATGGTCTGAGTCTCATGGGGCCCCTTTTCAGCTCTAATTGTTATAGAGACTCATTGCTCCTTTTTAGGTTTCATTAGATTAATTGAATCCTCTTCCTAAGGCCTTTTTTAAAGTCTCTTTTACTGAGTATTACAGTGCAATAATTTTAGTAGTCCATGTTTTTTTAATTATTTTTAAAACAAATTGAAATTCAAAGGTTACCTACTTGCATTAAATTATGTTGTTGCTATTCTCTGAAATTTCTCTTATTTACCTAAGAACCATATTTTTGTTTTTTCTAAGAATTAGCCCACAACAGGTAATTGTTATTATCTTATGTAACAAGCAAAATCTCTAAAATTGTATGCATAGTTTAGGCATTTGTCATTGTTTTTAGGCAAGTGGGCGTCAACTGAAATTGTTTATTTTGTATTTGAAAATTGTGGAATTACCACAGAAATTATTACATAACTAGACTCAATTGTAACTACTTGTTTGCATGTGTATTTAGAGTTTTTGACATGCACAATATAAATATTTGTTATTGGCCTCAGGCAAAGCATACTGCCAAGCCTGCAAGAAAAAATGTTCAGGCGAGGTCCTGAGGGTCCAAGACAAATACTTTCACACTGGCTGCTTCAAGTGTAAGGCCTGTGGCTCATCCCTAGCACAGGGGGGCTTTTTCAGTAAGGAGGGTGCCTACTATTGCACTGCAGACTACCAAAGAAACTTCGGAACTAAGTGCGCGTCTTGCGGGGATTATGTTGAGGGAGAAGTAAGGCTTCATTAATTGTCTATGTCCAAAAATTTTAGATAATTTTGTGTAGGTTGTTACAGCACTAGGCAAGACCTACCATCAAAAGTGTTTTACCTGTGCAAGGTGCCGACAACCCTTCCCTTCAGGGGAAAAGGTTACTTACACTGGAAAAGAGGTGCTTTGCCAGAAGTGTGTTCAAATTCCAGTTAGAGATTCCACACCTAAAAGCAGTCCTGCCACTAGTCCCTTGCCAAATGGTAAGTCTTAGTTATAGTCACATAATACTTTCAGTTGTAAACATAGGTGACTCATTTAGATCATGAATATTCAATTTATAAGAGGAGTTAATAGCTTCAATATGTTAATTTTTTCAAATTATTACAATGTCCAAAATGTTATTAAAACTGAATAATAATTAGTTACACAACGAAACCATGGAACTCTACAAATTTATCATTTTAACGACAGCACTGAAAGTGCATTTCTCAATTCATATAAACTTTAAACTATCTTTAAAGATGATTTCTAAATACAGAGTGTGCTGGCTGTCGAGAAGACCTCAAAGAGGGCCAAGTTTTGGTCGCTCTGGACAAGAGCTGGCATATCTGGTGTTTTAAGTGTTATACCTGCAGCGCAGTACTCCACGGCGAGTATATGGGCAGAGATGGAGTGCCCTACTGCGAAAGAGATTACCAGAAGCAGTTCGGGGTCAAGTGCGCTTATTGCAACCGCTACATTAGTGGCAAAGTCTTGCAGGTAAGAAGACATAATATTGACTCTCGGTCTATTACCGAATTCCAACTAATGAGCGATTGCTAAAAATAAACAGCATAGTTCTAGACTCTACAAGGTGAATGATGTCATGCTTTAATTTAATCCTCATTTATTGGTATTTTAATTGTTGGTGGCATTTCAATGTTATGGGAAGGAAGGTGCTGCATTAGAGTTCGTTTATGACTAACTGGAGTATGTGTCCCTTTTAAGAAATTTTGTTATTTTCAACATTAGCGATTTTAGGAAAACAAAACATATTTATAGAAAAATTCCTGTAAAGTCACGGAGATAAAGTAGCATTTTGAACGTTTACGCTTTTAGATGATATGCTTAACTGATTAATTTTGGAGTGCGTCGTTCACCGCTATATTTATGCAAATTTCCATCTTTACTTGTTCATGAAACAGCGGTGAAGATAAGGGAATTGACGAATTAGTTTCAATTTTTTCTCTCATCACTTTATAGCATAAATACCACGAGATCTTTAAAACTGTGCGATGCTGAGTTAACTAAGAATTGAAGGAGGAGTTTTTATTAGTCTGCAATGATAAGAATATGTTTGTTAATTTATTTAACGTTTATTAATTTCCTTGAAGTTTTGTATTACATTTGAGGTACATAAATCAAAGACTTAATTTTTCATCCATAAACTCTTCATTTAACTTAAATAATTGTCTCTCTTTATGAAATTGAAATTTTTTGGGAGTCTAGCAAAAGTCCTCACCCGTCTGCTTAACATCCTGGATTTCCCAATGTTCCAGGCTTTACCATAAAACGGATTATAAGAATTGGTCAACGTAAACATTTTGTGTTGCATTTGTCTAGGAAAACCCTATCAGATGGCTTTATAGAATACTCATAAACTTAAGGCACTAATAAAACTAACAGTTTAGTCTCGTGACGTATTAGAGGGTACTGATCACGTCTTGTCTTCATCTGTCTGTTTCTGTCTAATGTATGTAAATCGCTATTTGGATATTTCTAAATGTAGGCGGAAGCCCAAAAAATTAAAAATAATATTTAAATATTTTAATGTAAATTATGAAGACTATATTATGATTAACAATTAACTCTGTGCTTTCTGAAATATTTAGAACTTTGAATATCACTTGTTTCTGCACGTTTAATGAAATAATCTTAATGTTAAAACATTCTGAATATATGAAGTGGAGAGAAGAGTTTAAGTTACTATTGACAGTTCTCAGTCGTTCTTTTGCTTATATTTATTTAAACCACAGATTGTCAGCCTTCAATGAACATTTAAGTAATTTTTTTTCTCCCTCGGGTGATTTTAGGCCGGCGACAACCACCACTTCCATCCGACCTGCGCCAGATGTTCAAAATGCGGCGATCCCTTCGGAGATGGAGAGGAAATGTATCTTCAAGTGAGTTCAAATAAACATTATGATTTGGAGTGTTTATTCCTGTATATAAATGCAGGGAGGCGCGGTGTGGCATCCGAGATGTGGTCCCGGGCCTCAAGCCGAAGACGGTCTGATTTTGAACGGCCCCGAAAATGGGAATATCACGGACACTGATATTAGCACTAAAGACTTCGATAGGCATAGCACCAGTGGCGCTAGTGAATTGCAGGTAAGATCTAAGCTCGGTTAAAGAGAGTAGAGGGAAGAGAAATTCCTCCTTTTTGACCACCAGAATTGGGTTTGTCTTTCGCTTATATAGATTTATTTATTTTTTTAATTTTTGGTCGTTATTTATTGCTGGAAATTTGAAATACATAAAGATTGGATAGAGGATGAAGCAAGTGTGTATTGGGATTTTGAAAATGTGTTTTATTGGCTTGTGCTTATTATAAATTTTGTTTTTGTTTTGCATGATTTTCTTTCAGTTTTCCATGAGATCGCGTACTTCCAGCTGTAATGGCTCCTTGTACAGCCCCACCAACACATCCCGAAAGGTTGGTTTTATTTATTTATTTCTTTTTTTATGTCTAATTATGCATTTTTGTTTATGTTGTAGATTGATTAATTTCCGTTGATTTAACTACATTACTGTGTTTTAATTGTAGCACTTCAGCCAGTCTCGCTATCGAACGCCGTCTCCCGGATTAATCTTGCGCGATTACAACAAATCCGGCACCATAGCCGATGACATTTCTAGAATATATACGTACAGTTATTTGACGGATGAGCCTACGTTAGGATATTTGCGCAAGCCCATTGATCCCTATGACAGGCCACCCACATCGCCTCATTTCCACAGGCCTACTTGTATGTTTTATTTCCAAACTTACTATAGCAAGGAAAATGAGAAAAAACTTGTGATTTAGCCCAGAATTCCCTGCGTTCTTCGACTGGTGCAGGAGGCAAACGATTCGGTTCAAGATCGGCGATGAAAGTCTTAGTGGATTCAATTCGAACCGAGACTCCAAGACCAAAATCTCCCCACATGAATAATGAAGAACCGATTGAGCTGAGTCATTATCCGGGAGCGAAACCTCCAGCCCCGGGAGAGGCACCCAAGATCGAAAGAGATGATTTTCCAGCTCCGCCTTACCCTTATACTGATCCCGGTAAGAATGTTTTTTTTAGCGAGTTTCTTCAGGTTATAAAGACCCGTTGCAGAGAGAAGGAAAAGATGGTCGGATTCGTACAAGGGAGTGCCCGAATCAGAAGACGACGATCTGGACGGCTTGACTGAGAAGCAGATTGAAGACATTCAATTGAAGAAAGAAGAGGAAGAGCTGAGCAAAATGGGGAGCGGTATCGGGAAAGTGTTTCTGAAGAACGTCAAAGAAAGGGAGAAGTTCAAGCAGTGGAAGGCGGCTCATTTGGATCCTAGGAACGCCTCTAGGTATTTAAAGGTTTGACAAAATAGTGCAAGTTTGCGGAGGGAAATTTTTGTCTTTAGAACGCCTTCGGCTAATAAAGAGCCGACCTACCGGCTTCGCTATGATAATCCAATAGGTGCGAGCCCTTCTCGTCAATCGGATCACGTGCGGCCCTTCGATGAAGACGAATATGACAGGTCTTTTAGCTGGCGATCGTCATCCATGAGTCGCCCAGGCGGATGGAATTATAACGGTGAGTGTTCGTCTGTCTCGAGTCTATTTAACCCCAATTAATAAATTTATAATTAGTTTGTAAATTGGCTCATTGGGTATTCAAATTATATTTTTCTGTGACAGTCCCTAATTCCGTCGGAATCTTTGAAACTGTAGGAGATGCAGTTGGCTAAATTGCGACTTTGCACTAAAGTGTGCACGCTACAGGCTTAAATAGATTTTTAATTTTTTAATCTGTCTCTTATTCCGGAAATTAAAAAATAAAATTTGAAAGATCATAATTTTGGAATAATTATTCAGAAGAATCATCCCGAGTTACTTTTTGTAAAAGCTCAGTGGAGTAAAGTATGTTTTTTACAATTACAAAATATGTAAATGTTTATTTTGAAAATTAGTTTCTCTTGTTATTTCTAATCCGATTTGAAAACTAGCATGCCCATGTTTTTGGTCAGATTAAGTTTTAAAAAGGGTCCGGATGAACTTTGTATTAAAATCAGTGGCATAGAGTGCTTTCCTTTATAACTACAAAATTGTGAGGTAGGTAATTCAATTAGGGTAATTCAAAATAGGTTTTTAAACCTATTCGTTATATTTTTCGGGGTTTTTACTCGAGAATCTACTACCTATAATATAACGAATACATCTCGCTATATTAAAAATTTAAATATATATATATATATATATATATATATATATATATAATATTAAATATATATAATATAAAAATATTTTGGCTCATTTTTTATTTCGGAAATTTTAAAAATTCACGTTCATTTTAGCCAGACTATATATATCTATTTAAAAACATTTATCACACCTCAATTTAAAATGCCATATATTCCCTTGGCCAAGATCTGGCCATCATAAAGCCTTCATGTTGAGTTTACCCGTGGAAACCACCTCAGATATTTCGGAAAACACTAAAATCCTGGTGCACTTTATGACTGGAAATATATTTGCTCACTAACTAAAAACTATAGTTGGCTTTAAAGATCCATGGAGGGCGCAATCATGCCTTTATATTTTCATTTCTGTCTAATGCATGGAATTCCGCATTTAGCTTCCTAAACGTACGTGTAAACCCTAGTGGTACCAAAATTTAAATCATTAATTGATCATTTTAAGTTCTATAAGATATGCAAAGCTATATTTTAGCCATTCAGAGTGATTGATTTAATTAAGAATGTCATTGAAGTTAGATATAAGCCATACTTGATATTTATGCCTTCAGTTGGCCGCAAAGTAATAGCGAATAAGGTGAGGCATCACGATTGTATTTTAACTATTCGATTGATTTCTCTATCGTGTTTTTTTTTTGTTTACTTTGGCATGCATTCAATTTCTTTTATTTTCTCGCTCGTTTTTTTTTATTTGTGCACCTTTGTTTTGCCTGCCGTATAGTAGTTTCGTCCCTAAGAATGGCCCCAAGACCCGGTTATGGATTGCGAGCCCACACCTTGCCTGCCGGGAACGGATATGTAAGTAGTATTGATTAAGGAATAAGTAAGACCTGCTTAAGTCCCCTTTGATAAACACGAAGTTCAACTCTTAAAAAAATGTGCTGCCGCCTGTACAGCATGGAAAGGTCAGTGGATATGCTGTATGATCTAATAATGTGTGGTGCGTGGAGTCTTCCAGAAAAATGTATGAAAGATCGCGTTGATTATTACCGAGAAACAATAATACTTTAGAATTAACGAGTTTCCGTTTGTTGTCAGTTGTGAGTGCCCTGAGACACATTCCGAAACCGGGATACGGCCTGGCCCCCCGATCTCATACTTTCTCCTCGTCCGCCGGTAGCTACACTCACATCCCTGTAAGTTGGAGTGAAAACGCAACGTTTCCGGACGATAACCATCCTCAGGCAGCGTTGCGCGAAGTGTTTTTGTGTCTTAACATCGACTAATTTTTTGGTGGTTCGAGTGCATGCGAGTTTCGTTACGTGTTACTTGTTTGGTTGGTAGAGTGCATGCTACTGCGCAAGTACCCCAAGGGAGAGCACAGCACTATTACGTGTTTATACATGAACTTTGTGTTTAAACATAACACAGCAATTGTATTTTTTGTTTTTATTGTAATGGATTTCCTGGCTTTTAGTTTAGGATAGTGTAGAAGAGGGGCAAACGTAACGAGTCATAATGCGTTGCATTTGCTTCGAAGCCAGCCGCAGTAGGTTAAGTGTTGCAATTGATATTACATGTCTATCCGCAGGGGGACTATTCTTTTGCCGGAATGGGCGTAAAAACCCATAGCACTGACTTTAGCTCCGGAAAATCCGACAGTAAGTATTGCAGTTACGAAGCTTCGCCTTGCTTATTTTTACTTAATTATTCACATGTTTAATATCAGCACTTTTTTATCTCATCCGATGAATTAAAAAATGGAGTCTTGAGTATAGGGAAAACTATCCACTCATTAATACACACGTTCCAAGGTATTTTCCAAAAAATTACATAGTGATAGATTTTATACCACCGACACCCAGAACATTTTTGCACTATTTGCAACGAGACCTTCATTGGCGTAGATATATACATTTGGGTGTGAAGCCTTCAAACCTTCGAAAAACCACCCGAATGCTCAATATCGAGGGTTCCTAGCTTTGTGTTTCGTATACTATGCTTTAGTAGTATAAAATAATAATTTCAAGGAATCCAATATTCTTTGAAATGTACGAACCAATAAAATACCGGCAGGATACCATTCTTTCGTTTCGAAATGTCCAAAATGTTATAATGAATCGATTCGATTTTGAAAAATTAGATCGATTCGACGCAATAATCAGATGGCAAAAATACTCTGAATTATAAATGCAATGTATACCCTACAGGGTGTCCCGAAATTAGCTTCCCAAACTTTACCAGCACAATCTGTTTCCAGAAGTCAGACAAAAAGGAATAAACACAGGTTCGCAAACGCTTCGTTTCCTAGATACAGCGTGTCAAACTTTGATTTATCTGATTTTTTATTAGATATTTAGTTCAGAATATAGATATTCGGGATCTATATTGTTAAATAGGCCAACTAGTTGCGAAAATCTACAAGGTTTTTTTATGCGTATCAGAGTATTATTTTTCTGGAATCATGCTCCCCTTAATATTTCAAATATTCTCTTTAAATATTTGAAGTTCTTGTTCAATTTAGAAGCTTTTCAATGAAAAAAAAAATGTCTCTTGCATGATTTTCCTATAAGAAGTGCTGATACATAATACGTTTCCATTTGGATTTCAAAATATATGACCAAAGTAATTGCGATCCTATGTTTATATGAACCTTTTGTTCTAGTGAGTTATTGGTTTTACCCATTCGATTTTTAATATCAGGGAATTGGAAAATTGAATCGAATTGATTCTGGTCATTCCTAGCTGCGGATAGCACAAGGCGTTAGTTCATAGTAGAATCTGTGTTGCCATATCGTGGAATTTTGCCTAAGGTTTTGGGGAATATATTTTCTATTTTTTTTTGGTGTGATTTTGATAATTTTTGTATAGGTATATGGTTCAGTTTTGTTCATTATGAGAAATCCTTGAGTTATAGTATATCTGTTAAATCCTGTGGGCGATGGGTTAATTTAGTAAGGTTACTATGAGGGTTGGCTTAGGGATATTGCATGGGTTTGTAATACTCCTGAGGTTTCTTATGGTATAAAACCCCGTCATTTTTTTATTTGCATTTACCAACTAACATTGACGTTTCTCACGTGATATTTTGATTTTTATAATGATTACCTGCGCCCTAATACTAAAACCAATGCTTTCTTCTTCAGTTTCCACCGGGTCCATCACAGATGTCGAAACGCGAATGGTATGTAAATAGTGCTTCAGTACTCCTATTGCACGCCTCTAATAGTCCGCCACAGGTGTGGTTTTCACTGTGAACTAAGATTTTTTTCGCATTTGACCGTTTTATGAGTTAATTGTTGTTAATTAGCACTCGGAACTGGGTCCAATTTCGTACGCAGTGGGGAGGTTCGGAGTTCCCGGCGGGTACGGCTCCCAAGTCAGACGCAGCCTGCCCAACATGGCACACCAAATGCTGATCAACGAGCCTGCCAAGATTTACCCTTATCATCTGCTCGTTATCACCAATTATCGGCTGCCGGTCGATGTTGATCGTCTCAATTTAGAGGTAAATTGCACTCCTTTTTTATATCGTTGTTGTGTAACGTTTTCTTTAAATATTTAGCGCCATCTCTCAGACCAGGAATTCGAAGCTATCTTTCAAGCCTCAAGGCCCGATTTCTACAGATTACCGCAGTGGCGCAGAAACGAACTGAAACGTCGAGCGCGGCTTTTCTAAATTTTTTTAACAGGTTTTTCGAAAGTCATCAAAAACTAGATTTAAAATAGGAAAAAACGCAATTGCATTTTTTTAAATCTTGACATCACTGCTGCAGCTTTAATGAGCAGCTCAAAGAAGGTATTTACATTATTTTTTCGTAAAGATATTAGGGGAAACGTTGGTATTAAAATTGCATTTATGTGAAGAGGAACGTAATTTTAAGGGCTGTATTAAGGTACTGCGTTGTGGCTATTCACATGGCAGCTTAAACGACCCTTTAAACAGATAAAACTTGCTATAATAATGCTTCTGAAAGGGAATATATATTTTTCGGGAAACATTAAGCATTTATATAGGCCGTGTTGCAAGGGCAAATCTCCTTTAAAAGACAGCTGTTAGCTATTTTTAACAAATTACAATTATTATTATAGATATTTTTCTAGTTTGTAAGTTTACAGTAGCTTGTAAGACACTTCACTATTATAGGGCAATATAGGTTAAAAAATTGCTTTATAGAGTGCTTACTTAGGTGCGTGGACACGCGGTTTAGGTACTATTTGCGTTTGAAAAGATTTATTTTTATGGGGGTTTTGACATGTCTGATAATATTCCTGGGGGCTAGGACTAATAATAAGCCTTAAAGCACACATTACGTTTTATACAAATAAAAATCTGTTCTTCAATCCGAAGTGTAAATATTTCCATTTCTATATACTTTAAGCTTGCGATGGATTAGAGAGAAACGTTAGTTCTGCCTTTGAATTTCTCGTATAGTAACGTTGTTAACCACCTTTTCTATCTTTTTGTAACGACACCTTACCAACCGCTTACTTGGTAGTGTAGGTTTAGGTTTCAGGTGTAAAATTTTGTTCTATTTATATTATGTTTATTTTAATGTCAGTTTTCGTTTGGTTAATGTTTATCTTGCAATAAAAAGTCTTATTTCAGACACCTCTAATTTTTTCTGCTCCCAAAAAGTAGCGTCTAATTTCACATGGTTTAAAATTCTCTTATCATCACAGATAGGAAATCGAACTAAGCAATATTAATCAAATTTAAATTTCACACAAACATGTTTCAGGACATTTGTTTCTACATTTTGGCAAAGCACGTTCCCGAAATATGGCTGAATTATTTGTAGAGTGTTTGGTTTACTTTGATTTAGTTCTGAATTACATAGAGGCTAAGAATACGTATCTTCATACCGTTTAGTTATTTATTTTTATTAGCTACTGGTTTCTGGTTCGAGCACACAGAGATATTTCGAAATAAATAACACTATATTTAAATGGCTGTCACCTCTTTCCACAAGACGGTCTAATCAGGTTTTAGGCTACTAATTGTCTCGGAATGAATGAAACACCCGTAGATGTAGAGTAACGTTTACAAAAATACGTTTATTTCTCTTATTATTACAACCTTAAAGCGAAACTACCTACATACATCAAAACTTAAAAAGTAGGCAACATGCCTATAGGGCCACATTTCCACACGTTTATCACATTGACCATATTATTAGTCTAATATATGGGCATAACTGTAAAGATAGGCGCACTATAATGTATATAATTCGTTAGGTATTAAGCTTAACCTTACTTACAAATTACAAAACAATCACTAAATAAGTTATTAATTAATGTTTCGATCATTAATAGAACGTCCTTAATATTCAAATCAAGATCTGCTTTTCCAACATTCAAGAATTTTGTCCAGAAAAAAACAATGGTAGAAATTTCGCAATTAAAAAATGAGCTTACATACGCAAAATATTCAACCATTTGTTACATTATTGTAGAGTTCAACGCCTTTCTTTACTTCGGATCCTTGGTAGACTTTTTCAGTTTCATTCTGGCTTGAAGAAACTCTTTGTTTATGACTTTGTCTTCCTCATTCTGTAATATTAGAACACAAAAATGTGTTGTTTTTTTTTAAATAAACAAAGTAATAGGTGTAGAAAAAGGAACTGAGCACTCAAATTAATCGCATTAAAAACATACGTGGACGCATCCAATTGATTCGCAATTCTGAGCATGTGCGGCTTAATCATTGCTCTTCATATGATAAAAATTTTAGTTGCCTACGAGCTGCTATTCAGTGCATAAAATGTGATTACAAAGTGGATGTTTCCAGGCGAAATTTCAAAATATCAGTGTTGTTCTGTTTTAAACTAAACGAAAACGTGACTGAACTACAGAGATGATTAATTCGGCTTGGGGAGATAATTCTGTTCACTACTCAACTGTGAGGGCTTCAACTGTTAGGAATTGGTTTTGTGAGGGAAATTTCTGTTTTGAGGGCGATCCACGCCCGGGTATGGCAAAAAATTTAAAGATGAACTTCAAACTTTACTGGACAAAAATTCATGTCAAACTGAAAAAATCTTACAAAACAATTAGAAGTGACTCAACAAGTAATTTCACTTTGATTTTATGTAATATGGAAGATTCAAAAGGAAGGAAAATGAGTTCCCCACGAGCTAACGGATGATAAAAGAAAGACTTTTCTCTATAACAATCCTAAGGGTGAAAAAGCATGTGTTAACCCAAGCCAACCATCCATATCAATTAAAAAACTGAATATTCAGGCTAAGAAAGTTTTATTACGTGTCTGATGAGATTGGAAAGGAGACGCTTACAACCATTTTCTAGAACTTGGTCAAACCATTACAGCTGAGTTATCAGGCCCAAATGATCAAATTACGTAAGGCTCTGGAGAAAAAGGGCCATTTCAGTGATATTGCTGCATGACAATACTTGTGCCCATACAGCAAAACCAACCCAGGAACTCATCTTCTCCTTAGGCTGGGAAGGTCTTCAGCATATGGGATATTCTCCAAATTTGATCCCTTCCGACTTCTACTGATTCAAATCAACGCAGTTTCATCTAGCTGATCAGCGATTCTTTACAGTTGAAGATGTTCCGAAATGGCTCGATAACTCTCTTACCACTAAGTTTCTATTGCAAAGGTACCCATTATTTACCCGATAAATGGCAAAATGGCATAGAAAGTAATGGAGATTATTTTGATCATTAACATTTCCAATAAGTAAGTTTTTAATGAAGTTTAATTTAATCAAAAAATGCTCAGTTTCTATTTGTACACCTATTAGATCCTCACTTCTTGTTTGGGTGGACCCTCCAACCGTCTCGCCCTATCGGCTATCACCTTTTCGAGTTCGGGGGTCTTCTCAGCTATATGGTGCTCCAACTGCTTTTTCGCTGCATTGTCTTTGTGCTTTTCCAACGCCCTTTGTAGTTCCGATTTCTGGTTGAGCACACTTTTACCCCTAAAAACAAAAATAATATGAGATAATTCAGAATTTAATGTCTGCTGCCTGATTAGTGCAATTAATTATGAACATCAGTTATATTACTCCTATAAACCATATGACTGCCATAAACTAAAAATCAAGCAAAAAGGTAAAAACATCCGGTACGCAATGTAAGCTCATTAACTCGAATGAATATGACGACACAAAACCTCGGCTCTCGATGTAATGCAGCAATACATCCGCTCTTGTAAAATGTGCAGATGCAAAACACTTTATTGGTTTATTATTAATATCAGTTTCCTCCGTTTGAAAAACATTAAACTGCGGGTTTCATAGATTTCTAATACAGAAATCTCCCGGATATCAAAGCCCCACTATTAACATTAACGCTGAAAGCGGTGAAATGCGGTAACAAAATACTTCCGACGGGGTAAAGGGTCCTGGAACAAAAGATCCAGGATATAAGTCCGCATGCATGGGGGTCTGGAGAACACTTGTGTTTGTTCCACTAATGATGATGACGTGGGTGAGTGCCAGAAGCGAAGCTATTGCCGGAAAAAATGCGATGACATAGTTTTTTCATTACACATTGAGAGCAGAGACATATGCACAAAAATTCCAAAATAAAGACACTATGGAAAACCGATTCTTTGGTTTGTGTCTTCGATGTCAGTACACTTACATTTTTTGATTAAAACGTAGTTCACGGTGAAGATTTTGCCTTCCTGGGTCCTCTCTAACAGGATTGGCAGGCTTCCTGGGAGCTATTAACCCATCGTCAGTGAGGTGGTGTGGAGCTTTAGTCTCTGGGATCATACCTTCTCCTGTTATTAACTGTCTAGTGGGTGAGTTCGTCTCCGATGGAGATGAAAGAATGGAGCGTGGTTTAACTACAACCAAAAATCGTAACGTAATATAATTAACAAATGAATGAGTAGTTTAATTAATTTTTAATGTTCACCTTACGTAAGAAGTATAAGGTAAAAACAGGCGACTGTGAAAGTATCGAAAAACCACAAAATCTGCATAATGGGATTAAAGCGTTGGGTTCAAGGTTGGTTTGGTATAGAGCTCGATTTAAGAGAAACCGTACAGATTTTCAAAATACGACAATGGCGACTTTCTAGGAATTAGAGATTTCAATGCCAAAAGCAAAGTTTCTGGAAACGCAAATAGGGAGGGAATATAGCACACTTGAAGTAGGTAACGAATTGATAAACGACTAAATAAATGAGCACAAGATTTAATATGATAAAATGGCTCAAATTATACGTTCCAATGCACATTGCGTCCACCAAAATGTCAACAATTTCGCCTGAGTGTGTATAATAAGTTCCTTATACAAAAAAAATGAAAAATTATATTTCGGTAGTGAGTCCATTTTTTTTTTGTTACAATTACTAATAACTCATTTTTTAACAATGAAATTCTGAATAAATATGGAGAAATGATATAAAATTTTCTTTTTCCCCCAAATATTTTGTAAAATCCATGAAAAAGCTATGTAATGCTGAGTATTTAGGGGTTTTAAGTTTTAAAAATATAGTACACTCTCTGACTTTCGAATATGTAATAAATTGAATAACAAACAACTAAATGAACACTATGAACGTGCGAAAATTATAATCTGTAAAACAAATATAGTTCACCAAAATGTCAACAATCTCCACCAGTGTCTATAATGGGTTGCACGTGCAGAAAAATCAAAACTACATTTCGCGAATAAATCTATATTTTTTAGTTATTGGTAACAACTTGTTATTTAACCGTTCAGTTTTCAACAAACACCCAAATGTAACATTAGTTTTCCTTTTTCGCCCTAATACTCTTCTAAGATTCCGCAAAAGCTATGTAACGCTAAGTACCCAGGGATCTTAAGTCAAAATCAAACTGCTGGTACACTTGCAGTTGATGATTGAAAAACCAACCTCTCGGAATAATCACAACTGCATCTGAGATACCCATAATAATAAGCAAGCACTCAAACCACAAAGGTAAATACGCCTTTTCCAAAAATGTTCCACTGTTATCAGAATGAAGCACTTAGCTCCGTATCTCCACGACTACTGTCCTTATCACGTCCAATACCTACAACTTTAAATCCAATTATACTCGCGGCAATAACGTACAATTATCTACATTATAAAACAATTACTAGGTTATACAGTGAGGTGGTAACTATATTTGCATGCTTCAACATGTGACTGACTGACAACTGGTTTTATCATGCGGTTTCCGAGATTTTTAACAATTCTGGGCAGCGTGGGCTTTTCACCTGTGCATAACCGGTTTGGATTGCAGTTTGGGATAACGAGCAGGCGATTAATCTCAAGAATATGGTGTTAAGACAGGAAATAAAAAAAGAGTGAAAGTGTTTTATGATGGAGCCTATAAAGTTTGTTGCGCCCAGTAGAATACGCTTGAAATTCCAATAAAAAGGTTCAATTAATTTTGGACTGATAACTTAAGTCGGGTGGGCTTAAATCTGCTAAAACATTGGGATTAAATATCTCGAATTTAACCTTCATTTAAGCCTTATTATAGAGCCATACGCATATCACGTTGGTCTACCGGTTCCCGTCCGATAACCGAAGTAGAGTAACGTCGAGCGTGGTTAGCAAATGGATGAGTGATCGCAGGTCTACCGCATCACACAAAAAGGTTTTTCGAAGATTTTCCGAAGAAAGAACTCCCCTATGGCGGGGTCTCGCCTAGCTAGTAAAAAGCGAGGGAACTGAAGGTAGCATAGAGGGACAAGTAAGAAGGAAATACAGAAGTGTCAGGCTTCTTTCCTCGTTGGGCTCATCACAAAACTGGATTTCTGGAGAAAATTCAAAAAAGATACTTAAAAAAAACCATTGAACTCCTCCGCCGCTTTTAACTAAATAAACGAACTACGATTGCGTGTGTTGGCCGTTTAAGTAAGGGAATTATGTCAAGTCCAACGGGGACAAAGGAACCGTTACTATTGCTATCTGAATTTTCTTGTATGCCGAACGTGTAAGGAATGCCCAGCAGGCACTAACGCTGCTGGAACACTTGCTAAATGCGACCAAAGGAGATTCGTACATTCCAAAAACAGAAACCGTGGTTGAATTTCTCTTGGCCACCCTGTAGCGCAACGATTCTGCTTGTGCATGCACAGGTCTGAGATGAGAGTAACACACATAAACACTATCTTTATTTACATGTTGATAAGAAAACGAAAGTAAATGAAGGTAAATAATCGCTGATAGATAGATCGCCGCCGGGCTGGAGGAACTGGCTGAGCATTATTAACATATCCGATACTATGAAATAATCCGGAAACGCTTTACACGCATAATTAATGGGGAAAGCCATAATATTTAATCGCCTTACACTAAATTGACATAAGACGAAACAAAATTTCTAATTCGTAATAAGCTTAGACCGCGAGTTCTCGTCTTGCATAAACCGGTACCTGGGGCTTCAAAAAAGATGCAGGTGCAGGTACCTGTTGGGTACCCAAAATTAGTTCGAAATCCCACCTGGAGGTCTTGTTTTCACTTTCGAGACCACGGCACGTCTCGCGACGATTCACTTCTGACTACTCGAGGACGAAAACGCGCACTGAAGCACTGATTAATCGAGCCCCATGTATATCCATGTGAGATACACTCGCCCACATATAATTTCGACTGTGATGGAAATGGAAACTATATGTATAATGGATTATCTTAAGTCCATTATAGGACTGGGTCATCTTTGAGGCCCATGAAACTGCCTTAGGTGGAATAGCGTTGATGCCAAATGGAATGAGAGAGGGCGATTTCTTATATAGTCTTGACCTTCTGGTAAATACGCCTTCCAACAGGGAAGGTCAGCACGCAATACCCTATATTAGAAAATTGCAGGGCTATATATATCCATCCACCTATAAGCTAAAGTATATTGATGTTAAAAGGGTGTAGCACCTAAAGATAAGTACTGCGGTCATGGCTAGATTTTGCCAATTCCTGTAAAACGGCGTTGGCATTAGCTCAAAGCTCTCTCCAAATTCTTCTCCAATTGCCAGATTGGCACGCATTGAAGACTTCTAAGGCTCAGAGGCTTTGGAACCCAATCAATAGATTATCGAGCAATCCAATTAATCTCCCATCCTTCTAATCCAATTCAACCTTTAATGCATTCGGAACATTGCTAATTCCATTAGGGAAATAGGATAATCGTACTACAGGGCGTGCCAAATTTTTAACCGTATTTGTCTATAAAACTATTATTTTCAATTTTGATCGGCTCTGAGTTAGCTTGAACATCCCGTATAAGTGGGAAGAGCGAAATGGAATAAATTCGATATCTGCATATTTCAATATATGTGAAAAAAACACCGAAACACGTTAACTTTGGATTCAAAAATTACATTCTGTAATGCAAAAATTTCATCCCTAAATTCAACCCCCTTTGCGTGACCATTGCAACCCCCAAATTTTCGAATTGGAAGTAATGCCTCATAACACCTTAGAAGTGATAACTCATTTGAAGGGCCTTTTCATTCTCCATTCACGATTGCTTTGGTTTTAAACTTTACTGCAAAGAATAATAGAAAAAAATAAATTCATGTAATTGACGCCATTCTCTACAATAAACTAAGAACTTAAACTAATACCATTTCGTTATTGATAATGTAATAAAATAGTAAAACAAATCAATCTGAATCTACTATGATGAGATGTTCAAAAAGCATGCCTCGAAACTCTTGGTAGTATCCTAATCGTGAATAAAAATGTCTTCTAATGTCAATCAACATCTGAGGCGTAACCGATCTAATCGAGAGCGTTATTCTTCATTTTAAGTCAGCCAGATCACGTGGTTTAGTTCTGTTTACAATACTCTTCACATATCCCCATAAGAAGTCGAGTGGAGTAAGATCAGGTAATGGTGTTGGCCGTTCAAGCGATCCTCACCTCCCTACCCACCGATTTAGAAAAGTTAACTTGAGGTACATTGAGATTGATTTGTTTTATTATTTTATTGCATTATCAATGATGAAATGGTATTAGTTATTAAGTCTTTAGTTTGTTGTAGAGAATTTCGTCAATTACATGATTTTTTTTCTGTCATTCTTTGCAGCAAAGTTTAAAACTAGAGCAGTTTTGAATGGAAAATGAAAAAACTTTTCAAATGTGGTATCACATATCCATACTTGCAATTTACAAATCTAGGGGTTGCAATTGTCATGCAAAGGGGGTTGAACTTAGGGATGAAATTTCAGAATCTAGAATACACTTGTTACGGTATTTTTTCTACATATGTCGAAGTATGCAGATATTGAATCTATTTGATCTGGTTATTCCACGATGTATGCAGGGCAGCCGTTTCTGAAGCTCAACCGTGGAGATCTCGATAACCCTAATGAATACCAGGTCGGTCAAGTTAGGGCAAAGTTTTTTTAGAAAAGGCACTTTTTTAGAAAAAAAACGGTTTCTGTTTCTGGTTATGGGTCACATGTTAAGGTTCGGTCATTTAGTTTGGAGCAACTAGCAAAAATTCAGAAAGAGTGCCTTGGAAATGACGTTTGATTGTTTGACTTTTGTTTGATAAACACATTCTTGACAGTTCGAGTGAATTTCGCTCAACGTAACCTACAGTTGCCAAAATTTGTATAAATTTATTAACAAAATGCCTCTTTCAAGTGAAGATAAACGAGATACAGCGGTGTCCACACAGACACCAACCCGCTCACCATTATGTGCTATTTCTTCATGAAAATTTGGTGGGGTCTGGTGCATTTTTTCTAAGCTTTAAACTCACTTTCATGGACCAAACGGGAATGAAGTGGAAACTTTACAAACGGTGAGTAAAATATTAAAACTCCCTTGAAAGTAATAAACAGCAGTGAAGTGAACTGATCATTAAATCCAACATAATCCTCCCCGGCAAGAGTTATAGCAGAATGAATTAACGGATCTTTTCAAGCAATATAAAAACTCTTAAAAAAATATATGCATGTAAATATCGCCCGGTTAAAATTCATTTGCACTGATCTCGTAACTTTTGTAATTACCGAAATCCTCATGGTTGAGCTGGCACCCTGAAATAGCTTCATAGAGATTTCCGTTAATGAATCACGAGGATTTTACACTTGAGGGAAATCAATTACTAAACTACAGATAGCAAAATTGATTTTGCGAATCAGTGAATAAGATTAGATTCGAACTTAAAAAAACCTGTAAAATCCTCACTTGATTCACTTATGATAACTTTCTTATGAGTTCATTTCGCTCTCATATACCTGAGTAAATATTGGTGTGGGGCTGAGCTTGCTAAATTCTTCTAATTGTGCAAAATTCCTCTGTGCTCTATAATCTTTCTATTCAAACATATTACAAATAACGAATAAACATTCAAAAAACTTTACAACAGGTGGTGAACCGGACAGGTAAGGCGTTGATTAAATAATTCGCTATTTACCACCAAACATCTAACAAATAGATAACAGCTGATGAGTTAATCCAAGCCATGCCTTTGATATTTTAATGTCTACTTCAGCCTTTTTAATGACCACCTTTTAGCTGTTATTTAGAATACTAATTAAAATTTAAATAATTGCTGTGTTCTTGCCTAAGTATGATGACGCATCACCGGACCACTTTTTCATTTCAGATGGCCGCCATTGCAAATGACAATATTAAGTGACATTTTTTCTTTTCACGAATAGTTTCTTTCTTTGTTTATTTTGTATATATTATGTTGTTTATATATTTGTTGCGTTTGCAAAACGTAACAATAAAATAACTAAATAAAACATTGCATGGCGTTCTATGGCGAAAGGAAAATATTTCAAAAGATGATTATATGTATAGTTAATTTCCATAAAAAAATATCATATAATTAATGATCCAATTTTTAACTGCTTTACAGATATTCAAATTTTATATTTTTCTTAATTTTTAGCGGCTCTGTTGCATATCCACTGAAAAAAGTTAAGTCAACATATGTTATCTCTAATTCATCAAATTAAAGCCGTAACAGTAGTAAAGTGAGCGTGTTTTTATTTACAGTAATGTTTACTAACGAAGAATATGCGAACATGGTTTTTACGTGATTGTCTAGCTAATAGTAATGCACTTGAAGCGGTTAGGTCATATCAATGCCGATTTCCAGAATGACAAATTCCCAATTATAGAACATTTGTGAGAATTTACGAAATTTTAAGAGAAACTAGCCACTTCCCTCGTTTCCTTTTGGACTCCGCGAAACCCAGACCTCCCACCTCTGGATTTTTACGCTTGAGGTCACCTAAAATCTCAAGTGTATTCGCTACCCATCAACTCCATCGAAGAACTGATGAGGCCAATACGAGAAGCGTGCAAATCCATGCGCGAAAATCTGCGGGAAATTGGTCGCGCTCTTCACTTTACTTCTCAACGAAGCAGATTATGTATTCGAAAGGAGGGGGGCACATTTTGAATTGTTTTTGCATTAAACGTATCAATAGTTAAACTCCATTTATGTTATTTGCGTTTAGTATGTACTTGGATAAATTTTTGACAATCAACAAATTGTCTGCAAATCAAGAATATTTAGTGCAATTTTCGAATATCTCTAAAACAGGTAAAAATCAGACCATTAGTTATACAGGGTGTTCATTTCAAAACGGACCACCCAAATTATCTTTTTATTGGGAGGAAAATTTAAAATAGGACAAAAGTCTAGATATTTAAGGGAAAGTTTAATTTGACATTAGAGAGAATTGTATCAGTCACCTCCTTATCCTCAGCTACCCTCACTACGATATTTTAACTGGCACCCCCCATCAAGTAGAAGGAAAAATGTGTATTAATGCAAATAGCTTATTGAAATTAAACAATTCATTGTATTAAATAAATATGAACCATTGTTAGCGAGAGAATGATACAGTTTGTTTAGAGAATGGCTCAACGAACGATTTTCGGAAAAATGAATTGATAGAAGAGGTGCATTAAACTGGCTAGGTCCACCTCCAGATTTCAGTCCACTAGACTTTTTCTTATGGAGTTATTTAAAATGTTAAAATGTTAAGAACTCCATTTGAAAGTATTCAAGAATCAAAACAAAGAATTTTCTAGGAATGTAGAAATATTACTAGACAAACTTTGGCAAATGTTCGTGAAGAATTTGAAAACAGGCTTTTTATTACTTCGCTAATAACGGCTCATTATTTGCTTTCAATAAGCTATTAGCACTAGTATATATTTTTCCTTATAACTTCCGACTCCATTAACCGATTACAGTTTTCTTGGTACAGTTATATAGCAAATTGAATTTCACTTGTGATGATGTGTCACTCCGTGGGGGGGTCATTTGAAATATCAAAGTGAGGGGTGACTGATACAATTCTCTCTAATGTCAAATTAAACTTCCCAGTAGATATCTAAATGAACGTTTTTTATTATTTTTTAATTTTCCTTCCAATCAAAAGACATTTTGAGTGGTTTGTTTTGAAATGAATACCTTGTATGGCATTTTTATTGAAAATGAGCTATATGTATAATCATACCTTGAAATATGTTCCTCTCGCCGAAGAACACCCTGTATAAAATTTCCATGCAAGGAAAAATCAAACTTATTTTTTATTGTTTTTCAGTGCGTAATTTTGAAAAATTGTGATTTAAATTTTTGTTTAGTAGTTAAAAGTGCGAGATCGGTAAAATTAAATTTATAAAACTACTAACTTAAACGAAAGGGGAATTCGTACATAGTTGCCAAAGATTTTTGTCTCGAAAGTAATATTTACCTCATTTAAACTTCTTTTCTAAAGCTGAAATTGTCAAACTAGTTTAGGATTCGCTTAACATACTCTAAATTTCTTCTTACTTAACATCTGCTCATTAATAATTTTCTTCACTTAATACATTACTCAAAGATTTGGTTGGCTTTTGTCGATTTTTTTCTGAACGTGACAACAGTAGTGAATCAAAAACAACTGCTCTACAAAATTGAACAACAATCATCACATAACTTTGAGGCTTTTTGGCATACACTATTTTTCAATTTCTGCATAAAACTCATCACAAATAATCAAATTCTAAAGATGAATTTATGCAGCAAACAACATCAGATAAAATAAAATTTTAAAAATGATAAATATTAATAAAGAAAATATATGAATATAATGATGAGAAATAATAAAAAATACAAAACAAAATAAGAGATGAAGTGTTAATGTGAAAAGGTCAATTACTATAAGAAATAAAAAAATATTTTCGCCAGACGCTGCTCTTGATTTATAAAAAATAGCAATAAATAATTTTAAAAAAACACAAAATAAATTACCATCAAGAAAGTTATTTTATTTTCGTGTTATTTCTTATTTTTGATTTTTCCACATAACCTTTAGATTTTTTTACCTAAAATACTCACATAACAATTCTTTTTTTTCCAACTTGAGCTTAAGTTCCTCAACAGTGCTGTTTTTAACGAACTTCTGGACCCCTGAGTTGGACTCCTGCAAAAGACGAATTACGTGAAAGCCCAAAAATAATTCACAATATTACAATTTTCCCATATTCCCCAATTGAAAACATCAACTTTGAGTCACTTTCCTGCAACTCCTCTTCTTTCAAATGTTTATGAGGCAATTCAGAAATTTCTCTATTGCCATTAGTTGCAACGAGATCATTGTGATCCTCATCCATATGTCTTTAAATTTTTTTTTTTTTTTTAAGTGTCCTCGTTTTCAACCTTCACAATCCCGTTTCACACCCTCACAACTCTCTAATTGAACAGTGAATCGAACACAGGTACTGTAACCAAAAAAATGAGTTCAGGCAGAACTAAAGTGGGTCCTATAGCTTGAACAAGTTTCATAAAGCGTGACTGTTTGCCATGTTCTGATAAGATCTTTTTATACAAATAGGCAGAATGGCTAATGAGAATTACGACGAGAAAAATACGAAATTAAATCCCATCTACTGTATACTAATTAGCGGATAAAATTGGCAGAATTGAGAAAGGAACTAATAAAAAAAAATCTAAATTTATTGAAAATTTATTATAGGCACCCCATAGAACAATGTGCATTGCCGATGAAGGTTATGATTACATAAGTGATTATTTAGGATGCATCATATGGCAAATTACCTAGATAATTAGATAGATAAAGGCATATTAATTGGGAAATTTGTTCATGAAGTATGACGCTTGTTAGGAACACACCCCGTCTGTTTACTACACACTTCTATCTTCAACAATTACCGACAAATATTATAGCACTCTAACAAAAGGAAAGGTAATATTGACAAACAACCGGATTGTTTATTGTAAAACCAACTGGGGTCTTAATTGTCACCAATAGAACGTCCATTACAAGCAATAATGGGGCATTACATAAAGCCACGTAGGATTAAATACATGGTGTGACTAGTCTTTAGTGGGGTAATTAAACTTAATGATGCCCATACGGGCTGCTAAGGCATCTTTAAACAGATATTCGTGTAGATGAGAAATGTTATGTAATGTTTAGTGTTAGGCATATTGCTCAATATTTACATTCCAGTTTATTATACCGGGTCACACATAAAGTACTCATTACATGGAAAAAAAAATTATCTGTAAATTTAGGTCATTTTGGGTTTTGCCTTTCGGTTTTGCTTCAAAAATAATAGAAAATTGCATTGGAGTGAAAAGAGGAATGACTCCCTATAACTGTCAAATTGCAATTTTTTTAGGAAAAATTCCCAAGTTTCTTAATTTCTTATTTTTTATCCATATAACGACATTCAATTTTCTCGGACAATCTTAAATTTTTAATTTTTTTTTTGTATTTTCAAGACATTCAAATTGGTTTATTATGTCAAAGTAACTAGTTTGACGCAATAGAATTATTATCAAAAATTGTTTGAAAAGCAGTAATAAATAAACCTTTAAAGAAAATTTAAAATATTAGGTGTACAACTTTGCTTCCGCCGTTTTTGAATAGATGTATGTAGCGGTAAGTAATGATCGAAATAAATAACCCCATGTGGGCATGCAGGAGCCTTGGGCACCTGTTAACATAACCTCATAAAAATATTAGTCTATTTGTGTCTTCATCATAAAGTTATTCGCAATTGAAAATGTCAGTGTACGAGCCAAATTCTCGTCATTTGCGGGAGGTTTTACTTTTCTGCTTCAATATGAAGAAATCTGCTGCTGAGGCTCATCGAATGCTCTCAGATACTTATGGGGAAGCCACTATTAGTGAAAGGACATGTCGTGAGTGGTTTCAGCGCTTCAAGAACGGTGATTTTCACGTCGAAGACCAACATAGCGGTGGAAGAAAGAAGGTTTTCCAAGATGCGAACTTGGAAGCATTACTTGACGAAGACTCGTGTCAAAGTCAACAAGAATTGGCACAATCATTGGGAGTGACTCAACAAACAATCTCAAAACGCCTCAAAGACATGGGAATGATTCAGAAGCAAGGATATTGGGTGCCGTACGAGTTGAAACCAAGAGATATTGACAGGCGTCTGTTCGCTTGTGAACAGTTGCTTGCAAGGCAAAGACGGAAGGGATTTCTGCATCGTATTGTGACTGGGGACGAGAAATGGGTTCATTACGATAATCCCAAACGCAAAAAGACTTGGGGATATCCCGGCCATGCTTCCACGTCGACGGCCAAACCGTCTATTCATGGTTCCAAAATCATGCTCTGTATTTGGTGGGATCAACTCGGCGTAATATATTATGAGCTGTTACAACCAACTGAAACAATCACAGGTGCTCTTTATCGAACCCAATTAATGCGTTTGAGCCGAGCATTGAAAAAGAAACGGCTGCAATACAACGAGAGACATGATAAAGTGATTTTGCAGCACGATAATGCTCGACCCCATGTTGCGCAAGTGGTCAAGAAATACTTGGAAACATTGAAATGGGAAGTCCTACCCCACCCGCCATATTCTCCTGACCTAGCTCCTTCTGATTATCACTTGTTTCGATCCATGGCACATGGGCTAGCTGACCAACACTTCCGGTCTTATGAAGAAGTAAGAAATTGGATAGAATCGTGGATCGCTTCAAAAGATGTCCAATTTTTTCAACACGGGATTCGTATGCTGCCCGAAAGATGGGAGAAAGTAGTGGCCAGCGATGGACAATACTTTGGATCCTAAAGGTATAATTAGTTTTTTACAATAAAATCGCGAAATTCGGAAAAAAAACGGCGGAAGCAAAGTTGTACACCTAATACATTATAGAGGCTACGCACGCCTTTATGCAAAGTTGATCTAGATTATTAAGCGAGTATTCAGGTCAATTTATTGCGGTATTTTTGTATAGCTAATTAATACAGAAATAGACTTGTAAACAAATATCAGCCTAAAATGGCTACATCATGTAACCATTTTACTATTAAATAGACAAAAAAGACGAGGAACTTGAAAACTGGCACATGAGTAAACAATAAGAAATTAAAGAACTTTTTCTTTATGGTTTTTCCAAATGTTGAAAAATAATAGTTAATTTTAAAATTTTTAGTAAAAAAGTTACCATTTCACAGTTATTCACAGGATGTTTCAAAATTGTACTGCACTATTTGAGGTATGTATTCTTTAGTACAAAATAAAAAACAAATTTATTTAAGTATGTGTCTGATCTCGATTGATAGGGGTGTTACAGAATGTTAAAAATTAAGAAAAAATTAGGTTTTTATTTTATTGTGCTTGATTTAGTGCAGATACAGCTTTTAAATTTTATATGCGTATTAAGTACAGGTGCTGCTTAAACCGAGAGTAGATTACCTGCAATTACTATGCAGGGCACTGTATTTTCTGAGGTTTTAGTCCATAAAATTCTTTTTAAAAATTTTCTCGTACGCCACTGGTGATGTGTTATATTTTTCTTCAGTTCTTCAAACTATTATTTAGATTTGATCTCTTTTAATTTTTAGTTGAATTCTGTTCAGTTCCTCATAAATTAATAAATTCAATCAAATCTACGGACTTCTGGTTTTCGAATTTTTTCTCAGAATTAAGGAATTCTATAACTCCTTATTGAAGAAAGAAAACCTTAATTTGCCTAAAAGCAATAATATTGATAAGGCGGCCCGCCAAACGTATATGCGAGGTCAGCGTTTTTTAGTGTTCCTTTGGATGTGTGTTCTTTTTAAACAGTTAGTCTGTAATATATCGTGTTGTAATCAGGTGCTCCCTTTTTTCTTTTTCTCACCCACTGAAGTAACCCTCAACACTCCTTGTCTCTCTTTACCCTATTTTTTGAAAATTAAACGGATTTCACAGTATTCGGTCACACGAATATGTAATTTGTCTAACATGAAAGATTAAGTAACAGTATAATACTGTGAAATCCATTCATTTTAAAAAAAAAGGGGTTTATTACAACAATTAAGGAATCATGGACTTCTGAAATTCCAAAAACTCTGGGGTCCGTAGATTTGATTGAATTTATTACTTTATGAATTTATAAGGAAACTGAACAGAAGTCAACCGAAAATCAAAAGAAAAAACATTTAAATAATAGAACGGAGAACCTAAGAAAAATATTAAAATTTACCAGTGGCTTACGAGCAACTTTTTTTAAAGCATTTTATGGACTAAAACCTCAGAAAATCCTGTATAGTAGTTAGAGACAATCTATTCTCGTATTAAGCAGCACCTTTTATTTAATTCACATATGAAATTTTAAAACTCTATTTGCTAAATCAAGGACAGTAAAACAAAAAATTTCTTCTTAACTTTTAAGAACCTAGAACTAAGCTATCCATCGAGATCGGACACATGTTTATATGACCTTTTTTTTATTTTGTACTAGAAAATATATACTTGAAATGTACTGTGCAATTCTGAAGTAGCCTATATGGTCACTTTTTTTTAAATTTCCATTTTTTATCATTTTAGAGTGAAGTCGGAAGGGGAAGTCAAAATTTGAAAAGAGATTCCATATGATGCGTTCTTTTTACATGACACTATATATTTATTGTTCAAATAATATTTATTGTACGTGTTATAGCTGTTTTCACAGACACAAATCTCTGAAATTTGTTTTACGGTCTAAACCAATATTAGAATTACACCTACAATTTATTTATAAAATTAATGTAATTAGGAATCATATTCCAACTTTCCCACGTTATTTGCAAATTTGTTAACAATAATACGTACGTTTCTTGCGTTGTAATGGCAAGAGTTGGCACAAAATCCACCAAGTGTATCGTTACGTAAAAGGAATGCAATAATTATGGAATTCGCTTTTAGATACCTAATTAACTGCTTTGCATATTGCATAAATGTCGGTTATATATTATCCACAAATCATGGCTGAAAAAGGCACTATATAGGCCTAAAAACTAATTTGAAACGGTCGACTACGTTGGCATTATGCCGCCAATACCAGCCAGGCTTATTCTTAAATTGCGAAATTGATATTTTCGATTATAATTGAGTTTATTGAACTGGATATGAAAAAAAGATGTAGATTAATAACAATTATACTGAGGAAAAATTAAGGCATGCAGCGTCGAGTAAAAATGATAGATTGTAGAGCAGTTTGTTAACGTCCCTGTTAAGACGCGCCTACACTGCTCGCACCAGCCAGTTACAGGCGTGAAAATTAGAGGTCGTAGATGTTGTTTTGAGTAGTGGACAAATTGGTCTAAATTCCTATCTTAGGAGTGTCTCTGAAACATCCAGGGCAAATTTATGGGGACATTCCTTGGGCCAAAATAAGAAAAAAGTTCGTGTAAACCTATATCCTGAGTCGCTTCATTTCAGGGTTCATCCAGAAATTTCAGAGGTGTGCCTACGAGGCTGATCCATTAAAATTTTACACAAAAATAATAACGCCCTGTAAATTTTTGCAATTTTTATAATTATTTTGAATACAACAATAAATATTCTGTTCCTTACTATTTATATTGTATTTTATTTCGTTTCCGAGATTAAAATTTTAATTCGAAATCTTGCACATCTCTGAACAAACTTAATAATTTTTTTTTTGGTTTTCACTGATTCGGAAGTAGAAAAATTAATTTTTTTGTGCTTTTTCTAGTATTCAAAATACATAAAAAAAAACATTGTTTGAAAGTAGTTGAATCTTTAGAAATGGGTTTGCAAGCTTTTCTGAGGGATGTAAAGGCAAAATTGAAGATCGGGGCCCATAAGTGTTTTCAACCATGGGCAACCGTAAACTTAAATAGTGAGACCTTGCCAAAAAAATAATCCCTAGAAACATCAAACGCCCGCCAGAAAACAAATAACGCTTCTTTAAAAAAAAACAAAAATCTGTTTCTCCAAACTCCAAATCCCCCCTCCCCTCCAAAAAAAAATATGAAAAAATCCCTAAATAACTTTCTCGTCCTTTAGAGAGCGAAAGTGAGGACGATGAGACATCACTTGAGTATATGCAGCTCCTGTGAGAGTCATTTGAAGAGAAAGGTGAGAGGAGGAGAAAACTTAATTCGAGGGTCTATCAAATATGAACCGCGTTTTCAGTTAGCATCACCATGAGTGAGCACAAAGTACACTCTCAGGCTGCACAATACGTTATTATCAAATTTCTTACATATAAAGATGTAAAATCAGCGGAAATCCTTCAAAGATTTGAAGTACATTTTAGAGAGACCTGTCTAAAGAAAACAGGTGTACGTATGACAAGAAATTTCCGGAGAGACGAAAAACAGTTGTGAACAAGCCTTATGCTCACCGTTCTCAGCCCAGTGTAGAGAACAACATCCCCACTGTTCGCCACTTTTTCGAACATGATTGCCGATTAACCGTTGCCCATATTGCAGGTGAGGTATGCATAAGCTATGGGAGTCCATCATTACAAAAGAGCCAGAGTTTCGGAAAAAATCCGGCAGATGCGTGTCTAATTTTCTGATTGACTAATTAACAGAGACAACAGCCAACCTGACTCGGAAAAAGTTGGCAGAAATTCATTGGACCATTGGAACGATCTCCCTACAGTCCGGACTTATCCCCCTGTGCTTGATCCGTTGAAAGAGGCACTGGGAAGAGAAATATTCAATAACGATGCAGGTGTTAAGGGCTTCGTGCGCGATTAGTTGCAAACACGTCCCGCTTCTTTTTACGGCAATGGACATTAAGAAATTTCCAATACGATAGGAAAAATCTATTCTTATATCAGAGAGATTATGTAGAAAAGTAATTTATATTTTTCACTTTTGGATTTTGTTCCAATAAATTTTTAAAAAGTAATTTCGATTCATATTTGATTGAATAAACGGAATTAACGCTTTAAAACGCGCAAAGATGGATTTAAATGATTATCACACACAATCCAATCTAAAACCCAAATCACTGCCCAACATCATTGAAGAAACGAGGAATGTTCCTTAAACACTCTGTATTTCGAAAACGAAGCGATTTTGAACATATCTTTATAGGAACATTTTTTCTTGTTTTGGCCCATGGAATGCCCCCTTAAATTTACGTCGTATGTTTAGTAAACATCCTGTATAGAAAAAGCATTTCATATCGTCATTGGTGTACCTAATTACTGAAAATTGCGTTTTCATATCTAAAAATGGAAAATAATCGGTAACAATGGGGATCACAGGCAAAGTCATTAAGTAGTATGGTTGTTAGAATATCGCAGTTAAATAAGTAGTATTCCAAGGCCGGTATACTGTTACTTACGAGCAAATACTATTATTGATGAATATGGGATTTATTGAGAGTATGCCCAAACAAGGTTAACTGCATTATTGTACTATACGTTAAAGCTATAGTGTTTAAACAAGTTGGTAGTATGTATTTCTTTGTGACTTTAAAAAGATATTTTAATGACTATAGACTTTACAATTCCGTTTCACAGCATTTATTGTCAAACTAAGCAATAAATTATCATCATCTGTTAGCTGACAAGAATTGGCAATAGAAAGTACATAACCGTATAACATCTAAAACAAATGGTCAATCTATACGTTTTTGCTATTATAAGTGCCTGCTTTATCTCGATCACTGCATATTTCATGCATTGCAGTGTTAGACTCTATTCGCAGTCTTATTATAGAAAGTATCAATTTTTGCTTCTGCATTTGTAAAACCAAAGTTTACGCTCCGCTTAGGTCTTCCCAGAAGCATTTATTTTTAGCCAAGAAAACAATAATTGCCCCTTAAGTTATGTGTAAATATTATTGTATCCTTAAAATCAGGAATGTAAACTAGGAAATGTTTGGTTTCGCTAATGGAATTGGCATATTCACAAGCGGTTTTATACCTCTGTCTGTTCCGCTTTAGATAGGTCTACCTACAGAGTAAAGTCCTCGGCAATTTATTCAAATATGGTACCAAAGTCAGGTGCGCGACATGAAAAACGTAATTTTATTACCGGAGAAAGTTTTTGCTGCTATCAGCAAACCCAATGAACCATGATTAAGAAGCTGCTGTTTCTGCTTCATTACCGAACAAGAGCGTATTACGAAAGTGGATGGACATGAGGATTGTAAATAATATTTCAAAGGTTATTTATTTATTCTAAGAATTTGTTTCAGGGAGTTTTTTGAAAAAAGTTTTTAGTCGAAAGATTAAAAAGAAAGTATCAACAAGATTATTAAATTTTTTATTAAATAATTGGACATTATTGTCATCGATACCATTTTTCATCATGGTCTGGATGATTGACCGATAATGTTCCGCTGCGACTACCTCTCATGCCTCTGCTCTACTTGCGTCTTCTGCATAAACTCTGCTTTCAATACGGATCCTTTCGGCTTTAAGACATATTCCTCTCCATTTCAACTATTTTCCTCAAATACGTCGTTACTGTCTTACTGCCTGTGTTCTTTCTCATATCTTAGAAAAAATTGTCATCTTGTTCCGGATGATTAACTGTTATTGATCCGTTGAGATTACCTCTCCACCCTCCGTTCTTTTTGCGTTTCTTACATGAAATCTGCTTGCAATATAGATCCTTCCGAATATATTTCTGCATATCTCACCTTCTTTCGTCGCATGTATTATCATTGTCATACCTCATATGTTCTTTCTCATGTCTCTCTTGCAAGGATTTATCTATTTGCATGGTTTGGATGATTAACTGATATTGATCCCTTCCGACCATTTCATCTGCCTCTGCTCTTCTTTCATTTCCTGCTTGCTATATGGCTCTTTTTGGCTTTAAAACATGGTTATTTATATTTCACTTCTTTCCGTCGCATGCATCATCATTGTTAATACCGCATATGGTCTTTCTCAAATTTCGCAAATTATCATCATGGTCTGGAAGACCTACTGATAAAGATGCACTGAACTACTTCGTCAGCTTCTGCTCTTCTTATGACTTCTGCATGAACCCTACTTGCAATATGGTTCCTTTTGATTTTGAGATATATTTCTCCATGTTCAGCTCCTTTCCTCACATGCGCCGTTATTGTCATACCGCGTTTTTTTCTCATGTCTCGAAAGAAATTGAAAAATGATTTTCTGGTAATCTTGCCAACTCGTTGCTGACGTGTGCCATAATTCTTTGGGTCCTGCTGCAGTTCAATCACGATAAGTGGCCCTCTGCTCTTTTATTAATACTTCTAATCTGTCGACTTTTTCGCATGTGAATATCATCGAAACGAAAAAGATTAATAATTTTAAATTTAACGAAAATGCCGGAAAAAAGATTTTTTGGAATGAACAAAAACAGTGCAAATAAGCATCGCAATCTCTGGCCTGGTGGTTGCCAGTAATGCGATACGAAAACAGTTAAAACTATTCCGATGGGTATCGAATATCGAATATCTGCAGAATTAACGTCATCTGCTTGACGAAAACTTGATGTGTAAAGCATTATGTAAACATGATGCATAGTAAACTTAACAGTCGATGACATGTGGGATGGTTAGTGAACTTAATGATAATATTTGCAACACCCATACGTAATTAACTACCAGAGATGAGACTGTGTCTTAAGGCAAGTCATTAACCTTTGGTTTTGTTAAGTACCTACGTAGATACATTGAACCGCTTCTTGCTTATAAACCACCCAATGCGAGTTGTTAGTTGCCTAAACGCTTCTTTCCAGAAGTGTACAAACTGACAACTTTCTTGACAACTAACTGACTCGTATTGTGCAATTATTGTCCAAGACGATTACTAATTGTTTCTTGTCTTTGTTGACAAAAACGGGAACGACAATATAGAAACTTTTATATAGGGTATTTTAAAAAGAAACGGCCGTAGGTTAAGGATGAATAGACCATCTAAAATGCAGTTAAAAGCAACCCAAATCAGGGCCTTAGCCTAACTCTTCTTCAAGATATACGCATTTTAATAAATTTCGCCGAAAACCCGACTTTTTTATTTAAATCTGCTATTTCTCCACTTCCTACCACTTAAAACACAAATATGATTACATTTTTAAAGTCCACATAATTTTTTTTATAAAATAGGATGGTTTTTGTCGGTAAATGTGCCTTTTCGGACCCAACGTAGCCGTCTAAAGAATTGGCAAATCTGAAACTCCACATTTCTTGGTATTAATCAATGGTAACTCCCACAATGAATTTCCCAATCATCTCTTTGAGGATTTAATTAAAATTGCCTTATTTTTTATACTTTTAAACAGTATACCCACTTTTGTGTTTGTTATTTTTAACTGTTTGGCGCGGTATTTCCAACCAAAATATTTTTGAGTCTTAAGTCGGTAATGTGGAATTTCAGATTTTCCTATTCTTTAGGCGGCTATGTTGGGTTCGAAAAGGCAAATTTACCAACGGAAACTATCCTGTCTTATAAGAAATTTAACGTAGATTTTTAAAATCTAGTCGTATTTGTGTTTTGAATAGTAGAATGTCCAGAAATAGTAGGTTTAGATAAAAAGTTGTGTTTTCGACGAATTTTACTAAAATTTATCTCGAAAAAGAATTAAGTTAGGGCTGCATTTAACTACATTTTAAGTGGTCTATTCACCCTCAACCTATGACTCTTTCTTCCTGAAACACCCTGTAGGATACTGGTGTGTACAGAGGGTGGTCTATTTAAGGGCCAGTTACAAATCCTTAATCGGCCGATAGTTCCACCACTTCTAAAAAGCCGATAAAAAAGACTGACGGATAGCACTAATGCGAAGAGGCACCCTAATCTGATTAAGCCAATTTTTTCTATTATGTAGTCTACGAGAGCCCTATGAGCATGTATTCTGTACGCGAAGCTTTTAAAAAATATATCTGGCAGTATATGAAATCGACAATGAGAGTCTGCAAAAGAACCATATGTGTTTTCACTCATTGGCTTCATCAGGCTTTCATAGAAAATAAATCAAAGTTGTGTATGTCCGAGGGTATACACAAATGCAAGATGGGAAGAATGGAAAGAAAAAGAGGGAACTACATGCAGGTATCGGTTATTCAGTCTTTTGTGGTAAAATCCAGTCTCACCAATTTCAGGGGCGAGGACAAACCCGTAGATTTGATTAAATTTATAAATGAATCAATTTGTGAGGATTCTGCCAAAAATCAAGGGAGATAAAATTTAGGTAATAGTTTGAAGAATTTCCGGAAAATAATAAAATTCACCAGTGATGCACAAACAAATTTTTCTAAAAGGTTTTTTGGACCAAAACCTCAAAAAATAAACCATCCTGTGTAGTAGTTGGAAACAATCTACTTTCATATTAAGCATCACCTATTACCTAATACGCATATATTTGAAAGCTCTATCTGCAGTAGACCAAGCACAATAAACTAAAAACCTAATTTTTTATTAACTTTTAACATTCTGCAGCTCCCCTATCGATTGAGATCGGACACATGCTTAAATGAACTTGTTTTTTTCTTTTCCATTAGAGAATACCTCAAATAGTGCCATACAATTCTGAAACCTCCCGTATTTCTTCGAGCATGCATAGCATGTCTGTGCACCTACTTTGATTGAATTGAAGATAGTGTGCAATTCCACGGCCATTCTACCTGTATGTAAGGCATTATTTTCAAATAAAAGAAAAGAAAAACATGTCTTCAGACACACGCAGCATGACGTGGGTGGACCTACTTTAACGCACCATGACGTGAGTGAACCTAGTTTAACGTGCCTGATGAAGCCAATAAGTAAAAACACATGTCTCCGGGTCGCCTAAAATATCTTTTCATTTCTACTTAAACGCTCGATTCCTGTGCAAACATGCCATCAACTTTTCTAACTGATACCTGGCAGTGGCAAAATTAATGGATTTCTTATTATAATCAAACATGCAATAAACCTACTTCCCTAGAATAAATATAGGTAAATTTGAAAACCAGTAATGGAACCTACATAATTTAACACTTAAACAGGTACTTGTTGAAAGAATCATATTTCTCTGCTAACATAGGCAGGGGCATAATAAAATCAGATACAATGGCTGTAATTACATGGTAAGGACATGTCTTGTAACCAGGAAATAAATTCTACAGGTCGTTAAGGTGCGCGTTTTGCCTATGTAATTTCAGTAGTTTTCTACTTTCCATTCCATGTAGTGTGGTCAAGTCGGAGACAAAAAATACAAAAATAGATATGAACCTCTCTGTTCTTTACGTCGGAATTGCCGTTTCCATCCTTATCTCGTTTTTTCCTGCAGCAGCAACAAAATAGGCACATGATCCACCGTGTGAAAAAACACCATGGGTAAATGTAACTATTAGGAACTGACTAACCGGTTTCAAAGCAATCCGAATCAAAAGTTGCCCGGTTGAATACTAATAAATAAAAAAGCCACACATTGGGACAAGGACGCTCGAATTTGCGTGTCGCTTTTCGCGCATCACCGTCTTTAAAAACTGCCAAAAATTGGTGTTGTTACTGCGATTACGTGGACTCTAAAACTGAAATCTATTTCTTTCCGATATTCGATATTAACTTGGCAGCTAAAGTTTTATCTGTTGCTGCCGACCTAAAGCAATAACACGCTTATTGCCTGCGATTATCGGAAACTTAAGAATAAACAGAAACAGACGTTAAATAACAATACTCCGAATCGGCTTAATAATAATTTTGCATTGGATGGTGTTAATACATACCGTGAGATCCAACGAATAAAAGTTCAAAACATGTGATTGTGGCAAAATCAAAGTCCGAGCGTTATCACTGCAAGCGCGCGATAAAGAAGCTGCCCTCTATCATCGTCTTTTTTCAACAAAAACAAATCACAGTCGATGCCGTTAAAACACTACAAGCAGCATAGTGCAAACACCCATCAAGCAGGCTTCGATTTGTTTATAAACAAAAGATCGAAGCAGGAAAACTACTCTTGCTTACTAAGACGAATCGCTACTGAATCAGAGTGAACGTGAACAAGAAAGCATCGCCGCCGCTGGCTGGTTTCTTGTGGCGGTGTTGCGCTCCCTCATTTTCTCTCTATGATAGAGGGGTGCCTTACCACTTGTTTCTTTCTCGCTCGGCAGTCGGCAAAAATTGATTTTGTGTTCTTTTTTATATATGGTTATTATTCATGAAAGGGGTAGCAATAACCTCTCTGGAAACCTGTTTTGTATACATGAATAGGGGGTTGGCGCCACTTAGTTTAATCGCAAATAACTCCGTACTAAAATAAATTTAATTGCTTTGTACTGCTCATATATAACCTTTATATTAAAAATCAGAGTAAAAATAGTTTTGATGTATCCAATAAGACTCTTTCAATTCTCAACAAAAAGATATATTTATATGTAAATTACTACTAAAAGTACATTCAGCATTACATAAAATAAACCCTAAGGAATAATTTATTGGTACTTTAATACTAACAGCTAAGTCAATCATAATGTCTTACCTTCACTGGTCTGCAACATACTCACAGAAGGCTTCTCAAGCAGACCCTCCTCCTGAAGGAAATGATCCGCATCAACATGCTTAATATAGGACAAAAATACATTGTAAAGCATTGTTACAGCATTAATGTAAAAAACTTGGTATTTCACGGGTATAATGTAGAAATTGATGAACTGAGTGGGCACCCACACACACCAATCTATCTAGAACTCAATATTTCCCCTCAAAACAACTTTTAATTTTAATATAAACTTGAACCAAAACATACCACATAAACATCCACAAACTTAGCTAGAATTTCATCATTCATTTGTTTCAAGTGCTTCATCTCCATCATTCCCATGCTATAAAAGAATGCCGCAATGCACACTGGGGACATAAAGAACTGGTCCAATCCAATTTTAATAAATACTGTTGATAAATCCCTTTTAGGCATAATTTTTGCTATATACAAATAATAGTAGTGGTGTATGGGACCCAGGCCCAAGCCCACAATGAACATCCTAGCTAAAATAAGGATATTAAAGCTTGGCACAAGAAGCAAATTAACAGAATCTTACTCATTCGACCATAATCATAACGTTTCAAGATTTTTCTTTGCCTGTACTCAATTTCTTGCTGGCAGAGGTCACCCAGCCACATAAGAACACCGGAACTTATAATATTGGTGTGCAACAAATATTTACCGAAAACTAGCGTGTGAAAGGTGCGAATGGGACTCAATTTGGGGGGTGAAACTGATATGCCCCGAGCCCTAGGTTTGTGGCAGTTTTTTAGACATTTTAGGAAACGATGTAAAATGGACATACCCTCAATAAATAGAGTTAGACAGGTTTTTGGGAAGTTCAATTAAATGACTAAGTTAGAATAATATAAAATCATTGAAATTTGGTTTTAAATTTAGGTTGGAAAAGAGGAAACTAAGAGACATAATTTGAGGTTAGATCGGCATTGCTTGTCATGTTCAAAAATTAAAAAAATGTTATGCGTCATTGACTAGCAAATATTGAAGTAGTCTTTGTAGACATTAGATGGAATTTTTTTATATGATTTTTTGTATTTCAACCTTATTCAATATGAAATTGGAATATTTAGAACAATCTGTTTTAATAATTTGGAAATTTAATAAAATTTGATCTTGATATGTCGTTTTTCAATAAATATTATTGTTCAGTGGTACTTTTGGGGTTCCGAACATGAACAACTCTTCTCATTCTTATCAAAATTCTGACTTTCAGACCAGCGTCCTCTGGAAAACTATCCTGATACCACATTAACAGTGACAGTGACGTTCAAAACAATGGCCGCAAATTAAAGATCGTAATTTCAATCGATTCCAGTGTTTTTTCCAATTTTCCTGTAAAATAAAATGTGATTTTTCTTGCCAAAGCTAGAAAAATGTGGACACCAACTAAAAGCAAAAAATATGGCGTCGGTGAGTGAAGAATTTACTCTCATTTGTCGTGTTTTGGGTTATGGAAAGCGCTCTCCTCCCCAGTCAACACAAACTGGAAACTTTTGCTTTTTCTCTATTTTATGTTATTTTTGTCGTTAGTTTTTTTAATTCCATACCCTCGGTAAACGCAGCTGAAGCTCTCCTGAAAAGAAAAGTTTTAATTACCTATTTATTCTCTTTGATAAGAGAATACTGAGAATATTATGTAGACCTAGCTTATAAACAAACAAAAACCATTAATTGCTTTTATCCTGCTGAAAAACGTTATTGAGATTTGAAACAATTTCATCAAATCACTCTCCACCAAACAGCATTTGCTCCTTTTTTAAGCTCAGGCCAGCAGCACAGCCATTTCCTGTCTGAGGTTCTTGTACTAAATCACTACTTCCTCTCAGCATATGGACATGACTGGAATGTTTAATTAGTATTATATTTAAATCTGTCTTATTTGGCCGAGGCAAGACCCTGACACTTGACTATAATTTTTCTATATCAATTAAAGTTTGAAGAATAATTCACCAAATTATTGATGCACTGGTAACTTGACCAGGAAAATAGGTTTCATGGAAGCAAAGTACATAATGAACTAATCTCAATGCTATATTTAAGTTAACAGAAATGTAAATGTGAATAATTTGAGCCTAACTTAGTCCCTAACTAGGCAAATTTCTTTTCAGCTTTTTAAATCATCAATATTATTTTTTGCATAATTTTTTATATGCCCAAGATTTTTTCCCATAGTTAAGTGAAGTCTTTAGTTATCATCTTAGAAGTTCTTCATTTAAATATTGATAATTAAAGTCGACTTATTTTGTTACTGAGGTTCCAAATTCATATGACAAATTAGCAATTTTTATTTATTAAATCAGAAACTCATCTAGAATAGTATGAACTGAATAATGTTAACCTTGGCCACCACTGATACCAACACTCCTTCTCTATTATTATTTACAAGTATATTTTTGTTAATCACAATCTCAATTAAATATGGTCCATTCACATTGTTGAATTATATCAGCCCAGAAATTTTTTTTTTTAATTTCAGCCATATACAATTGGAAAGCTGACAAACGCTTTGCTTTACCCTTGGAAATAGGCGACACCATTCAAATCCTTGAAGAATGCCAAGGATGGTACCGCGGTTTTGCTACTAAAAACCGCGCCTTTAAAGGGATTTTCCCACAAAATTATGTATATTTAAAGGTACTCATTATAGGAAGTTGAAGTGGAGCATTAAATTTAAAATTATACCCCTCTTTGTAGCCCTGCAAAGTGGACAATGAAGGGCTCTTTGAAAGTGTGGTGCCACTGGAGGACCCAGTGGTGCGCGAGTTGAGTTTAGTGCTACGAGAATGGGTCAGAATATGGAAGGATTTGTTTGTAGTAGGTTTTTAAATGAACAAACGAAAATTGGCAATGTAGCCTGGTGTTTGTTATAGCAAAGGAATCAGTACAAGTTCGATACTGTAGGCAAAGTAATGCGAGACCTGTTGGAATGGCGAAGGCAGCTGGTTTCAGGGACTTTGACTCATGACCAAACCAAGGAGCTCAAGATGAAAATCATACAAAAAATTGACTGGGGAAACAGGTGAGTGTGGAAAGTTGATTAGTATTGAGCTTATCATTATGGGCTAACATTTTTGTCATAATGGGTGATTATTATATGATTATTGGCAATTTTATTGCTTCACCGAGTTGCACAATTTATATCAGGTGTACATACTATGAATGAAACTTAAGTCATTTTTAGGAATTGTTTATTGTCGTAAAAATATACCTTAGATTAGACAATTGAGCTATTCTTAGAAATTATTAACTAAAAAGCAGTCTTAAGGCACTAATTTACTGCTAACTATGAAATGGATATGTGTAAATTCTCATATAAAAATGTACAATAATATAAATATTGCGCAACTTTGACAATAATAATAATAATATCTAATTATATCTAACTGATGCGTAAATCAGTAAAATGCAACTAAATCTAACTAGTAAATGCGACTTCTGATACCTTCTATATCTAAAACTTAACTGGTGGTTTACTTACTTTTATATATACAGGGCAGTTTCGGTAAACCACCTCTAGTGTGCGGGACTTCTCTGCTGCTCCTTATAATAATACACAACTACGTTTAGACCTTAACATCTAGGAGATTAACAAGTTAAAAATTGCCATCACAATTATAATAATATCGTCAAAAATAATAAGTACCTTAAGTTTATAAAAAAAAAAAATTCTATCGTATTAAGTCTCAGTTTCCTTCCCGATTTTTTCGATTTCCGGATACATGTTACTCATCTCGATAGTGCTGGGGGCCGAGGGTAGGTTGCTGTTGCTGCCGAAATTGAGTCTGCGCACAAACTCATCCAGAATCTCCCCAAATACTAGCAAATTCATATTTTGGCCGAGCAAGTGAAGGAGCAAGAAGTCTCCCACCTAAATTATAGCAAAAGTTTGGCATCAATGAAATATTAAAAAAGAGATAATATGGGAGCTTCAACGGATTATTGAAATGTTGATAACAAAAGGAAATTTTCAAACTTTTTTTTACCTGAGTTTTTCGGATAATGGTGTCTACAGCGTTGGGAGCGCCGAACCTGAATCGTCTCTTCAAGATGGTCTCCCTAGTGCTGGGCAGCAAAATCACAGCTGCTGAATAGACTATAGCCAAGCCAGACAATATTGCCAAAATAATAAACCAGAACCATAAGAAAATATAGATTTTTTCGTTTAAGATGTTTAGAGCCAGGATGCAGAGGGCGTCGTGACGTTGGATGGAACCAGAAGGACCAAACTATAAATCAAGACACTTTTATTACTGATGTTGGATGTAGTTATTAATGTAATAACCTTGTGGAAGGTGCATTTTGTCACCCTAGGGAAAACCGCCACCATGGGGTCTGTTCGGTTTTCTTGATTCATATTTGAAAATCTCACTACATCAGTGCCATAGTTCATAAAGGCCCCTCCAAGGAACTTATCAGTCATCACAATGTTCACAATCTACATAAAATTCTTCAGAAATTACCTCTAGGCTCAAAAACAATATCTGATACTTGCCACATTAACAAAATTCAAAGCTTCACACAAAAAGTATCCAAAGGCGTAGGTGTTATGTTGATGCATAGTTTCCACCAAATACTGCACCAACCTATTTTGCCTGTGCTCTCGCTCGGCCTTTTCACCAATCAGCAGGCCTCGCAACCCCTCACTGATCATGCGGATCTTGCCCTGTTCCCAGTTTTTCCAGAACCAATGGGGCACGTAAAATACCACACCCTAAAAAGTGTTTTCATTCATGAGGTAACGTAAAAAATAAACTAAATTTGCCTGGAAGAAAAGCACGAATGGCACCCATTGGTAGTAGCTGTGATAGCGCCGTTCTTGGTTTTCGTTGCCAAGCCCTGGGTGTGCCGTTTCGGTACCAATGAGTTTCCCTTGCTCATGGGGTAGGGTGAAAGTGTATGTGATCCAGCAGTAAGTGTTGATCACGTGGCCTGGTACTCCGCGGTCATTGATGCATTGGATGGGATCACCTGGATGTTTGAAAATTTATGTTAATTAAGAGCTGTAGACTTACCAATCAAAAGGTAGAATCTTACATATCCTCACACTTTAGTTTTTCAAAAAAAAATTCAATCTAGATTATCATGACATGAAACACAGCAACCTTCAATATTATATTAAGTTGGCAACGAATTTCTTATAGATCCAAAGTAGATTTGAAGCATATGCATTTTGGAACAGCATTGCGTCTGAGTTCCAGATTGTAGAAAATCCCTTGAGATCATAGAAATCACGCGTGCACCCCCTGTATTTGTTATTGACAGCAGTTGTATTTGACAAAGGAACGACATTACATACTTAACGTTTGTCTTCTTAATAATCAAACATTTCGTTTATTTTGTAACATCAATTCTCAAGTTCAACTACTGCGTTTTTATGGCCTTGAGGGATTTTTTTTATTCGAACATAGAAAAGTTTCCAATTATTATAACAGTGGTTGCTGATTAAACATCTGTAATTTCCTAGTATGGGAATCTTTGAAATTGTACAAACAAGGCGCCGAAATGTAGGTTAGTCTGGTTTGGAAGCGCGGTTTGGTTTTCTCTCTATGAACCAGTTTTTTCTTAAGAAATTGACCTATAATGAGTAATCTCGCATAGTGCGATTTAAAAGGATGTATGTAACATTAGGGGTTAAATTGTTAAACCTCTGATAAGTTTACCAACAGCACACTTTCAATAGAATCATGGCAACAATCGTCTATTTCAAACCTGACAGGAATAGAATATGCTTCTAATAGATTTACCAGTATTTCAATAATTGGCTTTAAGGCTCAGTTGTAGACTCTAAAACTCGACTTAAAATTTAAGTTTCGGATTTCACATATCCTATATCTATAGTTTATCTCTCAAATCTCCAGGTCAACATCAGATTGTAGGGAAAGTTTTTAATAAAATCATATGAATGTTTATAAGTGATGCAACTTACCAATAAGATTGTTGGCAGTGACAATAATGCAACAAAGGAACAAAATGGCGGATGTGACCCTGTAGTGAGTCCTGAAGATCATATTGTCAATCATGGCTTTGTCTACCAAGAAACGGACTTTGACAAAGCCCGCCACAGCGGACACCATCCCGAAGACCGTCATTTTGAAGGGTTATTAGCGCTAAAATTAGGAAAAGAAATGAATTAAGAATCAAACACAAATGGATCGAATTTATAATACAGGAAATAGTGATTTTTTTGGTTGAGTGACTGAGAATGTAAATAAATGTGATATAGTGCTGATGATGATTAATTGACTCTATAAAGTAATGTGCAAAGAATTGTTATTGCAGTTAATTTTGCTAGTTGGCAGTAACAGCAGTAAAGGAACACTAAAGGCAATTTTCTAATGAGGATATAACGAGGAACAAATTAACGCCCACAAATGATTTGCACTCTTGATTCCAATTTTGATGTAAATTCCATGATTAATAAATTCAAAATACAGTGAAAAAAGACAACTGTTAGCCATAAAAAAATCAGCACGGTTAACGATTAACAGTGGTTAAAGATTATTATTGGTTGTCCTTGTCATCATTAGAGATAATTTTGTACACTAAATCAAGTACTATGAGGCATGGTAAAAAGCTTATATGGAAGGATTTCCTGTAAAGTTATCACCGCTGTTGTAAAATCTTAGACTGTAATTGCTGCGATAAGCACGTATGTAACACTAGGAAAGTGTAATATCAACAATTATTTTTGAAACTGGTTGGACGTGGCACATTAGCAGGCCTTTGAGGCTGGAAAAGAGCCTTTAGAGAGCTTTAATGGACTTAAAGAAGAGCTATGGTTTAAATCGACTACGGTTTAAATCAACATACTTTGATTTAAAACACAATTAATATAAATGCGAAATAGTGATGTCATGCAAGATTAATCAACCAGGCAAATATCGGTTGCACCTGGAGGACAATTTCTAACCATAATCTGTGTCAAAGGCAGTAAGCTCCCTTCCATACAGTGATGATTTTTCTTTGTAATGAGAAGCCTAAAAAATGTGGCTAATAAATATTAATTTGGATAACCTTTGAGGTCAAATAATTCAGTTAACAAGTACTCGCAGCCATGGTTCTAGTTAACTCCCCAATGGCACAAATAATATTGTGCAGAAATTGTTAATTTCCTTTAAAAGTTAAATCCAACCACTTAGAAACAATCAAATAATATATGCGCGTTAATACAGCTAACGAAAAATCATTGAAACCACGTATTAATGCCCAATTCATTATGATGCATCTGCTAGACTTTAATAGCGGTTTTATTGACTATTATTGTTTATCTCCCCTATGTGGTACACATTTAGACTCAATTCACATACCTTCAACTTCAGGAAAATCTATATACGTCGTTTACAACCACGACGATTCACTTTTAAACGAAATTTTAGTGGAAACTAGTCACGTTCACTGAAATCCAACGGTATCCTCAGGTAGGTAGGTAGGTATGAAGACAGTAGCACACCCAAGAGGAACTGAAGAAAGGACTGCTTTATGACGGGTAATGTGCAGTAAAGCGGGTTTTCGTGTAACCTTTTGGGGATTTTATTGTGGTGTCTTGGGGCTGCTGTTGGGGTGCATTCTGCAAAGTGGTAATCGAAGAGTGGTACCGCGATTATGCTATCATTCGGTACGTTGTAGTTAACTGGCGAATGGTTCTTTATGTTCGTAGCGTTGTAATGCGGCGTTGTCGAATCGCCTAAGCAGCGTTTCCTTTAAATTGTGGTACCAGTAGAAAAATACCCAACGATCAGCAATGCCTTGCAGTTTGCTTCGGGCTGAAGGCGTAGTAATTTTAATGTTCAGATAATCAGTAACAGGAGGTTCTAACTGATTGATCACTCGATGAAATTTGAGGTCGCCTTTCCTTCTCCCCTGTTAGAGTTATAAACGCTTTCGATTATAGAGTCAGTTAGCAAGAATCTCTGCTAGTACCTTGGGTACCTTTTCCCTTAGTCGCCGCCATTAAGGAAACTTTATTTTGAATGTGCCGTTTTCAGTACAATCTCCGATAAATCGAAGTCAATCCGACAATGTGGCCCCTCTGCAACTGGAAGTATAAACCCGTGGGGACATTGCATCTCTCGCTCGACCATACGCGAAGAACCGGTTTCTTTCCCTCTCTTCACAAAGTTCTTTCCACCCATTCCATGAGAGGAATGTGGTCATTTTCAACTGAATGCACAAAGGGCCATAATTCGAAGAAATAGAGGCACTTGCATTTTGAATTATCTCTGCCAGAACTATTGACTACTGTTAAACGGTGTCAATGGATACTAATTGACTAAAGTAGCTGGTGGTAGCTGTATGACATGGATTTAGTGCGGGTACCACGTCGACCAATTTGCTTTCACTGGGAATATATTGAAGTTTCGAGGGCTTTATGTTATAATTTAATATTTTTATGTGCGTTTGCACAGCTTTTAATTCAAAATAGCCTCAAAGATCTTGCTCAAGGGAGCCACTGTTTTGTGTATGTTTACTTTCGTATATCTGCTGCTCACTCATCGTACGATAGGGAAATCTACCAAGGCGTACACAAAAATACGCATACTTTTTTTCGTTAAACCAAAAAACATCAATCGCTAAAATTCCTTCTATGACATTTAAAATGGGCATTTTCATGATCTCTTTAGTTTTTCTTTGCTTCCCAAATTGATTGCGCGAAATTATGGGTTGTTTTACAGGCGATAAGCATATACCTTCGGAACCCCTTCGTAGCTATCTGATGGGTGCCGTGTTGTAATGACGTTATTCGAGTTGTTGTCACACAGTGGGAGTAAATGTCGATACATATAATTTAATAGGACACTATCAGCAGCTTATTTACTAAGAATTACATTAAAGTTTTATTTTTTGCGTTATGCCTATTTAATTTCCCTAATTTTTATTCAGTCACTATTTGTCCGAGCCTAACTATTTTAATTATTTTTTATAGTCCATTTGGAAATGTTTGGCAGCACAACTAAGGGTCTAAAGCCATAAAACCCCGATAAACCAGTGTCGTTTCACATTTTTAAAATGAATTTGAACATTACCAGAAATTTAAAAAAAATTATTTAATTTCAAGCTGTACCCTTCCTAAACTCTGCCACTGGTACTACATTTCATCAGCACTACTATTGTTTAAATTTTATGACCTATTGTGTTTCTTAAGGGTCTAGGGTAAGCACGACCTTAAATTGCGAAAATTGCCTGTTTACTATGGAAAGCGTCCATTGTCTTTTCAAATTTTGGCGACTCACCCTGTTAGTAAAAATTTGTGTTTATTGGTGTTCTGTGCTGCCAAACATTTTCAAATAGACTATACCTATTTGTTGAAAAATCTTTATTCGGTGCTTTGTTCCACTATTATGCGTTCATAAATTTTACATTTTGGGAGAATTTTCGCACCAGTTAAGGAAACTTCCTAGTCTTGAAGCAATTTACCTAGCCGCATAAATTGCCTTTTACCGAATAGAAACATTTATTACGGGCCTATGTCCATATTTGCTGAACTAATAATTATTAAAAATTTAGCACACGATTTTCGCCGCACCATAAGGTACTCAATAATTAGTATGTAGGAACTGATAATGCGGAATACCTTCGCAATGAAAACCGTGACAATTTTCCAATACATTAGTCTAATCTAAGTGGAGGTAGATAAAGGCCTCATATTTGCATTAATGTTACTAATATTGTCTGAACCATTGTCTAAGGTGAAATTGGACAGTACTTGCAAAACGCTCTTTTTGCTGTGTGTTGTGTGTAAACACGCGTCGTAAATAGGAAGTGTGTTAAGTTGTGAAATCTATATTGGAAGTACCTGCTTAATAGGTTTTTAAGTAGTCTATCTATAGTAGCATTTGAGTAGTATAGTGAATGCAAGTGAACCATGAAGCTCAAACGCAGAAAATTATTAAGAGGAGTGGCGTCCGGGAAGAAAAATTTTTGCTGTCTCTTTTTTGGCTATAGGTATGTTGCTATGATACTTTGGGTAGATGCCATTTGGCAGTCGTGCGGTACCACCGTCAGCACGGTTTCGCGAAGATGCGATTGACCTAAGACAAGGGCAAGTAAAGTCTACAGCTGATAAATATTCGTGATGACACGACATTATAGTTTTCCCAGAAACCTTTGATTCTTTGGTTTCATGCATGCCATGATATTACTAGAGAGACATAAATGTGCAAAATCGTTGTATGCTCATTTCAATGAACTTGCGGAATGCGTACTGTGCTTGAATGCTAACTATCTTTCACAACTGTTATTATTACACAGATTACCAGGTGGGATTAAATTCTAAGTGTATCTACGTTCGCGCTATTAGGAAGGTGCCAAGGTCAGTTGTGTTCAGTCATCTTCAGACTGACTTTTACTTATTAACGTGAGTTGGTTCCGCGTAAAAATGCTCTCAACAACCAACTTAACCAGAAGAATTAACCATTGGCACAATTACCTTTAACGACCGTCAAGCTTTTCCGCAAATTAAAACTTGTTTCGTTTCAATCACTCGCGTTGTATCGCCCAGCGAGACATACTGCGGTCGGTTTTGGGTACCATGGAAGACCACATACAAGACGTGATCGCCCGCAAATACTCCAGCGCTAAATTCATCATGATGTGTTTCATTAACGAAAGTGTCAATATGTATTTGCACTATAATAAGGTCAAGAGATTACAGCAGAGGTCGTCTGGGAGCACCCCAAAGAAGAACGGCCCGTATGTATATCTATATTACTTATTCCCCCTCCCCAAAAAAAAATGGTTTAAGTTGAAATGATAAAAGCGAATACTTGCGAAATTGTAATGACCTCGGGAAATTTTCAACAACTCGGCAATTATCTAGACATTGTCTGGAATGGCAAGAATCACCCTTAAAATTAATTCAAGAATTTTTTTCTGGACTTGGTGGCACGGTCTGAGTAACCTAAAGTGACTTGGTCAGCCCTGTTAAGAGTTTCCTGAGGATTTTGAACATCTAAAATGTTCTTATTAGTATCAGCCTCTCTTCCCTATGTCGCCATTTGCGCCTCTTCGCCTTAAATTGTTGTTTATTGGGTCATTAAATATGCTTTAAAGCAACTGAATATAGGAGTCCACACTGAATTTAATATCTGCTACAATATGAAGTAATACTATAGCTGACGTCATAAATACTCATAAATTGAGCTGCCATGATGGTAACAGAGTATTTTTTCATTTACGTAAGCCTGCCTCACAATCGCACTCATGGTGTAAAATGCACCATAAGCGCGATTTTATACCACTGATGACAGAAATTCGCAATACGACCGACTTTTTTGACTGTCCTTGTTTTACTAAAACCTGATGCAACATGCCAGACAGGCACAGGTAGCACTCAGCAGCATATTTCCTGGGTAGTATTCAGCATATTGCCGCTCTCAGTGTGCACTCTTTGGATATCTGATTTCGCCATAAAATATGACACTTTTGGGTATTGGGGATATTTGGGGAATTTGTGAATATCCCATTCGATATTAATTCTACAAAGTTATAAATCTCTGAGCGATTTGAAGCGATCTGAAGGCATGTTTTTGAGATTTATGAATAGCCTGAAGAGTTATTTTCCTGTAGTGTATATTTGATTACCCCTCGCTTAGTTCAACGTTAATGTAATACAAATTTTAATTTTTGCAGGAAGTTAGGTTTGGATTTGGTTCCCCGCCAGGGGGCCAATATGGTGGAACCCGACTCTATGTCAGTAGTGGAGCTGTATCACGTCCATGTTGCTAGTGACGAAAACACTTCTGTGTCTGTAAGTATAATTTTTGCCGATCAAAACTTAATGTCTGACACCATGCTTTCAGGCTAGAGGTACAATAAAAAAGAAAGAACTGAAAAAAACCCTGACCCACCACTTATACTTCTGCATGCGCGATTTCGGCCACCACATCGGCGAAGACACCGAAGTTTACTTTTCCCTGTATGACGCCTCCAAGCAGAAGTACTTGAGCGAACGTTTCCTAGTCAAAATCTCCAAAGAGGGCTTCACGAACCACATCGAGAAGCTCCATAGCAACTGCACAGTATTTACTGACTTGGGCAACTCGGATTTAGTCAAAGACATTTACATAGTGGCCCACGTGATGCGAATAGGCAAAATGCTCTACTCGGACAGTTCCAAAAAGACTGAAAAGTCGGCAGGTCAGCCCCAATTGTTCAAGAGACCTCACGGGATCGGAGTGCAAAATATAGGCGACTTTTTGACTTCTAAATCGGAGGAAAATGAGGAAAAGGAGTTTAGTATGAAGGTTTTTCAAGGCGAAGACAAAGACTTCCACCAGCTGCATGAATTTATTATAAGACAATCCGGGAAATACTCGGCCCTCTCGGGACCTATAAATTACGGCATTATGATCTCGTTGAAGATGTTGCATGGGGAGTTGAGGACTATTAGAGAGGACAGTCCTATGTTGTTCAAAAACGTCAGTTTGACCAATAAGCTGGGATTCCCCGATGTTATAATGCCGGGAGATGTGAGGAATGATCTGTATCTGGTGTTGGATAAAGGGGAGTTTGAGCGTGGGGGGAAATCTACCGGGAAGAATATTGAGGTAGCAGTGGTAGTACTGGATGGGAAGAAGAATATTGTCAAGGTATGTGGTAATTATGGTGAACATTCACGAGGATTTTCATGATTTCTGTGCTATTGATTGTATTTAGTTCTAACATATTTTTTTTATTTGCCTGTTGCGTATTTTTTGTCCCAAAAAATCATTTTCTTAATCTTAGAATTGTTTGTGGGGCGCCTCTGGTATTGACGGAGCTAGCGAGTACAATTCCATGATTATCTATCACCACAATTCCCCAGCATGGGCCGAAAACATCCGACTGAAACTGCCTATTGATAAGTTTGCTGGGGCACATGTGCGATTAGAATACCGACATTGCTCAAGTACCTTACACATAGAAAAAACTTATTGAACGTTACTAACAATTTATTTACAGCACGTGAAAAAAATGATAAGAAATTGTTCGGTTTTTCCTTCATGCGCTTAATGGATAAAGACGCAGCAGCCGTCCAGGACGGCCAACACGAGTTGTACATTTACAAATGCGAAGATCCCTCCAAGTTAGACAATTGCGGGTATTTAACTTTGCCTGCGTTCGCCAAAGATTACGAGGGAAATCATGAAGCTAGCGGGCAATTTTCCAGGAGCCACAAGGAATTAGTGTCTATTAGAACGTTGCTTTGCTCGACGAAACTCACTCAGAATGGTCAGAGTTAATGGAAGTAAAAAAGTTTTTGTGTGAATAATTATTTTTAGTGGATTTACTGGCACTTCTGCAATGGAAATCCCATCCAGAGCGCATTCAAGAGTCACTGCAGCGAGTACTCAAACTGGGGGATGAGGAATTGATCAAGTTTCTGCAGGATGTCTTGGATGCTCTCTTCGCTTTGTTTTCTACGGAGGATGGCAATTCTACCCCCCACAGCGGGCTTGTATTTCACGTGTTAGTCTCCATCTTCAATCTACTAGATGGCAGCAAATATCAGCATTTCAAGCCAGTTTTAGACGCATATATCAAAAACCATTTCGCAGCTGCTTTGGTTTACAAGCAAGTTAATTTTTGCAATTATCGTGCTCTTTTTTATTTAGTGATTTTCTAGGGGTCTTCTTACCAGCGTCCAGCATTGCGCTGATTGGGTGGTGTCCTTCGAGAAACAAGAACCTATTCAAAAATGTTTCAAAAGTTTAGAATATATTTTTAAACTGATCATTCAGAGTCGGCTGCTCTTCTCCAAGGCCACTGGCGGGCACTTCGAGGACAGTTTCAGGCGGGATTTATACAGTGTTTTCTCTAGCTTGAATACCATGTTGAAGATCAACGATGTTCACATCATTAACACTCAGGTACATGTCTTTTTCTATCCAAATGATCTTTCTTTTTCAAGTTCGTTTTTCAGGTGGCTTTAATGCTGACCATCAGCTCTGTTTATGAACAGTTGAACGAGGTTCTGCCTACTATCGAGTGCACCAAATTGGCAGCTACTATGCTGGATTCCATCCCCAAGGATTTGCCTCCGTTGCTAATTCAAGCTAAGCTGTCATGTGTCAAAAATCTGGTCACCAGCAAGCTATTTCAGGATGACGGTGAGTTGAGAACTGAAACTCAGAGTTTTATGTTTAGACTGAGTATTGGCCGTCAATTTCAATAGGGATAAAATTGCAAAAACTCATCCAAAAACATTAAAATTGCAGACGTCAGTTTTCAAAATTGCGTGGCTGTTGTTTGTTAAGTTTTTTAGTCCTATATAATAAAGAAATATTGTTGGTGTTTTTTCTTTTTGCATGCAACATCTCCCGTAAAAATGAAAATCAAATCGAAAATTTGGGAAATTGTGGCGGAACAAAATTGAAAACCTAAACCTTGGGCCTTTCAATTTCTCTTATATAGGTTGTTAGATAATTTTACAAAAATGTACTTTAATCTTCTATGAGTGTGCATGGAGTGTGTAATAATATGGTCTAAAATGTAACAATAAATCAAAGACTTGGGAAAAACTCGACAATTTTGTCCCTCTAGGTGCACACTGTTTTAAGTGTTTTGCTGTTAACTGCTCTTCCTTCTCTATTTAACAATAATAAAATCCACTCGCTTTCAATTAAGAATCTCGTACAATCCTGCTGGCCAACGCTTGCAAACACCTGCGCTTCCACCTGATGCGCAAAGAAGAACTAAAATTGTGCACGGACATAATGGGGGAAATATTAGGATTCTTGTTCAAGCAGAAGAAAGCGAACGAGGAGCAGGGAAAAGTGAACAATTGCATCCATCACGACGTTGATACTTTAAATCTGTCCATATTGGAAGTGCTAATACAGACCGTCTTGAGTATTATTGATAAGGATTTGAAAATTTTGGTACTTAAAGTATTTTGAAGTATTTCAAGAATTTAGAGTGAAGTTAGGCATTTTCAGGGATGTTTGGTGGCGTGTCTGATAGGGATTTTGCAGCTATTGGACGAGTTTCATTATAAGCGCCTGTGGGAAGCTTTGATGGGACCTAACTACGATAGAAAGCCTTTGAAAGACTTTTTGTTAAGGGTAGGAATGTTGTTATCCAGCGTGCAACAAACAAAATTTTTATTAGTGGAATGCCCCTATTTAATGCATAGAATAACTAAGACTTTTGCAGGTGTTTTTAGTGTTCAGGAACTTAATTATCATGGAGGTGTTTCCGCCTGATTGGCTCGTCATCAAGATGTTGACCAATAATGTGATACTCAAAGCTTTGCAGGAATTTGCTCAACCTTTAGCCTTTAGGTTCTTAGATAGCAAGGCGGGTTATTTCGACAAAGAGGTGATTTTTCGCAAAATTTTTGTCAATTGTCTCATCGTTTAATTAATCTATGTAGCTTTGGACCAACTACTTTAACCTCTCAGTGGATTATTTGACTCAACAATCCCTACAACTAGAGCAATTTTCGGATGTAAAACGTGAAAAAGTCATCGAAAAGTACGGGGATATGCGCGTGCTCATGGGCTTCCAAATCCTCTCCATGTGGTCCCAATTAGGTACAAATTTCTAGTATTTTTCTTGGTACCAAAGGATTAATTTACATGTTGCAGGAGAATGTAAACTTCATTTTATTCCTTCAATGGTGGGCCCCTTTTTGGAGGTAACGCTGGTGCCGGAAATTGAGTTGCGCAAAGCTACGCTGCACATCTTCTTCGACATGATGGAGTGTGAGCAAAGGGCCAGAGGCAACTTCAGGCAGGTCGAGTGCGAGTTAATCGACAAATTGGACATTCTCATTAGTGAAAACAAGGGTGATGATGAGTATAGAAGACTGTTTAATACCATGTAAGTCGTCCAATCATCAACTCTACTGATTTTTAACTTTTGACTCGTTAAATGCCTTCATAAGGGAACATCTCAGTACAGTGTAAGTGTTTTTATTTCTCTAAGGATATTCTTTTTCCGTGTGTTTCATTTAATTGCTTTCTCTCAAGTCTGCTAGACCGAGTGCAATCCGAGGATCCCACTTGGAAGGACAGTGGTGCTGCCTTCATAAGCTCCATAACAAGACTGCTGGAAAGACTTTTAGATTATAGGAACGTGATACAAGGGGACGAGAATCGGGACAAGCGTATGAGCTGCACCTTCAATTTATTGGTAGATTTCGATGGTTTTAAACTGATCATTTTCCAGCTGTAAACAATTTCAGAATTTTTATAAGAACGAGTTTAATCGTAAGGAAATGTATCTGCGGTACATTTACAAACTACACGATCTGCATTTGTCCGCGGAAAATTACACGGAAGCAGCGTTTACAATGAAATTGTACGCGGATCAGCTCACCTGGAATAACACTCAGGTAGTTTCGGATACGAATTATCCCAATCACACGGAGTGTCAAGTCAAGGAGCTGCTGTACAGGCAGATTATCAATTATTTTGATAAAGGAAAGGTAAAGAATTATCTTGCCTACATATGCGTATTCAAAATGATTTGAAATGAAAACTGTAATAGTTACAAGGTCCAAAAATTTCATTTATTTAATTGGATGAAAAGAATTTACGATGTAAGTTTTTTCTAATAAAAAATTTATATCGATATTCCTCTTATAATTATGTAGCATCCACCATTGTCAAGAATAATTTACTAATTAAAGAAATGCTAGATTTTTGCTCTATAGTGCCTGACAAGACCTTGTAATATCTAGAAGAATGCTCTATAGTACATATATACGATATACAAGACGAACTCTCTATCGCACTGTGTCTGTTTTAGTGTTGGGAAAAGGGCATTCCGCTGTTGAAAGAACTGGCAAACCTTTACGAAACAATATTCTTCGACTATAAACAGCTGAGTGACATCTTAAAGTGCCAAGCTAAGTTCTACGACAATATTTTGACACAGCTCCGTCCAGAACCTGAGTATTTTAGGGTTGGCTTTTACGGTCTTAGTTTCCCTCTATTCGTCCGGGTTAGTTCTGACTTTTAATTTATTAGCTGCAGGGAAGTAATTTTGTTGTTTTTCAGAACAAACAGTTCGTGTACCGCGGATTGGAGTACGAGAGAATCGGGGCGTTTACGCAGCGACTCCAAACCGAATTCCCTTCGGCCCAGATATTAATGAAGAATACTCCTCCCGACGACAGTATTATAAATTCCGACGGCCAGTGTATCCTTTCCTTTCAGTTTTGTTGTTTTTTATGATTTAAGATTCAGGTTTTCCTTAATATCTCTCATAGTTATTCAAATTTGTAATGTGAAACCCATTCCGGAAGTGACGCCCATTACCACTGCTACAGACATTCCAGAGAAAATCGCTAGGTTTTATCACTACAATGACGTCAAGAAATTCCAGTGTGATAGGCCCGTGCATAAGGGAATCATAGACAAGGAAAATGAGATTAAGGTAGAATCAAATTCATTAGTTTTACAAACAAATCTACTTTGGTATCATTACAAGTGCGTTCCTTAAAGAAATTAAACAAAAATCAAACCAAATTACGTTTCTGTCATTGTTATTTTCCAAATTTCAGACTCTTTGGATCGAACGAACGGTCCTCGAAATCGCCTCTCCACTACCCGGTATTCTGCGATGGTTCGAAGTGGTTGAACGTCAAACCGAAGAGATTCCCCCAGTTCAATACGCCTGCGAAACCATGCAGAACGTCGAGAATGAACTTAGACAGCTAATCGCCATCTACACGCACGAACCCAAGAGGAACTTGAACCCGTTCACCATGCGGCTGCAAGGCATCATTGATGCTAACGTGCAGGGCGGCCTCAGCAAATACCAACAGGCCTTTTTCACCAAAGAATTTGCTAAGCTCTATCCCGAACACAAATGCCACGTTAATACGTTGCAGGAACTCATTTTAAACGCCACAACGGTGCGTTTTTGTGGTAAATTGCTTGATTTCTGGTTTTAGTTGTAGTATATTTAGGTGATCGAGGAGGGTTTGTACCTCCACGGCAAATTGGCTCCTACCAGTGTTCAGCCGCTGCACCAAAGGTTAATCGAACGCTTCTTGCAGCTCAGAGAAAGTTTAGGGGCTCTAAGTTTGCAAACTCCTAATAGTATAATACAGTGAGTGTTTGTGTTGATAATCCAGAGATTGTGGTGTATTCTATGGGGAATTTTAGTACGCCACTGCCTCCAGTACCTTCAGAGAAACGCACTGTTGCCTTGATGGAGAATGGAGGGAGCAATCGTTCATCGAATTCCAGCGGAAATTACGGGCATCTAGTCGACCACCAAACCGCAGAATATGAGAGCTTAGAGAGACCTTCATTGAACCGAGATCACTTGTCTTTGCCCATGGGGGCACCCCCAGTGCCCCAGAGGGAATGCCGCCCCCGATCTCAGGGGTTCAACAACAACGCGAGTTTTTCCGATCTGAGGACCCCCACGCGATGCCCTCTGGAGTATAACGGAGGAAGTTTGCCTTCTATGAAGTCCAGAGAGGCTGGTGATTCGTGTGAGATTCCTTTGCCGCCCAAACCCGCCCATTCCAGGGAGCGATCGCTGACCAAACCGCCCTCCCCAAGGCTTCTACGTCACGCGCTCTCCATGACTCCGACAGACGGAATTTCACCCCTAAGGAATTCATGGCCAGATTCGGGAATTGATGAGGCACCACCGCTACCGCCTAGATCTCACAGTATACAGTCGAAATTTTAAGTATTAATGCATATTAATGCGAAATTTGCAGCTCCAGATAAACGAGTTCAGTCGATGCCCATTGACACGCCTCCCAACATTCCTAAACGAGGGCAAAAGAAGTCGGTTTATGGAGTAGAGTATTTACCTATCGATGATAAGACTTCGGCGTTGGAGGGAGACAATTTAGGAGGCGGTGTTGCCGCTGCTGATACCAAAGAGTTTCGCGATTCTGGGATAAGCATTAACGAGAATGGGTGAGATCTATTATCACTGAAATTGGGAAAAATTCTTTTCATCTGTAATAGGGCTTTAAAGAATTTTAATTCTCACGCAAACTACTACGACGAGTTCGAGCTACGATCTCAACCGACCGAGGTGAACGTCAGCGGCAGTCCCTCGGAAAAGAGCGATGCGAACCCACCCCCTATTCCCCCTAAAATCGGCGGCAGCCTCAATTCGAGCCTAGATTTAGGAGGTAAGAGTAATGTTTTTTTTTAACGAACCAAAGGAAAGATTTTCGAGTTTGTCAGGGAGTTTAGAAAGGCCGAAATCTGAAGATGTCATGTCCTCAAACCCCGATATTTTGACCCCTCCCGAAAACTACTCCGAACCGAAGCTACGCCAAGACAGCGAAACTGAGGACAAATGAACAGTAACGAGGAGTTGCCGGTAACCATAAGCCAAAAACTAATAATTTTAAGAGTGTCTGGACCATTTTAGCTTTGATTGAACCTTGCTAGCTTAGCCCGCAAGAGATTTTAGAAGGTTAATGAAGTGTTCGAGGTATGTAATTTAAGAATTCTCAACTGTCTAACTTCCACATTGACGTCACCACCTTTCTTTTTTCTCAGTCCTCAAGCGCGATTAATAGAGATTAAAAAATTGCTTCAATTTTAGATCTAGCAACCAAACACTTAAACCATTTTCTCATAGAAAATCTGGTGAATTACGCATATCTGCAACAATCAAATTTATTAACTTTTAAGGGGGCGTAAATTTAAAAAAAATGCGCCTCAAGTAACATGAATTATTATTAATCAGTATTTCCCCATTATCGACATCGAAGTTTTCTATATATACATGGTGCTATTTTTTTTATCTGCTGCTGTACCGTTAATATCGTTGTAATTGTGCTGTAGTGCGAATCAGACGAGAGAGAACTCTAGTTTTATAGAAGTGAGTATATTTTGATGTGTCCTAGTCATATATCTTGATATTCGTATGATTATTAGAGTACCTAATTATTGATATGATATTTTCCATAGCTATACTATTATAGTGATTATTTCGATGTAGCAATTAAATTAATCAAAGGAGATTGTGTTTTAGTTTTCACCTTTATTTACGTTTTTTCCAAAAAAGAAGCACCTTCGCTGAAACTTACGATAACAGTATTTGGTAATTAAAAAAAATTATACACAGGAATTTAACGGTGAGAATCGCATATCCTTGGCTCTGGCATATGGTGCCAGGTACCGACTTCACAATGGTCGTCATTTTCAGGAGGGAAGTGCTGAAGAAAACTGTAATCTTTGGACCTGAAATTCTCATATATTCTACTGTTAAATAGATGGCACCACAGTTTATATAAACATTACTCCGTCCACTAACTTCCATTTTCCTGGGGAATCAGAAACTGCGAAAATAATCATGACAAATATTAACTATGAAGATAATAACGAACTAAAACACATGTGAATTTCTTTATTAAACTAAGTATTAGGTATCTTCTTTCCCTTTCTCTGAAACCCGCGTAACTTCGTTAGCTTTATTTAGATTCAAGTCCTCAAGCTTAATCTTTTTTCTTCCCTTCTCAAAATGACCTCTTCTGTGTTTTTTCATGCTGCTAGAGTCGTAGAAGCCTTTTGAACACACGTCGCAAATATAAGGCGTTTCACCCGTGTGAATGCGAGTATGCACCACCAAATTACCGCTGAAATAACTGAATATTAAGGGTATTAAGCACAAGGGATACTAGTTACCTAAGTTTGAAGGTCTTGCCGCAATAAGTGCACTTAAAGGGCCGCTCCGCGGTGTGTTGACCTCGAATGTGAGTTTTTAAATGTGCGTGTTGCCTGAAGCACTTACCGCACACCGGACAAGACAGGGGCTTTTCGTTACTGTGAATCTAATGGCAATTGAGATTGAATTACAGATATGAACCCAAACTATGGAAAATTAAGGCATTTTCTCTTTAAGAAGTGGTAGTTACCATTATGTGAGTCTTATAGGTGCTAATAAAACGAAATTGTTTCTGACACACATCACAAGTGAAACTCTTCTCTCCTGTATGGATTTTTTGGTGATTTTCAAGGACTGCTTTGGTTGAATACCCTTTGCCACATATTGTGCACAAGAACGGCTTGGGTTCTAAACAAGCAGATCACTTTAGACCAAAAGTAAATATGTTTGCCCTTGTATTTAACAGTTTTTTTAGCAAATAAAAAAATTCTTCAAATAATTGTATAACCTACGTTCATGTTTTTTCTGATGAGTGACCAAAATTGACTTGGTCTTGTAAACGTTGCCGCAAGTAGAACAAACAAACCCAGTCTGATCTTCCTATAAAATTCCAGTACACAAGTTGTTCATCTACAGAATTAGCAAAAACTAACCTTATAATTTGCTCTTTCATGAACATACTTCATGTGTGAATAGAGACAATAGTAATTCTTTAATTTCTTGCCACAAACTGAACAAACATGCTGTTTTTCAGTTCCTCGACCTGTACATTCACAAAGACATTGCTTGAGTACTCACATAACATGAAAAAAGAATACCCACCTTTTAATTTCCTTTTATGTTTATATCTTAAAAGTCGACAATCTTTGTTGTCTACTTCTTCAAGGGCCTCTTCTTCCACTCCTAACTCATTCCTGTTGTCTATACCACTGTTTCTTAAAATTTGCTATATATAGTCTTAGTTACTTACCTAAATTGTCTTCGCTTTTGAGATCTACTTTGAATTTGGAAAAATTATTTTCTCTGTTTGAGACTTCATTTAACAGCTTCTCACATTCAATAACTTTTGTTTTAAATTGGTAAAATTTAATTATTGTATCATAACACGAAGCGCAGATTTTCTTAGGTTTCTCATCATTTATGTCCACCTCAAAATAACGGAAAAATGCTTCGAGTTCATTTAAACTCAAACATCCAAAAGGGGAAATTTCCAAGAATAATTCGTTTAGCTAAACTTTGAGTTCATTATGATATTATGAATGATGCTCACCTTGAGGGATGTGACGTTGTGGTAAATTTCTATAAATTTCCTTTCCAAGTAATAACTTTCAAGCCAAAAGTATCTTTTATTATCAATTTCAACTAAACAAGATCTGCAAAGATTCTCGCCTTCATAAACAATCACCTTCACTCCCTCTTTAATTTCGCTTTCACTCATTTTTGCGTTTGCTCTTAGCTATCATTATATCATAGGATCATTAACAAGGTAGTCATTTAATTCATTAATTGACAAATATTGTATAAATATGATTAAAAGTAATAAAATAAAATAGCAAACAAAAGCACAAAGTACAAAACAAATCAAAATAGAAATCTAACCTTACAAACATCACTGTCAATATGTGGCAAATGTCAAAAGTTACGATTCCATCTAGCCAAGGCATACAAAGGAATGTGGCAACGCCGATTTTGGCGTGTCCACATGCCTAATTCCAGAGTCGGCCATTTTATACAATAATTTCGCTTTGGGCATTTATGTTTACTTAACACTTGATACGGACTTATCTGTGTGAATTATTTTCACCTAAAACCTAAAATATGAGAAGTTTTGGAAGATAAAGCGTGCAACAATTAGCTCTATTGTTCGTACGAGTTTTTTTACATTTGTTGTGTAATGCAACTCCAAGAAAAGGATGAAGGATAAAAACAGTGAATGACTCAACCTACTCGCCAGATACGCGCGACGACTGTGAATGCATCCCTATCGAGTAAGGGTATGATGAAACTGAGGCCATGGTCCGTCCTAGCATTAGTAGCAGCGGCTTTTGTAGAGGAGCCCAGGTTAGTGGTTTAGCGAGTTCAAGTCCTAAGCAACAGACTGTCATGCCATAGCGCTTCAATACCAGCAATTTCCAGTCGATCTGAGATGGTATCGTCACCTTTCTCTACATATTTCGCGTTCACAGTCGTCGGACGTACATATGCACACCGAACGCATTCGGCGAGTAGACTAAGTCGTTCACAGTATTTATCTTCCATTTATTTTGTCGAACAGCGAATGCACACGGAATAGTCCCGAAAACGACTGTGAATGTACCCTTGTTGAGCAGGGGTATCGTGAGACTTGGATAATGGTCACAGTTGGTGTCGGGCGTCTGCCCAGGGTATCCGGCGAGTAGATTGAGTCACTCGTAGTATGTACCCTCCTTTTATTTTGTGGAGCAAAGAATGCACGCGACATATGCCCGGCAACGATTGTGAATGAGGCCCAGCCCCACTCAAGAGCATAATCTTGTCGTTGCCCTTCTTGTTGAACATTGAACGTTGGGGGAATAATCTATTGCTAATCGTTTTTAGCTATTACTCGAAAAATTGATAGTAAATGCTTCATATCTTATAATATAGATAAAAGTGGAGGCTTGAGCTAACAATTGTTGATAAGCAAACTGATTGCTCTCTGTGGAAATGTAACATAAATAATATTTGATACATCTGGTTTTAGATAGTTTTATATACGAATTTCGATATGCATTTGAAAAACGAAATATTTTGGTTGAAAGCAAATGTACTTTCTTTAGTTTTTACACATTTACTTTTGCATCGAAAATAAAATCAACGCTGAACGCCGCTCAGTGTTTTGTCATATAGGTAGGAGTGGACAAAAATCGATAACTTCTGATTGCTTAGCAACTTATAATTTTTTTCGATTTTTGATTGATTTTTCAATTACAATTACTTCTTCGATTTTTCTTGATAAATATAAATCGATAAATTTAAATATATTACATTCAATAAAAATATATTATGTTTAGTTCAATGAATGTACCCAATTAAATTTCTTGACCAACCAACGTCGACAGAAATTTCTCTCTCACTCTCACATGTTCCCAGAATCAGGGTCAGGGGACTCATTCTTAAATCTGAGAAGTGGAGAAAGGAATGACGTCAGAATCGTTCAGTCGACACAGTTCAGACATGTACAATGTCAGCAAAGACATGTCATTCTGACGTCATTCTCTTATACTCAAAAATTTAGCTACTAGATACAACAGATAGATGGATGCCTCCAAATCCTAGATACTTCCTCTCTTTAGATGGAATAGTTCAATCACTGAAAAGACTTTTCAAAAATGTTAAAGTCGGTATCACAGGAATGAAGTATGTGGGCCTTGTCATTTCCTGCTCCTGAATTATACAGGGTTCGTCTTTGGGACCTGATACTATTCGCACATGGAAAATTACCAGTTTAACGAATTTTTGAAATTTGTATTTTGGTTTTGTGGAAAAAACCTGATACTGTAAAAATATTTTCAACTTGATATGACTTCCGGTTAAACCGGAAACAGATCTTTACTTCATTTTTAAAATTGGAGCATGTCAATTAAAAAATTGAATTAGAAAAACGAAGTCATTTTCCGGTTTAACCGTGGATTATATCAGGTTGAAAACATGTTTACAATGTCAGGTTGTTTTCACAAAACAAAGATACAAATTTCAAAAATTCGTTAAACTTGCAATTTTCCATATACGGACTGGGTTAGCTCCCAAAGGCGCACCCTGTATATGGCAGAGCTGATAAATTCGATTGGATAAACAAGATTAAAAAACATAAAAGGGGTGTGTGTGTTCATTGCTTTTTGTAGTGACAACAGAGCGACTAACGTGACCTATCCCAATGTCAAGTGCTAGTAGATTAGATGATAAAAAGTGTGGCAATTATTTATGGAACCTAAAAAAAGGATTTATCTACCACTAATTTGCCTGTAGCAGGTTACAGGATAAAACAACGAGGTTTAGAATATAGAATTGTGGGGTAAAAGATAAAATTATATAAGCGATGAACTGAAACGTTTCTTGATTGGATGCACTCTAGATGCGATAATCGATCAGATTATTTCATTTAATCTAATTTGTGAATAGCAAGGGTACTTCAAATCGCATAAGCAAATAACGGTTTTTATGACATTTTCCATCCAACGACTAATTAATTAATTAATTCTTGATTAGGAGTAATTCTCTAAAAAGGACATAAACGACTTAAATACGCTCTAAAAATATGCGAAAATAACCACTCATACCATTTTCTCATGAGTATCTTATGAGTCTCTATCCCTGAAGAAATATGTCTATGCAAGCCCAAAAGAAGGCAACTTGGCAACATCGTCATCGCTCATGCGCATTTGAAAACTTCTCGAAGTCATCATATATAGTCTGTTCCCCCAGAAAGGTAAACTAATTTCGGATAGTCATAAAGGATAATAAATATGCGCAGTCACCGGTCGGGACCACTTGCACATATTTTTACTGTTTTCGATGATTCGAAATTATTTTTCTTTCCTGTTGAAGCAGAGCTCTAACTTAACATGCTTTATGATCAAATCAGGGTAGACTAAATTTTTGCGTCAAGAAAAACTCTATCGAACAAAACAATATACAAGGTGTCCCATTAAAAAGCACAAGTTTGGATTGATTTGTTATTTTCCTTGAGACATCCTGTATATTCAAAACATAGTGTATTCAAATCTTTGGATAAAATCCTACACCTTCTGTATAAAGCGCTTTTTCGAAAATGGACGAAACAAGATGAAATTTCGAAAACAGGAAACAATGTACTCAGTACTTATGATATCAAATCTGATAAACAAATTGAGTTTGAAGGTAAACTCTCGTCAAGTTCATTCATGCAAGTGCCTATAAGCTAATGGAAATGTACGGAATTAACAGGATTTGCACTCATCTGATTTGCAATCATTATTGGGGAACATGTACATATTACAAAAAATTAATAAATGCCTTCAGTGATTTTCCAGCAACTAATGACTTCCGGGCTCCACTATTGACACGAAATAGCTGATTTATAGCGCGGGGTGCAGAGCATTCAATTTGAAGCCCAATTTGCCCAAAGTGGATTCGGCGAGTCCAGTTACAAGGGAATCTGACAATGAATTAGTGCCTGTTGGGAAAACTATTCAAAAACGCACAGTGTCTGATTTTCTTTAATGTACAGGGTGGTCAGATTTAACAACACAAATCTTATTAGTTGTCTAGAAAAACGTAACTTCACAAATTTTCAAGTCTCCAACGTAGCTATTTCAGAATAATAGCAACAAAACTAAATAATACTTTAACTCTTAACACCTCGTATTTCCGAAACCATTAACTTTCGAATAAGGCATGTTGTTAATGATCATCACACGAGATGGCGTATCTCCAGTTTTTGCACTTTCCATCGTTAATGAATCGCCCTGTATACAGGAAAAACTATTTAATGCAAATGAAATTCTTAATTAATTGGAGAAGCTCTCTCAGGAAAAAGGTGACTCGAAGTAACATACAGGTCCTCGCCCCGCATCCCAGACAACCATCCATCAGTCATCTGTGTGCTCTTTTCCCGCTGCTACCAATTTAATTGCGAATTACGTAACTGTCAGCCGCGGGCCCCACTGCGGGGCTCGCCGTGACTTCGCTGCTGCCTCCGTGGCGCCAAGCGGCGCGCCTGCGCCCCCGACGTTGCCGCCGCCAACGCGATGTCCGAGGACGTCGTCGTCGTCTGCGTAGATTGGCATTCGGTCCATGAACGCAGACTTGAGCGGTGGTGTCTCGTGGTCGTGGGTGGTGGTACGCATTTCGGTGAAGTCGTATTCGGCGCGCGTGTTTTAACCACTGCGTCATCACCTCCAGAACGAGTTTGTCCAATCGAATTGAGGACCGAGTGCCGTGTGGTCCTCACACCAAAAGGCAAAAAAAAAGTTGACGAGTGTCCCGTAGTGAGTGCGTGGACTTTGGAATTATCGCCTTAATAATTGTTTATTTTTGTGAACAGTGTATCATAGCACGCGGGGCGATGACGATCATTCGCTGTTTACCGCTCTAGTGCGAAAAGTAGAGGATCTTTCAGTTCGACGCAATAAGGACGGAATCTGTGCATATATGAACAACGATCTGTACGGGGGGTACAGTCCTCTGTCAGGCAAAATGAACTTGAACATCATGGAACCGTTGGCTGAGGTGGACGGGTTCGAGCCGCAAACGAGGGCCCGCTCCAACACGTGGCCTCTGCCAAGGCCGGAGAATTTCGTTGATCCGGAGGAGGGAGCGCAGGGCAACGGGGGTGGCATGCCCGAGGGTGGCAACAAGTGTCCCGTGCCGGTTAGTAGTTGATGTTTATGTTTACAATTTTGCGTTTGTTTTGGTTGGCGGTGAATTCTAAGGTTTATTTTTAGACTGTCCTTTAATTGAGGATGATGATGGTTTATTTTTTTAGCTTTGGGGTGTCCCATATTCATGCTTCAACACTCAGACAAATTTAATTCTTGATTCGCTTATTTTAATACGTAGTAACTGAGGTTACACCTGGTACGAAATGAGATGAAGGGGCGGTTGTTTACAGGTAAACTGTAATGTTTATCTTTTCCCTCGCACAATAGTGACACAATTAAGTATTATCTTTTGATGATGTCATTCCTTGGAACTTTTAAAGAAACATACTTATCCAGGCAACTATTAGAAACCTCAGGTTATTCACTTAGTTCTAATACATTTTATATCTAAGGTAATTGAAAATCCCAGAGCCTACATGGTGAGTAAGTTTCTAAAATAACCTGTTTTGTCTGAGATGTTTAATAGGAAATGTCAACACGAAAAAGAGGAAAATTGCTTAAATATTTCACCATTCACCTACTTACCTTGATCCACATTTTCCCAGGCTGAGCTCAGAGTAACTTTCTGGAATTTTATTCCAAAGATTTATCTTTACTCCCCCACATCTGTGGTTTAAAAGCTAAACATCTGTTTTGTTCGTACCTCTAAATTATATTTGTGGTTGCAACTGTACATTAATTGGGTAAATATTGCTTTAATAAGGACAGACATAGTGAAAATCTAGGTAATACAAAGCGAAACGTTAAAATTCGTCAAAAACCAAATGAAGTGAAAGAAACTTAAGTGTAAAACATGTAAACAATCTGTCATAGTCATGAAAATAAAATTTTGAATATAGCAGATGGGAATTCTAGGGTTACACTTCAAGACTGTATTGATTATCTTAAACCTAAATAATTAACATCTTTTACATAGTATTTTAAAGAGTCTGTAAAAAAACAAAACATTGAAATAGTTATATTATTTATTACTACATACTAATATACAGAGTGATTAATCGGTAAGTGTACATACTTTATCTGCATATGTAGGTTACTGGGCAGCCTTAATCACCCATAATTAGTGTCATTAATCCTCATTTACCAAGATGTGGCGTATTTGCTGTTTCCTAAGGCTTTGGGTCATATTTTTAGAACCAGTAGGTATAAAACATTTCAAATTGACATGTATGCTTTTAGCAGTCAACTAAATCCACTTCTAAATCAGGGAAAATAAAAATATAGGACTGCACTAACAAAATTTGTTTTATTTTTCGATGTCAAAAATGACATCCTGTATCAAAAGTTACAAAATGTCTACTATAAAGTCTAAGAAAAACGAAAAAACAGTCAAACAAAGCATGTTTTCAAATAGTGCCGGTTATAATGAATTGACATGCACCTGTTAGGGACATTTTAATACAGGAAATTTCTTACAATTAATGTAAAATACGAAGGAACTTTGTCCTATTGAAAAACAATCCCTCAACATTTTAATAAGAGGCGCAGCAGATTCTGGATAAAATGTAACTAAATTTCATCTGTTTATTGAAGATGTATGCCATGACCTGGACTGCCGAATAGAATGGAATTTATCTTCTGGCCAAATATGTCAGATCCTGGACCTTCCCTTGTAAATCTCGCTGCACCAGAAAATAACATTGTAAATTGCACTACATCAGAAAACAATATGTTAGATTTCTTCGGTTTAGAAAAATTCATCGACTAAACTTTAAGCAGCGATCGTATAATCTTCTGACGACAATAGCCCTTGACCTTCTTGTATATGAGTCGATGTTTTTTTAATCTTAGGAGGATAAAGGAAGGAATCGATCATGTTCGCATAGTGCTAATTGAACGTTTGTCTTGTTTGAGTAGTATCTGTTTCGTAGTAAAAACACTAAACGAATAATCCAATTTCAAATTAGCCTCAGTAGCAAGGAGAGAGATTTTAGTGAATTTGATAGAATTTAAATCCGTTTGGAGTTTTTAGGCTCAAGCGAAGAACAAAATCGTCTTGAGGGTGAGTCAGCTTATTTAGCTTAATTTCAGAAGCAAAACTGGTGATAAATTCGATTAACAATAGTCATAATCGTTTTAATGCGCATTTAGGAAAACCAGTCACAAAGACACGTGGATTAGAAAATTCGTCATACGGGAGCGACGCTATTTGTCAAGCAAGCTTTGGAAACAAAACAATAACGTTTCAGTTGTCAATATTGATGGCGAGTCCGAGTGTCGTTCCGTTTCGGTCGCGAAAAACATCAAATTTCGAGTGAAAATGTGCACGAAATTCGAAAAAATTTGTAAAGTTGAAAGTTATTTTCGTATAAACGTAATAAGCACTCGTACGGGATTATACTCGCATGAAAATAGGTAAAAATCTCTCTTTTAAAATCCGATCTGATTTGATAATATCGAAAAGGGGAATAAAATTTCGTTTATGCTCGGGTCTCCCAAGTCGCATGATGACCAAGCACAATGTAGATGGAATTCAAATGTTGCACGATAAACTTTATTATTTTGTTAATTGTGATTTTTTTTTTTAATAACGCCACATAGAGTCATCGAAACAAGGTGAATTTTCTGAAACATCCAATACATTAATATTAGGATTCACTACAGACAAAAGTGTGTCCTAGCAGCATTATATAAATTATTTAAATTCTTAAAGTTATTATTAAATTAAAGGAGGTTGTGCGCCTAAACATGTGAGATTCTGGATCCCTTGTAAGTTCCGCTGCACCAGAAAACAACATTATAAATTGCACTACACTAGAAAATAATATGTTAGATTTCTTGGGTTTGGAAAAATCCATTGACTAAAATTTAAGCAACGGTTGAAATGATCTTCTGGTAGCAGCCTTTGAATTTCTTGTATGTGAGTCGATGTTTTTTTAATCTTCGCCAAACGATAAATTGTGTAATATTTAATCCATTAGCAATTGGTAGTTTGTGGAATATTTAATCCATTAGCATTCTTGTCATGCTAATATTAGGATTATTTTCAACCATATTCATTAAATTATCTTCAAGGATGATATGAGGTCTTTCTTGACGGTTCAATGTTACCGTTGGAAACCAGAAACCTGATATGTTCTTTAGTGCAAGAAAAAGCTTCTTTTGTATTAAAAAAATATTGGAAAAATAATCCACGCAATTTGCAAATGTGCCTTATTTGCTTTATTTTGTTATGGCGTTTTTGAGATATAATAATTGTATTATTCATTGCTTATAAATAAGTTAAACACTCTGTATCTTGGTAAACAAGGATTACTGACTCACTAATGATAAGTGACATAATGTGAATGCCTAAGTAACCTACATGCTGATACCAGTAAATCACCCTGTATTTTGTTTACGCGTTTACGAGTCCCTTGTTGTATAAATGATAATAATTTTATTATTACTAAACTAGACTTCTCATCTTTTCGTATTTCGCCATTTTCTCTGCTATTTTCCAAGGAATTTTCCAATTCACGTTAAATGTTTTAATTATTAGTAGCCATCGATATTATCAATTTCGATCATTTAACTAATAACGAAATATAGTATTTATCAAAACTGTAAGTTCATGAATCCATGTTCCTAATTTCAAAAAATTTCCTACTCCTTTCAATGCTCATTTAAGTTTGCATCAGTTTCTTGAAAATTAAATAGATAGTACAGATAGACCCCTCAGTCTCGTAGTCTTAAACGTGACTGTAGTCTTTAGAACATCATGTATAAGTGCCTACCTATTCAAATTTTAATTTCCAAATAATTGCCCATTAGAACAAGGTAAGGTATATGAGAGCTTTATCTGGAAAATAATTTCTGTGGAGAATCAAAAAACTGACCCACAAGTTGCCCAATGGCCAACATGTATTTATTTATTTTTATTTTTTCGAATTAATATCATGAATCTGATAATTTCTTTGATTTTTATCGGACTTAAGTCTTCTGGACCAATTTCTGCTAAACAGATCCAACTTTTGTTTGGTAATTGCTGGATATTCACATAAAATCTGTTCTGCTTAGTCCTCCTCCACAACATACAGCCGGCATTCTGATTCCTCAAATATATAATATTCATGTTGTGCAAGAACGGGTGATGCCCTACGTAAACCAGCATGGCAATTTTTACTTGTTACGTGTTTAGCAATACGAGAGATTATGCTGTTTCCTTTGACGACTCACTTAAAAACGTCTTGACGTGTGCCTAATGTTCGATGGAAAGAAAATTAAGGAAACATTGCATATCCGTGGTTGTGAGTTCTCATTTCCCGTTTATACCCAGACGTGTCTGTAGAGACAAAAGTGTTGCCACTTCTGTGCTTTGTTGCTTTTTTAGCCAAGCTATAGCTTCGTAAGACCGATGACTGCCATGTAAGTCCAGAGAGTATACTGGAAACTCCCAGAATTTCTTGAATATGAACGTTTTTGTGGACGTTTTCAGTCCATTGCAAGTTTACTTTTCAGTTTTTAGCGGAAATTTTCATTCACCTTAGTTTCAACATGTATCAAATGGTTGGGTATTACAAATTGATCCACATCATTGGGATCCACAGAATTACAATAGATGACTTCATCTGAATTATCTCCCGGAATCTCAAAAAAATAAATTGGACTCTTGACACTTATTTTTATTCACAGTAATTCGATAAACCCTGCATATATTATCAAACAGACACTGACTCCCATTGAAGGATTTTTTACTGTTCTTAGTGTTGCTGATTCTGTTCATGTCTGTTCACATAATCGTAATCGCAATAATAAAATTGCCTGGGAGGGCAAAGTTTAGTCTGTGTCAAAGGAACTTGATACAAAAACCCACTTTATGAGTAGTGAGGTCATCGGTCCTAATGCTATTTCGTACAATCAGCGATTTTGATGATCATACGATGTTCCCCCTGCAACTATGCATTTAGCGGGCCAATAACGGTCTTAAATACAGTTAGCAAAAAAATTATTTGCACACCCCAATAATTGCGATTATTATGGAACAAAGCGAGATCTATGGGACATTAAGTATTTTATTTTGAAAGTGAATTGAATTTACATTATATTTTAACAAAAAAATATATTTAAAAAAACCGGACCTCTAGTTTTAGCAATTAAAGGAATATTTTAATGCAAAGAAAGTATTTGCACACTTTCAAACATTTACAACGATGAATAATTAGAAAATAAATAATGAAATTAACAACTTATTAATACTTCGTATGCATCCCTTTTGCTTTGATAACCGCTTCTAATCGTCGAGGCATCGATTCAACCAGTTTTTTAGTAATATCTGGAGACATTTCATTCCAAGTTTCGATGAGCATTCTTTTAAAAGCTTTTTCATTGGACGTATGCCTTGACCTTAGTTTCTGATCCAACAAATGCCATAGATTTTCTATGGGGTTCAGATCTGGCGACTGAGGTGGAGTTGGAAGTCTTCTAGGTGCATTGTAAAGCAACCATTCTCGAGTAATATGCGCGGTGTGTTTAGGATCATTGTCCTGTTGAAAGTAAAACTCATTTTGCAATTCTAATTTTTGGGCACTAGTCGATAAATTGCCTCGCAACACATTCACATAACTACGTGCTGTCATTTTATCATCAATAACTTGTAAATTTCCAACTCCAGCCCATGCCATACATCCCCAAACCATAACATTCCCTCCACCGTGTTTAACAGTATTGAGGACGTTTTTTGTCTCTAAAGCCGTATTCTTTTTCCTCCAAACTGTCAAAATACTGGCTGGTTTAAAAAGTTCAAATTTACTTTCATCGGAAAATATAACTTTTTTCCAAAATTCTAAAGGCTTGTCCCTATAGGTTCTTGCAAACTCTAGCCGCTTCTTCTGGTTTATCTTGCTTGTAAAGGGCTTTTTCCTTGGCCGCCTCCCTCGAAGACCGGCTTCATGAAGGACATTTCTTATAGTCTGCGGCGGTTTTTCCGAATATTGATGCGATGTCTTCGGCAAAATTTCGGGCACTTTGAAGGGGATCTTTTACAATGTTTCTAACAACATGGTTCCTCTCTCTCACAGTTAGTTTACGGGGACGGCCACTTCGAGGTTTATTATCGGTTGATCCGGTTTCTTTCTGTTTTTTAATTATATATCTGACTGAGGAAAAGCCTAATCGCAACTGTGATGCTATTTCCCGATAACTCTTTCCTTGATTTCGCAAATTGATTACTTCAATTCTAGTTTTGCTATTAATTTCACTTTTCTTAGGAGATATGTTGATTGCAGTAAATTTGATATGATGTAAAACTATGAGTAATAATGGAATAAATATGCCGCACAAGCAATAACTTGTTTATGCATTCTTCTCGTTTTTTTTATTACTTATTCCGACCGAGGAAGATGTGCAAATACTTTCTTTGCATCAAAATATTTCTTTAATGGCTAAAACTAGAGATTCGATTTTTTCCCAATGATCTTTTTAATCAAAACTAATGTAAATTTAATTAATTTTCAAAATAAAATCCTTAAGGTGCGTTAGATTTTTTTCATTATGTAATAATATCAATTCTTGAAGTGTGCAAATACTTTTTTTGCTAATTGTATGTTCTCTATACGTTTGAGGTAAATTGTTAATTTTTTTCATTTTATTTGGAAATAACGTTTTATGTACAAGTTGGTGTTGCGCACAATTCTTAGTTGAAACTATCTGAGAATAACATTCACTCATTATTAAGGACTTAAATTAAAAAAATATTGTTAACGGTAACTGTTCTAGACACTACTGATAGATTTGTCAGTAGTGGAACTGTTGATGATATAACGGTAAAAAAGGAGAATCCTCGAATAAACCAGGAATGGAGCTGTTTGAATGTAACCGTTAACGGTGTAGTGATAAAAAAGGAGAATCCTCGAATAAATCGAAAATGAGAGAGAGAAATGGATCATGTTCGCAGAATGCTAATTGAATGTTTGTCTCGTTTGAGCAGTACCTGTTTCATAATAAAGACACTAAAGAAATATTCCAATTTGAAATTCGCCTTAATAACGTGGAGGAGGATTTTAATGAATTTGACAGTATTTAAACCCGTTTGGAGTTTTTAGGCTTAAGCGAAGAACAAAATCGACTTGAGGGTGAGTCAGCTCATTTAGCTTAATTTCAGAAGCAAAACTGGTGATAAATTCGATTAACAATAGTCATAATCGTTTTAATGCGCATTTAGGAAAACCAGTCACAAAGACACGTGGATTTACAAAATTTGTCATACTAGAGCGACGCTTTTTGTGAAGCAGACTTTGGAAACAAAACAATAACGCTTCGATTGTCAATATTGATGACGTGTCCGAGTGTCGTTCCGTTTCGGTCGCGAAAAACATCAAATTTCGAGTGAAAATATGGACGAAATTTGGAAAAGTTTGTAGAGAGTTGAAAGTTAATTTCATATAAACGTAATGAGTGCTCGTACGAGATTATACCAGTCTGAAAACACGTAAAACTCACACTTTTAAAATTCGATTTGATTTGATAATAACGGAAAGGGGAATATTGTGTCGTTTACGCTCGGATTTCTGAAGTTTGTACGATGAACGAGCAGCAACCTAGATGGTGCTCAATTTAAATTGACTGACTGAAATTTCTCTAAAACTATTCTTGTATTCAAATAATGGATGAGAAACTTTATTATTATGTTAATTTCGATATTAACATTTTCACTTTTTCGGGAATAACGTCACATAAAATCGTCAAAATAAGGCGATTTTTCTGAAACATTATCCCATACATTGAAATTAAGGCTCACTGTAGGCAAAAGTGTGTCCTAGCAGGACCGTATAAATTATTTAAGTCGTAAGACAATTTTTTTGAGATTAAAGTCCTTAAAGTTTAATATTAAATTAAATGAAGTTGTACGCCTTCGGAGATACTCTAGATATGGATATTACTTACAGACCAAAAAATTGACAGATTGATCTAATTGAAAACGTATGCGTGTCTGGACAAGTCCCCTTAAAATTGCATTTGAGAAGAAAAAATGTTTCAAGTTGAAAGTTCATACCTTTAGAAAAGAAAAATTCTTGCTTATGATATTTTGAAAAAATCCTCGCCCTGAATACTAAATATTGATAAAAAGGATCATAATTTCTTTGATACCTGGAAAAGTTTAATTTAAAAAAATTAAAAGTTAAGCTAACTAAAATATATGGAAAATGTCTTTGTTTCAATAACTTTTTTTTCTATTGGTGGTTAGTTTAGATTTATGTGCATGGGTAACCAAAGGTTATCCATTCTTACCGAATAAGAGCCCATACATTGGTTTTTATTAACAAAAATATATGGGTTTTCTTTGATTTTATGCTTTTTTGGGTCCTACATTTAATTTAGTGTACTTTTCATTATTTAAAAAACTCTAAATTTTTCGCTCATAGGTAACGCAATCCGTTATGATTATTTGAGCGTTACTTTTGTTTGCTGGAAGAATTTTAATATAATTGAATGCCTTTCGTTCGCTAAGGTTTCAATTTTGTTTAATTTTAAAAGGTTTACCTAAAATTAATTTTGACCTAATTCCAAACTCTTGTTGGTGTTCTTGTGGTAAGTTTTCAACTGTTTCTGCTATAGCTGAAATGAAGTTAAGGTTACGAACATATTTGGGAGTGACAGAGTAATTTCAGCCTGTAGAAAGAACAAGAGTTTCTGTTTCAGAGAGGTTTTTGTTGGACAGATTTATTACTTGTCTTTGTAACTACATTGTTATTATGATTATTCAATGTTCGAAACTTGTTACTAAGTTTTCCTTGAACTAAGCTGTACAATTTACTTAAATGAATGAAGGTAATTGAAACGTTAACGAGGGTTTCCGTCCGAGCCCTTAGTAAAGGGTGAATGTTATTCTTAGTTCATTTTAACTAAGGATAGTGTGCAATTTCACCTCGCCGACAACCCCAACTTATGTCTGAGGTGTTACTTCTAAATAAAATAAAAGAAAAAAAAAACGATCCTAATTTCATGGCAGTCTAACATTTTCCTGAGGTTTCACAATATAGGGTTTTAAATAATTATTTTCTTTAGGTACCAGTTACGTCGTTACCAACGAAAAAGAACTCTAGTCGCCGTAACGCGTGGGGCAACTTGTCTTACGCAGACCTAATAACGCAGGCCATTACCACCTCTCCAGATAAACGGTTAACGCTTTCGCAGATTTACGAGTGGATGGTCCAGAATGTGCCCTATTTCAAGGATAAGGGAGACAGTAACAGTTCTGCCGGATGGAAGGTAAGTTCCCATAAGAATTTCAACGCAAAAACTAAATCTCTGAGGAGTTCTGTCTCTCTAGAAGTACATTATTTTCCGATTAAGTCAGAGTTAATTGCACTGTGACTGTAAGCTTTATTATGGCGTCAATAATGTATGAGATGATTTGAAGCCAGAAAATAGTTTCAAAGCCACTCAATTATCCATAAACATTTATGCAAAGACAGTTTTGGTTGGGCATTCACGTTTTTCCCTGAGGCTTGAACGGGGGCACTATCAGTATGAATTTAAAACTTAATGGAGGACTATTTTGTACTTTTCCTGTGAGAATCGGTGAGTTTACGTCGGTCCTGGTAATTTCAGAACCTTCGACCTAAATAACACGTTCGTGTTTACCAAATAATACTCCTACGCCCAATAGGACATTATAATACACGTGGCGTCATTGGGCAGGAAAACATATTATGTATGTAATTCTGACGAATTTTGTAGGAATTTTTGGTAGGTAAATTTTCATTCAACAATCTTCTATGGCGTTGCTTGAACCTCTACAAAATTAAGGAACGTTGCGCCTTATGCGTTTTATGAATTTAAATACGCACTTATTGTGTGGTCCATTGAATGTATTTATGCTAACAGAACTCAAGGTAACATCTAGGTGGCTAAAACTTGGCTTCGGGTTTGTTTTCGATGTGAGTAAATGTGCGAAATGCATGGTCACAATTTAGATAAAAAAATTCTATTACTTTGGATGATTAGGTAGGTGGCTATCTTGTATCAATAAACAATAAAACACGTTGTGCTTATAGTTTGTTTCGGCGAAAGATTACGGCTTTCCTGGAATATCTAATACAACTTTTCGTAATATAATCAGATGTGGGTTTTACGGGTAAGTGCGTCTACGTAATATCGGAGGTGTGTATACATATCCTTGTTCTAGGAATGCGCAGTTTTTGACAAATTATCCGTATGTTCTTAATGGAAACGTATGATATTCGATTGTTCAAGGGCGTCAGTGAGTTTTTATATGCTAAATTTCAAATAAAATTTTTGTTCTCCAGCAATAATTATGTATAAAAGTTCATGTTACCATATTCTCAGAAACGTATAATTTCGAAGCTAAACGGTGCTCTGAGTATAGGTTTCGGATGAAAACCCTTCTTAACATTTTGATGAGAAATTTGTCATCGTCTTCAAAATCTAGGAAATTTTGTTCAGAAAAATTAAAATATACTACTTATGTAGAACCATATCTCACGTTGGTAAGTTCTAACGTTTCTAGCTTATTCACAAATGTCCTAATTGATAAAACACCTTCAATTGTCAAAAATAAATTTGAAAATGATGTCAATCTTAAAAAACGTACTAAATTAAATATAAACATTATTATGGAGTTACTAACGACTTGTGTGAGAACGATCTATTTTCTCTAAGAAATTTACTTCAACTATCCAATAATTTTTTCAAATAACGTTTTTAAGATGGATCCTTCATGGAAATATCCAGTGTCAACATAGGATTCACATTTGTCGACTGGAGCAATAAACACCCTTTCAAAAGATTCTAAGTTTTCCTGAAAGTTTCCAAAGGAGCAGCAGGCACCCGATTTCATCCACTTTTCAAACTTTAAGCGTTGATCTTTTGGTAACCCAAAGAGCAATTGCATTAAAAGTATAGATCAAATTAATTGCCTCGATGAAGTTCATCAACTTGGTGTGGGCGGGTTGCTCTGTCTCTTTTAGTTTCCAAGATATGGATTAACTTTAATACTGATTTTCTCAATTTGGAAGTTCCTCTAAATGAAAGTTTTTCAAATGACATTTTTAATGTTCCAGAGCCTCCATAAAGGCATCCAGGATCAATATAGAATCCACAATTGTCAGTAAGAGCAATAAACATTGGATTATCCTCCTCATTGAATAACATGGAATAACAATTCAATGTAGAAAAGACACATAAAAAGTATTTTGTGTGCTACATGTGAGGCGTTATTTCCAAGTGGAATAAGAAAAAACACTCTGTAGTATATTAGAAGTTACTATATATATGTGCTCGAGTTTTCCACATATTAGTTATTCGACATAGGATATTGGCCAGAAAATGTTTTCATATTTGGGCAGAATAAATTAGGACCGTCATGTATATTTGATCGACATATTACAGGTAAAAGGGGAAATCCGAAGTTTCCCCTTTACTTCGAATTTAATAACAGAAACGTAATTAAATTCGCAACAGAGATGGGGACTGGCTTCAATTATCCTTGATACTCGTACTCGTACATCTAGCACGTGGATACATAACTAAACGGCGATTATGCAATGGTCAGTGCCAATGATGTTGAAATTTGACCTTAACAACGTACATTAGATTATATTATGAAATTCCAAGGGGTTCGTTTCTATCCGAAGAGATTCCTCTCGAGATTCCTAATCCTTATGCTCGAATCCGGTACCCGGTACGGCAGAACGGTTTGACTTGACCCGCTTTTAGGCACAGATTTATGCGTCGTCGCCGTTCACACTTAATCAATCCCAAAATAAACAAACAACAACAAGAAGAAAATTATAATTGTAAAATTCTTTGCCTTGTAAATCTCGAGCCAAGTTCGTTATATCGATCCGTGCGAAACGACTATTCGATACGACGCAATACCATGCATAATTGGAAGACGTCTTTTTTTCTTGGAAAACAGGATTAACTTTAACAGCCCGGACTTTTTAATGGAAAGAGCAAATTACTTGTGGATTTTTATACCGTATTACGGTTTACTCAGTAAGAATTCGCGCCTTTTCAAATCAAGAAAAACGTGAGAAAAAATATATCATATTGTCCCATTGATTTGTTGATTCATTTTGGTTAGGCTCTCAGTCCCTTACATGGTTCTATCTCAATGGAGTCTCGTTCCTTTGAAGATAACAAAAGTAGTAGCTCGGTGATAGTCAACAGCTTTGTTGATAGTTCCTTCTATTCATTGAATTCTACGTAGTCTCAAGATTTTCTTGGACTGTTCCTAGGTGTGTCTCGATCTGTGCAAGTTAGTTCAGAAACATATCTACATTAGTATGCAGAAAGATTCAAATCAGCTTAAAATTATTTTCCATTCTTTCATAAAAATATAGCTGAGTTTTTAATGTTAAGTTAGAAGTTAGTACTAGAGTTAAAATATTTCCTGATAGTCATTTCAAATAATAAAGAAATTGCGCTGATTAGCACGATCACAAGATCATCAGATTATTATTTATGGAGAGCTATGAAAGACCTCATTTATAAATCTCCATCGAATTTCCATCGATATCAATGAGCTGCGAAGGAGGATCGTCAGAACTTTAAGACCCAAAATACGAACAGTGAACAGCACAAAAAAATTAACAATCAATATATAATTTATGTACAGAATTATCATTAATACATATCATATACATCATGAAGAGATTAAAAAAATTAATCCTTAGATGGACCACTATAGAGGTAAAACAAACAACACAAAATCAAAGCAAATTAACGTTTATTTGTGAGAAAGCTCTTCAAATCTGATAGTAGGGCTGAATGATTTGACAGGCTTGGCAAACATGTCAGTTGATCATAATGTTCAAGTAATGCTTGTGTTCTCCCATAGTCATTAAACTGTCTTAATGGTTATCGCGGAATAAGGACATAAGTCCTGAATATCTATGTAAAGTAATACGGGTAACGATTTATTTGTTAGGAATCTTAACATTCATTGGAAGACAACGTTCATATAGTTATTGATCCAGATTGCGAAGTCAAATTGTAGGAGTGTTTTCAAATATTTCCCACAATATAAATTGGCCCACATACTATAAACATACATACAATAATTGCTTAATAAATCGCCTTAGGTGGGACTAATGGTCTTTGATGCGATTAGTACAGACGCCGGTCTCAGGAGTCATTAAATTGTGTTGGAATCCTATACTCAACCATAAGTGTTCCAAATTAAAAATAAACAGTTTTTCTAGCGGCGTCTAAAGACAAGCGGATTGATTTCACATACGTACCAATAAACTATTAATTTGGGGAACTCGACAGAAATGCACACCTTAGCAGTTATGATCGTATATTTTTCTTCTTAGAGTTAGTTCTATATACAAGAGTAGTCTGAAGGTTTGTCGTCCACAAGACGTACATGATTCTTGGTCCTCTCTAATTTTTAGATAATAAAGTTATTTCATTCTAAGTTGTACCTCTTATTATCTTCCAAATCCAACAAATTGTGTGAATGATTCACAGTTTTGTGAATAAATAAGGGAAATACCACCTAATTCCCCGAACTCCAAATAACCACGTCAATAATCCATCCAAATCTCGGAGTTTGGCAAAACCAGATTAACGATCATTAATTCTAGGGTTTGGACGGAACGGTCAGGTATAAACACAATATAACCATGTTTTGCTGTAGCTTCGTATATCCCCAGCACCCATCTTTGAAGGATTACCCTGCCAACATGATATTTTCTCTTTTTTAACAAACTCGTGAATCTGCACTATATGACCAACGTCGCTTAAAAAGAAGCTCCTAGAACTAACCAGATCAAACCCAAGCCGAAAAAAACTGACTTGATAAAACCTAAGCTAACCTAAACTCCAAAGTAGGTGTTTATCGAATCTAAAGTAAGGGAAATTAATAATAAATTTTACATAAAAAGTTCTGGGTGCTCACATAGTTTTAAGCCACTCGATTTTGTGTATTTTTTTGTATTGGCTTAGTTAAAAGAATAGGTAAAAGTAAAAAAAAGAATGAAAAGAAACATAAATATAAAATGCATTTTAAATTAAACTTTAACAACTTGTATCTCAACAACGAACGTTTTGGGGACCCATGTTTATATCGATTTTCTTCATATTAGATCTAATTCTATTTGTCCCCGCAGTTACGACACTTATTTCTGAGACACCCTGTATAACAGGTAACATGTTCTTTACCAACATAAATTTCATATTACAGTCCACAATCAACTCCATAAGTTGAAGCATCTATTTGTAATATAACAAACTCATGAATAAAATAAGGGCAAATCAGAAAATCATTTTTAATTTTTCTAAAAAAGATTCTTCACGCATCTCATCCCATGTGAGTTTTACGCCTTTATGTAATGGGTCGGTAAAAGGAGAGATTAAATCTGAAATAGTGGGAAAAAAATCGAATAATATCTACTGCTGAGTTTTGATCTCTGCGATTCTAAGCTTATTTTTATTGGTAGAAATACTTTGTTATGTTAAACACATGTAAGGGAAAAAAAGTTGGATGGGCCAATTTTATGGAAAAATATCCCAATATATACTAATTGTAGACACCAAACATCAAAAATATCATGAAGATACAAAAAGAAAATTAAGAAAAATCGATTTTTTTTAAAACTCTTTATCAGTATTGAAACTGCTAAATCGACTTTTTAATCGCGTTTTCGCTTATTGCTCTCAGGCAATCTTATATCGCTCGATTGGCGATTTACGCGTCTGACTTTAATCGCTCGCAATTCGAGTTGCATTTTCGACTTTCCGAAAACTGTTCCGATCTAGTTTCGAAAGCTCTCGCCTGATCGAAATATCTCTACAGACGGATGTCCAATCATGAATTTGACATTATTGACATCACCCGACAATGTTCGAATTCTCGGGCGATCCAAAGTTGATCTCTCGAGATTTTAGTTCGATTGAGGAAAGTCCAATCTATGGCGTCACAGATCATTTATGGAGTGATCACAAATTCATTTAAGAGTTGTAAAAATTTGGAATTTTTAGCGTTTATGCCGAAGTAGGTGCAATTGATATGAAGTAGGTAATAATATTATAAATTGGAAATTTGCAAGTAAATCTGCTTTGCAATAATTTTATTGGTTCTCATTGATGATTACAGATAGATAAAAAATGAAATTGTGAATAAGTAGTCTCAAAATAAAGTAGGCCACTTACAACTGGTGGAGTAGAGGATAAATTCTCAGTTTTAATTTTGCACTTTTTTTTCTTCAATTATCTGCTTTGTTTTGAGGCTATTTATACTGAAATTCATTCTCTCTCTATCTATAATAATCTATTGCAATCAATGGCACAACCGCAAAGCAGATTTGTTTGCGAATTTGCATTTCGAAAATTTATTACTTATTTCATATTCATTGTAACTACTTCTGCGCAAACTCGTAAATTCCAAACTAAAACTATTTCTCGCACAAAATAAATCTTCTATTCAATTAAGAGCAATAAGCTGAAAATGCTATTAGATAACAGGCTCCCTGAGATGAGACTCGGAGATACTTCCGTTTCACTTAACGCCATATTTGCACTAAGTAAGTACGAGACAGAGGGATTGATACTCGGATTTTCATCTTAAACTAAAAAAATAAACAGAGCGTCTTAGATGAGATCGATTTTGCATATATCATATGCATTCATACCAATAATTAATGCATACTAATATCTAAAATTTCCTAAAAATTAACAAAACCTGAAACCATCGGGTATTGAATATTTCCTCGTTCAATAATCCAATGTAGGCCAATTTGCAAAAGAAATGTCAATATTTTCCTTTTAATAAAGGAAGAAAATGAGAAACCTTTGCCAGTGCGCGCAAAGTTGCAAACACAAAGTTCCCGTTTCTGACATCAAATTTCTTTAATGAAATCGCTTATAAAGTTTCTTTGAATAGCGAATTAAATGGAGTTCTTCAACTCCACCTGTTTTGGCTCCAAAACACAAGACATGTAAGCATATCTTGAAACAAGTCTTTATGTCTTTCCAAGAAATATTGTAATTTAAGGGCTTTAGCGGCATCAAACTCTTATACATATATTTCAGTGTGTAACAGTATAATCAGAGCCAAAGAACGATAAAAATCAACCTGGTTCACCCACCGTTTGATGACCCATTGAAAACACGAGATAACGTTCCTCATTAACTTCATTAACGGATAGAGCAAGCTCTAACTAACGGCTTATTTCGCGGAAACCGGAAAGCTCACATTTCACGTGTTTATATGTTTTGTGTCCCTCTTGTGTATGTTTACACTCTCGGATGGTTGTTTGTTGTTGTTGTCGGAGGTCCGGGCTAAAAAGCCGCTTTGTTTCGAATCACCGAGGCCCCATTGTAGTAAAATCGGTAGTAAATAAGTGGAGGCACGTGCCACCCGAACACAGACTTCGGGTTCCCCGTCTTCTCTCTTTATGCCTGCAGCAAAGACCTTTTCAACCCATAAGTTAAGATTTGCAATAGAGTGACCACTTTCCCAGGTAAACACACTAATTAATACTAAGATCAGCTGTGAACTGTCTTCATGGTTTTGGCTTTTGACGAGCTACTTTAATGAAGGGTTCTTCGGGAACCCCGCGGAACATGTCACCGACGTGGAGAAGCGCGAAATGCTGGCGACAATGGCAAAAAATGGCGGGGGGAGCTTTAGAGGCAAAAATTACAAGAAAGGCTCAAGCACCTAAACCCAACTCAAAGGGATAGCAATTGATAAACGCCTGGTGCTAGGAAGAATGTACCTCGGTAAACCGGATGTGGCTGCACAAGGAAGAACCCAAGAGATGCTAGTGCGAACCTTGGTGCTTTTTGGTGTATAAAGTCCCAGTTTGCACTATTTGTTAAAAAGTTATATATTATCCTTTGAATTGTCATGTTTGTTTAGTTCTGGGAATTAAATGAAATATGCAAAATAAATTAACTCCGTGATTTTTACATTAATTTGCTTGCATATAATTTCAATTCCGCTTCTGGATGACGCGTGTACGATTGACCATTGAGAATACATACTTGAAGAGTGGAAATGTGGCAACGTTCTTGCCAATGCCATTTAGTTCCATGTTTTCGTAACATATTTGGCTTCAAATCAATTAAAATCGTTTATACGCGTCATATACAATTTGAAATTGAAATATTTGCTTTGTTTTAATGCATTAAAGCTCATTAATACTTTGTGCCACTACTAGCTTTAAAAGACATAATACTTTTATAAAATTTAGTTACATCAAACAGTGAAAAATGATATACACAGTGGTTGTGAAATATTTGTGATTCTTGCGTCGTAAGTTTCGAGATTTCAGTTTTTACGCAGAAGTACCATGTAATAAAGTTATATACGTATAAACATTTCAAAACGAGATCTATTTTTTTTTACTTAATTTAGTGAATTATCTGTTTTATTTTGAAATCAATTGCAACCAATGGAATGGCCGCAAAGCAGATTTGCTTGCAAATTATCATTTTGTAATTTTATTACATTGTACCTACTTCTGCGTAAACGTTAAAAATTCTAAACTTAATTGTTTCTCGCAGAAAATAAATCTTCTATTCAATTATCCTCACGTCTTAGATCCCGCGCGCTTCGGGATTTAAACTTGATGTTCGGGTCATAATTATTTACTTTACAACCTTGGTGTATACTCGATAGTTTTCATTACGCTATTCATAAAAATATCACCAATTCATAAGTAAGGTTAGGTTAAATTAAACCACCACACAAAAATACATTGCTGCCAAATGTCACGATGTTTAGATAAAGAAACGATGAAGACAAATGAACGTCTGGCTCTAGAGCGTTGTTACAACCACATTCTTTCCTTGTTTTATAGATATATTATGACAAAGAGGAAGAGGGATTGTTAGCTGCGAGAAATGATATAATGGCTGATTTTTGGGAAAAAAAAAATTCTCTAATTAAAAACACTTTCTCACGTGTCTTTCTATTAACCTGCCTTATTATGTCCTGGCAACGTGGCAAATCAAAACAACAGTCCAGCCTTGACTTGAAATAAAACCTCAGACTTAGCAGTTTCAGCGGCAACGCCCATAATTTTCTATTTTTAAAAATGTTTTCTGGAAATTGCGATTTTCTCACTGTCTGACCAACCGGGGCCAACACTAATATTTACACTGGGAAAGGCACGAGGACTTATTAGATTTTTCCCGCATAGGAAAATTCACCCATTCGCCTGATGTTTGCCCAAGAATCTAATGAATGTTAGTTGCAATAGATATACTGCAATATGGATAATTTCAAGTGTTTGCTTATATCCTTGAATACGAATATATTAGAGTTATATACATAATGCGTTACATAAGGATTGATTGGAGGTGTATCATAAAGAGACACCACAAAATTGAATCTACGCACCAAGAAATCTAATCTCATTGTAAAGTTAGGTAACCAGCAGCAATAAAAACCTGAAATAAACGCTTGTAACTGTTAAAATTTTTATATTGTTAACTGTCACTTTCTTCAATATACGCAGTCAAGGTTGTGCGTTATCTGAATTTCTGACTTACAACAATGTTAGTTCTGAGAGATCAGGTATCGATACTGTTATCGATTATTTCCTTTGGTTGACTTCAAATTGGATAATATGGTATTAATAAGGTGGCTAAAGTCACAGTCCTCGCCTCTCGTGGAATGCGTAATATTTCAGTTCTCCGACTAGCTGGCAGGTTAAAATTAGGAAGCCCGCTCGAATTGAGGCCACCGTTTTAGTTTTACGACACTTAATCACAGCTGGACGACGTTTCGGTCTTCATTTATATCCTCCGGCAATGAATCTTATAAAGATGAATGCAAATAGTCGTAGGAAAAATCTAAGAAGATTAAGGTCTATTATGAATTTATGCGTCATTCAAGCTTTGCGTTTAATTAACTCGAACACCCCAAAGACCGGTTTCGATTTTATAGATCTTGTCATTTCGGTTCATCTCGAGTCGATTAAACGCAGGCAAAAAAAATGGGCAATGTCAACAACTATATTGGGCCTGCAGAAAAATATCTTACCAGCACCATCTACCGTGTCCTTTTTGGTGCATCTGGACTAAATCTTTGAGTGTAACCAGCAATAAAGATAAAGACAGAGCTGGGATTATACATAAAGTCGTAATAAGATTTAATTTTCCTCGATTTTTCTTACGAATATTTGTATTGATATTCACTGTTCATTGTTTACTAGAAGATTTGGTCCAGATGAATAAAAAGGATACGGAAGATGGGGCTCGTCGGATATTTTCTTGCAGGCCCAAATATACTTGCCGTCGGCATTGCCAATTTCTGTATGAGTTTAATTGACTCGAGATGAACCGAACTGACGAGATCTAATAGGATCGAAACCGGTCTTCGGGGTGCTTGAGTTAATTAAGCGCAGAAATGGAATGACGCATAAAGTCGTAATAGGCCTTAATCTTTTCAGATGAATCTTATAGTTGAACTGCATAAAAAAAACACTGACGGTGTAAAACAACTCGTGGAACTAATCCCCTCGATGTCGGCAATACGCAATACAAATCAAGCATAAGATCATTGAAATGCTGTTCAATGTGGAGATTTGTCGCGAATGCCTTTACTCGATCACATAAGGAAAATTTGAGGTGTTATTTTCAGTGCTTCTGTCATTTTATAAAGAAATATCTATCCCGGTATATACAGTATGTCCACAGATAGAGGGCCCAAGAGGACAAATGGACAAAAAATGTCGTTTTTCGACAAAAAGTCATTCTTGATAAAAGTTTCTGCTTCTCGAAAAAATACGATTTACGAAGATACTTTTGAACTTTTTTATACAGGGTGCCCAAAAACTATGAACACATGAAATATTATCAAGAGTAAACTACCTTTATTTCTCATTTTGGAGCAAAATGATAAATAAAAAACAGATTTCAAATCCTATCCAAAGTTTACAGACAAAATTTTAACTGAGTATTCCATGTTTTATTTTTCTTTTAAAATTCAAACAATTTCTAATTTTATTTTTTTAATTATCTGTTTTTTAATTACCATTTTGCTCCAAAATGAGAAATAAAGCTAGTTTATTCTTGATAGTATTTCATGTGTTCGTACTTTTTGGACACCCTGTATAAAAAAGTTCAAAGTTATCTTCCTAAATCGTATTTTTTCCAGAAGCAGAGACTTTTATCAAGAACGATCTTTTGTCGAAAAACGACATTTTTTGTCCATTTGTTCTCTTGGGCCCTCTATCTGTGGACATACTGTAGACAACTCATAGTACCATTTATAATTCTCCTTCTTAGGCAGGTAACCCATGGCACTCTTTATATATCTCTTTTTTTTCTAATAGGTTTGACTCGAAGATTTTTGTAGAAGACTCAGTTGGCTTCCAAGTTTACGTTAGAAACACAGTTAAACCTTCATTAACATTTGCCTTCAAAAATTCATAACAATTTCTCTTTTTGTACATCTAACACGAAAGAACATCCTTTCGCGGTATATTTAGACTTTTTTTGACGTGGATTAAGGCGTAATTCGAGTCTATTTCGTCGTGGAGTCTAAATGTAGCTTTATTAACTTAAAGTTTCCCTCAATGTAGGATATAATATCTTCCTGAGACCTTTCCTTTCTTTTGCTTGTTGGGAGTTATCTTGTTGAATCAGTATATTCGTCTCGAAGATGTTTACATATTTTTTCTAATTGAATACTTATTCTCAATATTTTTCAGATTTTTTTAAGATGTAAATGTAATCGCTTTGAGCCTAATAATCGAGACGATTATAGTACATACCTACATTCAGGGATATAATAAAATACCTTTGAATGTAGACAACCCATTACACCCTATAATCCCGATTATAACCCTCTTTTCTGTTTGTCGGAGGTGACGTTGGTGAATGAATAGGTTTGTCCTCAACAATTTTCTCAAAGGAATAATTTTTGTAGTCATAAATGGAATTTGTTAAGTAAAAAGCCCAGTCAAATGCTATACTGTTATAATAAAAATTCCCTTGAATGTGTGTAACTCACAATACTCTTTGACCTCACTTATTTGCATGTAGGAGACTATTTGAATGAGTATTTATCAAGATATTTACGTTGTGAATTAATCAAAATTCATTACATTCCATAAAATTTCTGTAAATTCCCAATAAATACCTTAAAATTTCTATCAATGCACATCAATATTCACCTGTAATTGTACCTAAATATGGGCCACTTACGATACAAAAGTAATAATCATAGGAATATTCTTGAATGAGTGAGTACGTTTACTGTCATTCAATCCAATGAGGCAAATACCTCAAGTTCTTATTAAATAATGTTCTTAAGTCCCGTGTAGTTCACTGATTAGATTTGTTAGTTTTATGCGATCTATAATACGAGCCTAATATTGGACGTAATTTTCTAATTTATTGACTTGTATTGACGTCCATGCACTAAGGTCGATCTGTTTAACAATGGTGTTCTAGGCCGGAGTTCCCATGCAGTTGGGTAAGTTTGTTCTGGACACCTTGAACCTATTAGTTATTGCGTAAGAAATGGCGATTTTTATTCCGGCTTGCTAGAGCATAAGAGGCCAAGGTTTAAAAGCTTATTTATTAACCGCAAATAATACATGGTTGCCGAATCATTATTGAAGGTCCGGCAACGTTGGAAAATTTGCATTTCAAATAATATTTTTTGTTGATTAGGCGGAATATTCATATATCTGCATTCTTTACCTGGTTTATATCAAATGGACTTGAGTCTGGTATGCGGGATAGATGTTGCCGGAAAATTTTTATTAGTAACATCTCTCTCGATTTAAATTGTAGTACCTAATTGGGCAATTTTGGAAGTAAACAACTAGAGCATCAATGATATTGGGAACAACGTTTATCAGTTGGTAAATAGAAGTTATTGCAGCCCAAGCAAACTTTGTTTTCGCTTTGTAATTGGTTCGTTTAGGATTTCCTCAAGTCATTGGTTTTATTTCAAGAATATTAATTAATTATGTGACACCATCGCCATATATTTCTCATTCATTATTCAAGGGTGCTACCAAGTATCTGTTTTTTCCTTACTGATAGTTTTTAGAGTGTTTCCAAAGGAATATATATTAACTGAAAGTTAAATTTATTACCTTCACAGTTATAGACAGAACCAGTCGCCCACGTTACTTAATGCCAGTAATTAAGAGACATCCTCAGAGCAAAAAGATGGCTACTTTGAATGGTATAACCACTTAATGCGAGGTAGCTAGCGGATAATTGACAAGTGCGCTAATTTATGGTTTTAATTATGCATTTAAGAATGTTAAGGGTGATTCGAGTCTTAATTGAAGTACCGGGCGTTGCCAAAAATCGACGTCATTTGCGTGACTTCTGGTTGAACCCATATTATATTTTTACACGGTCTTGGCATGCAAGAACGCTCTCCGCCATTATTTATAGAAAGCTCGTGTCGAAATGCTCCAAAATATAAATAAGTTGCGGTCAACAATAATTCGGGTGCCCGAAGTTGGGCACGTGCCCTTTCCACCCAAAAGGTCCATTTCCAGTCGCGGGGTGATGGCAAGAGGCGGCTCAAGCCCTCCCTCCCACCTGTTGCCCCCTTAGATGAGATCCGCCCCTAGGACAACATTGCCAAGGTTGAGATAGGGTAGGGAATTCTCATTTTCACATCCCCCCTCCCCCTCACCCTTCTGAAAAGGCATTTGACCAGCCTTGGCACGCACTTCTCCCACTGCTAATTGCCAGGTTAATGTTAAACGATGACCGGTTTGCAACAGTGTTGCCGATAACAAGTCTTATTAATCAGTCATAGAGATGTGGAAAAATTGGACCACTGCATCACAGTAAATGAAGTAATGTTAATATTCTCCTCTCGAATGAGATCCTTCTTTCCTTATCTAATCAAGTGGCTTGGATAGTCGGGTTATCGGCCAATCGTGGGCTTCCAGTGTTGCCAGGCGAAGGCACGTCGTATTTACATATTCAATGCGATATAAACTCGAGATAAGGCGGGACAAAAAGCGAATTTTCTGCTTATTTACTGTGGGTGCTAATCTTCCGAAAAAAAAAGAAAATTGAGAGATCATGATGCAACAATGATGACAGTGTTTAACGGTAATACCAGGAACCATATAAACGGTTTTAATTAGTACGAATGACAACGATGTAAACTTAGTCTGTTATTAATACATTTGAACATCAGCAATCCGGAGGCCGTGTGAATGAGTACGTTTATCACGATCATTCCTCACAAATGATAATGTTTTATTTAAATAAAATTTATTTAAATCAATTTAGAATATATACGCTTTATTGGATTTACAGTTTCATTATCGTAAGTCGTCAGAATTGACGTTAGGACGTAAGAAAAATACACAAATTGATTATTATTTCGTCAGCATTTGTACTCAATAGAAAGTCACCGTAAGGCAGGACGGCTGCAAATTCTAACAACCATTTAATATACAATTGAGATTATTGATACATCTTACGGTTTACGTTAATGATACGGTAAATTCATCTTAGTGGATCGTTATTTCCCCGAGATAAATGAAGTCAAATTTAACATAAATTAACCGCACATTTACTCCCAAATACATGTGGGCAACGCACATTACATTTTAACCACATGATAGAGTCCTGTATAATGCCTACGTTCATCGTAGAGATTTTCCTTTAACATTTAATTATGCTTCAATTAATTTAGATTTTGTAAACTTTATTTCAACGAAATGAGCGTAGTAAAAATATATTCATATATCACTTCTAAATGTTATAGGCAACACTTTTGTCTGGAGTTTATTTTAATAAAATAATCGTAGGTAGTCAAATAATGTAATACTCGCTTGTAACTGCAAGAAACACAAATTTTCTCCCTGAGTAGGAGTGTGTTTTCCACGGTAATTTGACAGAATTGCACAAAAAAAAATCCTTGAAAACATTCATTATTAATTAATCTTTAAATCCACCTGAAATAGTTTGAAATATCTAACAAAAATTTAACAGCAGAATCTGTTTATTAAACTGATTTCACCATTAAAATGTGATTCGAGAGAAAATGAATCTTATCCAACGAGATAAGCGTTGTCATGTTGGATACTCCTTATAATGAAATCCTACCACCCATAATACGTTTTAATCCTAGTTTTTGCCTGCGCGGAGAGTATTATTGGATAAGTAAATTTTTGCTCATGAGGAAATTGTGAAAGAAAGTAGGTCATTGGAATAAACGAAGTCAATTCTAATATTTACAAACCACTATACAATCGTAGCCCTTGTTAAAACAGCGTGTAATGAGTAGATTTATCCCGAATGGTTTTTACAAGGCAAAAAATCTAAAATAAAGGGTGGGGCTTATAAACCCTATTGTGTTTTATTTGACAGTCCAATGACGTAAACATTATCACTCATAATTCATGCTGTCTCTCTTCCAGATTCACATGAAACGTTTTTTTTTTCTGAGAAGATTGGTTAGGGAGGTTTTCACGTGTTAATATGTAGGATCATGAGTGTTCAGTAATGAGATGCTACAGGAGGTTTTTGCTGCTGAGGAGGACAATAAGCAAGGGGTAATATAATTTGCAATGAGAACATCTTTCACTAAAAATCCTGATATTTGGGTGCAATCATCCCCCAGATGACTCATTCTTACCGCAAAGACATCGCTCTATATGTAACCCTGTTCGATTTTATTAGGCCGTATTCTCCGGATTTAAATTGCCGCTTTCTAGGCAAATGGCCTCAATATATCATCCAATCAGTCAAAAAATCTGCGCCGGATTGACGATTCAGATTTGGAAAATTGACAATTTCGTCTTATGGAAGAAACGTGAAATGGCCAGTTTAGTTAAGTTGACGATTAAATTTTATTGTTCTTGAATTCAAATCCGACTAAAATCCACTTTAAACTTGAAAATTATTCACTTTCGACTAATCTCACATTATGGTCGACGACTCGCGCAGCTGATTATTGGAGGCACAAACCTGCGACAAATTGTCCACAAAAAGAATTTAGCAGGAAGGTCATGCGTGTAAAACCTCGTTATTACACCTAATTACGAAGTGTTCGACAGTTTAATGGTAACTTTACAACAATATCTTCCGTGAGTAATTTTTTTCCGGACGCGCGACCTTGAGTTTAATACGAAATTGATGGCATACCAGCCACCACAGACTAAATTGATGCGTAGCTTAACTAATGGAAGTATGAAATAATTGTCGGGCTTTTTTGTCTATTATTTAGTCCCGAATTTTTATTTTTTAGTGCAGTAGCAGGATAAGTTTGAGTGTTATATCTCTGTTTATCTCCAACTTCTGTTTTTTATAAATTAACTTGAGTTCATGTACTTTCCTCTTATATCTCCTTAATACACCTATTCCCTTTTAATCTAAAATTTACGTGAACGTATTTGCATTGTTTGTAGCCTACATTGAGACATCGACCAAAGTAACGTGGAGTTCATTTACATCGTTGCAATTATTCCTGGTTCCAGCAAGTCAAGTTTGTTTATATCAATTTTAAACGTACACACTTATTCCATTATTTTTTAAATTTTTTGTTATCAAACGTTATCCTGACTCCTGTTTGTACTAATGGTTACCTATATTACGATCTTAGTTGGATTGACTCTTAAATCTTGTATAATTTCGTATATTTCACATCTCCATAACAGCAACTACTCATTGTCCTGTAACCTTGACTTGAACGTAATTTGTATTCCCAGTTGTGTACATTGAGAGCTAAAAATTACGTCCTTTAAGTTGTTGCACCTGTCCTTGATTTGAGTACTTCAGGTTTTTTCGCTCTTGTTAATATACAATTTGATTACATGCCTTTTCCTTTCAGTTTTTCACATTGTGCAACTATTGGTTGCTCATATCTATAGAGGGATTAAAATTAAGTTCGTTTACGTTGTTGTCATCATCTGTGATTTCAGACCATCAATTTTTTTCATTCTCATTGTTTATATATATTTTTTCTTTATATTGTCAATACATTCAATGAATTTAAAACAATTAAACACTTGAAAACTGTTTTTTAAAAATTACATTTGATGTTATTAAAGTGCGTTTACGGGCTTAGAATTTTTTCAACCAGCTAACTTAAACGTATTAGAAAAAGAGAGAAAACTTACTCAACTGTAATCTTGAGTTTTGTCGAATTCTTTTATGTCTTCTTAACAAACTTAACTCATCAAAACAATATGATGGATAAGAAGTTGTGATTATGATTGTAACGCCAGTTGCCCGCTTCAAGAATTAGGCAAATTTAATTTTGGTAGATTATGTTCACTGCATGAATATCGCTACAAGAACCATTCAACGGTAATTATTAGTGCATTTAAACAGTGATAAAAATTTTGATCAACATTGTGTACATTATTCACTTTGACAAAAGTACTCTGCTTACACTGAATCTCAAAAACTGGCTGTGTTTGTGCGCGCTATCTCTCTTTATGGACCAAAACATTTTACTCGATTAAAACCTAACAAACCTTTGCATTGTCTTGTAACGTTAATTTGTCCGTAAATGTATTGTTGGTTGCCTATCTCAACAATTATATTTAAATTAAATTATTTTATAAAATTTTCGATATGTTTACATTGAAACTTAAGGAATTTTAGTTGAAATAGCAATTCAACTGTGGTTTCAGTGTTGGCTTATTTTCAGTTAAACAACATTTGAATGCGCTTAATAAGTTCAAAGTTTCTATAATATTTAGGCATATTTTTGATGAAAATTTACTTGTCATGATACGATAAAATCAATATATACGCAGCGTTGCCTATATTGTATCACTAATTTGACTATGTTTACCCGCTTTATTTCTCTTCAGCTTTGTCGATTTTTCGCCCGAAGGTGGCAACACCGGCTTATTCGACTTGAATCTACAGTTACGTCACGAAAATCGTAGTTGAACGTCCAAGGTCGATTCGCGACCAGGTTGGAATTAAGTGAATACTTAGTAGACTCGGTACTACAACAGCCAGAATGTTTATTATCGATTTTGAATGTATTTTGGACTATAGCTGAGTTTGTTGACACTTAAGTTTATCAATAAATTTGCTAAACATCAATGACATTCTGTCCCTTTTAATGATTATTATCATAAGAGATTTTTTCCTTGCGCGTGATGAACCGGCAAGAGAAAGCTCCATATTGTCGGGCAGTGGGTCGGAAACTTGGAAATTCTCACATCATGATTTTTGGGGTTATGCTTGACTTGATTCTCTCATCCTCCTCAAACTGATAATTTTGCAAAGTAATAAAATAGTGTTTTTTTTAATTGGCTTTTGCTTGTTTTTTGGACCTTTTTTGGGGGTTTATGGTCCACTGTGCGGCGCCATAACCAGGGGCCCCAAATGGCCCGTGTAGGTTGCCACAGGTGATGATGTATATCTGGTCTCCAAGGCCTCAATTAACGGAGGAATGCGTGCCCCAAATTCGCACGTCGAGATTTTGTCCGTGTATAGGGTGTGTCGAGAAAGTGGCTTGAAAGACGAAAAAAGTATTTCTTTCGATTAGTTACTATTTCCGCAGAGATGTACGTCCCTGAAACAAACCTAGTCGCTCAGCACGGTGGCGTTTCATTGCCACATTGGCGAGCAAATATGACAGCTTAAAAAATTAATGCGACGCTTAGTAGGTAAAGTGCAAACGAGAATTCTGACACTTTGGGTGGTTACTTTGACTAGGTTGACCATGTCGACCCAACTCCCTAAACTTACATCAGAACTAATTAATTTTTGTTACTTTGGAGTAATTTTAGAGTACTTCAGACCACTGCAATTGTGTGTTTAGCTTTCTCTCAAACTTCCTCCTGCTTCAGGGTTATCGTTGCAAGTCAAGACTGATAAAACTATAACTTAAGGTTGCAGGTCAGTAGTAAATCTTTATAAAGGGTAATTATTAAAAAAAAAACCTCAAGTAGGCGTTGAAATATCGGAGGAATGTTGTAGATGAGTTCATTTATTATCAGTTGTTAATCAGATGTTTGATCGTAAATAGCAAATGGCTTAATTAACGCCATACGATTACGGTGCACCGCCTACTGTGAGGTGTTTTTTAATAATCATCTGTTATTACAGACAGGCCTGCGATCTGTAATAGTCACGTGTCATGTGAGTAATTAAAATAATTAAGGTCGAAAAGAACTATAAAATTAACGAATTTAGCCTTTAGTGGGGATTTTCAGATGCTTGAATGAAGTTCATAGTTATCTTATAATCCCCAATAAATAATTATGAAATGCAAAGGTTATCTGAACCGATGTAAAAACAAAGGAATATTGTAACTATTAGAACTGTTTGTTTTTGTTCAGCAGGGCCGTACTGAAAAAAGATAGCTCAAACTGAGAATTATTTTAGTCAATTTGAATCAGTTTCTTTTTGAAAATTTTAAGCTTTGTATGAAAAAGTTTACAGCTTAAAGTTTCCAAGAAACTCCTTTGTAGATCCAGTTTAAAAGGATAATTTTCTATTTTGAATATTACTAGTATAAACCGGTTCTTTATTTTAATAATAAGCTCCTTGGAAATAGCGATTCAAAGTAGAAATTTCTTGCAAAGTAAAACTAGAACAAACCAGTTTTTTACTTCAAGGGTTTGAAGTGTATTTTCAACAGGTTTTAGTCAATTTTAAACCCGTGTTTTTGACAATAGTGGGCCTTTTATGCAAAATCAAGAACCAGTACCTTTATTAAAGCCTAAAAAAAACTTCTTTGAAAATCTAGTTTAAAGCGGGTTCTCCTGACGCAATTTAAAACCAGTGTGTAAACCGGTTATTCCGGTTTCAACTATAAACTACTTGTAGGCATAAACCAGTTTATTTATCAAGTTTTTGAAATCCCTTGAAACTGGAAAGTTGGTATAAAAACCTGTAAACACTTAAAACTTTCTTTCTAGTAGGACTACTATAAATCAGTTATCTCTTTCAAGAATTTTCAGTGGTTTCTCAATAGGTTTTAGCCAGTTTATTTAATAATTTTTTGAAATTATTGACGCAAATTAGTAAACCTGAAGAAAATTCTTGGAAATACTAGTTTAAAGTTTAGAAACTTAATTAAAAATCAGTGTCTTAAATTATTAAAAATTTTTGGATTAAAGTAGAACAACAAAGTAGGACGTTTTCGATTTTGAGATTACTTTCAATCAGTTTTACAATCCCTGATTTTAGGAAATTGTCCTCATTGATTAAAACATGCTACGCCACTGTTTTCAGTGAGATATATTAGCTCTAAGCTTCTTTGATATTTAAGACCGATCGATCGAAGCAAAAGTTTTTTAATCCCTTGAGAGCTCAAAGATCCTTCCGAAGCTCTTTAAATCTCAATTTTCCTAAACTAAAATTTTCTACTAATCTGAAATAACTTGTAAATTCACATGTAGATTCAATACTTTCGTTGAAAATGTAGCTGATAACACTACAAATTGGAATTTTACAAAGACAAATTCATAGAATGCTTCTTAAACTTTAGAAATCTAAAAAATCATTTCAGAGTTCCGCAAATGTCAACTTTTCTAAATTTTAATTGTTTACTAACCTAAACTAACCTTAACTGTAATCCTAACTTGTATGAAGACTCATTACTATAATATCTTTGAAATATGGCTAAAAGTCTCAGAAAATCAGATTGTTATAGAGAAGAAATTGAGGTTTTTAGGTTCTTAAACGAACTATTGCTTTCTTAAAAATCCAGTGACTTCTAGAAAAGTGATATAGTTCCGTATCAATTTAGGATAAATTTAGGTGTAAATTCTCCAAATGGAAACTCGCCAAATATCAATATGAGAAGTGTCCTTTCGGATTTCCAGGCCTTACAAGTCAATAATCCACAAATTGAGCTCTTCCCTCTGCCAAAGGAGCGCAAATTGCACCCAATTGCCATTTAATTTGTAACGTGTAACTCCTCGTTTGTAGTTAGGCCGTCTCCAAACCGAATTAAGGCTCTTTAGCAAATTACAGGGGAGAAAAATAATCGATTTGCCTCGTTCTTTAATTAGTAATAAAGAGCTTCCTTCCAGGAATTGTTGTATTCTAATTGAGTTTAACTTCCACTTGGTGGAAATTTCCATTAAGCGAAGCGCCAATGAGTGAATGTGGCAACCAGGTAGTACCGAGCGAGTGAAAATCGTACCCACACCGAGTTTGAGGTCAAATTTCTCGGTCTGCCGATCTCTGAAGGTCGAATGGGCACCCGACAGATGGACAGCTCGTATCGAGGAAATAAACTGTTAAAAGGATTCCACGTAATTTCAGGTTTAGCACCTCGAAACCTGCTCAACTTCAAGATACAGAGTGACCAGAATTGTGGCGCCATCTTGATCCAATAATGGCTGACATGCCAACAGGGTGTCGAGCTAATTTCCGTATACACTGACACGAAGAGGGGCTTCAAACAACACCACAAGTGCCCCCCCCCCATACAATCAAACTGTCAATTAAGCAGGGATTGCGTTTAATTGCCCAGTTTGTCAGCGACCAGTCGGCACGCTGTTATTTCGGACTTTCATTAGCGCCCTTTGTCCAGCTTCAATCACTCCACAATGATGTGAAAACATCCCAAAGAAGCTTTAGGCTGGAATGAGACATCCCTATATAGCTTTTGCGGTTAATTGAGGGCAATAATTGCCTTTCTCTCGGTATCGCTTTAATTAAGCCGAAATGCAGATCAAGGAGGAGGAATTTCCAATTTGATTTTGAGGAAACAAACGTAGTCGATTGTGAGGGTTTTATTGACTGTGCCAAACCCATCCACTTAAGATAAGGATTGAGATGATTTCGAATGCGTCGATGTACATAATTTGTATTATTAAACTCTTATCTGTCCTATATCGACTAATATAAATAGATTAACAACTTTAAAACAGCAGAGTCGTATTAGGAATTTAGTGAATCAACAATTTTTTGAATATTTTTGTGGATATTTTCTGAAATAGGTAGGGAGAAACTATCAAAAACCTTCTAAGTGGTCTGACTATGGAATCAAACATCAAAAGTTTAAATATATGTATGTATATGAATCCTGAAATTTTCAGATACGATTTTAGCTTTTAGAATCGAGTTACGCCTCTGAAGTATACATCAGATTAATTATAATGAGAATTTCAATCTCGATATTCATAAGTCAAGGACGTATCGGGGATGAGTTTAAAGAAATAAGAAATAAGTAAAAATTGGATATTTAAAACTTAAAAAAAAATTATTAGGGCTCCTACAATCGAGTTACGCCACAAAACAATATATAAACATTTTTTTTAATTCGTCTTTGAACACTGAGTGAGTATTTTCATTTAGATTTTGGGAAGTCAGGAGCGTATTGAACACATGTTAATACTGACAAAAAAACTTAGTGAAAAGCAAAGATACGACACTAAAAATAACTATTTCACACTTAGTGTGCCCCTGATTAGGTGCAAAAGAGGCGAAAGAACTTTGGAAAAACTATATTAAATAGAGGCATAACAAATAGGTGATTTTTTAGTATTTTGATCTTGATATAAATATTTGTTACTTTTGAAAAAAAATTGGCAATTTAGAACATCCCTGATAAACCACGGACGTAACAAGCAAGGTTTTGTACTTAAAATGCGATGATACATTTCTACGACTCATTTGTTTATTATTAAGCATGTCTGAAAATAAGTTTAGAGTCCATTTACAGGCCAACAATAAAAGCTTCAAACGTCCTAAATAAAGATGAACATTTGCTACTAGGGCTTGATTTAATTGCGATCCTCAGGAGAATCCCCAGGAGTGCCTTTCCTGGTTTTGAGGATGTTTCAAAAGGAAAATTACCTTTCCACGAAAACTTAAATTGAGCCCACAAACGAGCCAAATTCGGGGCAACATTTTGCGATTTGTCGTGTTTATACATGCACCAATAATTGATTCTCCTGCGGATTTTTCTGCATGATCGGCTTAATGCAGCATTGCAAAAATACGAAAAATGCACGTTCGACACGCCTGAAGCGGACTTATTTATTCCCATAATTAGTCCTGCCATCCACGTGATGGTTTGCCAGGAAAAATGTGAATATTTAATTGAAATCCATCAAATCGTTCCTTAAATTTGCTGCGAAAGTAGGTCAGGGTTTCTTCCCCCTTCCGGCCAAATTAATACAACTCTGGATGACGCCATGCTTCCTCCTCAAAATTGAGTCCAGTGCCTTTAAACGCAATTTGTGAAATTCGAAACTAGCGTCATTCAATTTTCGTTTCGCAGTTTCGCATATCCTTGGCTTTATCATGGAATAGAGCCGTTTGGGGCCTGCGAAGTTTGACGCCTGGAATGCGGCTCCAAGTGCAACGTCATCACATATTTATTTATGGAAACATTCCCTCCATCAATTTAATAGAGAAAGTAATGACTCAATAAGGGAAATTATCCTGCCTGCCCCGCTACCATTAACCGACGATTTACGGGCCATTCGAGGCCGGCACCTTTTGACCCAAATTATGTCCCATCTAAGTATGGGTCTATTATGGTGCATAAGACCAGCTTATATAAAACGAGATATATCATTGCACAATCACTAGATAAATAGTGAGGGTTTGTGATACAATTCTAAATTAAGATAAAACTCGACACTGATATTTGTTGAAAATTGTTGAAAAGTTTTGGATATAATTCAACCATATTAGTGCACACCATTTCTGGGTATGATCTGGGTATATGAATATGTTCTGCAGTTCCCAACAATGCTTAGCTAAAATCAACACTGTACGCTGGTGATTGCGATTGCGCGACTTGTTGCAAATTTACGCTTTAGGATTATATATTGCATATAAGGTTTACTCAGTAATATCTAGTCAAAATCCTATAGGTTTTTCCATGAATTCGTATTGAATTGATTTTTTTTGTTGCGGGTCTAAAACCACGGTACAAGAGGTGACATTGGTAGTTGATATCAAGAGTTAATTGTATAGGTAATTTGGATTTATATCAAAGTATATTTAAGTATATAATATTAATAGTTAAAATCCAGGACAGTCAGCAGCACTAGGCAAAATCGCATTTTTATGAGAAATAAATTTGGGACAGAAAACTGGTTTCAAATTGGTAATTCTAACGTTGATCATGAAATTATTTTTGTCATTCTGAAGCCTTCCTAAAAGTTCAGAAAATTGTCTCTGATCTTGATTCATTTGAAAGTAGCTCTAAAGTTGCCTTTAATCTTCTATATGTTCAATCGCTTAAAATATTCTTTGAAACAGGCAAGTTTCCTTTAAGTGAGAATCTTCAGAATGCATGAAGTTGTTCTGAAGCTTTCCTAAATTCTCAGAAAATTTTATTTGATGGAGTTTTTTTTTTACAAATGGGCTCTAAAATTGTAGCCCTTTATTAGCAGTTTGAAGCATTTCTAGTCAAAGGAAAGTTCCTCTTTTCGTTCTGAAGCCTCCCAGAAGGTTGAAAAAATTGTCTCTTATCGAGATTTCTCCCTGAAAGTTATGAAACTTTAAGGAGGATTTATGGTGCTTTCTAAAGTATAGGAAAGTTGTCTCAAAAAGGGATGATTTTTTCATGGGCTTCTGGGACGAATTCCTCGGTCCAGAAGCCTCAGTTATCCTTCTCCTACGAACTCAAACATCTATAATCATCCTCTCAACTCTCTCCCATTGTTCTCAACATCATTACACAACCGCCTTGTTTTATTATTCACGTATTTTTATGACTTGTTTGTTTTCCACGGCAACACTGACCTAGGTCAACACGTTTCGGCTTGTTTGGATCTTGTTTGTTTACAGGAATCGGTAAACAACGCGCCTTCAGCTCGAGGAGGGACGTTTTCGTTGTTGATGACGCGTGCCATCCAATTAAGCCATTATCTCGCCTCAAGCGTGCAAACAAATGAACGTAGGGCCTGAGGCGGCCACCATGCAGAGACGTCGTTTGTATTATGAATGTATGTCGAAAAGTAATATGCTCGAATCCAGGTGCGGCTTAGGCGTCGCGACGCTGTTGCCAGGCGACGCAGCTGCCGGCCGGCGTCTCCAAGGATACCTGGCGCCGCGTCGACGTCGAGGCCAATTTTATGAAAGAGATATATACGTTGATATTCCGATGCTCGTGCCTACTATTTATATGGCCCAGTTTCAGGAGAAAATGTATTGAAAAATTGGGGGTTGAAATTCTGGCTCTTAGGGTAAAATTATTAATACGCTGTTAAATTTAACTGCAGGATTGAAAACAATTGAAACTAGCTTGGTTTAACGTTAGCAGCGCATTAGTAATTTGAGCCTTAATTGTGTTGGAACGCTCAAAAACTGAGGGAATTTAATTTAAAATTCTCAAAGCAAATTTGATACAAACTAGAAAAAAGACGTTAATTAAAGAAGTTTCGAATGTAAAGAGTAAATGAACTTTGAACATCGAGAACGTTAAATTTTTAATGAAACTCCTTTGGGGTTATTATTGGTATTTAATGTTAAAGCAATTCAGTCACTACTAACTCCTGAAGTTAATTTGCCGGTTTCTTATTAGAGACTTTATTTAGCCGAAAATAGCTGCAAATATACATCTGTTGAAGGCAGTTACATAAAGCATAATTTTCTCATTTTCACTTTTTCCTTTTTCAGGTAAGAAACGCAGTTCTACCACATTCCTCACTACTTGACTTAAGGTATGTACATAATATATCTCGAAAACGAGTCAAAATTGAAATCGCTGCGTGGGCAACGATACCTATACTGAGGCGACAATGTTAATCTTTTTATTGTTAAAGGGATTATTTGTAGAGTCAATTGACAATTTAAATGAATCGGACGTTTCAATGGCGCAACGCTGCCATTCAGACGCCATATTAAATGCTAATTAGCTCGGTTTAATCTAATCCGGGGAATAATCGGTGTCAGAGGAGTTCCGTTATGAGAAGACACCTTTAGGGGGAGACTTTTGCTTTTAAGTGTAGAACGAAACAGCCACCTGAAAATCTTGTTGGGCTTTTCCAGATGATCTAATGAGTCAATCCTCTTGGTAAAGTTATCTGCATATTAACAATTTGACTCTGTGGTAAAGAGGAGACCATGAGTGTAGTCTTTATAAAGCCAAAAATTAGTAATAAATAAGTCTACAAGACAGCTTATTTCAAAGCCATTGGAATAACAAAAGAAGTTCATAATGGCTATTTACTCCTTTAAAGCCCGGCTGTATACTTTCGTTTTAACGTCCACTTAAGATTAAACCCAAGGTTGTGGCAGATAATCAACGGGATATATGTACGTCAAACTTAAACTTAAGATTAGGTGTAAATCTTGGCTAATAAAGAATCTAATTGAAACTAGTGACTTGGATTGTTAATTTTAATTTTATTCTACGAAAGAGACATATTATTGTATATAGTACTCTTCTGGTTTTTTTGCGTCAGCGTTATTTTTATATATGCATAGAGAAGACGGCAATTTTTGATTGAAGTAAGCATTCCACCATCAAAGGCCAGGTGTTGTAAGTCGTTTCTAATGTTTATGTCTTGATAAAAACCTGAAAAATTATATATCGCAGTTGCTTCAGTCAGTAATTTGTTTCTCTCCTGTGTTTTCTAATCATAAGTGGTAGTAAGAGTCCATTGAAGTGTGTTATTTTTCAGTGCTTCAAAAAAATCTGAAAATTTGGCTTTTACAGCGGTATTATATATCAGAAAATAACTCTATATTTAGTCATTTTCCTACAATTTTTGCCATCACCGATGAAGTAAGATCACTGATGATAATTGACTACAAATAACTAAACCCATAAACCACCCATCACCGAAAGATGTTGATTTAAGTCCCAGCACCCTTGAATGAGAATTAATAGGAGGACTGAAATTGGTGATAAATGACTCTAAAGTGAAAATTTCAATGATTAGTAGCGTACTAATGTGCACAATGTTGCAGGGTTGTCAGTTAGATTAATAATCCTATAGCTCAACTAATTATGCTTTCTTGGAAATCGTAAAAAATCTCAGACTTCTAGTGTTATATAATACCCGATAAGTTATTGTTAAAGTAGCTCGTGGGCAGAGAATGAAACGTAAAATACCATAAATCCTGTCATACTGTTCGAAATAGTGAAGGTCGCGTTAGTTACGAGCTTACATTAAATACCAGAGAAGTGTCTCATGTGTGATAAGGTGTTAATCATTGTCTCAAATGATCAAGCCATATGGCCTTGTGCAAAGAAATTTAATATATTGTTAGCATTGGACATGTAGGGCATTGTTAACAGAGACCCTTCTTGAAGCCCTTTAGAGGCTTATCACATTGAGAAGATCGGTCATCTGCATCCCACACCCACCCCCTGCAGAGCCATGGGTTATTGTG